>NC_057807.1:369282578-369932593 GCF_018294505.1 Triticum aestivum
AGGGCAAGGCGGCGCACCGCCGGCCGCGGCGGCGGGGGGCTGTTGTTTGGCCGGTGGTGGCTGACGGCTCAGGGGGGGGGTGGAGGTTGAAGATGAACCGCAGGTCCTTGATTTCGTATCCAACGGCTGCAAAATCGACTGACCGGAGATGAAAAAGTCAGTCGACCGACGTGTAGCCTCACCTTGCTAGTGCGTTCAGTTTCGACAACAAAATTCAGTTTCGACAACAAAATTCAGTTTGGACAGTTAGGTTCAGTTTTGACGGTTAAGTTCAGTTTCGACAGTTAAGTTCAAAGATGAGCAGCTGATGTATTTTACATCTAGCACTTTGTGGTTATGTATTTTACGTCATGTATTGGAGATGCTATTAGAATTCCACTCAAGTTAACGTTGTTCGTTGTCTCTCTTGTCCTGCTTCAGCCTCGGTGTCGTACAACTCACCGAAGCTGCTCCAACGACAAAACCCTCCATCACAGTGGAGCAGTACCTCGGGATCCATTGCCAGACGCCTAAGATCTTCTTCCCCTCCTCCGATAGCAAAGTCAGCCGAAGCATCCTCACCGGCCAACCCAATCACGCTGAGATCGACATGGCTTCGCCAAAGAGGTTGTACACTTGTTGCATCTATTTTTTACTCTACATGTTATATATATTGTCCACTGAGCACACGGATTTGTTCCTTTAGTGTCTCCTTGAAACAAAAAATGTAGGAACTTTAATTTTCACTTGTCCTCCTTTTCAAATTCCTATTCATGAAGCACAAGACTAAGAGATAGTAGCATAATAGCATTATAACCGTACGTTTTCTTGTGGTTTGACTTAATCTCACCATGCTTCTTTGCATCATGTGATCTTCCAATTGTTGTGAATCAAACACCCAGATTGGCAGAAATCCTGTGTTTTTAAATTCTCTGTTTTGCATGTGCATTCCTATCCTATTCCTGTCTATTCCATATCCCGACATTGTTGGAATCCTCCAATTCAAACTTGCCCTTATAGAATTACTTCTCTTACAGATAGTTGTCAAAGAAAACCTTGCATGGTTTGTCCCGGTCCTGCTGCACCGTCGTCCACCCCATCTCAGCTGCTCCAATGACAGAAGGGTCCAGCAGAGCAGGGATCTGGCCTCCTGACTGTCTTTTGCCGCCTCAGATCTTCTTCCACGCCGCTGGCAGCCATGAAAACTGCATTACCATCATCAACCGAGCAGATGGCCTCGAGGACTACACGGGTCCGCAAGAGAGGTCACACTCTTTCGTGTCTGCTTACGTTATGCATCGTTTAATATTACATGCTACTTTATCGTCCTGTTCACCGATTAGACTCTGAGTCAGCTCCAAACTAATGGTCAAACTTGAGTTTTTAAATGGTTGTGGGGTACATATCGGGGCCGCTATCAATAGTATCTATCTACTATCTGGTTAATCTCCGGTGTCTACTATGGGTTTCATGTTGGGTGGGGAACAAACAGTAAAGAAGCCATTATCTGTATTTATTAACTGAAGCCATTATCTGCCTGCTATTATTGGTTTTGGGTCTATCCACAGGTTGCTACCATCACTCTGGATTTCTGCATGCACTCCTTACATAATCTCACTATGTTTTATTCCTATGCATGACAGTTATTGTAAACAATGGAACTGAACATGTAGAGCAAAAGAGACGAGACTTGCATGGCAATATAATTTCATGCAGACATCGCTCCATGGTAGGCGCAAAGGCAGCCCCCCCTCCATGCATTTTGGATTGTAAATGAGAGGAAGATATCTGTTCTGAGGGGGATTCAGAAGGAGAAGATAACTCCTATTTACCCCCTGAGGTCTTCGCTCTAACTTGGCATGCTGATGTTGGTTATATCATGCATATGGTGTCTTGCATTGCTTACTTTATACATCAAATATGTCATCTGCTTAGTTTAGACATCCTTTGTGCGAATGCCATTTGTTTAGTTTATTCATCGTTTATGTGAATTATGCAACGCCACCTTGTTTAGCTAGGCATCATATATGTGAATTTTGCAATGCCATCCTGCTTAGCCAGTCATCTTATATGTAAATTATATCAGGCCATCTTTTTTTTCGTTACATATTACATTCGTCAACAATGTTAGTACATTCAACTACTCTTCGTGTGCATCAGCCATTTGACACGGTGATGGCAAATTCTAGAGTGAAAACAAGGTCTTCTGAGAAGACTATGCTATCTGACGAAGCGCATATCTCGCTGGTTACGGATAGCTCCTCAGAGGAGGATTCAGAGACAGATGACCAGTCCTATTCCCCCCCCCCCGAGGTGTATGCTCTAACTTGGCAGGGTTATGTTGCTCATATCATGCGTATGGTGTCTCGCATTGCTCTGCCATTTGATTAGTTTAGACATGCTTTGTGTGAATGCCACCTGTTCAGTGTCTAATTACCATATATGTGAATTATGCATTGCCATCTTGTTGCTAGACATTATATATGTGAACTATACAATGCTATCTTGTTGCAAAGGCATTATATATGTGAATTATGCAATGCCATGCTATTTAGCCAATCATCATGTATGTGAATTATATCATGCTATCATTTTTTTGTATTACATGTTCCATTTGTGGACAACGTTTGTATATTCAACTACTCTTCCTATGCATCAGCCATTTGAAGCGGTGATGGAAGTATCTGGAGTGAAAACAAGGTATTCAGAGCAAACAATGCCACCTGCTAAAGCAGACATCTTGCTGGCTACAGAGAGCTCCTCAGAGGAGGATGCAGAGACTGATGACCAGTCCTATTTCCCCCCTGAGGTCTATGCTCAAACTTGGCAGGGTTATATTACCCATGTCATGCATGTTGTCTTGCATTGCTTAGTTTTTACATCATATATAGATTGCCATCTGCTTACTTGCTTACTATATAAATCATATATTTTAATTATATCATGCCATCATGTTTACATAGTACATACACATCATCTATCTGAATTATGGCATGGCAACCCATTTAATAAAGACATCATATACTTATATCATCTCATCCTGTTTAGTGGTTACAATCATCACATTTAGAATTATGGCATTCTATCCATGAATGTATGTGAATCATGGTATGCCAACCTATTTAATAAAAACATTATATAGTTATGTCATGTCATCCTGTTTACATAGTCTCATATTTTGAACTATGTCTTTCCATCTCTTTTAGTTAGCCATCATAATGTGAAATTGTGTCATGCTATCATGTTTAGTTAGCCATCATATATGTGAAATTGTGTCATGCTATCCTGTTTGGTTAGACAACATAAATATGAATTATTTCATGCCCTCTTTTATTCCCCACTATCCATTGCACCTGTATATCATACAATGTCTATACTTTCAATTACTTTTCTTGTTTATCAGCCATTTGAATTGGAGAGCGTGATGGCAGTATCTAAGGGAGTAACAACACGGTCTTCAGAAATAGTGCTACCAGTTGATGCAGATAGAACCACGGTTGTACTTGCCCAAGGACCAGATCCACCACACATAACCCAGACTCTCACAGATTGTACCCCTACCCAGTTGGACAGAGAACCAGCTACACCCCTTTTAACCCCAACCCCGGCAGATAGTAACCCAGTTCCAGTTGACACAACACCGTCTCCACCATAGAGCACCCAAACACGAGCGGTTAGTAAGGGAACTGCAGTGCCCAAAGCACGAGGACCACCACTCCGAATCCCAACTCAATGCTTAAAGGAGAAGAAGATTTGTTCTCAGGTCAGGTTCTATAGCTATGGTTCATACTCCTTTGCTCTTGCATTACTGTATTTACTCATACCAACTATTTTCAAATTTGAAGGATGGAATTGAAACTCCAATGGCGCAACATGTATGTTTTAAACCTGTTTCTTTAACTGATTTGCTGTTGTAACCTGCTCTATGTTGATTTAAGTTTCAATTGAATAAACAGTTATGTTCTCATGTCATGCACATTACAAGTGTTGTTATTGCTCTATAGTTACCCACACTTATATTCTGTCTATTCTGCTTTGTCTTGAACAAATATTATTTGAACTGTGTCTCTATCTTGATTTGGCAACAAAAACTAGAATGATATAGACCATAAAGTGACCATGGCACATAGATATATGTTTGTTTCATGCTGTTATCCTATCCACTTTACTACTGAACTCATTTACCAAAATGAGTTTCATATACAACATGGTAAACATGTGATGTGTGTGCCTGTTTCTCATTTAAAATGCGGACAAAATATTGGAGAACAGTACCGCGTTATCCAATGGTAAAGGAAGTAATGCAGATAAGGTTCAAGATAGTGGGACATCCCTGTTGGTCTCCAAGAAAGCTGATAAAAACTATCTTGACGATAGTGAGGGAACCCAAAAGTCATGTCTTGATGTAGTGTTCGAGTTACTATCCACTACTGCTGGCACAAGCTCTTCGAACTCGCTGCCTGAATCAGTTCGTCTTCTTGAGTCTCAACTTCAAGTTGAAAGACATCGATCAGATGTGCTGCGACAGGAAGCTGAAGGACTGGGGAAGTCCTTGCAGAATTCAGATGCATATTTTCGGGTGCAACAGCAAGCGCTGGAGGATTTAAGCGCCAAACAAGAGAAATTTAATAAGCTTGCTAAGCATCTTGCCAGCATTATGGGTACCCAGGATATTGTTTCTTGAGATCTTCTGAAGTGGTTTCAGCTCTAGATATGTTTTGCTGCGACGTTTATTTGAGCTGGTCGCCAACTTTGACAACCAGTGTATATGATATGCTACTTTTTCCCTATATTTGCACTGGTGGCGAACTTTGATGCCCAGTGGATGTAATATGTGTAACAGCCGTGATAGCCTAGCATAAGTTGCTTCCTTATTTATTTCCTTGTTGTCTTGTTTATTTGTTTGCTTGTAGTCAGTGCAGTTCTTTTTAAAATTAGGCCACAATAACCATGGGCTAATATTTACTGTAGTGACACTGGGCCTCCTACGGGCCGTAGAAACAGTGGGCCTTCTACGAGCCGTAGAAACAGTAGGCCTTCTACGGGCTGTAGAAACAATGGCCCTTCTATAGGCCGTAGAAACAATGGGCCTTCTACGGGCCGTAGAAACAATGGGCCTTCTACGGGCCGTAGAAACAATGGGCCTTCTATGGGCCGTATCATCAATGGGCCTTATATGGGCCGTATGACCATAACGGGCCATCGTTAATAGGACGTATTTGATGACTCTATGAAAATGGCCCAACGTATTAACGGACCACAAACGGGCCGATGTAACCATGGGCTGAATTTGGCCCACAAGCAGAAAATGACAGTAATGGGCCGTAAGTAAACGAATGCTGGAAATGAACCCAAGAATAAATGGGCTCTGAGAAGGCCAAAAGATAACATTTGCTGGAAACGGCCCAACTGAATAATGGGCCCTTAATAGGTATAAAGTGATATACTGTTCATTACGGGCCAGTTTCACCATTGGCCGTTAGTGGGTGTAAAGTGATACACTATTCATTGCGGGCCAATTTCACCACGGGCCGTTAATAGGCCAAGAGTTACATAGGGCCTCATATGGGCCAAAAGACGTCATGGGCCATACATGGGCCAGAAGTGAAAACGGGCTGGAATCATATTGGATGGCCCAGATGACGCTACTCGGCCTAATTTGGATAGGGCGTAACGGGCCTTGGGTTAGCCTTTATATGGGAACAGTCCGTTAACAGGCTTTCCATGGGCCGACCCACCACCTTTTGACCAAGTCAAACGGGCCGGCCTTTTCACAGGAATGGGCCTCTGTTGGGCCGTGCCATGTGTCGACGTATCATAGGCGCCTTCTGTCCAATGAGTGGATGACATCTGTCCCAACGGTGAGCCGACACGTGTTTCCTCCAGCCAATGATGATTTTACATGTGGAAAATCCCCATTGGTCGGGGCTGTTAACGGGTTATCGGATCCAAAACCCGACCCGATAGCTTAACGATGTTCCGTTACGGTGGATGCCATGTGTCGGTCACCCTTGACGAAAGCAGTTATGTGACGCGTGATTTATCGTCATGGAAGTGGACACTTCCGTGATGATAATTTTGGTAATGTCATCGAACACTTCTACGACAACAGAGGTATGACTATCTTGATTCTGTCATAAATTTGTCACGGATGTACATGCATGACAAAAAACGCGACCTACTGTGACAAACACGTATCATCACGCAAGTATATTTTTTTGTAGTGCAAGTATCTTCCCCTTAAGCTCAAAGGACCCGCCCGGTACTGGCTAAACAGCCTGCCCGCAACTTCCATTGGCAGTTGGGAAAACCTGGAAGACACATTTCTTGACAACTTCCAAGGCACATATGTGCGACCTCCGGATGTCGATGACTTGAGCCACAATACCCAACAGCCCGAAGAATCCGCCAGGAAATTCTGGACTCAGTTCCTAACTAAAAAGAACCAAATAGTTGACTGTGCGGACGCCGAAGCTCTGGCGGCCTTCAAGCATAATATCTGTGATGAGTGGCTCGCCCGACACCTCGGCTAGGAGAAACGCAAGTCCATGGCAGCTCTCACGACACTAATGACCCGCTTTTGCACGCGCAAGGATAGCTGGTTGGCTCGTAGCAGCACTACGCCACATTCTCGCACTTCAGATGTCCGTGACAATAACGACAAGCTAAGACGCAACAGACACAAGCAACAGAATAACGGCGACAACACCGAAGACACGGCAGTCAATGCCAGATTCAGCGGATCTAAATCTGGTCAGCGGAAGAAGCGATTCAAAATAAACAATCAGGGACCGTCTAGTCTAGACCGTATACTGGAGTGCTCGTGCCAAATTCATGGCACCCCGGAAAAGCCGGCCAACCACACCAATAGAGACTGCTGGGTATTTAAACAGGCCGGCAAAATAAATGCCGAAAACAAGGATAAGGGGCTGCACAGCAACGATGACGAGGATCCCCGGCGTCCGAACACGGGGGTCAGAAGAAATTTCCCCCCAGGTGAAAACGGTCAACATGTTCTACGCCACTCACATCTCCAAGTGGGAACGGAAGCGAGCACTACGGGACGTCTACGTGATGGAGCCAGTCGTCCCCAAATTCAACCCATGGTCAGCTTGTCCGATCACCTTTGATCGTAGGGATCATCCTACTAGCATCCGTCACGGCGACTCGGCCGCATTGGTCTTAGACCCAATCATCGATGGATTCCACCTCACGAGAGTCCTTATGGACGGCGGCGGCAGCCTGAACCTGGTTTAGCAGGACTCAGTGCGCAAAATGGGCATCGATCCTTCAAGGATTAAGCCCACCAAAACCACCTTCAAAGGTGTAATTCCTGGAGTAGAGGCCCGTTGTACGGGCTCTATAACATTGGAAGTGGTCTTCGGATCTCCGGATAACTTCCGAAGCAAAGAGTTAATCTTCGATATCGTCCCTTTCCATAGTGGTTACCACGCAATACTCGGACGAACCGCATTCACTAGATTCAACGCGGTACCACACTATGCATACCTCAAGCTCAAGATGCCAGGCCCGCGCGGGGTCATAACAGTCAACGGAAAGATGGACCGCTCTCTCCGTACAGAAGAGCATACTGCAGCCCTTGCGGCAGAAGTACAATGCGGCCTCCTCCGGCAAACCACAAATCCGGTGACGACAACCTCAAGCTCCATCAAGCGAGGGCGGAACACCCCGCACGAATGCTGCTCCAATCCCATCAAAGCAGCATTCGTGCCACATGTACACAATTACACACTCAAAATACCATGGGCACAGGCGGAGGCGCAGCAGTGGCTCAGTCAATAGTGCGGTATCGCCGCCACACACTTCGTAACCTTTCCTTTTACCTTTCAGGATATTGCTTTAGCGTAACCTCTTCAGAAGAGCCGGATTGTCGGACTTACATAGGAGAGGAAACCAATGAGGCAACATGCTTTGCGCACAAAAGGAAATACCCAGGTGGAATCTATTTACGATCGTTCTACCTGCTTTATCTATATGTACGTAGCCTTCATCTGGATAGGATATGTTAATTAATCCTATTTATCTCCGCTTAATGCATTCATTGTAAACATACGCTTAAACATATTATTCATCAATGGGAGATCATATATAGCGTCACCTTATTATTCTTATTTGAGCATTTTTTCCTTACAAATGTCTATTTGATATTGCATTCGTACACCTTGGTACGTTCAGTTTGCCAGGGGCTTCTTATGGTGCCCGATAATACGACAAGACAAGTCCGAACACTTTCAACAGTGCGACACCCCGAACTTATAGCATTATATGCATCAACCACGAATCATGTCTTTGGTCTACAGTTGGGATAGCCCGGCTCCCTTGTTTTGGTGCCTTACGTTCCGTTATATCGGCTAAGGTAGCACAGGGCGAACTACTGCGATTGTGTCCCGGTTCTTTCGGATGAGCACCTCAGTAGAGAAAGCCTAAAACTGACCGGCATGATGTGGCGAGAGCTGGTCGCTGTTCGAGAGGTCTTAAAATCCTTAAAGATTTTTCCGCTTTAGGCGATAATTCGGCTTCGTCCGATCTAGGTGTATGTCAGATTTAGGGTTCCGGCAGACCCTTGAGGTTCAAACAGTGGGGTGCACGCGGAGGTTTCACCTTCTACCTACCTGTTCCTCGCCGAATCGCTAGGATCTAAACTACAAGAAGAACAACATAAGAGACACAGGGTTTATACTGGTTCAGGCCACCATTGTGGTGTAATACCCTACTCCAGTGTGTGGTGTGGTGGATTGCCTCTTGGGCTGATGATGAACAATACAAGGAAGAACAGCCTCGCGAGGGTCTGTTCTTGTGGTGGTGTTGTCCCTTTGGAGGGGTTGATTCTCGATACCTAGATACTATGGTGGCTAGTCCTATTTATAGGCAAAGGCCCTGGGCCTCTTCCTAAATATACAACAGGAAGGGCGCCAACAATTGGCCATTTTGAAGGGGAACATCTGGTACACTTATCCTGACTAAAGTTGGTCCTCGCCTGTCAAAGGCTCTGGTGGTGACGCCGGCTTGGGCTCCACGGTGACCTCCATCCTGCCGTTGGACTGGTCTTGGTCTTGTTGCACCGAAATGGATGCCTTTGCTTGATGCTCTCGCCTGCGCTTGCTCCCCTTGCACCAAAGAGGAAAGAAGGACACTGCGCGGGCTGGCGCCCGGCTGGCGCCCGGCTGGCGCCCTTTGTCGTCATGGCTTGGGTCATGGGCACCTCGCGAGGTACCCCTCCTTGAACTCTCCGCCTCCGCGTGAGCCAGCCTGATGAGGCCGTGCCTGAGGAAGCTCCTTGTCGTCCGCCCCGCGAGGCTTGGCCCCTCGCGAGGGTCCTGAGCTTGTGTTGATGAAGATGGGCCGTGCTGGGCCCCCTTTGAGCCATGCCGCAGGCCACAGACAGGCAAGTCTAGGGACCCCCGTTCCCAGAACGCTGACAGTAGCCCCCGGGGCCAAGGCGCGCCCGGACTTGGCCGAGCAGAGATGCAAAAGGGCAAGTGCGAAGCGTCGCGGGCCCTAACAGCCTGCGGCCTTGGGCGCCACGTGGCGGTTGATTGGACATGGGCATCTCCACTTCCCCACGGCGCCTCAGCAACTCCACAGATTTGACAAGTCCCTGCATGCGAAACGAGTCATGATTACCTTCGGTCATGGAGGCCGACGGTTGACCTCCCTTGGCTATAAGTATGGAGCGGCGTGAACCATTCCAGTCAATCTTCCTCTGCTATTCCTCCTCTTCTTCATCTTCGCCATCGCTCCGTCTCACGCTGATGGCGCCCATCCGCTGGCTCTCCGCAGAAGAGAAGGGAAGGGCGCCCCGAGAGGGTCCTGACCCGCTTCCGCCGAAGAAGCGGTTGGTCCTCTGCCGCCGAGATGAGGGCACGCGGCAGGAGGTGTCGAGGCCTTGGTGCGAGCGACCGCCGCCAGGGTTACGGCGGTGCGCATTGTCCCTCCTGGAGTTCACGCCGAGGGCTCCTCCCGAGAGTTTGTGCTCCACGCCGCCATGCGTCCTCCATCTTGGATTCGCCTTCTTCCTTCCTTTGCCTTCGAGATTCCGCCGAGTTGGCCTTTCAGGCTTTGGCTACAGCATGCCGATTGCCAGACTCCTACGACCGATGCGGATGTCGAGGTCGTCGCTCCAGGTAAGGTCTTCATGACCCGAGGCTGGGGCGAGATCGCCCCGGTTTGGAGGACGAGGGGCTCCCTCGTGATCCACCTGGAGTTCGATGGCGCTTCCATGATGCTCTTCAAGGTCTTCGACGAAGATGGGCGTCGGCTGGAGTGCTGTCCTAGAGGCAGCGGCAGAAGCTCTGGAGCGGCTGGGACTAGGCCTGCCGTCACACGCTCTTCCAGCAGCTCCTCAAGCGGCAGGGGTGTCGGAGGATCCAGCGACTCCGCCGAGCTCTTTGCAACTCCGGAGACAAGCGATGACAGCTACGAGCCCCCGAGCCTGCGCCGATCTCGGAGCAGGATGGGCCCGTTAGGCCGCCGCCGTCTCTGATCTGGATGAGGCTGGCGCCGAGCCTCACGCGGCCCACTGTTGATGATGGCGTCTGCCGCCGCGGTTCTTGTAGTTAGGACTCCTTAGGATACGCGTCTTTTGTCCCTGCGAGGAGCCAAGAACACACCCCGTGGGGGCTTGTAAGGTGTCTGTAGCTCCTTTTGTCAATATGATCCCCATTATGAAGCAGTGCGAGATGGTTATTCCGTCTTAGCTTAGTTTCTTCCTGTCAGACCTCGCGAGGGCTTGATGCTCTGCGCTGACAAGTCCCAGTCCCAAGGCGGGTTCAGCCGTCGCTGGTATGCCAGGTCGCGATGCCGTGGTCAAGGCCAGGAGGTGAGCGACCCGAGGTCCGGTAAGAGCCCCTGAGTCGCGATGCTCAGGAGGTCCCCCTTGGCGCTCAAGCAGCCATCATTCGGTGAGAAAGGAGAGAGACGTTGCTAAGACGGGATTGCATTAAGTGCAGGGACGGTGCTGCGATAGCTAGTGTTCTCGGAGAGTGACTTATCTCGAGGGTCAGGAATGCTCCCTGGTGCGGCGCTAGGTCCGTGCATTGGCCGGCGGGGGGTTGCTTGGCGAGGTCATCACCTGCTTCTCTCCCCTCGCCCTCGCTCCCCTTTCTGCTCTACGTCCTCGGGTCCCGGCCCTCGAGCGAATCTCAACCGTCGCTGGTATGCTAGGTCGGGATGCCATGGACAAGGCCAGAGGGTGAGGGCTGGAGAACCAGTAGGAGCCCTGAGTCGCGATGCTCAGGTACCCCCCCTTTACCGTGCAAGAGGGTTGCGTGGACGAGGGTGAAGAAGACACCGTGAGGGCCTCGCATAACGATGCTCCTAGGGGGACCCTGCAAGCTCATCACAAAAGAAACAAGAGTTCGCCGCGACAATCGACGGTTAGCCGTTAGTTGCCTTGGAGAGGCGTCGAGGCATGAAAGGCCTGGCAAGGTGCACTGGTTCACCCATGATCCAGCTCGGGACTCACGGGGCCCTACCGCAAGGCGGGTTGCGCCCGGTGCTGGGCCTTATCTTGAAGTCTGTTCCTGCAAATTTGTGTAGATGCCGGTGCTCTACGTTCTCAGGTCTCAGCTCTCGGGCTGGTCTCAGCCGTCGCTGGTATGCCGGGGCGCGATGCCGTGGGAAAGACCAGAGGGTGAGGGCCGGAGAGCTGGTAGGAGCCCTGAGTCGCGATGCTCAGGCACCCCACCATTAACACGCAAGCTGGGTTAGATGTCGAAACTCTACGTCCTCGGGTCCTGGCTCTCGGGCTGGTCTCAGCCATCGCTGGTATGCCGGGGCGCGATGCCGTGGGCAAGACCAGAGGGTGAGGGCCGGAGAGCCGGTAGGAGCCCTGAGTCACGATGCTCAGGCACCCCCCCTTTAACGCGCAAGCTTGCAACATCCAAGAAGAAAAGGTACGATGAACAGGCACCAAATAAGAAGCACGATGGGTCGAAAACATGGCCCTAAGATAAATGCAAGAGTTGTACATGCCACTGGGTCTGACCCGAGCGGCTTGGGGATAATGCAACCCGAGGGGCGCCGCCAGCTAAGTAAGCTAAGAACATGAAATAAAAGAGATACACGCCACAGGGACGGACCCACGTGGCCTGGGAATAATGCAGCCCCGAGGGCGCTCCCAGCTGGAAATGAAACTTGAAAGATGTCACCTGATGATGCTGAAGACGAAGGGGTGTTGATGCAGCAGACTCGGTGGACTGCGGGAGCAGATGCTCACGAGCCCCCAGGCCCTGGGGCCTCGGGAGGCTCCGGAGGCGCTGGTGGCTCCTCGCGGAGCGTCTCCATCTCCACCAGGGCTGCGGAACGCCTGTCCTCTTGAGCCTCTAGGATGGCCCTCATGAGGCGCTGGTATGCAGCAGCCGCATTCGGCGAGCCATAAGGCATGCGAACGTAGCTGTGGGGCGGACCCTCGCAGCGTCCCACTCGGGAAGGCTAGAGGCGCTCCTGAGACGCGGCTTGGTTGAGCCCTGGTATGTCGATGCAGACGCGCAGCCCACCATCCTCACCTGGATGGGGGGCCATAGTGGGTAAGCGGCGGCTGCCTCTCATGACCCTTGACTCGTGTAGCTCCTGAATGGCCTTGCTGACGAACTCCTGAGGGTTTAGTACTCCTTGCCTTGCTCCTTCTTGATGGAAACGTGCTTCGAAACACGCCTCCACGTGGTGCCCAAGCGCCTCCCTCGTGACCTTGGCGAGGTCGACGGCCCTCCAGGGGAGAGCCCCCAAGCCCTGCCTGAGGAGGGCGCCGGGCTTGCTTCCCTATTCGATGGAAGGAGGCTCCCCCTGAGCAGGCGCGGGCCCTGAGGGACCTGCCTCCTGAGGGGCCAGGCCGGTCAATGTCTTCTTCTTCTTGGGGGCGGCCTCGGGAACCCTCCTTCTTCCGCGATCCGGGTCTTCAAGTGACGCGGCCTGAAAGGCTCTCTCTAGGGAGCACACTGCATCTCTCTCTTCGCAGGGTACCGTGGTGACTCCGCCACTTCCTGGCATCTTGAGGACGTTGTAGCCGTGGTGGGTTACGGCCATGAACTTGGCCAGCGCTGGGTACCCGAGGATGGCGTTGTACGGCAGGCGAATGTGGGCGACGTCGAAGTCGATGAGCTCGGTGCGGTAGTTGTCGCGTGCCCCGAAGGTGACAGGGAGGCGGACCTGCCCAATCGGGACCGTGGAGCCGTCGGTGACTCCGGAGAAAGGCTTGGTTGGCTGAAGCTGATTGTAGGGCACTTGGAGATTGTTAAATGTTTCCACGGACAGGACGTTGAGCCCTGCCCTGCCATCGATGAGGGTCCTGGTGACTAGCATGTTGCTGATGATTGGGGAACAAAGCATCAGGAGGACTCCGGCTGTGGCTGCGCACTTGAGTTGATCCGCTGAGCTGAACATGATAGCACACGCCGACCACCTGAGAGGGCGCGTGGCCTCGAGCTTGGGGAGGACTGCATTCACTTCACGGGCGAATTGCTTGAAGATGTGCTGGGAGGCTGGGGCTTGAGCTCCGCCTAGGATGCAGGCGATCGCACGTCGTTCCTGGAAGCCCCCAGCCCCTTCGTCCTGATGACGGTCCTCATTTCTCCTTGGATGCGGTGGTAGCGGAGGGAGGCCTGCGTTACCTTGCGGGCGATCCTCGCAAGGCTGATCCCTCCAGCCTCCCTCGCGAGGCGGGTCCTGCCAGCGATCCTCGCAAGGTTGGTCGCGCCACCCTTGACGTGGGCCGCGGTCTTCCCAGCGTCCTGCTTTCCTTCCTCCTCCTCGGCCGTAGCCCCGGTCGCTGCGGTCGGGACGCCGGCCAGTCTGTCCTTCACGCACGGCCCTGAGGTCTTGGCATTCATTGGTGTTATGGGTGTGGAGGTCATGGTACACGTAGTACCGACAACCCTTGGAGGATTCGGGCTGATCTCTGCCCCGCTTGGTGTCTAGTTCTGCCGCGAGCACGGCAGCCCCTTTGTGCTTCACATCCTTGGCCTAGAGCTTCTTCTCTTCTGGGTCTGCAGCAGGCAACTCGAGGAGGGAGAGACGCCCTTCCTCAGCCCTGGCGCACTTGGTCGCCAGGTTGAACAGCTCCAAGGAAGTGCACAGATCTTCATGCATTGCGAGCTCCTCCTTCATTTTGACGTCATGCACGCCGCCAAAGAAGGCGGAGATGATGGCCTCCTCGGTCACCTTGGGAATCTTGAGGCGCGCATTGTTGAAGCGCTGGATGTACTTCTGCAGGGTTTCCCCTGGTTGCTGCTTGATGCGGCGCATGTCGCTCACGGCGGGTGGCCGATCGTGAGTACCCTAGAAGTTGGCGATGAAGTGGGTGCGCATCTCGTCCCAGGAGGAGATCGTGCCTGGGGCCAGGTTCAGGAGCCAGGTGTGGGCCCCGTCCTTGAGAGCCATGGGGAACCAGTTCGCCATGACCTTCTCGTCTCCATTGGCAGCCTCAATGCTCAGCTCGTAGAGCTGGAGGAACTCTGCAGGGTCAGCCGCGCCATCGTAGCGAGGAGGCAGGTCTGGCTTGAACTTGCCGGGCCACGCGACGGTGCGCAGCTCGGTGGTGAAGGCGCGGCAGCCCGCTGTGGCGACGGGAGGCCTTGGAGGACGAAGGGCTTGGTCCTGCGGGTCCCCGTGCACCGCAGATGGGTGCAGCGCGGGGTCTTGACGTGCTGGAGCAGGAGCGTGGTCGGGACGAGCCGGAGCAGGGAGCGCTCGGGCAGCTTCTCGAGGGCGACGGACTTCTTGGCAGCTCTGCTCTTGCTGCACTGGTGCCTGATGGGGCAGGTTCCGCCCAGAGGCTGCGCGCCTTGGAGCCAGGGCGCCTTCTTGAGGGGGAGGCACCTGAGGCGCCCCAGGAGCTTCATTGCCCGCGCATGGCGGGGCGCGGTGCAGCGAGAAGGATGGCGTGGGGGAGCCCCCAGTGGCACAGACGAGTTTGGCGACTCGGTCGAGCCATTCTTTGTAGACGTCGTTAATTGGGCAGTATCGCAGGAGCTCGTTCGCCGCGATGAGCGCAGTTCGAGCCTCCATGCCCGCACAGGGCACGCGTGACGAAGAACCAGCAGGGGTGAGCAAGGGTGTAGCGGTGCGGCTATCTCGCCTCATGGACGGGTGCTGGGACGATGCTTGCTGCTTGTTCCCCGCCGGGACGGTAGTGGCATTGACGGCAGGAGACGGGGAACGACGAGGGCGCCCGCCGACGCGAGCCGTCTGGGAGACGCGGGAAGCGAGGGCGGCTCAGCGCTCGGTGCGAACCCAGCGTGCGTCAGACATGGTCGTGACGGTCGGAGAAGAACAGGGCGACAAAAGACGAATTCCGGAGCACCCCTACCTGGCGCGCTAAATGTCGGATTTAGGGTTATGGCAGACCCTTGAGGTTCGAACACTGGGGGGCGTGCGGAGGTTTCGCCTTTTACCTACCTGTTCCTCGTCGAATCGCTAGGATCTAAACTACAAGAAGAACAACACAAGAGACTCCAGTGTGTGGTGTGGTGGATTGCCTCTTGGGCTGATGATGAACAATACAAGGAAGAACAGCCTCACGAGGGTCTGTTCTTGTGGTGGTGTTGTCCCTTTGGAGGGGTTGATTCTCGATACCTAGATACTATGGTGGCTAGTCCTATTTATAGGCAAAGGCCCTGGGCCTCTTCCCAAATATTGAGCGGGAAGGGCGCCAACAGTTGGCCATTTTGAAGGGGAACATCTGGTACACTTATCCTAACTAAAGTTGGTCCTCGCCTGTCAAAGGCTATGGTGGTGACGCCGGCTTGGGCTCCACAGTGACCTCCATCTTGCCGTTGGACTAGTCTTGGTCTTGTTGCACCGAAATGGATGCCTTTGCTTGATGCTCTCGCCTGCGCTTGCTCCCCTTGCACCAAAGAGGAAAGAAGGACACTGCAAGGGCTGGCGCCCTTTGTCGTCATGGCTTGCGTCATGGGCACCTCGCGAGGTACCCCGCCATGAACTCTCCGCCTCCTCGTGAGCCATCCTGATGAGACTGTGCCTGAGGAAGCTCCTTGTCGTCCGCCCCGTGAGGCTTGGCCCCTCACGAGGGTCCCGAGCTTGTGTTGATGAAGATGGGCCTTGCTGGGCCCCCTTTGAGCCACGCCGCAGGCCGCAGGCAGCCGCATAGTATGATTGCCTTGTTCGCTGCATCGGACACCTCCTTAAGGGACCAAACATTTGGATAAAGAGTGTCCGGGTTTTCCACCAACACCCCAGTACTAGTTGCATGGGGGCGGAAGCCGACGACTGGCCTACTTTCAGAATTTTATAAACAGCCGCACAGAAGGTAATATTTTAAATAACAAAAGCGCTACATAGCACAAGTAACTTCGTCTTTAAATTACAAACATGACAGAAGTGAATTCATTCAAAAATTATGTCCTTGGTATATTCATTGGCCAGGAGGCGAGCACCCTTCATAGCGCCATCATAATACTTCTCCGGATAGCGATGCGCCTTGCCCTTCGGCAGCCCGTCCTTCACCAGCTTCTCCATATCCAGCTTGCCCCAATGCACCTTCGCACGGGCAAAGGCCCGGCGGGCACCCTCAATGCAAACGGATCGCTTGATGACTTCAAGTCGCGGACAGGCAATCACCATCCGCTTGATCAGGCCGAAGTAGCTGGTGGGAAGGGGCTCACCAGGCCACATCCGGACTATGAAATCCTTCATAGCCACTTCGGCCACCCTGTGGAGTTCGACTAACTGCTTCAGTTGGTCACTTAGAGGCGTTGTATGTTCGGCCCCAGCATACTGGGATCAGAACAGCTTCTCCGTTGAGCTCCCCTCCTGAGCACGGTAGAACTCCGCGGCATCTGATACACTGCATGGCAGATCTGCGAATGCCCCTGGAGAGCTCCGGACTCAGGTAAGTAAAAGAAACGCCTCCTCCACATGTTTGCTTTGCATAAAGAATTTCTTACCCGCCGTTATCTTTTTGGCCTCCTGGATTTCCTGCCGTGCCTTCTCGGCTTTGGCCTTGGCATCTTTTATACTTGCAAGGGCCTTCGCAAGCTCGGCCTCTTTCTCCTTAAGCTCATGCTCCACGAACTCGAAGTTTTTGCCGAGCTCCTGGAGCTCTTCTTGTACCTCGCCCACTCGGGCTTCTTGCTTCTCGCGCTCCTTGCGTTCCAAGGCTGCCTTGTGTTCAAACTCGGACAACGCTTTCTTGAGAGATGCCCCTTCGGTGGTGGCCTCTATTATCAAATCACGACGCTTCGTCGTTAGAATAACCAATTTTATCTATCCTTCATTATATGAGAGCGGGGAATTACTCACCTTTGTTGTTTTCGAGCTGCCTCCTCGTGAGGTCGAGCTCTCCCTGCCCCTG
Source organism: Triticum aestivum (assembly GCF_018294505.1). Classification (NCBI taxonomy): domain Eukaryota; kingdom Viridiplantae; phylum Streptophyta; class Magnoliopsida; order Poales; family Poaceae; genus Triticum; species Triticum aestivum. Next base: position 369,299,887 of record NC_057807.1, read on the forward strand.
CTTCAGGTCCTGTTGTAGTCCCGCGATCTCGGTCGTACGAACCGCAGCGGTTAGCAGCACAACCTTCTTATTCAAATTCAAACTTATTGTTAAACTCCTGCGGATTATAATTGACCCTCCGTTTGGTTTTTCCTTCCAAACACCAAACAGAGTATCAGGGGCTACTACCTATCGGGTGGTAATTTCACATATTTTTATTACTTACCTAAAAGCCTGTCAGGAGGCTGGTGCAGGCTTCGGTTAGTCCACTCCTGGCGGACAAAACCTTCTGAATCACCACACTCATAAGAGTATGGTGCTCTTCATCCATCGAAGTGCCCCGAAGCGCTTCCAGCAAACAATCCGGCGCCTCGGGCGGAGTGGAAGTCCTCGGCATAGACCGCTCGCCCTCCTTAACGAGGGGCTGTCTGCCTAAGTCCGGAACCATTGAAGGCTCCGGAACAGTGCTCGGCTGAGAGTCCAGCTTACTGCGGCTCTCACCAACACGATCCGCGGGGATCTTGAACCCCGCGTGTCCGACATCTGGAATGCTGCCTTGGGGCGCCTCCAGAGCCACCTCCCCCCGCTCTGGGAGACTTTCGGATAACACCTCCGTGTCATCTGCGGGCTGAGGAGTAGTGGCCGTCGGGAGCGAGTTCATCGCCGAATCGCTCAAAGACCCATCCGAAGACGATGCCTCGGGATGGGCCCTGGCCGGACTACATACAAGTTCGGCGTTATAACAAAACTATGAAGCAAAATTACGATGGAGTGCGGATACTTACAATCGCACTATGGGCTTCTTCCTGGGCAGCCACCCCTCCTCGCTATCGGCGGCGGTGGCGGAGTAGTCCGGAAGGGATGCCTTTCCTTTCTTGGACGTCCCAGTCTCCCCTTCCGGGGTGGCCTTCCTCTTTTTCTCCCCCCCCAATACGGGGAGGTGGAGTTTCTTCTTGTTTCCCTCCGCCTCCACGAGAGGAATCCGCCTCGTCATCATTAGCCGACGAGGGTATGACGGCCTTGCACCGGGGGACTCTCCTGGCCCCCTGGTCCGCCCTTCCAGGCCCCTCGTCCTTTCCGGATGCGGCGGCCTCCTCTTCTTCTTCTTCCCCTTTGGGGGAGGAGTATTCCTCGTCCTCATCGAACGAGGCTTCTGACGCAGCCTTACGTCGGAGACCCTTTCGGATCCCCGGGGCCATCTTATCGGCCTTCTTCTCCGACCCCTTGTAGGGCGCCGGGACCATCATATCCGTCAGGAGAGCATTAGCTGGGCTTTCTGGCAGTGGAGCCGGACAGTCAATCCGCTCCACTGTCTCCACATAATCCTGAACAAATATACATAATCACTTAAGACTCCCCCATGAATATATTGGGAAGAACCAAACCCGGTGGCAGCCCGAGAACTCACCTGAATAGGATGCCACGCGGCATGGATCCCACGGTCCTCGGATATGGCGTTTTTGTGCTTCATGCCGTAGACCTCTGGAGTGTCTGGTGTTCGGCCGGGACGAACTGCCACAGATGGAATGCCCGCCTTTGGCACGGCAGAATCTGGCGAACGAGCATGACCTGGATCATGTTGGCAAGCTTGATGTTCTTGTCCTTCATGCCCTTGATGCAGTTTATGAGTCCAGTCAGCTCTGTAGGTTCGCCCCAGGACAGGCCCTTCTGTTCCCAGGAGGTGAGCCGCATGGGGGTTCCGGATCAGAACTCAGGGGCCGCCGCCCTGTCGGAGTCGCGCGGCTCGGTGATGTAGAACCACCCCGACTGCCACCCCTTCACGGTTTGCGCAAAGGAGCCGTCAAGCGAGGTGACGTTAGGCATCTTGCCCACCATGGATCCTCCACACTCCGCTTGCTGGCCGCTCACGATCTTCGTCCTCACACAGAAGATTTGCAGCCACAAGCCGAAATGAGGCTTGATGCGGAGGAAAGCCTCGCATACGACGATGAACACCAAGATGTTGTGGACGAAGTTTGGGGCTAGATCATGGAAATCTAGCCCGTAGTAGAACATGAGCCCGCAGACGAAGGGGTGGAGTGGAAACCCCAGTCCATGGACGAAGTGGGCAAGAAACACGACCCTCTCGTGGGGTCCTGGAGTTGGAATGACCTGCCCGTCGTCTCGTAGCCGGTGCGCTATGTCTGCGGCTAAGTATCCGGCCGCCCGAAGACTTGCGATATTCTTCTCCTTCACGGTGGAAGCCACCCACTTACCTCCTACTCCGGACATGTTTAACTGTGCGGAGAAGACTTGGACTAGGGCGCAGGAGCTCGAGGAGGCAAGAGTGGGCAGAGGAGGAAGAAGGCGTGGGTAAGAATGGGGAACTCTTTTCCCTTTATAGAGGCGATGAAAGCGGTGCGCCTCCCCACTAGCCTATTGAGAATCGCTTACTTCCCAAGCGCCACGATTGATGGCACGGGGGGGGGGGGGGGATTACCCATACCCGTATTGATGAGAATCCCGTGATAAGGGGACATGATCTCTGCTTTGACAAGATGTGTCAAGGAAACCGCCTCGCAATACACGTTGTGGCTGGTTGTGGGAAAACGGTTCAGATAATGACCAGACCATAAGGACATGTCACGTCGTTTAAAAAGTTGTCAGCTGAAGTATCATTCTCTCTACGGTGGTATGTGAAGATCATTTTGCAGATCCGGACACGACCTACGTGTTCGATAATAACCTTGGAGTATTCGGAAGGAGGAACCCGCCTTGCCATGCCGAAGATAAGACTGCGTGCCGGAGTCATCGTCATTGAAGCCTAGTTCAGGGGCTACTCAGGGAGTCCTGAATTAGGGGGTATCCGGACAGCCGGACTATATACATCGTCCGGACTATTGAAGTGTGAAGATACAAGACTCAAGACTTTGGCCCGTGTCCGGATGGGACTCTCCTTTGCGTGGAAGACAAGCTTGGCGCTCCGGATATTATATTTCCTTCCTTGTAACTGACTCCATGTAAACCCTAGCCCTCTCCGGTGTCTATATAAACCAGAAAGGTTGGTCCTTAGAAGGCCGGTCACAATTACAATCATACCATCATAGGCTAGCTCTTAGGGTTTAGCCTCTACAATCTCGTGGTAGATCTACTGTTGTACTACTCATATCTTCAATATTAATCAAGCAGGAAGTAGGGTTTTACCTCCATCGAGAGCGCCCGAACCTGGGTAAACATTGTGTCCCTTGCTTCCTGTTACCATCAGCCTAAGATGCATAGATCGGGACCCCCTACCCGAGATCCGCCGGTTTTGACACCGACACTCAAGAGGTAGCAAGAAGGATTTCTGGCGCCGTCACCAGGGAGTCTACGCTCAAGTCAAGACATACCAAGTACCCATCACAAACTCTTATCCCTCGCATTACATTATTTGCTATTTGCCTCTCGGTTTCCTCTCCCCCACTTCACCCTTGCCGTTTTATTCGCCCTCTTTTTTCCGCTCGCCTCTCTTTCATTCGCCTCTTGTGTGCTTGTGTGTTGGATTGTTTGTCACGATGGCTCAAGATAATACTAAATTATGTGATTTTTCCAATACCAACAATAATGATTTTCTTAGCACTCTGATTGCGCCTCTTACCGATGCTGAATCTTGTGAAATTAATGCTGCTTTGTTGAATCTTGTCATGAAAGATCAATTCTCTGGCCTTCCTAGTGAAGATGCCGCCACACATCTAAACAAGTTTGTTGATTTGTGTGATATGCAAAAGGAGAAAGATGTGGATAATGATATTGTTAAATTGAAGCTATTTACGTTTTCTCTTAGAGATCGTGCTAAAACTTGGTTTTCGTCTTTGCCTAAAAATAGTATTGATTCATGGAATAAGTGCGAAGATGCTTTTATCTCTAATTATTTTCCTCCCGCTAAGATCATCTCTCTTAGAAATGATATTATGAATTTTATGCAACTTGATCATGCGCATGTTGCGCAATCTTGGGAGTGGATGAAATTAATGATTCACGATTGCCCTACACGTGGATTAAATTTATGGGTGATCATACAAATTTTTTATGCCGGATTGAATTTTTCTTCTAGAAATCTTTTAGATTCGGTCGCGGGAGGCACTTTTATGGAAATCACTTTAGGAGAAGCTACTAAACTCCTAGATAATATTATGGTTAATTATTCTCAGTGGCACACTGAAAGATCTACTAGTAAAAAGGTTCATGCGATAGAAGGGATTAATTTTTGAGTGGAAAGATGGATGAACTTATGAAATTGTTTTCTAATAAGAGTGCTCCTATTGATCCTAATGATATGACTTTGTCTACTTTGATTGAGAATAATAATGAATCTATGGATGTGAATTTTGTTGGTAGGAATAATTTTGGTAACAACGCATATAGAGGAAACTTTAATCCTAGACCGTTTCCTAGTAATTCCTCTAATAATTATGGTAATTACTACAACAACTCTTATGGAAATTTTAATAAATTTCCCTCTGATTTTGACATTAGAGTTAAAGATTTTATGATTTCTCAAAATAATTTCAATGCTTTGCTTGAAGAAAAATTGCCTAAGATTGATGAGTTGGCTAGGAACGTGGATAGAATTTCTCTTGAAGTTGATTGTTTGAAACTTAGATCTATTCCACCTAAGCATGATATCAATGAGTATCTCAAAGCCATGAGAATTTCCATTGATGAGTGCAAAGAAAGAACTGCTAGAATGCATGCAAAAAAGGATTGCTTTGCAAAAGAGAGTTCTTCTAATTTTCATGATAATAGGGATGAAGATCTAAAAGTGATTGATGTGTCCCCTATTAAATCTTTGTTTTCCAATATGAATCTTGATAAATATGGGACTGGAGATGAGTCAACTTTAGCTAAAAGGTGTCCCAATGATTCAGATTTTTTAGATCTTGATGTGGAAATTGGTAAAACTGGGATTGAAGAGGTCAAAACTTTACATAGCAATGAACCCTCTATTTTGGATTTCAAGGAATTTAATTATGATAATTGTTCTTTAATAGATTGTATTTCCTTGTTGCAATCCGTGTTAAATTCTCCTCATGCTTATAGTCAAAATAAAGCTTTTACTAAACATATCGTTGATGATCTAATGCAATCTTATGAAGAAAAACTTGAATTAGAAGTTTCTATCCCTAGAAAACTTTATGATGAGTGGGAACCTACTATTAAAATTAAAATTAAAGATCATGAATTCTATGCTTTGTGTGATTTGGGTGCTTGTATTTCCATGATTGCAAAAACTTTGTGTGATGTGTTAGGTTTTCGTGAATTTGATGATTGCTCTTTAAACTTAGACCATGCGGATTCCACCATTAAGAAACCTATGGGAAGGATTAATGATGTTCTTATTGTTGAAAATAGGAATTACGTGCATGTAGATTTTATTTTTCTTGATATAGATTGCAATCCTTCATGTCCTATTATTCTTGGTAGACCTTTCCTTAGAACAATTGGTGCAATTATTGATATCAAAGAAGGAAATATTAGATTCCAATTTCCATTAAGGAAAGGCATGGAACACTTTCCTAGGAAGAAAATAAAATTACCTTATGAATCTATTATGATAGCCACCTATGAATTGAATACCAAAGATGGTAATACTTAGATCTATTCTCGCTTTTATGCCTAGCTAGGGGCGTTAAACGATAGCGCTTCTTGGGAGGCAACCCAATTTTAATTTTTGTTCTTTGCTTCTTGTTCCTGTTTAGTAATAAAAAATTCATCTCGCCTCTGGTTAGATGTGGTTTTGTGTTTTAGTTAGTGTTTGTGCCAAGTAAAACCTTTAGGATAACCTACGATGTTTGTTAATCTAATCTTGCTGAAAAACAAAAACTTTTGCACGCACGACAATAATTTTCATAAATCACAAAAACTTTCTTTCAGTTGATTCTTTTTTCATAAGACTAATAGACAAATTACCTAGAACTTCCTAATTTGGTAGAATTGTTGGGGTTCCAGAAGTATTCGATAGTTACAGATTGCTACAGAATGTTCTGTTTTTGACAGATTCTGTTTTTCATGTGATGTTTGCTTATTTTGATGAATCCATGGCTAGTATCGGGGGGTATGAACCATCCATAAGTTGGAATACAGTAGGTTCAACACCAATATAAATAAATAACGAGTTCATTACAGTACCTTAAAGTGGTGGTTTGTTTTCTTGCACTAACGGAGCTCATGAGATCTTCTGTTGAGTTTTCATGTTCTTGGGTAAACATTTGATGGATTATGGAATAAGGAGTGGCAAGAGCCTAAGCTTGGGGATGCCCAAGGTACCCGAAGGTAAAATTCAAGGACAACCAAAAGCCTAAGCTTGGGGATGCCCCGGAAGGCATCCCCTCTTTCGTCTTCGTCTATTGATAACTTTACTTGAGGCTATATTTTTATTCACCACATGATATATGTTTTGCTTGGAGCGTCTTGTATGATTTGAGTATTTGCTTTTTAGTTTACCACAATGATCCTTGTTGTACACACCTTTTGGAGAGACACACATGAATCGGAATTTATTATAATACTCTATGTGCTTCACTTATATCTTTTGAGTTAGACAATTCTGCTCTAGTGCTTCACTTATACCTTTTTAGAGCATGGTGGTGGTTTTATTTTGTAGAAATTATTGATCTCTCATGATTCACTTATATTATTTTGTGAGTCTTTTAGAACAGCACAGTAATTTGCTTTGGTTATAAAATTAGTCCTAATATGATGGGCATCCAAGATAGGTATAATAAATACTATCATACAAAGAGCATTGAATACTATGAGAAGTTTGATACTTGATGATTGTTTTGAGATATGAGGATGGTAATATTAGGTCATGCTAGTTGAGTAGTTGTGAATTTGAGGAATACTTGTGTTAAAAGTTTGTGATTCCCATAGCATGCATGTATGGTGAACTGTTATGTGATGAAGTTGGAGCATGATTTATTTATTTATTGTGTTCCTTATGTGTGGAGGTCGGGATTGCGTGATGGTTAACTCCTACCAACTCTTCCACTAGGAGCATGCGTGTAGTACTTTGTTTTGATAACTTGTAGATTTTTGCAACAAGTATGTGAGTTCTTCATGACTAATGTTAAGTCCATGGATTATACACACTCTCACCCTTCCACCATTTCTAGCCATTCTTGTGCCGCGCAAATTTCGCCGGTATCATATACCCACCATATACCTTCCTCAAAACATCCACCATACCTACCTATTATGGCATTTCCATATCCATTCTGAGATATATTGCAATGCAACTTTCCACTGTTACATTTATTATGACACGCTCCACCATTGTCATATAGCTTTGCATGATCATGTAGTTGACATCGTATTTGTGGCAAAGTCACCTTTATAATTCTTTCATACATGTCGCTCTTGATTCATTGCACATCCCGGTACACCACCGGAGGCATTCATATAGAGTCATATGTTGTTCTAAGTATCGAGTTGTAATTCTTGAGTTGTTAGTAGATAACAGTGTCCTGATCTTCATTATTAGAGCATTGCCCCATGTGAGGAAAGGATTATGGAATCAATGATTCCCTCACAAGTTGGGATGAGTCTCCGGACTTTATGAAAAATAAAAGAGGCCAAAGAATCCCAAATAAAAAAAGAGGCCAAAGAAGCCCACCAAAAAAAGAAGAAAAAAGGGAGAGAAAAAGAGAGAAGGGACAATGCTACTATCCTTTTACCACACTTGTGCTTCAAAGTAGCACCATGATCTTCATGATAGAGAGTCTCTTATGCTAGTGGGAATTTTTCATTATAGAACTTGGCTTGTATATTCCAATGATGGGATTCCTCAAATTGCCCTAGGTCTTCACGAGAAAGCAAGTTGGATGCACACCCACTTAGTTTCTTTTGATGAGCTTTCGTACACTTATAGCTCTAGTGCATCCGTTGCATGGAAATACCTACTCACTCACATTGATATCTATTAATGGGCATCTTCATAGCCCATTGATACGCCTTGTTGATGTGAGACTATCTTCTCCTTTTTTTGTCTTCTCCACAACCACCATCCTGTTCCACCTATAGTGCTATGTCCATGGATCACGCTCATATATTGCGTGAAGATTGAAGAAGTTTGAAAATACTAAAGTATAAAACAATTTCTTGGCTAAAACCGGTGTTGTGCGTGATTTAAATATTTTGTGTGATGAAGATAGAGCATAGCCAGACTATATGATTTTGTAGGGATAACTTTCTTTGGCCATGTTATTTTGAGAAGACATGATTACTTTGTTATTATGCTTCAAGTATTATTACTCCTATGTCAATATTAAACTTTTGTCTTGAATCTTTTGGGTCTGAACATTCATGACACAATAAAGAAAATTACCTTGAGAATTATGCTAGGTAGCATTCCACATCAAAAATTTGTTTTTATCATTTACCTACTCGAGGATGAGCAGGAATTAAGCTTGGGGATGCTTGATACGTCTCCAATGTATCTATAATTTTTAATTGTTCCATGCTATTATATTATCTGTTTTGTATGTTTAATGGGCTTTATTATAAACTTCTATACTATTTTTCAGACTAACCTATTAACCGGAGGCCCAGTCCAAATTGTTGTTTTTTCCTATTTCAGTGTTTCGCAGAAAAGGAATATCAAACGGAGTCCAAACGGAATGAGACCTTCGGGAGAGTTGTTTTTGGAACAAATGCAATCCAGGAGACTTGGAGTGGATGTCAAGAAAGAAACGAGGAGGCCATGAGGCAGGGAGGCATGCCCAGGGGGGTAGGTGTCATGGTTCTAAGACTAAATGTAGAAGGGGGGGTAGGTATGGAGAGGCAGATCTCAGCTATGCTGAAGGTGTCCACATGAAGTTTATGAGTTCAGGCCCTTCTCGGAGGAAGTAACAACCCTATGTCTCGGTGCCCGGAGGTGGTCAATTAGATTATGTGTGTGATATTACAGGGCGTGCCAACCCTTGTCCCAAAGGAGGGGGTGGCTTATATAGAGTGCGCCAGGACCCCAGCCATCCTCCATTACAAGGGCTTAATGTACATAAAGTAGGGGCGCTACAGGTAACGCCAGCCTTAATGCTATTGATGACCTTAAAGACTACGGAGGAACGACTGCCGTTACAATGCTGAGTGACTCTGGGTCTTCGGTTGGCCGAGTGATTCCTTGGGTGGTCGAGTGATAATAGGTAGGAGGACTCCCGAGTGACATGATTGTCGAGTGGATTGCACTCAACATCTTTGACTGGGGGTCTCTTGTTGTCTTTTGGACTTCTTATTCTCTAGGGTAGGGACCTTTGGTAGGACGTATAGGTCAGGCCTATGACCCTACCCCAGGTCCGTATCCTCATCAGTAGCCCCCGAATGGATGAATGTTCAAGCAGAAAGTCGGTTGAAGTTGAAATTGTTCTGAGCTCTGCGCTTTCGTGAGCGTGTCCTGCAAGAGGTAAAAACTCATATTGGTACTTCAGCGCTGATTCGGTCGTGTTGATCCATCCAGAGAGTTGTCGACTGAACTCCTAGCATCATCTGTCGAGTCCTGCATTAGAGCGCAGGATCTTTGGCGCGATTGACTGCTGCATATCCCGGATTTCACGGGATATGAAATATCAGGGGAAGCGCGCGGGACGGGGAGCGCCGAAGCGGGCGGAGCGGATAAACAGTGATGCCTAGATTTCCGGGCCATCTTTTTCGCCATGTACGTTGCGCGTGACTGTTGCAGGATCTGACAGGATCGCCTGGTCCCATGCGTCAGCCACTCGGAAGCAACCCTTTATAAGGTGATGGGGCCGAGGCGTCTGCACTGTGCACACCCGTTTCTCTTTCTTCTTCCTCTGCTTCCCCACCGCGCCTGGCTCTTGTCCTCTCGACGCTGCCGCTCCGCCGCCATGGTGAAGGACAAGACGGCCGCCCTAGAGCGCGCAAAGAAGTCGACGGCGGTGGCGAAAGGCAAGAACCAGAACCATGGGTCGTCATTAAGCGCGGGGCTGCCGCCGGGCTGGATCCAGGGCGATTGGATCCGGTCTTCGCTCCGGCAAGAAGATCTGGTTAAGCTGGCGGAGTCCGGGCTAATCGCCAAGGGAGCGGCAAGTGTCGGTGTCAAAACCGGCGGATCTCGGGTAGGGGGTCCCAAACTGTGCATCTAGGCGGATGGTAACAGGAGACATGGGACACGATGTTTTACCCATGTTCGGGCCCTCTTGATGGAGGTAAAACCCTACGTCCTGCTTGATTAATATTGATGATGTGTGTTACAAGAGTAGATCTAGCACGAGATCAAGGAGGCTAAACCCTAGAAGCTAGCCTATGGTATGATTGTTGTTCGTCCTACGGACTAAAGCCATCCGGTTTATATAGACACCGGAGAGGGCTAGGGTTACACAGAGTCGGTTACAATGGTAGGAGATCTACATATCCGTATCGCCAAGCTTGCCTTCCACGCCAAGGAAAGTCCCCTCCGGACACGGGACGAAGTCTTCAATCTTGTATCTTCATAGTCTTGGAGTCCGGCCGATGATGATAGTTCGGCTATCCGGACACCCCCTAGTCCAGGACTCCCTCAGTAGCCCCTGAACCAGGCTTCGATGACGACGAGTCCGGCGCGCATATTGTCTTCAGCATTGCAAGGCGGGTTCTTCCTCCGAATAATTTATAGAAGATTGTGAACACCAGGGTAGTGTCCGGCTCTGCAAAAATAATTTCCACATACCTCCATAGAGGGAATAGTATTACACAAGTTCAATCTGTTGGCGTATTTGATGGCGTGACGTCACACCACTACCAAGCCTTTACTTAAATTGTTTTTATTGTACCGCCTCAGCGCGTTTAGCGAAGCGGTTTCCTTGGCACGTCTTGTCGAAGCAGAGATCGTGTTCCATTTATTCCGGGATTCCCATCAATACGGATGTGGGTAACCCAACCGCGCCATTGATTGCGGCGGTTGGGGGATAAGCGAGTTTTATCAGGCCGGTGGGGACGCATGTTTTCGACTGCCCATATAAGGGGATAAAGATCCAACCCTTTTACCTGTGCCTTCTTCCTCCTTGGCTTATCCATCTCTGCAAACTCGAGCTCCAGCGCCCAAGTCCGCACTCCTCACCTCAACCTTCTCCAACTATGTCCGGAGCGGGAGGCAAGTGGATGGCCTCCTCCGTCACGGAGGGGCAGATCCAGAAGCTGCGCGACGCCGGATATTTGTCCAGCGACATCGCGCACCGGCTCCCCGACGAGGGAGAGTTCATCCCCACCCCCAGGCCCCATGAGAGGGTTGTATTTCTCCCCCATTTCCTCCGCGGACTGGGCTTCCCGCTTCATCCCTTTGTCCGGGGGCTCATGTTCTACTACGGCATGGATTTCCATGATCTGGCCCCGAATTTCATCCTCAACATCTCGGCGTTTATCGTCGTGTGTGAGGCCTTTCTCTGCATCCAGCCCCACTTCGGCTTGTGGCTCAAGACCTTCATTGTCAAGCCGAAGGTTGTGAAGGGCAGCCAAGCGGAGTGCAGAGGTGCCATGGTGGGCCGGATGTCCCACGTTACTTGGCTTGAGGGCACTTTCGTGGAAACCATCAAGGGGTGGCAATCGGGGTGGTTCTACATCATCGAGCCGCGTGACCCCGAATGGGCAGCGGCCCCCGAATTCAGATCTGGCATCCCCACACGGCTCACCTCCTGGAAAGAGAGCGGCCGGACTTGGGGTGATTCGGAGGAACTGATCGGACTCCAAGCCTGCGTCCAAAAGATGGTGGACAAGAAGCTCAAGCTTGTCAACATGGTCCAGGTCATGCTTATCCGCCAGATTCTCCCGTGCCAACGACGGGGCTTCAACATGTGGGAGTTCGATCCGGTGCAGCACCAGACTTTGAGCGGGCTCTTCGACACTACGTACGAAGATGTCTGGAAGGTGCTATTCAAAGGCGCCGAGGCTCCCGCATCCGCTACCGAAGATCGCGGATTCAGCTCGCAGCGTCCAGCTGACGAGGTGAGTGATTTTGTCCTTTACGGGACGCTTGTTTTCCATATTTGACTCTATGCGTGATCTAAACTCCCTCTACCTTTGACAGGGCTGGCTGGCGAAGGCCGAGCGGACTATCTGTCCGGCCCCATTGCTAGAGGACCCAGCGGACGCTTGCCTAACGGGGCTGCTCGCCCCGGCACCCCATGTGGTGCCGGAGAAGAAGGCCAAGAAGAAGGCCATGGGGACTCGGAAGAGTTCCCGTTTTCAGGTGCTATCGGATGACGACTCCTAGGCCGACTCCTCTCACCAAGGTGAGGAGGAGAAGAAGAAAGCCTCTCCCCCAGCGGGCGGAGAGAAGAAAAGGAAGGCCTCCCCTACGAGGGAGGCCGAAGGGTCCAAGAAGGGAAAAACTCTTCCCCCGGACTGCTCTGCCAACGCCAGTGACGACGACGAGGACTGGCCTCCAAGGGCCAAGCCCCTGGCGAGATCGTGAGTATTCGGACTCCCGAATAACTTCATGGTTTTTATTTTTTTGCCACACAATGTCTTTCTAATGCCGCATACAACCTTGTAGTCCGCCCAAGGACGATCTTCCCGCTTTGTTGAGCGGGTCCTTAGGTGCGTCGGATATGGATTCTCTTCCGACCGTCACCACCCCCCGTGACACAGACGATGCCAAGGTGGGATCCTGGGAAGGGACCCGCTAGGAGGAGGAGGCCCCGGAGGTGTCGCAGGACAACCTCCCGGACTTTGAACCGGACTCGGCTCCGGATCCCATAGTGGCTCCGGAGTCCGGCGGGCGGCCCCTTCGTAAGAAGGGCAAGACCGTGACACTGGCAGCCTCCGTCCAACCGGAGGCGCCGGATACTTTGCTGGAGGCGCTCAATGGCGCCTCCATCGAAGAGGAACACCGCACTGTTATGAGTGCGGTGATTCAGAAGGTGCAGCTCGCCAAGAGCGGGCTGACCGAAGCCTGCAGCAGCCTTCTAACAGGCTTTGAGGTAAGAATTTTGATATATGTAAAATAGTACCGCATAGACAGTAGCCCCTGATGCTCGGTTCGGTGTTCGGGAAGAAAAGCCAGACTGAGGATCTAAGAAGATATACGCAGGAGTCATAAAAAATATGTCGATATGGGATGGCAGGCTGCGCTGCTGACCTCTGCCGCACTGACTGCGGAGGTCAATAGTTTGAAGGAAGGCCTCGAGCGGTCCGAGAACGAGCTCGGCCGTGCCAAGAAGCAGCTCGAGGACAAGGAAGGTGAGTAACACCTTATTAAAATTGTACCTTACAGAAAAGGATTTTGGTTGCAAAAAGAATGACAAGGATAACATGGGAATTGCAGGGGCCACTAACGAGGTGGTGACCCTGAAAGAGGCGGTGGCCGCGGTCGAACGCAATGCGGCCGCGGAGCGCACCGAGCGAGAGAAGCAGGAGGTGCGGGTGGCGGAGGTACAACAAGAGCTCCAGGTTCTCGTGGAAAAACATGAGAGCTTGGAGCGTGACTCGAAGACTCGAGAGTCTGAGCTTGCAACGGCTCTTGAGAGTGCCAAAGCCGCTAAGGCCGAAGCCTACAAGGCCCTCCAGGAAATCGAGGCGTTGAAGAAAATAATAGCGGGTAAGGCATTTTTGATGCAAAGTAAACATGTGAGTGTTAATTACCTGTTGCTTACCCGCATTCGGAGTTCTCCAGGAGCGTTCGCAGATCTTCCTCGCAGTGTGTCCGATGCGGCCGCGTTCTACCGGGCCGAGGAGGGGAGCTCGACGGAGAAGGTCTTCTGGTCTCAGTATGTTGAGGCCGGAGATCCGGTGCCCCTTAGCGACCAACTGAAGCAGCTGGCCGAGCTCCACAAGGCGGCCGAACAGGCCATGAAGGGCCTCATAGTTCGGCTGTGGCCTAAGGAGGCCATGCCTGGGAGCTACTTCGGCCTGGTGCGGCGGCTGGTGGATGCGTGCCCGTGGGTTGAAGTCATCAAGCACTCCGCCTGTATTGAAGGTGCCCGTCGGGCCCTTGTCCGCGCAAAGGTGCACTGGGGCAAGATGGATGCCCAGAAGCTCATGACGGACCCACCACCGGAGGGCAAGGAGCATCGCACGCCCGAGATGTATTATAAGAGTGTGCTGAAGGGCGCCCGCACTATTGCGGGTGAGTGCTCCAAAGATGTAATATTTGAGTAGACTCGCAATTTGTTATCCTGTGCACTGAAAACTTAGTTCATTTGCGCTAAGCAACACTTTTTAATTTAAAACATTACCTTCTATGCGGCTGTTTATCAAATCTGAGAGATGGCAAGTCGTCGGCTTCAGCCCCCACGCCACGAGTGCTGGGGTGTTCGGGATAAATTTGAGCACTCTTGTTCCCATATTTGCGTCCATCTAGGGAGGCGCTCAACACAACGAACAAGGCAACCAGACTTATAATGCTTGAACACTCTCACTTAGCCATAGAATTCTATAATTTTAAATTTCGACGAAGCCCCTAGTCTTCGGAAGGCCGAATTTGGGGCGCTATCCACGCCTGGGCCGGACAAAAAACCGGCTCCTCGCTCTAAGCGACATAAGTCTTTAGGGACTCGCAAAAAACCTCTCGAACAGCGACCAGCTCTCGCCTCATCATCACGGTCAGTTTTAGCTTTCTCCACTGAGGCGTTAACCCATCTCAACTGGGTCGCAATCGCAGTGGTTCTCCCTGTGCTACCTTAGCCGATACAACGGAACATAAGGTACCAAAACATGGGAGCCGGGAAAACCCAACTATTGACCCAAGAGATGATTCGGAGCTGATGCATATAATGCTATAAGTTCGGGGTGCCGCACTTGTGAAAGTGTTCGGACTTATCACACCATGATGCGGGAAACATAAGCCCCTGGTGTATTTAGCCGTACCAAAATGTACGGATGCGACATGTCATAAATGAACATATGTATAAAAAGAGAAATGCAATTGGAAGCAAAAAGGTGCTGCATTACTTATTCAAGAAAACTTCTATAAGTGCAGAACGATACAAATGGTGCGATAAGCAAGGGATGGGACTGTTAAACATGTCCCCCTCCAGGGGTAGGCTGCGGAGTGGTGTATAAAAAATGCTCGTAATGGAGACCACCTGTATATTCGTTGTAGCCTTTATCCTTCCCTGGCTGTTGCATCGTGAGTTCGGCAGGTCTGCTGCTGGACAGGGCTCTGACAAACGGAGTCCTATGGGTAAAAAATAAAAGGTAAAAAGAAAAAAAAAGAATGACACACTTGAGAGCCCCTGGTGTGGTTGAGCCGCAGTCTGGGCTTATCATGGTCGTGCCCCTCTCCCCGTGCCCATGGTATCTTCAGAGCGTAATGGTGTACGCGAAGGACCTGTTTTGACGTTTTGCAGGGGCTGGGGTTGGGGCCGCACTGCTACGCGTTCTTGAAACGTGCCAGGTGGTCTTGTTGTAGGTTACTCCGGGCGCGCTTAGCTTTGTCCGTCCGCTTAACGGCCGGACTCGAGAATTGCCTTAAGAGGCTGCATTGTACTTCTGCCGTGAGAGCCGCTGTATGTTCCTCCGTTCGGAGAGAACGTTCAGTGTTTCCGTTGACCGTGATGACTCCTCGAGGGCCTGGCATCTTGAGTTTGAGGTATGCGTCGTGCGGCACCGCGTTGAACTTTGCAAACGCGGTATGTCCGAGTAGGGCATGATAGCCGCTGCGGAACGGAACTATGTCAAAGATTAACTCCTTGCTTCGGAAGTTATCCGGGGATCCGAAGACCACTTCCAGTGTAACTGAGCCTGTACAATTGGCTTCTACACCTGGTATGACGCCTTTAAAGGTCGTCTTGGTAGGTTTAATCCTTGAGGGGTCTATGCCCATTTTGTGCACTGTGTCCTGATAAAGCAGGTTCAGGCTGCTGCCGCCGTCCATGAGGACTCTGGTGAGGTGAAATCCATCGATGATTGGGTCTAGGACCAATGCGGCGAATCCGCCACGGTGGATGCTGGTGGGGTGGTCCCTTCGATCAAAAGTGATCGGGCAGGAAGACCATGGATTGAACTTCGGGGCAACTGGCTCCATCGCGTATACATCCCTGAGTGCACGCTTCCGCTCCCTTTTGGGTATGTGTGTTGGGTATATCATGTTCACCGTCTGCACCTGTGGGGGGAACCCTTCTGTCCTCTATTGTTCGGCGGTCGGGTCTCTTCCTCGCCATCGCTATGCAGCCCCTTGTCATTGTTTTCGGCAATTAACTTGCCTGCCTTCTTGAATACCCAACAGTCCCTGTTGGTGTGGTTAGCTGGCTTTTCGGGGGTGCCATGTATCTGGCACAGCGGTCGAGTATTCGGTCCAAATTGGACGAACCCGGAGTAGTTTTTTGAATGGCTTTTTCCGCTGACCGGGTTTAGAGCCTCTGAATCCGGCATTGACTGCCGTATCTCACTATTATCGCCGTTAATGCGGCGTTTGTTTTTGTTATGACGCGACCTGCCATTTCGGTCCTTGAAATCCGGACTGCCAGAATTTTTGCTGAAGGTTATTGTTGCGTGCTAGCCAGCTGTCCTCACCCGCGCAGAAGCGGGTCATGAGTGATGTGAGGGCTGCCATGGATTTCGGCTTTTCCTGTCCTAGGTGCCGGGCAAGCCACTCGTCGCGGATATTATGCTTGAAGGCCGCTAGGGCCTCCGCATCCGGACAGTCAACGATTTGGTTTTTCTTGGTTAAGAACCGTGTCCAGAATTGTCTGGCCGATTCGTCTGGCTGCTGAATTATGTGGCTGAGGTCATCAGCGTCTGGTGGTCGCACATACGTGCCTTGGAAGTTATCGAAAAATGCGGCTTCCAGGTCTTCCCAACTCCCAATTGACTCTGCTGGCAAGCTGTTAAGCTTGAGGGGGAGATATTTGATGGCGTGAAGATCGTCACCGCGGGCCATGTGGATGTGAAGGAGATAGTCTTCGATCCAAACCGCGGGGTCTGTTGTGCCATCGTAAGATTCAATATTCACGGGTTTAAACCCTTCAGGGATTTGATGACCCATTACTTCATCTGTGAAGCATAGTGGGTGTGCGGCGCCTCTATACTGGGCGATATCACGATGGAGCTCAAAAGAGCTTTGTCTGTTTTGTTCGGCCCGGCCGGACTTACTGTGTCCGGCGCGATGGTTGTCTTCACGTATCATGGGGCGCCCACGCGATCCATAGATCGATCTTGATTGTCTTGCCCTATCCTCCAATATATCTCGCAAGTCCGAAGCGTTCCCCTATGGCCTTGCGCTTTTCGAGCGATTCCGGGGTACGGGTTTAGTGAAGGGCCTAGAGGCCTCTCTGTCGCGACCACGAAGTGGTCGGTCAGCCGTATTGTCTCCTGGTGATGCGAGTTCATATGCCTCCTCCTCTAATCGGGGGAGCAGCTTGCGTTTAGGGTAGCTTTTGGAGGGGCATTCGAGCTCATGCTCTTCGGCCGCGAGGACTTCAGTCCATCTGTCGGCTAGCAGATCTTGATCAGCTCTAAGCTGTTGCTGCTTTTTCTTCAGGCTGTTCGCCGTGGCCATAAGCCTGCGTTTGAAACGCTCCTGTTCGACGGGATCCTCAGGCACGATGAATTCATCGTCGTCGTCGAGGCTTGCCTCGTCTCCGGAGGGAGGCATATAATCCTCTACCTCTTCTTCTGCCGCCCTCTCATGAGGGCTGGCGTCTCCGTCCTCCTGCGCTGGATCTTGCTGGAGTGGGTTGTCTTCGGCACTGTCCGGTGTATTATTATCTCCGGCGCCGGAATCTTCATTCTTGCCGTGGCGGGATTTAGAGCGGCGCCGCCGACGCCGGCGCTTGGGCTGTTTCTTGGAGGGGTCATCCTCTGCTGTTCCTTCACCATTCCCATCCTTTGGGATATCCACCATGTATATGTCCTATGATGAGGTGGCTTTCCAGTGCCCGGTGGGCGCTGGTTCTTGGTCGTCTCCGGCATCGTCGTCCATACCGTCGATGTCTTCGGAGTCGTAGTCGAGCTTGTCGGCTAGATCGTCGACAGTGGCTACCAAGTGGGTGGTGGGTGGGCTTTGAATTTCTTCGTCGTCCGCATCCCAACCGTCTTGACCGTAGTCCGGCCAGGGCTCTCCTGATAACGAGAGATACTTTAGCGAACTCAAGATGTCGCCGAAAGGTGAGTGTTGAAAGATGTTCGCTGCGGTGAACTCCATGATCGGCGCCCAATCCGATCCGATCAGAGGGGGCGCGGGAGGTTCGGAGTCCGGCAAGGAGTTCGGCACCTCGGAGTCACGAGCTTCCTGAGGGACAAGGTCAGTGTTCGGCTCTATCGCCGTAGAGGTTGCAGCCCCCGAGGCGGCGTCTAGCCATCCGTCCTCGATCTGCGCAGCCAGCTCCAAATTGAAGATCGGAGCGGGCTCGAGTGCGGCCTCCAGGGTACTGTCCGGCGGCAGAGCTAAATCATGCCCGTCGTGACAGTGCGGCGTGCTTGGCTGTGGCTCGAATCCGTCGAAGATCAAGTCCCCGCGGATGTCAGCCGTGAAGTTCAAACTTCCAAATCTGACCTGACGGCCAGGGGCGTAGCTTTCGATCTGCTCCAGATGGCCAAGCGAATTGGCCCGCAGTGCAAAGCCGCCGAATACAAACATCTGTCCGGGGAGGAAGGTCTCACCCTGGACTGTGTCGTTGATGACGATCGAAGAAGCCATCGAGCCTATCAGCGACGACACAGAGGAACTCTCAATGAAAGCACCAATGTCAGTGTCAAAACCGGCGGATCTCGGGTAGGGGTTCCCGAACTGTGCGTCTAGGCGGATGGTAACAGGAGACAAGGGACACGATGTTTTACCCAGGTTCGGGCCCTCTTGATGGAGGTAAAACCCTATGTCCTGGTTGATTAATATTGATGATGTGTGTTACAAGAGTAGATCTACCACAAGATCAAGGAGGCTAAACCCTAGAAGCTAGCCTATGGTATGATTGTTGTTCGTCCTACGGACTAAAGCCATCCGGTTTATATAGACACTGGAGAGGGCTAGGGTTACACAGAGTCGGTTACAATGGTAGGAGATCTACATATCCGTATCGCCAAGCTTGCCTTCCACGCCAAGGAAAGTCCCCTCCGGACACGGGACGGAGTCTTCAATCTTGTATCTTCATAGTCTTGGAGTCCGGCCGATGATGATAGTTCGGCTATCCGGACACCCCCTAGTCCAGGACTCCCTCAGCAAGGCTGCCGGAGGGGGAGATGGAACCACAGCCTCGACCGGGTGAGTGTGTACTACTTGCCACTCACCTCGACAGGTGTTTTTTGCTCCCTCCGCACTCCTTCTTCCGGGGATTCCTGAATTTCTTTGGTGCTAAACTCCACCATTTTTCTCCCAACACCATCACGTATCTGGCCACATTCATATTGATGTGTGAAAACTTTTTGGGGTGTCGACCGCACTGGGGTCTTTTCAAACATATATTCACCATCCGATCCCAGTCGGTCAAGAAAGCCAAAATGAGTTACTCAAAGACCCATGTCATCCAGATGTGTGGGGGTTTGGTTATTCAGAAGAGGCATAGGAGTGCTTTCCTTGCTATGACTCTCCCTGAATCTGTTAGAGGCTGGCAGTCGACCTGGTTCTACTGCCAGGACGTCGCAGCTCCAGGCCAGTCGACTGGCCTTCCCCACTTCACATTCGACCGTGTTCAGACCTCTGCTCCACTGAAAGTGACTGCTGCTGAGAACGTCGAGACAAAGATGTTGGTGGAGAAAGTGGTCCAATTTATTAATGAGGGCGTCACCGGCCTGGACTTGCTGGAAGTGTTCCTCAGTCGACGCATCCAGCCTCTTCAGGCTCGCGACCATCCTATGTGGCTATACACTGGACCTGATGACATCGCTCGGGTCCATCCAGAAGAGGTGCCACCCAAGACCGTGGCCTTGTTGTTGAAGGGCATCACAGGAAACCAGGACAACCCCAGAGGATCCAGGCGAGTCATCCCCTTTGGCAACGACAATCAGCCCGACAAGGTATGTTATTTGTTCCGACTGCCTCACGTTTTACGTTCTGACTATACTTGATGCCGAATGACTTTTACTCGACTGGTATGTGCTGCAGGTTTTCACTGAGATGTGTTCGATGCCCAACGGTGAACAAGCTTTGGAGCTGGGCCAGGAGGGAGAGGCCAGCGCAGAGGAGAGTGGCGACTGGGAGTCTTCGGATGAAGAGGAGGAGGAGGAGAGCGAGGAGTCGGACGATGAGGAAGAAGTTGACTCGCCGCCGTGCTCCGAATGTCGATCCAAGCAGCACCATGACCCGTCCGGAGGGCGCGGGAACAACGTGGCTCCAAGTACCAACACTCAGAAGCGCACTCGGACGTCGACTCCGGAGCCGACGGAGAAGGTAGCCAAACAGCCCAAGGTTGTTCCTCCCAAGGCTCGGATGACTTTGCCACGGATCAAGATGGACGTCCTTGTTGCTTCAGGGTAAGTGTCTCGCTTGTGTTTGCGTAGGTCAACTGAAGTTTTTGTTCTGACCAGCCGGATCATGTATCTTTCTAGCCCCACCTCTGCTGCCATTGGCATGGACATCGACAAGGCACCAGGAGACGAGGAGGCCACCTCACGAGTTGGTAAGTCCGTTTGACCAGGCTCCATGAAATCGTGTGGATCGCCAATCGGCAGAGTTTCTGATATTTCTCTCTTTCTGTAGTTCTGCAAGAGGTCGTCGTGCTCCCTGATGATGATGAAGAAGAAGCACCTCTACAGGAGAGGAGGAAGAGGAGTGGGGGCTCAGGCAGGAGGAGGCTTGAACTTCAAGTCCCTCAGTCGATGCCGGCGCTTGAGGCGGTGGTTAAACGTTCCGGAGAACCGCCTCGGACCAACGTCATGTTCGCCAACCCGCTGACGACTGATCGCCCTTCGGGATCGACTGCTCCGACTCCTGCCGCTCCAGTAACTACCTCGACCGCCTTGGATCCATCACTCTTCGTTGCATATCAGACTCCGGACGACTCGCCGAGCGCTGCCAGGGAGGCTCTTTGTCAGGTGAACCTTGTCATGGAGCAGGTGAAGGTGATGCACGAGGCTAGTCAGATGGCTTACAACGCCAGCACTGCCCTGCAGACCAATGTTCAGGTCAGTGAACTCCGACTGAATTTTTGAATACTGATTTGTGTCCGGTCACCCACTAGGGTGCGCCTTTATTTAGAGTTTAGGAAATCTTCCGCTCCACTTGACTCGAACTGAGTCTTAGTAATCTATCTGAACCAGTGGGGCACGCCGAGTGCACCCACTAGGTGTAGTCCCCGAGACCACAGTCGACTTCTTGCAGTCGGTTGAGGTCTTAGAATTTTCTTTTTCTCTTTTTTTTTGACTCATGCCGGGCAGACCCTGCTGAGTGTTGATCTAAACCAGTGGGGGCAAGCTAAGTGCACCCACTGGGTGTAGACCCCGAGACTACTGTTGAATACTTGATTCGGCAGTAGTCTTAGAGTTACTTTTCACTGTCGTTGCCTCTTGTTTCTGTCGACTGACACATCTTTCTTGCTGACTGCAGAGGTCTTGTGATCTTGGAGCTCGACTTTCCGAGCTAAAGAAGAAGCATGTCAGTGTTGAACTTGATCTTGAACTCGCAAAGAAGAACCTCAAGACCGCTGAAGAAGAGCGTCTATTATGGGAGGTAACCAATCGAATGTCTTGTCCACTTGGTAGCTCGCATCTTTTACAGTTTTTCTCTCAGTCTCTTTGAACCAAGTTACTTCACACAAGCAGATGTACGTAGTGAAAACCGTCAACTTCAGGCTCGTCGGAAGAGTGTTGTTTCTTTAGAGAAAATGAAGGAAGCTTTGGAGAAGAAGGACCAGGACCTTGCTGCTGCTCAGAAGGAAGCACGTGAGAAGACAACGCTGTTGGAAATATGCCCTAGAGGCAATAATAAAAGTATTATTATATTTCAATGTTCATGATAAATGTCTTTTATTCATGCTATGACTGTATTATCCGGAAATCGTAATACACGTGTGAATTCTTAGACCACAATATGTCCCTGGTGAGCCTCTAGTTGACTAGCTCGTTGTGATCAACAGATAGTCATGGTTTCCTGACTATGGACATTGGATGTCGTTGATAACGGGATCACATCATTAGGAGAATGATGTGATGGACAAGACCCAATCCTAAGCATAGCATAAAAGATCGTGTAGTTGGTTTTGCTAGAGCTTTGCCAGTGTCAAGTATCTCTTCCTTCGACCATGAGATCGTGTAACTCCCGGATACCGTAAGAGTGCCTTGGGTGTATCAAACGTCACAACGTAACTGGGTGACTATAAAGGTGCATTACAGGTATCTCCGAAAGTATCTGTTGGGTTGACACGGATCGAGACTGGGATTTGTCACTCCGTATGACGGAGAGGTATCTCTGGGCCCACTCGGTAATGCATCATCATAATGAGCTCAATGTGACCAAGGTGTTGGACACGGGATCATGCATTACGGTACGAGTAAAGTGACTTGCCGGTAACGAGACTGAACAAGGTATTGGGATACCGACGATCGAGTCTCGGGCAAGTAACGTACCGATTGACAAAGGGAATTGCATACAGGGTTTGATCGAATCCTCGACATCGTGGTTCATCCGATGACAACATCGAGGAGCATGTGGGAGCCATCATGGGTATCCAGATCCCGCTGTTGGTTATTGACTGAGAGCGTCTCGGTCATGTCTGCATGTCTCCCGAACCCGTAGGGTCTACACACTTAAGGTTCGGTGACGCTAGGGTTATTAGGAAGACTAGTATGTGACTACCGAATGTTGTTCGGAGTCCCGGATGGGATCCTGGACGTCACGAGGAGATCCGGAAGGGTCCGGAGGTAAAGATTTATATATGGGAAGTTGTCAAACGGACACCGGGAAGTTTCGGGGTCATACCGGTATTGTACCGGGGCCACCGGAAGGGTTCCGGGGGTCCACCGGGAGGGGCCACCCCTCCCGGGGGGCCACATGGGCTGCGTGGGGCAGGGAGCCAGCCCCTGGTGGGCTGGCCGCACCCCCCTCCCTTGGGCCCATGCGCCTAGGGTTGAGGGGGAACCCTAGAGGGGGCGCCCCCCTTGGCTTGGGGGGCAAGCCACCCTCTCCCCTCTCCCCTAGGCCGCCGCACCCCCCCTAGATGGGTTCTAGGGGGCCGGCCCCCTTCTCCCTTCCCCCTATAAATAGAGGGGTGAGGGGAGGGCAGCCGCACCACCCTCCAAGGCGCAGCCCTCCCCTCCCCAACACCTCTCCTCCTCCGTTGTGTGCTTGGCGAAGCCCTGTCGGAGTACTGCCTCTCCACCATCACCACGCCGTCGTGCTGCCGGTGGAGCTGTCTTCCTCAACCTCTCCTTCCCCCTTGCTGGATCAAGAAGGAGGAGACGTCTCCCGTCCCGTACGTGTGTTGAACGCGGAGGTGCTGTCCGTTCAGCACTTGGTCATCGGTGATTCGAATCAC
This sequence comes from Triticum aestivum, assembly GCF_018294505.1. Taxonomy (NCBI): domain Eukaryota; kingdom Viridiplantae; phylum Streptophyta; class Magnoliopsida; order Poales; family Poaceae; genus Triticum; species Triticum aestivum. The sequence continues at coordinate 369,323,181 of NC_057807.1, forward strand.
GTCGAGTACGACTACATCATCACCTTGCAAGCTTCCGCACGCGATCTACAAGTGGTATGTAGATGCAAACTCTCTCCCTTGACTCGTTGCTTAGATGAACTCATAGATGGATCTTGGTGAAACCGTAGGAAAAATTTTAATTTTCTGCAACGTTCCCCAACAGTGGCATCATGAGCTAGGTCTATGCGTAGTTCTCTTTGCACGAGTAGAACACAATTTTGTTGTGGGCGTGGATTTTGTCATCTTACTTGCCTCTACTAGTCTTTTCTTGCTCAACGGTATTGTGGGATGAAGCGGCCCGGACCAACCTTACACGTACGCTTACGTGAGACCGGTTCCACCGACTGACATGCACTAGTTGCATAAGGTGGCTGGCGGGTGTCTGTCTCTCCCACTTTAGTTGGAGCGGAATCGATGAACAGGGCCCTTATGAAGGGTAAATAGAAGTTGACAAAATCACGTTGTGGTGATTCGTAGGTAAGAAAACGTTCTTGCTAGAACCCAATTGCAGCCACGTAAAAGATGCAACAACAATTAGAGGACGTCTAACTTGTTTTTGCAGCGATTGATCATGTGATGTGATATGGCCAGAAGTTGTGATGAATGATGAATTGTGATGTATGAGATCATGTTCTTTGTAATAGGATTCACGACTTGCATGTCGATGAGTATGACAACCGGCAGGAGCCATAGGAGTTGTCTTTATTTTTTGTATGACCTGCGTGTCATTGAATAACGCCATGTAAACTACTTTACTTTATTGCTAAACGTTAGTCATAGAAGTAGAAGTAGTCGTTGGCGTGACAACTTCATGAAGACACGATGATGGAGATCATGATGATGGAGATCATGGTGTCAAGCCGGTGACAAGATGATCATGGAGCCCCGAAGATGAAGATCAATGGAGCTATATGATATTGGCCATATCATGTCACAACTATATAATTGCATGTGATGTTTATTATGTTTATGCATCTTGTTTACTTAGGACGACGGTAGTAAATAAGATGATCCCTTACAAAATTTCAAGAAGTGTTCTCCCCTAACTGTGCACCGTTGCTACAGTTCGTCGCTTCTAAGCACCACGTGATGATCGGGTGTGATGGATTCTTACGTTCACATACAACGGGTGTAAGACAGTTTTACACAGCGAAAACACTTAGGGTTAACTTGACGAGCCTAGCATGTGCAGACATGGCCTCGGAACACGGAGACCGAAAGGTCGAACACGAGTCGTATGGAAGATACGATCAACATGAGAATGTTCACCGACGATGACTAGTCCGTCTCACGTGATGATCGGACACGGGCTAGTCGACTCGGATCGTGTAACACTTAGATGACTAGAGGGATGTCTAATCTAAGTGGGAGTTCATAATTTGATTAGAACTTTATTATCATGAACTTAGTCTAAAACCTTTGCAAATATGTCTTGTAGATCAATGGCCAACGCTAATGTCAACATGAACTTCAACGCGTTCCTAGAGAAAACCAAGCTGAAAGATGATGGCAGCAACTATACGGACTGGGTCCGGAACCTGAGGATCATCCTCATAGCTGCCAGGAAACAATATGTCCTAGAAGGACCGCTAGGTGACGCTCCCGTCCCAGAGAACCAAGACATTATGAATGCTTGGCAGTCTCGTGCTGATGATTACTCCCTCGTTCAGTGCGGCATGCTTTACAGCTTAGAACCGGGGCTCCAAAAGCGTTTTGAGCACCACGGAGCATATGAGATGTTCGAAGAGCTGAAACTAGTTTTTCAAGCTCATGCCCGGGTCGAGAGATATGATGTCTCCGACAAGTTCTACAGTTGTAAGATGGAGGAAAACAGTTCTGTCAGTGAGCACATCCTGAAGATGTCTGGGTTGCACAACCGTATGACCCAGCTGAACATTAACCTCCCAGATGAGGCGGTCATTGACAGAATCCTCCAGTCGCTCCCACCAAGCTACAAGAGCTTTGTGATGAACTACAACATGCAGGGGATGGAAAAGACCATTCCTGAAGTGTTCTCGATGCTGAAGTCAGCAGAGGCTGAAATCAAGAAAGAACATCAAGTGTTGATGGTCAATAAGACCACTAAGTTCAAGAAGGGCAAGGGTAAGAAGAACTTCAAGAATGACGGCAAGGATGTTGCCGCGCCTGGTAAGCCAGTTACCGGGAAGAAGTCAAAGAATGGACCCAAGCCTGAGACTGAGTGCTTTTATTGCAAGGGGAAGGGTCACTGGAAGCGGAACTGCCCCAAATACTTAGCGGATAAGAAGGCCGGCAACACCAAAGGTATATTTGATATACATGTGATTGATGTGTACCTTACCAGTACTCGTAGTAACTCCTGGGTATTTGATACCGGTGCCGTTGCTCATATTTGTAACTCACAGCAGGAGCTGCGGAATAAACGGAGACTGGCGAAGGACGAGGTGACGATGCGCGTCGGGAATGGTTCCAGAGTCGATGTGATCGCCGTCGGCACGCTGCCTCTACATTTACCTACGGGATTAGTTTTGAACCTTAATAATTGTTATTTAGTGCCAAGTTTGAGCATGAACATTGTATCTGGATCTCGTTTAATACGAGATGGCTACTCATTTAAGTCTGAGAATAATGGTTGTTCGATTTATATGAGAGATATGTTTTATGGTCATGCTCCGATGGTCAATGGTTTATTCTTAATGAATCTCGAGCGTAATATTACACATGTTCATAGTGTAGATGCCAAAAGATTTAAAGTTGATAACGATAGTCCCACATACTTGTGGCACTGCCGCCTTGGTCACATTGGTGTCAAGCGCATGAAGAAGCTCCATGCCGATGGACTTTTAGAGTCTCTTGATTATGAATCGTTTGACACGTGCGAACCATGCCTTTTGGGCAAAATGACCAAGACTCCGTTCTCCGGAACAATGGAGCGAGCAACCAACTTGTTGGAAATCATACATACCGATGTGTGCGGTCCAATGAGCGTTGAGGCTCGCGGAGGATATCGTTATGTTCTCACTCTCACAGATGACTTGAGTAGATATGGGTATGTCTACTTAATGAAACACAAGTCTGAGACCTTTGAAAAGTTCAAGGAATTTCAGAATGAGGTAGAGAATCAACGTGACCGAAAGATAAAATTCTTACGATCAGATCGTGGAGGAGAATACTTAAGTCACGAATTTGGTACACACTTAAGGAAATGTGGAATCGTTTCACAGCTCATGCCGCCTGGAACACCTCAGCGAAACGGTGTGTCCGAACGTCGTAATCGCACCCTATTGGATATGGTGCGGTCTATGATGTCTCTTACCGATTTACCGCTATCATTTTGGGGATACGCTCTAGAGACAGCTACATTCACTTTAAATAGGGCACCGTCTAAATCCGTTGAGACGACACCGTATGAATTATGGTTTGGAAAGAAACCTAAGCTGTCGTTTCTAAAAGTTTGGGGATGCGATGCTTATGTCAAGAAACTTCAACCTGAAAAGCTCGAACCCAAGTCGGAAAAATGCGTATTCATAGGATACCCTAAGGAAACTGTCGGGTATACCTTCTACTTAAGATCCGAAGGCAAGATCTTTGTTGCCAAGAACGGATGCTTTCTGGAAAAAGAGTTTCTCTCGAAAGAAGTAAGTGGGAGGAAAGTAGAACTCGATGAAGTACTACCTCTTGAGCGGGAAAGTGGCGCAGCGCAGGAAACCGTTCCTGTGATGCCCACACCAACTGAAGAGGAAAACAATGATGATGATCAAGGTACTTCGGATCAAGTTACTGCTGAACTTCGTAGGTCCACAAGGACACGTTCCGCACCAGAGTGGTACGGCAACCCTGTCCTGGAAATCATGTTGTTAGACAACAATGAACCTTCGAACTATGAAGAAGCGATGGCGGGCCCGGATTCCAACAAATGGCTTGAAGCCATGAAATCCGAGATAGAATCCATGTATGAAAACAAAGTATGGACTTTGACAGACTTGCCCGATGATCGGCGAGCGATAGAAAACAAATGGATCTTTAAGAAGAAGACGGACGCGGATGGTAATGTTACCATCTATAAGGCTCGACTTGTCGCTAAGGGTTATCGACAAGTTCAAGGGATTGACTACGACGAGACTTTCTCTCCCGTAGCGAAGCTGAAGTCCGTCCGAATCATGTTAGCAATTGCCGCATACTATGATTATGAGATATGGCAAATGGACGTCAAAACGGCATTCCTTAACGGGCATCTTAAGGAAGAACTGTATATGATGCAGCCGGAAGGTTTTGTCGATCCTCGGAACGCTAACAAAGTATGCAAGCTCCAGCGATCCATTTATGGACTGGTGCAAGCATCTCGGAGTTGGAACATTCGCTTTGATGAGATGATCAAAGCGTTTGGGTTTATGCAGACTTATGGAGAAGCCTGCGTTTACAAGAAAGTGAGTGGGAGCTCTGTAGCATTTCTCATATTATATGTAGATGACATACTCTTGATGGGAAATAATATAGAATTTCTGGACAGCATTAAGGCCTACTTGAATAAGTGTTTTTCAATGAAGGACCTTGGAGAAGCTGCTTATATATTAGGCATCAAGATCTATAGAGATAGATCGAGACGCCTCATAGGTCTTTCACAAAGCACATACCTTGATAAGATTTTGAAGAGGTTCAAAATGGATCAGTCCAAGAAGGGGTTCTTGCCTATGTTACAAGGTGTGAGATTGAGCTCGGCTCAGTCACCGACCACGGCAAAAGATAAAGAAGAGATGAGTGTCATCCCCTATGCTTCAGCCATAGGATCTATTATGTATGCCATGCTGTGTACCAGACCCGATGTAAACCTTGCCGTAAGTTTGGTAGCAAGATACCAAAGTAATCCCGGCAAGGAACACTGGACAGCGGTCAAGAATATCCTGAAGTACCTGAAAAGGACGAAGGACATGTTTCTCGTTTATGGAGAGACGAAGAGCTCGTCGTAAAGGGTTACGTCGACGCTAGCTTCGACTCAGATCTGGATGACTCTAAGTCACAAACCGGATACGTGTATATGTTGAATGGTGGAGCAGTAAGCTGGTGCAGCTGCAAGCAGAGCGTCGTGGCGGGATCTACGTGTGAAGCGGAGTACATGGCAGCCTCGGAGGCAGCGCATGAAGCGATTTGGGTGAAGGAGTTCATCACCGACCTAGGAGTCATACCCAATGCGTCGGGGCCGATCAAACTCTTCTGTGACAACACTGGAGCTATTGCCCTCGCCAAGGAGCCCAGGTTTCACAAGAAGACCAGGCACATCAAGCGTCGTTTCAACTCCATCCGTGAAAATGTTCAAGATGGAGACATAGAGATTTGCAAAGTGCACACGGATCTGAATGTCGCAGATCCGCTGACTAAACCTCTCTCGCGTGCAAAACATGATCAACACCAGAACTCTATGGGTGTTCGATTCATCACAATGTAACTAGATTGGTGACTCTAGTGCAAGTGGGAGACTGTTGGAAATATGCCCTAGAGGCAATAATAAAAGTATTATTATATTTCAATGTTCATGATAAATGTCTTTTATTCATGCTATAACTGTATTATCCGGAAATCGTAATACACGTGTGAATACTTAGACCACAATATGTCCCTGGTGAGCCTCTAGTTGACCAGCTCGTTGTGATCAACAGATAGTCATGGTTTCCTGACTATGGACATTGGATGTCGTTGATAACGGGATCACATCATTAGGAGAATGATGTGATGGACAAGACCCAATCCTAAGCATAGCATAAAAGATCGTGTAGTTCGTTTTGCTAGAGCTTTGCCAGTGTCAAGTATCTCTTCCTTCGACCATGAGATCGTGTAACTCCCGGATACCGTAAGAGTGCCTTGGGTGTATCAAACGTCACAACGTAACTGGGTGACTATAAAGGTGCATTACAGGTATCTCCGAAAGTATCTGTTGGGTTGACACGGATCGAGACTGGGATTTGTCACTCCGTATGACGGAGAGGTATCTCTGGGCCCACTCGGTAATGCATCATCATAATGAGCTCAATGTGACCAAGGTGTTGGACACGGGATCATGCATTACGGTACGAGTAAAGTGACTTGCCGGTAACGAGACTGAACAAGGTATTGGGATACCGACGATCGAGTCTCGGGCAAGTAACGTACCGATTGACAAAGGGAATTGCATACAGGGTTTGATCGAATCCTCGACATCGTGGTTCATCCGATGACAACATCGAGGAGCATGTGGGAGCCATCATGGGTATCCAGATCCCGCTGTTGGTTATTGACTGAGAGCGTCTCGGTCATGTCTGCATGTCTCCCGAACCCGTAGGGTCTACACACTTAAGGTTCGGTGACGCTAGGGTTATTAGGAAGACTAGTATGTGACTACCGAATGTTGTTCGGAGTCCCGGATGGGATCCTGGACGTCACGAGGAGATCCGGAAGGGTCCGGAGGTAAAGATTTATATATGGGAAGTTGTCAAACGGACACCGGGAAGTTTCGGGGTCATACCGGTATTGTACCGGGGCCACCGGAAGGGTTCCGGGGGTCCACCGGGAGGGGCCACCCCTCCCGGGGGGCCACATGGGCTGCGTGGGGCAGGGAGCCAGCCCCTGGTGGGCTGGCCGCACCCCCCTCCCTTGGGCCCATGCGCCTAGGGTTGAGGGGGAACCCTAGAGGGGGCGCCCCCCTTGGCTTGGGGGGCAAGCCACCCTCTCCCCTCTCCCCTAGGCCGCCGCACCCCCCCCCTAGATGGGTTCTAGGGGGCCGGCCCCCTTCTCCCTTCCCCCTATAAATAGAGGGGTGAGGGGAGGGCAGCCGCACCACCCTCCAAGGCGCAGCCCTCCCCTCCCCAACACCTCTCCTCCTCCGTTGTGTGCTTGGCGAAGCCCTGTCGGAGTACTGCCTCTCCACCATCACCACGCCGTCGTGCTGCCGGTGGAGCTGTCTTCCTCAACCTCTCCTTCCCCCTTGCTGGATCAAGAAGGAGGAGACGTCTCCCGTCCCGTACGTGTGTTGAACGCGGAGGTGCTGTCCGTTCAGCACTTGGTCATCGGTGATTCGAATCACGTCGAGTACGACTACATCATCACCTTGCAAGCTTCCGCACGCGATCTACAAGTGGTATGTAGATGCAAACTCTCTCCCTTGACTCGTTGCTTAGATGAACTCATAGATGGATCTTGGTGAAACCGTAGGAAAAATTTTAATTTTCTGCAACGTTCCCAACAAACGCTTGCAGACAAGAAGCTAGCATCAGTCAGCAAGTTGGAAGAGGAGAACGCGAAGTTGAAGACCGCCAACGGGCGAGCTGGAGTCCTATCTGGGACAGCTTGCTGCAAAATTGGTCCTAAAACTTGAAGGTATTGTTGCTAAACTGACTGATTGCTGCCGATTGGAATATATTGTTATGCCGTCGACTCACTATTTTCTTCGATTGTGCACAATTTTGTCAGGACTTTGAGGCCGAGACTGGGCGGGTTGAGACAGGTCTCGACCCCATCAATTGTCATGTGAAGGATGACATTGCGATGGACTTGCTGCTGTTGGAATCACGCTTGGACGGTGCTGTTGCCTATCTGGCTTGACTGAAGGCTGCGATGACCCGAGTGGATGCTGAACTCTGGCCTCGGGCGGAGCTTTCTCATGACCTCGAGTCGCTGATGACTCGACTCGATCAGATTCCTGGCCGAGTGCAAGAGTGGAAGAAGTCATCCGCCCGCTGTGGTGCTGACGTCGCCCTGTCGTTTGTTCGAGTGCTCTGCAAGGAGGCTAAAGAAGAGAAGCTTGTGACCCTCAAGGTTGCAAACACCAAGAAGCACACCTTCCAGTCTTTCATGGACACCTTCCTTGAGGCTGCCACTCGCATAGCAGACAACATTGACCTCGACAGCTTCTGCGATCCAGCCAGTCCTTCTCCCGCCAAGTGAAGGACAAAAAACATTATGCTTTACCCTTATTTGCCTCTGAATCCCGAGTGGACCTGTAATCGTTAAAACTCCTTTGGGCCTGACGCCCGAGTACTTTGAATTCGCTGTTAGGAACCTTTGGATTTATCTGAACTTAGCTTATCTTTGAATATGTTGTCTTTGTACCCCTGATGCAGCTCCCGACGAGAAGCCTTGAGCGGTATTGATCAGCTCATCGGCAAGGTACTCGGCAATGGTCTTGATGTCCCTGAAAGCAGCTAGTTGTTGGGTGAGCCTTTGGCAGCATTGATCAGCTCATCAGCGAGGCATTCAGCAACGGTCTTGACATCCCTGAAAGCGGCGGCGGTGTGCACAATCTCGTCCTTCTTCTTGAGGGTGCAGCCCGGGGGGGTCGTGGTCGACCCGTACCACTCGCCACTCGGTAGGATTTGTAATACTTAGGCGAGTACCGGACTGCAGTTAAGCCCCCAAGTGGGAGGTTTGCTCACCACTTGGTAGGATTTTGAATACTTAGGCGAGCACCGGACTGCAGCTAAGCCCCTGTAACACCCACGATGCGGCTATATCTCCCACGTGTTGAAGCACGACTTAGAGGCATAACCGCATTTTGGTTTTGTCGCAAGAAGGGTCATCTTCACACAATCCCATGTAATGAACAAGACTGGGATAAAGAGTTGGCTTACAATCGCCACTTCACACAATGAACATTAATAAATCATACATCATTCAGAGTACACACATAGTCCGAGTACGTACGAAGCCAAAAGAAAAGAAGATAACCCGGCACCTGCAACTGTTGTAATAGTATCTGGTGAGTCACGAGGACTCAGCAATCTCAAAAACCCGCGAGATCAAGACTATTTAAGCTTATGGGTAGGAAGTGGTAATGAAGTGGAGTTCCAGCAAGCACTAAGCAAATATGGTGGCTAACATACGCAAATAAGAGCGAGAAGAGAGCAAACGGAACGGTGGTGAACTAGCAATGATCAAGAAGTGATCCTGAACTCCTACTTACGTCAAACATTACCCAAATCCGTGTTCACTTCCCGGACTCCGCCGAAAAGAGACCATCACGGCTACACACGCGGTTGATGCGTTTTAATTCAGATCTGGTGTCAAGTTATCTACAACCGGACATTAACAAATTCCCATCTGCCACATAACCGCGGGCACGGCTTTCGAAAGTTTATTCCTTCTCACGGTCAACGAAGGATATTCCTTCTCCCAGGAAGACCCGATCAGACTCGGAATCCCGGTTTACAAGACATTTCGACAATGGTAAAACAAGACCAGCAAGACCACCCGTTGTGCCGACAAATCCCGATAGGAGCTGCACATATCTCGTTCTCAGGGCACATCGAATAAGCGAAGCATATAGGTACCGACATAATCCAAGTTGCCAAGGAATGGTCCCGCATGGTGCTCTAGTTTGGACCAACACTCGGAGGAGCACTGGCCCGGGGGGGGGGGTAAAATAAAGATGACCATTGAGTCTGCAGAACCCAAGGGAAAAAGGCTTAGGTGGAAAATGTTAAAAGCAATGTTGGGCCTTGCTGGAGGAGTTTTATTCAAAGCGAACTGTCAACGGGGACCCATAAATCACCCAACCGCGTAAGGAACGCAAAATCCGGGAACATAACACCGGTATGATGGAAACTAGAGCGGCAAGAGTGGAACAAAACACCAGGCATAAGGCCGAGTCTTCCACCCTTTACCAAGTTTATAGATGCATTAATAATATCAAAGATATTGTGATATCCCAACATAATCATGTCCATCATGGAGCAATCTTCAACTTCACCTGCAACTAACAATGCTATAAGAGGGGCTGAGCAAAGCGGTAACATAGCCGAGCAACGGTTTGCTAGGAAGGGTGAAAAAGGTTAGAGGCTGACATGGCAATATGGGAGGCATGGTAATCAAGTGATAGGTAGCGCAGCATAGCGATAGAACGAAGCAACTAGCAAGCAAAGATAGAAGTGATATCGAGGGTAATGGTCATCTTGCGTGAGATCCCACAAGGAAGAAGAACGAGTCCATGAAGAAGACAAACGGATGTAGTCGAACGAATCCTCACAACTCTGGAACGAAACCGAAGCTAACGAGAGAAGCAAACCGGAAAGAAGCAAATAATATGGTAAACACACAAGCATAAACATGTCATGATGCACAAACAAGTATGATGCATGTCCGGTGTAATGAGGCATGGCATGGCAAAGTGCAACAAACAACACTACAAGTTAAGTGGAGCTCAATATGCAACGAGTTGCATATTGACGAAACAACACATCAAATATTTAGTTCTTGCTCATTTAGGCTAAACAACAATATTAAATGTTGTCAAACATGGCAAGAGGTGAAACATAATTGAACTAACTATTTAGGCAAGTTTAAATGAGGCCGGAAACAACAAACAACAATTCCGGAAAATCCCCGTATGTAATTTAGCAATTTAATGCAGCAACAATTTTTAAGCATTTAAATGTTGTTATCATGATGCGGATGACATATGCAAGTTTTATGCAATTTTTATGAAAATGCTGACATTAGCATGTTATGAAGCATTTGGTCACCATGGCGGAACGAAAAGCGTGCCACGGCAACGAATCCGAAAATGATACCACGGCAACATTTCGATCCCGGTAACTCGATTGAGATACCGATGCAAAAGAGAAGTGTGCGGATGTGTGGAACACGCAAGAGATGGGGAGTGATCCCGGATACCGGGTGTCCCACATGACGGTGGCATGGAAACGAGTGACAATTCGGACACGGTGCAAACATATGGTACATCTCATACAACACACATTCATACACGGGCGGTCGTCTCGTTGTTATACCTTTGAAGCGTGCGTTTTCGGAGCGGAACGAGTTTGATGCGGTGTAGATGGAAGTAGACGTTCTCATGAAGGTAGTGGAAGTAGTGGTACATGGCCGTAGTGGAAGTAGTCGTACACAATCCGTAGATGTTCGGCGTCGCCAGTAGTTGTACACAGTCGTTGTTGGACTTGATGGATCCGAGGGCTCCGGGCGTCGTGGTACTTGGCGAAACCCACGAAGAGGGTACTTGTACTCGCATCATCGTGGAAGTAGTCATTCGGGCTCCCGTGCGGACTTGGTGGTCTTGGTCTCCGCAGCGTGGTTGTACAAAAACATCATCGGACTTGGACAAATCCAGAGGCGTGCACAGGCAGTGGTGGTCGTCCATGGAGGGGCGCTAGTTCCGGAGAAGGGCCATGCCACGGGGCTCAGCGAGGAAGGCAGGGCGCAGGAAGAGCAGCTGCAGCAGGGCAGCGTCACTGCGGGCACGGGAGGAGGAAGGCCATGGCAGAGGCAGGCGCTGGGGGCGCCGGTGGCTGCCTCAGCAAAGAGAAGGGCGCGACGGGGTGGCCTGGAGGTCAAGGAGGCAGGCGGGTTCGTGGGAGGGACGGCAGCCTGGTGGTGGAGCTTGACAGCGAGGAGGCCATGGCTGGCGCCGGGCACGAGGTGAGGAGGAGGACCAGAGGAAGGGGAGGTCGTTGTCGCGGAAACGGCGACGCGAGAGCTGCTGGAGCTCGGGGAAGCTCCTGGAGGTGCCCGTGTTCAACAACGGGGCTGACGAGGCCGTCGGGAATGCCGACGACTTGCGGGCGCGGAGGCAGAGAATCTCGAGGGAGAGGCTCAGGAGGAAGGAGCATGGCGCAAGGTCGAGGAGCTCTCCTCTTGGCAGCACAAGGGGGGTCCTCGTAGGCCGGAGCGGCGATGACATTGATCGGGAGGCGCGGGCTTGCAAGCGTGGGGATCGGGATGAGGGCGCACGCTACCCTCTCTCTATGGCGGCGTCAGGAGGAAGGGGGGATCGAGGGGAGCGGCCGCGGGAGCGAGGGGAGGGTCAGGCGCGGGGCGTTGGCGGGCGGCGGGCGCGATGGATCGAGCGGTTTCCCTGGCATCGATGTGTGGCGGCGGCACGGGAATGAGGGGGACGGATGGGGATCAGGAGAGAGCGTGGTGAGGGGCTAGGGTTAGAGCTGGGCCTTGAGAGGAAAATGGCCCGGCGTGGGCGACTGGGCTGCTGGGCTTCTTCCTTGCTCTTCTCTAACTCTTTAGCAGAAAAGAAATTAGAGGGAAGAAAAAGAAAGAGATGGTTAGGGAAAGAATTTGAGAATGAAGACAATTTTCCTGGACTCATAAAAATGAGCTTGAACCAAGAAAACTAGAATGTGAGCATGGGTGAAGATTGGATTCGAACTCATTTGAATTAAAATCAAATGGGTTTGAATAAGAAGTGGCGTTTGAAAGGTCCAAAAAATGTTGAGAAATTAGGTGGTGCTTGGAAAAGTGATGAAAGGATATATGGCAAAGTTAGAGACCAAGAATTGAGATAACAAAGGCATGGGGATTTATTTGCATGTGTGTTATGATCAATTCCAAATAATGGATTATTTTAATATAGCTCCCTAATATTGGGAGGATATGTTATAAAGAGAAGTCACCATTCCCTCGATTTAAATGGATCGAAGATCCATACAATTTATTTAGATGAGTTTTAAAATTAATGATATGATGGCATGATGACATGATGCAATGCAAAAGAAGCTAAGAAGAATGCAACAAACAAATACATCGCACAGCAAAACTCGGAATAGCTGGAAGTCTTCTGGAGCGTCGGTCTCGGGGCGTTACAACACTCCACCACTACAAGAGGATCTCGTCCCGAGATCTAGGATGGCACCGGAGAGAAACGAAAGAGGAAGAGGTAAAATAAAGTTGCTTCTTTGACAAAAGAGTGAAACCATGAACCGTGAGAGATTGAACAAACTAAAAGAGAGAATACAAGGGAGATGAACGAGATTGAAAACACTCCATTAGACAAGAGGAAGAAGCAACATTAGAACTTGAAGGTTGAAAAGACATGAATCAAGAGTTTAATGGACAAGATAGAATTCGAAACCACTCCGGTTAAAACAAGATGAGAGAGGAAGAATTCGGGCAACACTCCGGTTGAAAATGGAAGGAATAGAACATGAACTTAAGAAGATGGGATGATACTTGATGAAATCAACAACACACTGCCTCCGTAACTATTGAAAGAATGGCACAAGGGTTAAGAAGGATTTCAGACAGTAATCCGGTTGAAAAGAGAGGCAAAACTTGATAAGATGAAAAGAACATGAAGAGGTGACACAACACTTCGGTTAAATGGATAAGCATGAAAAAAACACGATCCTCAATACGAGAAGAGGAGTGAAGAGAGCAACATCACAATGCCTCCGGAAGAAAGAATAGAAGATAGATCATTGGAAATAACAGAATGGAGAAGAAAATGCCAACTTCTGCCACAAATGAGCTTGGAAAGCACCCTTCCAAGAAGGTTACAACGGGGTTGATGGAAAACCAACAACGAAACGAGTAAGCTTGTAGTGGGCTTATGAAAACATCTCAACAACTGAGGTGAAATTCTGCCACTAATGAAAAACAATTGCTTGCTTGAGATCAACGAAGAGATGAAAAACCTCTTTCACCGAGAAGGATATGGAGAAAGCTTGGATCATTGATAATCACCACAAATAGCAACATTCCTTAGGGAAGGCTTTAGGTGAAATCTATACCAAGATAACTCCAACGAAGAGATTAATGGATTTAAAATACCTCATTATTGACAACATGTGAATCCCGAAATGCGAATGGATATTGTCAAGAATGATATAACACCACCTCAAAAGATAAGGTAGAAAGAACTGCACTTCAATATGCAAGAAGAAGAATACTTGAACTACACAAAACAAAACATGTGTTGAGCACCATGTTTATTTTAGAGTGTAGCTTGGCGGGTCATAACTTCGAGAGAAATCTTGAAGAACAATTGAAAAATGAAAAGAATCCTTGACGAACCACCATGTAGAGCCTCCATGAAGAACTTCGGTACTAAAAGGATGATAGAAAGAAAGGGAAGTTGAAAACACAAGGTGAAGCCTTGCGATGATTTAGAAGGAGCTTCGCGATGATATAACCGAGAGAACTTGGAACTCCAGAAAGAAAAGATGAACAACAAGAAGCCAAGAATTTATTCCTCCTGCACAAACTCCGAAGGAAAGGATTAATCACTTGGATGAAACAAGAATAATAATTATGTTATGCGTATCCTTCACCAATTTAAATTGATGACAAGCAACGGATTTGGCATACTACTTATTCTCATAGAAAGGATTAAGAGAGATATAGCGTAAACTTGAGAAGGTCTTCAACAACCACCGGTAGGATTGAAACAGCAAAAGAACGAATGAATTGATACGATAATGAAGGAAGAGAAATCTTGAACGAACCACCAAAAGAATTGAAAATGAACATAGCAAAGGCACAATTCACCGGGGATAATTAGAAAACGAAAGAAGATACTTAAGGGGATTTAGATACAAGAGAACAAAGAGATCATGAACTGATTAAAGGGTATTTGAATGATTCACCGGTAAGATTTGGAGAACAAGAGCTGAAGGCTGAGAAAGAAGAATTATGACATGATGGCCTTCGGAGGAAAGAAATGGAAACAACTAATGAAATGCTCCGGATAGGTGAAAAGAATTCTCACAATCGAAAGCAATTATGAGAGGATGGTATAAAGCTAGAACCATGAATCTCTGGAAGAACGGGTAAGGATTTAAGAGGAACTCTTCTTCGGTGTTCAAAATCCGAGAATGACGACGAGAAACACCACCATGAATTGTTGAGATACTCCGGGATGAAAAATTAGAAAGGTTGAACCAACGATGAAAAGAATTTGAAAGATCTTGGAGAAGGACATATGACTGATGATAATTCATTCTTACATCAAACTTCGAAATGAATTTGGGAATAGCTCCGGGAAAATTAGAAGAGCCAGGTAAGATCTTGGAAAAAGACCTGTGGATTAGGGCCCACTCAAAAGGAAAACACCGTTGAACGATTGATTGAAAGGGGGATTGCGTTGGTTGAATTAAATGACTTGAATGAGATAATAATCTCCAAATAGCTTGAACTTGTTGAGAATGGAAACACGAATCTTCCGAGATATCTTGAGCACTCCGAATAAGAATAGAGAGAGGTGAACAATTATGAGAGGCACCGGCATGGGATAGCATTTGAACGAGGATAAGGATATGATTAACACCGAAAGCTTGAGGTAAATCCACCGGAGAAGAAAAGAGACGAAGAATAATAAACGTGAAGCTCCATTAGTATCTTCCTGAGAATCACCGGATAAAAACATTGACGGGAAAGAATGGAGAGACTTCCCATCAATAAAATGGATACCCGATTAAGAAATCTGAGTCCTTGAAGAAAAGGGTGGGAGGACGGGAAAACAAATGCAACTTGGGACAGATGAAACAAACACCGTTGAGAAAACTTAGAATTGATCTTGCGGATGGGGAGAATGATGGGATCATCTCGAAGAGAAGCGCACCGGTTGGAAAAGAATTAACATGACAACCTCAATGATCAAAAGGATTAGTATTCACATAGCAATATGAGAACACCGTTTGAAAGGTATGGAATCAACACTTGACATTGAAGCAACTCGAATACCACAACTCAAAAAAAACAATGGATTGGCTTGCAGAAATAAGCCGGAACAAATACATATGATAGAGATTTACCCAATCCCATATCATGCATCTATCGGAAAGATATTCTAGGAGCTACTTGAATTCCCACCTATAAACTCCCGAAACTTTCTGGTTATGCAGTCTGGTGTTGGGGATACAGGGGAAGCAATATATATCTCACCCAAACTAACAATACCTACATCCAAGCTGTATCCATCCGTCAACACATAACCAAGAAACCTTCGGAAATCGTGTACCTCAACCTTCGAAAAGCATCCGTTATACGAGTTATGGCAATACTCCCGAACTCCCGCCCCAGTACTGGGTGGCATCGAGGTTATCTCACCAACAACTGCATAAAAGAGATTTTCGATGTCGGCAAAAACTCAGGTATTCCAGAACTGCAACGATAAAATTGTGACGACAACACCTCGGAGCTCAACTCCCCGTGTCAATGCCACATAATAGACAGGAGGCACCAAGAACAATGTTCTCGTCACAAAACCATCAGAACGATTCCAAGATACCCGCGTGACTAAAAAAATTTAGTGAAATTTGAGGAGAGTTAAGTCAAAACATCTACGTCAGGAGACCTCACCAGGGCGACGAAGGGACTGAGGAGTAAAAAGAATCCTACTCTACGATATATATAATCCTAAGACTCAAAACATTTTTTTGTTCTAGACTCAACAATGCCAGCAATCAATCAAGCAGGGGCTCCTAAGTCGGGGATGGCTCTGATTACCAACTAGTAACACCCACGATGCGGCTATATCTCCCATGTGTCGAAGCACGACTTAGAGGCATAACCGCATTGTGGTTTTCTCGCAAGAAGGGTCATCTTCACACAATCCCATGTAATGAACAAGACTGGGATAAAGAGTTGGCTTACAATCGCCACTTCACACAATGAACATAAATAAATCATACATCATTCAGAGTACACACATAGTCCGAGTACGGACGAAGCCAAAAGAAAAGAAGATAACCCAACTGCAAAATCCCTGATCGTCCCAACTGGGCTCCACTACTGATCAACATGAAACGATACATAGCAACGTCCAAGATCTTCGTTGAGCTCCCGTCTAAGCTCGGTTGCATCACCTGCACTGGTATCATCGGCACCTGCAACTGTTGTGATAGTATCTGGTGAGTCACGAGGACTCAGCAATCTCAAAAACACGCGAGATCAAGACTATTTAAGCTTATGGGTAGGAAGTGGTAATGAGGTGGAGTTGCAGCAAGCACTAAGCAAATATGGTGGCAAACATACACAAATAAGAGCGAGAAGAGAGCAAACAGAACGGTCGTGAACTAGCAATGATCAAGAAGTGATCCGGTACTCCTACTTACGTCAAACATTACCCAAAACCGTGTTCACTTCCCGGACACCGCCAAAAAGAGACCATCACGGCTACACACGCGGTTGATGCGTTTTAATTCGGATCTGGTGTCAAGTTATCTACAACCGGACATTAACAAATTCCCATTTGCCACATAACCGTGGGCACAACTTTCGAAAGTTTATTCCCTCCAGGGGTGTCCTTCTCCCTTCCCCCTATAAATAGAGGGGTGAGGGGAGGGCAGCCGCACCACCCTCCAAGGCGCAGCCCTCCCCTCCCCAACACCTCTCCTCCTCCGTCGTGTGCTTGGCGAAGCCCTGTCGGAGTACTGCCTCTCCACCATCACCACGCCGTCGTGCTGCCGGTGGAGCTGTCTTCCTCAACCTCTCCTTCCCCCTTGCTGGATCAAGAAGGAGGAGACGTCTCCCGTCCCGTACGTGTGTTGAACGCGGAGGTGCTG
The DNA here is from genome assembly GCF_018294505.1 of Triticum aestivum. Taxonomy (NCBI): domain Eukaryota; kingdom Viridiplantae; phylum Streptophyta; class Magnoliopsida; order Poales; family Poaceae; genus Triticum; species Triticum aestivum. The sequence continues at coordinate 369,340,436 of NC_057807.1, forward strand.
TCCGTTCAGCACTTGGTCATCGGTGATTCGAATCACGTCGAGTACGACTACATCATCACCTTGCAAGCTTCCGCACGCGATCTACAAGTGGTACGTAGATGCAAACTCTCTCCCTTGACTCGTTGCTTAGATGAACTCATAGATGGATCTTGGTGAAGCCGTAGGAAAAATTTTAATTTTCTGCAACGTTCCCCAACAAACGCTTGCAGACAAGAAGCTAGCATCAGTCAGCAAGTTGGAAGAGGAGAACGCGAAGTTGAAGACCGCCAACGGGCGAGCTGGAGTCCTATCTGGGACAGCTTGCTGCAAAATTGGTCCTAAAACTTGAAGGTATTGTTGCTAAACTGACTGATTGCTGCCGATTGGAATATATTGTTATGCCGTCGACTCACTATTTTCTTCGATTGTGCACAATTTTGTCAGGACTTTGAGGCCGAGACTGGGCGGGTTGAGACAGGTCTTGACCCCATCAATTGTCATGTGAAGGATGACATTGCGATGGACTTGCTGCTGTTGGAATCACGCTTGGACGGTGCTGTTGCCTATCTGGCTCGACTGAAGGCTGCGATGACCCGAGTGGATGCTGAACTCTGGCCTCGGGCGGAGCTTTCTCATGACCTCGAGTCGCTGATGACTCGACTCGATCAGATTCCTGGCCGAGTGCAAGAGTGGAAGAAGTCATCCGCCCGCTGTGGTGCTGACGTCGCCCTGTCGTTTGTTCGAGTGCTCTGCAAGGAGGCTAAAGAAGAGAAGCTTGTGACCCTCAAGGTTGCAAACACCAAGAAGCACACCTTCCAGTCTTTCATGGACACCTTCCTTGAGGCTGCCACTCGCATAGCAGACAACATTGACCTCAACAGCTTCTGCGATCCAGCCAGTCCTTCTCCCGCCAAGTGAAGGACAAAAAACATTATGCTTTACCCTTATTTGCCTCTGAATCCCGAGTGGACCTGTAATCGTTAAAACTCCTTTGGGCCTGACGCCCGAGTACTTTGAATTCGCTGTTAGGAACCTTTGGATTTATCTGAACTTAGCTTATCTTTGAATATGTTGTCTTTGTACCCCTGATGCAGCTCCCGACGAGAAGCCTTGAGCGGTATTGATCAGCTCATCGGCAAGGTACTCGGCAATGGTCTTGATGTCCCTGAAAGCAGCTAGTTGTTGGGTGAGCCTTTGGCAGCATTGATCAGCTCATCAGCGAGGCATTCAGCAACGGTCTTGACATCCCTGAAAGCGGCGGCGGTGTGCACAATCTCGTCCTTCTTCTTGACGGTGCAGCCCGGGGGGGTCGTGGTCGACCCGTACCACTCGCCACTCGGTAGGATTTGTAATACTTAGGCGAGTACCGGACTGCAGTTAAGCCCCCAAGTGGGAGGTTTGCTCACCACTTGGTAGGATTTTGAATACTTAGGCGAGCACCGGACTGCAGCTAAGCCCCTGTAACACCCACGATGCGGCTATATCTCCCACGTGTCGAAGCACGACTTAGAGGCATAACCGCATTTTGGTTTTGTCGCAAGAAGGGTCATCTTCACACAATCCCATGTAATGAACAAGACTGGGATAAAGAGTTGGCTTACAATCGCCACTTCACACAATGAACATAAATAAATCATACATCATTCAGAGTACACACATAGTCCGAGTACGGACGAAGCCAAAAGAAAAGAAGATAACCCAACTGCAAAATCCCTGATCGTCCCAACTGGGCTCCACTACTGATCAACATGAAACGATACATAGCAACGTCCAAGATCTTCGTTGAGCTCCCGTCTAAGCTCGGTTGCATCACCTGCACTGGTATCATCGGCACCTGCAACTGTTGTGATAGTATCTGGTGAGTCACGAGGACTCAGCAATCTCAAAAACACGCGAGATCAAGACTATTTAAGCTTATGGGTAGGAAGTGGTAATGAGGTGGAGTTGCAGCAAGCACTAAGCAAATATGGTGGCAAACATACACAAATAAGAGCGAGAAGAGAGCAAACAGAACGGTCGTGAACTAGCAATGATCAAGAAGTGATCCGGAACTCCTACTTACGTCAAACATTACCCAAAACCGTGTTCACTTCCCGGACACCGCCAAAAAGAGACCATCACGGCTACACACGCGGTTGATGCGTTTTAATTCGGATCTGGTGTCAAGTTATCTACAACCAGACATTAACAAATTCCCATCTGCCACATAACCGTGGGCACAACTTTCGAAAGTTTATTCCCTCCAGGGGTGTCCCAACTTAGCCCATCACAAGCTCTCACGGTCAACAAAGGATATTCCTTCTCCCAGGAAGACCCGATCAGACTCGGAATCCCGGTTTACAAGACATTTCGACAATGGTAAAACAAGACCAGCAAGACCACCCGTTGTGCCGACAAATCCCGATAGGAGCTGCACATATCTCGTTCTCAGGGCACACCGAATAAGCGAAGCGTACAGGTACCGACGTAATCCAAGTTGCCAAGGAATGGTCCCGCATGGTGCTCTAGTTTGGACCAACACTCGGAGGAGCACTGGCCCGGGGGGGGGGGGTAAAATAAAGATAACCCTTGAGTCTGCAGAGCCCAAGGCAAAAAGGCTTAGGTGGAAAATATTAAAACCAATGTTGGGCCTTGCTGGAGGAGTTTTATTCAAAGCGAACTGTCAAGGGGGACCCATAAATCACCCAACCGCGTAAGGAACGCAAAATCCGGGAACATAACACCGGTATCAAGGAAACTAGGGCGGCAAGAGTGGAACAAAACACCAGGCATAAGGCCGAGTCTTCCACCCTTTACCAAGTATATAGATGCATTAATAATATCAAAGATATTGTGATATCCCAACATAATCCTGTCCATCATGGAGCAATCTTCAACTTCACCTGCAACTAACAATGCTATAAGAGGGGCTAAGAAAAGCTGTAACATAGCCAAGGAACGGTTTGCTAGGAGGGGTGAAAAAGGTTAGAGGCTAACATGGCAATATGGGAGGCATGGTAATCAAGTGATAGGTAGCGCAGCATAGCAATAGAACGAAGCAACTAGCAAGCAAAGATAGAAGTGATATCGAGGGTAATGGTCATCTTGCGTGAGATCCCACAAGGAAGAAGAACGAGTCCATGAAGAAGACAAACGGATGTAGTCGAACGAATCCTCACAACTCTGGAACGAAACCGAAGCTAACGAGAGAAGCAAACCGGAAAGAAGCAAACAATATGGTAAACACACAAGCATAAACATGTCATGATGCACAAACAAGTATGATGCATGTCCGGTTTAATGAGGCATGGCATGGCAAAGTGCAACAAACAACACTACAAGTTAAGTGGAGCTCAATATGCAACGAGTTGCATATTGACGAAACAACACATCAAATATTTAGTTCTCTCTCGTTTAGGCTAAACAACAATATGAAATGTTGTCAAACATGGCAAGAGGTGAAACATAATTGAACTAACTATTTAGGCAAGTTTAAATGAGGCCGGAAACAACAAACAACAATTCCGGAAAATCCCCATATGTAATTTAGCAATTTAATGCAGCAACAATTTTTAAGCATTTAAATGTTGTTATCATGATGCGGATGACATATGCAAGTTTTATGCAATTTTTATGAAAATGCTGACATTAGCATGTTATGAAGCATTTGGTCACCATGGCGGAACAAAAAGGGTGCCACGGCAACGAGTCCGAAAATGATACCACGGCAACATTTCGATCCCGATAACTCGATTGAGATACCGATGCAAAAGAGAAGTGTGCGGATGTGTGGAACACGCAAGAGATGGGGAGTGATCCCGGATACCGGGTGTCCCACATGACGGTGGCATGGAAACGAGTGACAATTCGGACACGGTGCAAACATATGGTACATCTCATTCAACACACATTCATACACGGGTGGTCGTCTCGTTGTTATACCTTTGAAGCGTGCGTTTTCGGAGCGGAACGAGTTCGATGCGGTGTAGATGGAAGTAGACGTTCTCATGACGGTAGTGGAAGTAGTGGTACACGGCCGTAGTGGAAGTAGTCGTACACAATCCGTAGGTGTTCGGCGTCGCCAGTAGTTGTACACAGTCGTTGTTGGACTTGATGGATCCGAGGGCTCCGGGCATCGTGGTACTTGGCGAAAACCACGAAGAGGGTACTTGTACTCGCATCGTCGTGGAAGTAGTTGTTCGGGCTCCCGTGCGGACTTGGTGGTCTTGGTCTCCGCAGCGTGGTTGTATAAAAACAACATCGGACTTGGACGAATCCAGAGGCGTGCATAGGCAGTGGTGGTCGTCCATGAAGGGGCGCTAGTTGCCGGAGAAGGGCCATGCCACGGGGCTCAGCGAGGAAGGCAGCACGCAGGAAGAGCAGCTGCAGCAGAGCAGCGTCACTACAAGCACGGGAGGAGGAAGGCCATGGCAGAGGCAGGCGCTTGGGGCGCCGGTGGCTGCCTCAGCAAAGAGAAGGGCGCGACGAGGTGGCCTGGAGGTCAAGGAGGCAGGCGGGTTCGCGGGAGGGACGGCAGCCTGGTGATGGAGCTTGACAGCGAGGAGGCCATGGCTGGCACCGGGCACGAGGCGAGGAGGAGGACCAAAGGAAGGGGAGGTCGTTGTCGCGGAAACGGCGACACGAGAGCTGCTGGAGCTCGGGGAAGCTCCTGGAGGTGCCCGTGTTCAACAACGGGGCTGACGAGGCCGTTGGGAACGCCGACGACTTGCGGGCGCGGAGGCAGAGAATCTCGAGGGAGAGGCTCAGGAGGAAGGAGCATGGCGCAAGGTCGAGGAGCTCTCCTCTTGGCAGCACAAGGGGGGTCCTCGTCAGCCGGAGCGGCGACGACATCGATCGGGAGGCGCGGGCGTGCAAGCGTGGGGATCGGGATGAGGGTGCACGCTACCCTCTCTCTATGGCGGCGTCAGGAGGAAGGGGGGATCGAGGGGAGTGGCCGCGGGAGCGAGGGGAGGGTCAGGCGCGGGGCGTTGGCGGGCGATCGATGTGTGGCGGCGGCACGGGAATGAGAGGGAGAGATGGGGATCAGGAGAGTGCATGGTGAGGGGCTAGGGTTAGAGTTGGGCCTTGAGAGGCAAATGGCCCGGCGCGGGCTACTGGGCTGCTGGGCTTCTTCCTTGCTCTTCTCTAACTCTTTAGCAGAAAAGAAATTAGAGGGAAGAAAAAGAAAGAGAGGGTTAGGGAAAGAATTTGAGAATGAAGACAATTTTCCTGGACTCATAAAAATGAGCTTGAACCAAGAAAACTAGAATGTGAGCGTGGGTGAAGATTGGATTCGAACTCATTTGAATTAAACTCAAATGGGTTTGAATAAGAAGTGGCGTTGGAAAGGTCCAAAAAATGTTGAGAAATTAGGTGGTGCTTGAAAAGTGATGAAAGGATATATGGCAAAGTTAGAGACCAAGAATTGAGATAACAAAGGCATGGGGATTTATTTGCAAGTGTGTTATGATCAATTCCAAATAATGGATTATTTTAATATAGCTCCCTAATATTGGGAGGATATGTTATAAAGAGAAGTCACCCTTCCCTCGATTTAAATGGATCGAAGATCCATACAATTTATTTAGATGAGTTTTAAAATTAATGATATGATGGCATGATGACATGATGCAATGCAAAAGAAGCTAAGAAGAATGCAACAAACAAATACATCGCACAACAAAACTCGGAATAGCTGGAAGTCTTCTGGAGCGTCGGTCTCGGGGCGTTACAACACTCCACCACTACAAGAGAATATCGTCCCGAGATCTAGGATGGCACCAGAGAGAAACGGAAGAGGAAGAGGTAAAATAAAGTTGCTTCTTTGACAAAAGAGTGAAACCATGAACCGTGAGAGATTGAACAAACTAAAAGAGAGAATACAAGGGAGATGAACGAGATTGAAAACACTCCATTAGACAAGTGGAACAAGCAACATTAGAACTTGAAGCTTGCAAAGACATGAATCAAGAGTTTAATGGACAAGATAGAATTCGAAACCACTCCGGCTAAAAAAAGATGAGAGAGGAAGAATTCGGGCAACACTCCGGTTGAAAATGGAAGGAATAGAACATGAACTTAAGAAGATGGGATGATACTTGATGAAATCAACAACACACTGCCTCCGGAACTCTTGAAAGAATGGCACAAGGGGTAAGAAGGATTTCAGACAGTAATCCGGTTGAAAAGAGAGGCAAATCTTGATAAGATGAAAATAACATGAAGAGGTGACACAACACTTCGGTTAAATGGATAAGCATGAAAAGAACACGATCCTCAATACGAGAAGAGGTGTGAAGAGATCAACATCACAATGCCTCCGGAAGAAAGAATAGAAGATAGATCATTGGAAATAACAGAATGGAGAAGAAAATGCCAACTTCTGCCACAAATGAGCTTGGAAAGCACCCTTCCAAGAAGGTTACAATGGGGTTGATGGAAAACCAACAACGAAACAAGTAAGCTTGTAGTGGGCTTATGAAAACATCTCAACAATTGAGGTGAAATTCTGCCACTAACGAAAAACAATTGCTTGCTTGAGATCAACGAAGAGATGAAAAACCTCTTTCACCGAGAAGGATATGGAGAAAGCTTGGATCATTGATAAGCACCACAAATAGCAACATTCCTTAGGGAAGGCTTTAGGTGAAATCTATACCAATATAACTCCAACAAAGAGATTAATGGATTTAAAATACCTCATTCTTGACAACATGTGAATCCTGAAATGCGAATGGATATTGTCAAGAATGATATAACACCACCTCAAAAGATAAGGTAGAAAGAACTGCACTTCAAAATGCAAGAAGAAGAATACTTGAACTCCACAAAACAAAACATGTGTTGAGAACCATGTTTATTTTAGAGTGTAGCTTGGCGGGTCATAACTTCGAGAGAAATCTTGAAGAACAATTGAAAAATGAAAAGAATCCTTGACGAACCACCATGTAGAGCCTCCATGAAGAACTTCGGTAATAAAAGGATGATAGAAAGAAAGGGAAGTTGAAAACACAAGGTGAAGCCTTGCGATGATTTAGAAGGAGCTTCGCGATGATATAACCGAGAGAACTTGGAACTCCAGAAAGAAAAGATGAACAACAAGAAGCCAAGAATTTATTCCTCCTGAACAAACTCCAAAGGAAAGGATTAATCACTTGGATGAAACAAGATTAAGAATTATGTTATGCGTATCCTTCACCAATTTAAATTGATGACAAGCAACGGATTTGGCATACTACTTATTCTCATAGAAATGATTAAGAGAGATATAGCGTAAACTTGAGAAGGTCTTCAACAACCACCGGTAGGATTGAAACAGCAAAAGAACAAATGAATTGATACGATAACGAAGGAAGAGAAATCTTGAACGAACCACCGAAATAATTGAAAATGAACATAGCAAAGGCACAATTCACCGGGGATAATTAGAAAACGAAAGAAGATACTTAAGGGGATTTAGATACAAGAGAACAAAGAGATCATGAACTGATTAGAGGGTATTTGAATGATTCACCGGTAAGATTTGGAGAACAAGAGCTGAAGGCTGAGAAAGAAGAATTATAACGTGATGGCCTTTGGAGGAAAGAAATGGAAACAACTAATGAAATGCTCCGGATAGGTGAAAAGAATTCTCACAATCGAAAGCAATTATGAGAGGATGGTATAAAGCTAGAACCATGAATCTCTGGAAGAACGGGTAAGGATTTAAGAGGAACTCTTCTTCGGTCTTCAAGATCCGAGAATGACGACGAGAAACACCACCATGAATTGTTGAGATACTCCAGGATGAAAAATTAGAAAGGTTGAACCAACGATGAAAAGAATTTGAAAGATCTTGGAGAAGGACATATGACTGATGATAATTCATTCTTACATCAAACTTCGAAATGAATTTGGGAATAGCTTCGGGAAAATTAGAAGAGCCAGGTAAGATCCTAGAAAAAGACCTGTGGATTAGGGCCCACTCAAAAGGAAAACACTGTTGAACGATTGATTGAAAGGGGGGATTGCGCCGGTTGAATTAAATGACTTGAATGAGATAATAATCTCCAAATAGCTTGAACTGATTGAGAATGGAAACACGAATCTTCCGAGATATCTTGAGCACTCCGAATAAGAATAGAGAGAGGTGAACAATTATGAGAGGCACCGGCATGGGATAGCATTTGAACGAGGATAAGGATATGATTAACACCGAAAGCTTGAGGTAAATCCACCGGAGAAGAAAAGAGACGAAGAATAATAAAAGTGAAGCTCCGTTAGTATCTTCCTGAGAATCACCGGATAAAAACATTGACGGGAAAGAATGGAGAGACTTCCCATCAATAAAATGGATACCCGATTAAGAAATCTGAGTCCTTGAAGAAAAGTGTGGGAGGGCGTGAAAACAAATGCAACTTGGGACAGATGAAACAAACACCGTTGAGAAAACTTAGAATTGATCTTGCGGATGGGGAGAATAATGGGATCATCTCGAAGTGTGCGGATGTGTGGAACACGCAAGAGATGGGGAGTGATCCCGGATACCGGGTGTCCCACATGACGGTGGCATGGAAACGAGTGACAGTTCGGACACGGTGCAAACATATGGTACATCTCATACAACACACATTCATACACGGGCGGTCGTCTCGTCGTTATACCTTTGAAGCGTGCGTTTTCGGAGCGGAACGAGTTCGATGCGGTGTAGATGGAAGTAGACGTTCTCACGATGGTAGTGGAAGTAGTGGTACACGGCCGTAGTGGAAGTAGTCGTACACAATCCGTAGATGTTCGGCGTCGCCAGTAGTTGTACACAGTCGTTGTTTGACTTGATGGATCCGAGGGCTCCGGGCGTCGTGGTACTTGGCGAAAACCACAATGAGGGTACTTGTACTTGCAACGTCGTGGAAGTAGTCGTTCGGGCTCCCGTGCGGACTTGGTGGTTGTAATGCCCCGGATTCGATGCGCCAGGTGTCCGCCAGTTATTCATCATCTATTCCATGTCATTTTCTTGCATGTTGCATTTTGCCATGTCATCATCTGCATTTCATCTGCATGTTTTTCAAAACTTGCATCCGTTCGGGTTCTCCCGGTTCTCTTCGTTGTCCTTTCGGAGTCCGGACCTCTCGTGCGCGCCCGTCGCCCTTCTTAGACCTAGTTTTGATGTGCGGGTGTTACACGTTCTCGGAATGGACCGAGTCTTCCCAAGCGGCCATGGTATACCACCGGTAGACCGCCTGTCAAGTTTCGTGTCATTTGGAGGTCGTTTGATACTCCAACGGTTAACCGCGTAGCCCAAAACCCCCCTTTCTCTTTGCAGCCTAACACCCTTTCAAAGTGTCCCAAAACCCAGTAAACTCCCCTCCATGCTCTCGGTCGTTCTGTCACGATCGCGTGGCCGAAAACCGCTCCTCATTTGGACTCTCCTAGCTCCCTCTATCTATAAATATGTGTTCTCCCCGAAATTCCGCAGTCCAAACCCCCGAAACCCTAGATTTTTCCCCTCCGCGCCGCGCCGGACATGTCCGCCCCGTCCGGACGCGTCCGCCACCGCCCTCGTCCAATCAGCCCCTGCCACGTGGCACCGCCGCCGCCGGGCGCCTCCGCAGCTTAGCCGCAGCACGCCGGGGCCCGTCCGCGGCCCGCCCGGGCCGAATCTGGGCCCGAGCCGCCCCGCGCCTCGCCCGCGCCTCCTGCCCTTCCGCCTGCTCACCGTCGTCGCCCTTTGGCAGCCGCCTCCAGTGTCCCGCCTCACCAGCGACCGCCTTGCCGCGCCCTCCGCCGCAGGACCCGCGCCCCGTCGCCTTGCGCCTCCCACGCCGCCCTGCTGTGCCAACCCCGCCGCCGGACCTCCTCCACCGCCGGCCACTCCTTCGCCTGAGAGCCGCGTGCCGCCGCCGCCTAGCCGCGGATCCGGTCGGGCCAGACCGGATCCGGTCGGGCCAGACCGGATCCGGTCGGGCCGGACCGGATCCGGTCGTCCCCGACCTCCCTGGCCTCCTCTCGCGCCTCATCCGACCTCCTCCTCACCGGAGCTCCTCGCCGGAACCTCTACGCCATAGCGGGAGTCGGGGTGGACGAGATCCACCAGGAGTTGAACCAAACGCGGCATCCCCGCATCCCGGATCCCTCCGTCCCGCGTTGACTTTCGCGGAGGTATAAATCTGCTAAGTCCCCAGATCTGTAACATTTTCATGCCCTGTTGGACCTGCCATATCTCCATGCATGCTGCTCCGTTTTGTGCGTGTAATATGTCAAATTGTTCGCCTCAATGATTACTTCATTTCATTCCATTGCATCATGTTCATTTGAGGTCATCTAGATGCCTGAATCATCATTGCAAGAGTGCTTCATAATGTTGTCTGCTGTCTGTTAACAGAACATGCGCATTTGTCATTTTTGCCATGATTGATGTGTGCATCCTATGAGGTTGATGTCTACATGTGTTTTGATCTATGCCATGCCATCTTTACAGAGGTGCTTACCATGTATTTTTGTGATCAATGTGGTGACTAGCACAAGCATGTAAACTAGGCTTCGTGATGTTGCTGATTTTAGTCCCTGTTCTGCTGTTACTTTGATGCCATGTAAACTTGATGCTACAGAGAGATCCATGCATATTTTGAGATACTTCAGTATGGATGTTTTGAACATATGGTTATTATCTATCCATTCATGCCCTTGTTTGCAATTATGGAGTAGTCTAGCATGTCATTTTCGTGCTCTACTTTTGCTTCAAAATGTTTTCTGGTAGATTGTTTGCATGTTATTCAATTTTGCCAAGGTTGTTGTAGTTGATCCTTGCATGCTATGAACTTGTTCTTGCCTTGGTTTGTTTCATAAACATGTCTTCTTGCTGATGCTATGCTTATCTTGTCATGCAATGACTTGTGGTGAGTGAATCGAGCTTGTTAAGTAGGGTACTTGCTGTTACTGTTTTGCTAGGCTGAATCTGTTATTTCGTGATGCTATGTAAACCTGCTGCTACAAGTCATTCTATGCATAATCTGGAGATGTTCACTAAATATGTTTTGTTCTACCTGTCATGCTCTATCCATCAATGCCCCTGGTTGCATTTATAGCTTGCTGTAGCTTGTTCATATCTTGCTCCAAAATTGCTAAATAATATTGTTGTCAGCCTGTTAACATTAAGTTCAGTTGTTGCCATGATTGTTGCTAGTGTTCCATGCACCCTATGAACTTGATCTTGCCATGCCTAGCTTCATAATCATGTCTTCTTACTGTTGGGTGCCTTTCCATGCCATGTTTTGCTATGTGGTGAGTGGTACAAGCTCATCAACATTCCTTCATATTTCTGTTCCTGCCATGTTTGAATCTGTAATATAACTTGCTATGTTTACGTGGGTGCCATCATATTTTCCGATCCTTTTTGGCTCATGGTAAGTAAGGGACTTTTGTTCTATGCAATTAGTAGTTTCATGCCATGCCTTTGTTTGCCATGATAAGTTCCTATAACATGTTGTTTGATAGCTCTGAACTTTGCAACCTGATGTTATTTTCTGCAAAGTCTGAACTGTTATTATTAGCAATCTTGCCATGTGTGTTTGAGCATGTTCTAGTGATTTCTGGAGATAGCTCAGTGTTCATGTTTTGTAATGCTTTACCTGTACATCATGCCCATGCCTTTTTCTTTCATATTGAGATGTTGTAGCATGTTGTTTTGATGCTTGCAATATGCCTAGTTGCTGTTTTGGACAGCTTGTCATTTAAACTTGTTTCATGTGTGTGTGTTGAACCGTTGCTCCGTTTTGAGTGTGCTCTATATGAAACTTGCTTGATTTTGCATGTAGTTTAATATTATCATGTTGCATCCATGTTTTGAGGTGTTTGCTTGATGTTTGTATGCATTTTGCATCAATGCCATGTTTAACTTGTTTTGCTCATATCTTCTAGGCCGTAGCCCCGAACTAAGTGAACTTTATATGTAACTTGACTAGAATCTCATGTAGATCATCTTGGCGCATCTTAACTTGATGTTTACCAACTTGAACATAAGGTTTATTCAGATCTGGACCAATTTCGAAATTTGCATATGAGGACTTACCGGAATTGTTATATGTTGTTCCTGGCCTCATTTAAACTTGCTTTGATGTGTTGCTCTTGTTTGCATCATCTCTTGCCATGAGTAGCTTCGTGTAGATTTGTCATGCATCATGCTTGTTTGTGCATCATGCCTTGGTCATGTGTGGTGTGTTTACCATGTTGTGTGTTTCTTCTTGATAGTTCCCGTTTCGTTGCGATCGTGAGGATACGTTCGTCTACGCTTGGTTCGTCTTCGTGGCTTCATCTTCTTCATGGACTCGTTCTTCTTCCTTGCGGGATTTCAGGCAAGATGACCGCTACCCTGGATCTCACTACTATCACTTATGCTAGTTGCTTCGTTCTATCGCTTTGCTGCGCTACCTATCACCTGTTTATCAAGCCTCCCATATTGCCATGAACCTCTAATCTTTGACACCTTTCCTATGCCAACCGTTGTTTGGCTATGTTACCGATTTTGCTCATCCCCTCTTATAGCGTTGCTAGTTGCAGGTGAAGTTGAAGATTTTTCCATGGTGGACAGGATTTTGGTTGGGATATCACAATATCTCTTATATTATTAATGCATCTATATACTTGGTAAAGGGTGGAAGACTCGGACTTTTTCCTGGTGTTTTGTTCCACTCTTACCGCCCTAGTTTCCGTCATACCGGTGTTATGTTCCCGGACTTTGCGTTCCTTACGCGGTCGGGTGATTTATGGGACCCCCTTGACAGTTCGCTTTGAATAAAACTCCTACAGCAAGGCCCAACCTTGGTTTTACCATCTGCCTCACCACCACCTATACCTTTCCCTTGGGTCGGCCAACCCGAGGGTCATCTTTATTTTTAGCCCCCCCCCCCCGGGCCAGTGCTTGTCTAAGTGTTGGTCCGAACCGGGCAGACTGTGGGGCCACCTCGGGGCAACTCGAGGGCTGGTTTTACTTGTAGGCTGACCTATCCGGTGTTGCCCTGATAACGAGATATGTGCAGCTCCTATCGGGATTGTCGGTGCATCGGGCGGGCTTTGCTGGTCTTGTTTTACCATTGTCGAAATGTCTTGTAAACCGGGATTCCGAGTCTGATCGGGTCTTCCTGGGAGGAGATATATCCTTCGTTGATCGTGAGAGCTTGTCATGGGCTAAGTTGGGACACCCCTGCAGGGTATAATCTTTCAAAAGTTGTGCCTGCGGTTATAGGCAGATGGGAATTTGTTAATGTCCGGTTGTAGATAACTTGACACCAGATCTGAATTAAAACGCATCAACCGCATGTGTAGCCGTGATGGTCTCTTCTCAGCGGAGTCCGGGAAGTGAGCACGGTCTTTGGGTTATGTTTGACGTAAGTAGGAGTTCAGGATCACTTCTTGATCATTGCTAGCTTCACAACCGTTCCGCTTGCTCTCTTCTCGCTCTTATTTGCGTAAGTTAGCCACCATATATTCTTAGTCGCTGCTGCAGCCTCACCACTTTATCCCTTCCTTTCCCTTTAAGCTTTGCTAGTCTTGATACCCATGGTAATGGGATTGCTGAGTCCTCGTGGCTCACAGATTACTACAACAACAGTTGCAGGTACATGTTCATGCGATGATCATGACGCGAGAGCGATGTTTGTTTGTCTTGGAGTTCTTCTTCTGCTTCTTCTTTGATCAGGGGATTGGTTCTAGGTCGGCAGCCTGGGCTAGCAGGGTGGATGTTGTTTGAGTTTCTGTTTGTGTTTCATCCATAGTTGGATGATGCTCTCATGTATTGTGATGTTGTATTCATGTGGCATTGTATGCCTCTTATATGTATCCCCATCTATTATGTAATGTTGATGTAATGATATCCACCTTGCAAAAGCGTCTTCAAGATGCGCTTCTATCCTTGGTGGGACCTTCGTGTTCCTTTAGGATAGGGTCGCATCTTGGGCGTGACAGTGGTCTTGATCTTCGTAGCGTGGTTGTACAAAAACATCATCGGACTTGGACGAATCCAGAGGCGTGCACAGGCAGTGGTGGTCGTCCATGGAGGGGCGCTAGTTGCCGGAGAAGGGCCATGCCATGGGGCTCTACGAGGAAGGCAGCGCGCAGGAAGAGCAGCTGCAGCAGGGCAGTGTCACTGCAGGCACGGGAGGAGGAAGGCCATGGCAAAGGCAGGCGCTTGGGGCGCCGGTGGCTGCCTCAGCAAAGAGAAGGGCGCGACGGGGTGGCCTGGAGGTCAAGGAGGCAGGCGGGTTCGCGGGAGGGACGGCAGCCTGGTGGTGGGGCTTGACAGAGAGGAGGCCATGGTTGGTGCCGGGCATGAGGTGAGGAGGAGGACCAGAGGAAGGGGAGGTCGTTGTCGCGGTAACGGCGACGCGAGAGCTGCTGGAGCTCGAGGAAGCTCCTGGAGGTGCCCGTGTTCAACAACAGGGCTGACGAGGCCGTCGGGAACGCCGACGACTTGCGGGCGCGGAGGCAGAGAATCTCGAGGGAGAGGCTCAGGAGGAAGGAGCATGGCGCAAGGTCGAGGAGCTCTCCTCTTGGCGGCACAAGGGGGGTCCTCGTCGGCCGGAGCGGCGACGACATCGATCGGGAGGCGCGAGCGTGCAAGCGTGGGGATCGGGACGAGGGCACACACTACCCTCTCTCTGTGGCGGCGTCAGGAGGAAGGGGGGATCGAGGGGAGCGGCCGCGGGAGCGAGGGGAGGGTCAGGCGCGGGGCGTTGGCGGGCGACGGGAGCGATGGATCGAGCAGTTTCCCTGGCATCATGTGTGGCGGCGGCATGGGAATGAGGGGGAGAGATGGGGATCAGGAGAGAGTGTGGTGAGGGGCTAGGGTTAGAGCTGGGCCTTGAGAGGCTAATGGCCCGGCGCGGGAGACTGGGCTGCTGGGCTTCTTCCTTGCTCTTCTCTAACTCTTCAGCAAAAAAGAAATTAGAGGGAAGAAAAAGAAAGAGAGGGTTAGGGAAAGAATTTGAGAATAAAGACAATTTTCCTAGACTCATAAAAATGAGCTTGAACCGAGAAAACTAGAAAGTGAGCATGGGTGGAGATTGGATTCGAACTCATTTGAACTAAAATCAAATGGGTTTGAATAAGAAGTGGCGTTTGAAAGGTCCAAAATATGTTGAGAAAATAGGTGGTGCTTGGAAAAGTGATGAAAGGATATATGGCAAAGTTAGAGACCAAGAAATGAGATAACAAAGGCATTGGGATTTATTTGCAAGTGTGTTATGATCAATTCCAAATAATGGAATATTTTAATATAGCTCCCTAATATTGGGAGGATATGTTATAAAGAGAAGTCACCCTTCCCTCGATTTAAATGGATCGAAGATCCATACAATTTATTTAGATGAGTTTTAAAATTAATGATATGATGGCATGATGACATGATGCAATGCAAAAGAAGCTAATAAGAATGCAACAAACAAATACATCGCACGGCAAAACTCAGAATAGCTGGAAGTCTTCTCGAGCGTCGGTCTCGGGGCGTTACAGCCCCCGAGTGGGAGGATTGCTCACCACTCGGTAGGATTTTGAATACTTAGGCGAGCACTAGACTGCAGCTAAGCCTCCGAGTGGGAGGATTGCTCACCACTCGGTAGGATTTTGAATACTTAGGCGAGCACTAGACTACAGCTAAGCCTCCGAGTGGGAGGATTGCTCACCACTCGGTAGGATTTTTAATACTTAGGCGAGTATTGGACTGCAGCTAAGCCCTCGAGTAGGAGGATTGCTCACCACTCGGTAGGATTTTTAATACTTAGGCGCGTACTGGACTGCAGCTAAGCCCTCGAGTGGGAGGATTGCTCACCACTCGGTAGGATTTTTAATACTTAGGCGAGTACTGGACTGCAGCTAAGCCCCCGAGTGAGAGGATGGCTCACAATTCGGCAGGATTTTTTAAAACTTAGGCGAGTACTAGACTCCAGCTAAGCCCCCGAGTGAGAGGCTGGCTCACCAGTCGACAGGATATTTTAACACTTAGGCGAGTACTGGACTGCAGCTAAGCCCCCGAGTGAGAGGCTGGCTCACCACTCGGTAGAATTTTTTAACACTTAGGCGAGTACTGGACTGCAGCTAAGCCCCCGAGTGAGAGGCTGGCTCACCACTCAGCAGGATTTTTTAACACTTAGGCGAGTACCGGACTGCAGCTAAGCCCTCGAGTGAGAGGCTGGCTCACCACTCGGCAGGATTTTTCTTTTCAACTTAGGCGAAACGGATTCACAACTAAGGTAGGCAAAACAGATTCGTAGCTAAGGAACCCACTGGGGGGATTTTAGAACATGTAAAAAATGAACGGCAATCATTCAGAAGACTACAAAATCATGTCTTTGATAATCAAACTAAAAGGTATTTCTTATTACATTTCAACAGTTTGAATGCTTAAGAGTAAAAGGGGCGAAGCATATCTGCATTCCAGGCACGCGGCTCATCTTTATTGTGCTCGACGTTGAAAAGGTGGTATGCTCCGTTGTGGATCACTTTGGTGATGACGAAGGGGCCCTCCCAAGCAGGAGCAAGCTTGTGTGGTCTCTGCTGGTCCACTCGAAGAACCAAGTCTCCTTCTTGAAACGTTCGACCACTTACGTTTCTGGCATGGAATCGACATAGGTCTTGTTGGTAAATGGTCGACCGGATCAGGGCCATCTCCCTTTCTTCTTCCAGGAGATCGACTGCATCTTGCCGAGCCTGTTCTGCTTCTTCTTCCGAGAAGAGCTCGACTCGTGGCGCATTGTGGAGCAGATCACTCGGGAGGACGGCTTCAACTCCATAGACTAAGAAGAATGGAGTTCTTCCAGTCCACCGATTAGGAGTTGTTCTTAATCCCCAAAGTACTGATGGAAGTTCGTCGACCCAAGCACCTGCTGCATGTTTGAGGTCACGCATCAATCGGGGTTTCAGTCCTTCGAGAATCAATCTGTTTGTTCTTTCAGCCTGCCCATTCGACTAAGGATGGGCGACTGAAGCGTAATCGACCCTCGTGCCTTGGGAAGCACAAAAGGCCCTGAACTCTTCAAAATCAAAGTTCGGACCATTATCCGTGATGATGCTGTGCGGAACACCATATCTGAATATTAATTCTCTGATGAAACTCATAGCCGTACTCGCTTCAAGGTTTTTAATGGGCTTGGCTTTGATCCATTTGGTAAATTTGTCGACTGCTACCAGCACATGGGTAAACCCACTCCTGCCGGTCCTTAGAGGCCCAACCATGTCCAACCCCCAGACAGCGAAAGGCCATACGAGTGGAATAGTCTTCAGAACTGATCCAGGCTTATGGGACATGTTGGAGTAAAACTGACAACCTTCACATTTGTCTACTACTTCTTTCGCCATCTCATTGGCATGAGGCTAGTAAAATCCGTCTCGGTATGCTTTGGCCATGATGGTCCGAGAGGACGCATGGTGGCCACAGGTCCCCGAGTGAATATCATTGAGGATCATTCGACCTTCTTCTGGTGTGATGCATTTCTGGCTAACTCCAGTTATGCTTTCTCTGAACAACTGCCCTCTTATCACTGTAAAGTCTTTGGATCATCGGACAATCGGTCGAGCCTCTTTTTCGTCCTATGGAAGTTCTTTCCTACGAATGTATGCGATGTATGGTACTGTCCAGTCGGGAGTGATGAGCAAAACCTCCATGATCAAGTCTACCACGGTCGGGACCTCGACTTTAGTCGGATCTGTGGCACTCTTAGGCTGTGGGAGCTCTTCCATGAAGGGATCCTCCTGAACTGAAGGCGAGTGAATATGTTCCAAGAACACATTGCTAGGGATGGTCTCTCTCTTGGATCCTATCTTTGCCAATTCATCTGCAGCTTGATTTTTCAGTCGGGGTATATGGTGAAGCTCCAAACCCTTGAACTTCTTTTCCAGCTTTCTTACTGCATTGCAATAGCAAGTCATGGCTGGGGTCCTGACATCCCATTCCTTCATCACTTGATTAACCACCAAATACGAGTCACCATAAACCATAAGGCGTCGGACGCCGAGTGAAATGGCCATGCGTAACCCATATAAAAGTCCTTCATATTTGGCTTCATTGTTGGAAGAGTCAAAATGAATTTGGAGAACATAGTTAGGCTTGTCCCCGCAGGGGGATACCAACACTACTCCAGCACTAGAACCATTCAACATCTTGGAACCATCGAAGAACATGGTCCAATGCTTCGAGTGAACTTGAGTCGGCAGTTGCTGCTCGATCCACTCGGCAAGGAAATCCGTGATTGCTTGGGACTCGATAGATTTCTTTGCCTCAAACTTGATATCCAATGGAAGGAGTTCAATCGCCCACTTCGCCACTCGACTAGTTGCATCTCTATTGTTTAGGATTTCAGATAATGGTGCGTTGCTGACGACTGTAATGGAGTGATCAGAGAAATAGTGTGCAACCTTCTTCGTGGTCATATAGATTCCATAGAGAAGCTTCTGATAATGCGGATATCGTTGCTTGGATCGAGTCAAAACTTCAGAGAGATAATATACTGGGCGTTGAACTTGGTAAGCTTTTCCTTCCTCTTCCCGCTCGACCATGAGTATTGTACTGATGACTTGTCCAGTGGCTGCAATATAAAGCAGTAAGGGCTCTTTGCTGATTGGCGCAGCAAGCACCGGCTGGATGGAAAGCAGGGTCTTGAGCTCTGCAAACGCTGCGTCAGCTTCCTCAGTCCGCTTGAACTTGTCAGATTTCTTCATCAATTGGTAAAGAGGTAAGGCATTTTCACCGAGACGAGAAATTAATCGACTCAAGGTGGCCAAACAACTAGTAAGCTTCTGTACGTCGTGCACACGCACGGGGCGTTTCATTCGGAGGATGGTATCAACTTTTTCTAGATTTGCGTCGATTCCTCGTTCGGAAGCAAGGAAACCGAGTAACTTTCCACTTGGAACTCCGAATGTGCACTTTGACGGATTATGCTTGACATCATACCTTCTTCGGTTGGCAAAGGTTTCTGCGAGGTCAGTCAGCGGGTCGGAACTTTTGCGTGACTTGACCACAATGTCATCCATGTATGCTTCCACATTCTGACTGATCTGAATGAGCAAGCACTTATGAATCATCCTCATGAATGTGGCACCGGCATTTTTAAGACCGAATGGCATGGTGACATAGCAAAAGCACCCGAACAGGGTGATGAAAGACGTTTTTATTTCATCGGGACCATACAGTCGGATCTGATGATACCTGAAATATGCATCTGAAAAAGACAAGCGCTTGTACCTTGTGGTCGAGTCAACAATTTGATCGATGCGGGGGAGAGGGAAATGATCTTTCGGACAGGCCCATTTGATATGCTTGAAATCGATGCACATACGCAGTGAATCTTCCTTCTTAGGGACCATGACCGCATTGGCAAGCCACTCGGAGTGGTAGATCTCTCAGATGAACTCTACTGCTAGGAGCCGAGCCACTTCCTCGCCAATTGCCTTTCTCTTCTGGACGGCGGACCACGAAGATGCTCTTTGACGGGTTTTATCTTGGGATCGACGCGCAAATGGTGCTCAGCCAGCCCCCTGGATACACCTGGCATGTCAGAAGGTTTCCATGCGAAGATGTCCTTGTTCTCATGGAGGAACTGGATGAGCGCTTCTTCCTATCTGCTGTCGAGTGTTGTTGAGATATGAGTCGGTGCAGCATTGGGATCGGTCGGGTGAATATGAATCGGCTTCGTCTCACCGGACGAATGAAATGCAGAATCTATGGCAGGTCTCTTAGTTCAGAGTAAATCGCTTGGATCTGCATTCTTCTGATATTCTTCAAATTCAACTGCTGCCATTTGCGCATTGGCAACTTTGGAACCCTTCTGGAAGCATTGCTCCTCCTTTTGACGATTTCCAGTCACTGTGATCACACCTCTGGGACTGGGCATTTTCAACTTGAGGTACATGTAACATGGTTGAGCCATAAAACACGCGTAGGCAGGCCTACACAGAATGGCATGATAAGCACTTTGGAAATCCACAACCTCTTGGAATCACCTAAAACCACGTCAAGGGAGATCTGGCCAAGTGATTCGGCTTTCTTCCCGCTGATAACGCTAAGTTTGGACATCGGAATGCCAATCCCCTTCAAGGTTTCAGCATAAAGGATATTCAGGCCGCTACCACCATCCATTAGTACTTTGGTCAGTCGAGTATCTTCGACCACTGGGTCGACCACCAAAGCTTGCCTCCCAGGGGTGGCTATACGCGCAGGGTGATAAGACTGGTCGAATGTGATGGCCGTTTGGGACCATTTTAGGTATGTAGTCGTTGTTGCCGGGCCGACCATATTCACTTCTCTGTTGATAACTTTCAATTGACTTTGGGATAACCATCGTCCTCTTCCTCATCCTCGTCTCCGTCCAACTCCTTTCCTTTTTCACTAGGTTGATCCCCTCGGTACTGCAGGATCAGGAGCCGACACTGTCGAGTGGTGTGTTTAGGGTAAATCAGATTCCTCTCTTCGTCCTTCTTCGTGTGGATGTGAAACGGTAAATCCAACACATCATTTCCTGCCTGATCCTTCACTTTCTTAGGGGGCCAGGGCCCCTTAGGTTTTCCCTTAAACTTTCCTTGAGACACCACTGCGATCTCACCGGGTGCTGCGGGCTCGGCCTTACGCTTCTGTTTCCGATTGGAATTACCTCGGCCTCCTGGCCGACTGGTTTACTTTTTCCGTTGCGGAGTCGATCCTCTTCTTCTCTGTTAGCATACTGGGTGGCTATTTCCATCATCCGAGTCAGAGTCATATCTCCATTTCGACCGAACTTCAGGACCAACTCTCGGTATTTGACGTCTTCCTTGAAGGCAAACACTGCTTGATGCTCTGATACATTTTCAAAGGTGTGATGCAATGTGGTCCACCTCTGAATGAAATCCCTCAAAGTCTCATTCGGTTTCTGCACGCAATGCTGCAACTCTGTCAACCCCGCTGGCCGCTTACAAGTGCCCTCAAAGGTTCTGACGAACACTCGGGCAAGCTCTTCCCAATTATATATATACTGTCCGGAGCTAACTGAGTCAGCCACGCTCGGGCCGACCCTTCCAACATCAGAGGAAGGTGTTTCACTGCTACTTCGCCGTTTCCACCACCAATCTGTACAGCCACTCGATAATCCTCCAGCCAAGTTTCAAGCTTCGACTCCCCAGTGAACGTACTCACTCTGGTCGCCAACCTGAAGTTGGGAGGAATCACTACTGCCCTGATGGCTCTGCTGAAACACTCTAGACCATAAACATGCACTCTGTTGCCACTCGGACGATCTCTATCGGGGTCTTCTCTATGCGCTCTATTCCGGTCGACCAAACCTTGAACGAGGATGGATCTCGCATCGAAGACCGGCTCTCTTTGGTCGACTGATGCTCTGCATCCGCCACTGTGATGGCGTCTATCATTGATCTGCCGAGGCACATATGACGCACTCCCCGGAGGGGGCGTGGGCACTCGACAACAATTTCGCAGTAAAGCCGATGATCATACTGTCCACGGTTCTCACACCGTATGGGCGATCTTGGACTATGGGTCGAATGAACTGTATCCGCTACCACGGATCTGCTGTGAATCCTATTCCACGACTGAGACACTGCGGTGTTTTGCTCTCCTGCCGCCCGGAGCAAGGCCCGGATCTGCATCAAACCCCTGCCGTCCTCTAACTAGGAGGGTTCTATTGACTCTGCTATGTGGGCTGCAGCTGCGAGATTTTGGATCAGAGTGCGGTATACCTTAGGTGGAGGCGAAAAAAGATGTCGTCGACTGGATTCAGGGATCCGCTCCTGAGCATGCTCGTCGAGAGCGTGCTGGAGGTTTTCCAGTCGAGTGTGCTCAGCCAACTTAGCCAAACGCACCGCCTCCAAAGCCCGAGCCTCGGGGGTTTCCCCAACGATGGGTGTGTGGAGTGCATCCATGTTGCGGCGACGAAGTTCTTCCCTCTGCTGTGAAGAGAGGGTTTCGGGATGGTACTCCTCGTGGACGCGTGATGGATCGCCGCCCCCGTCCTTGCCATCTTCATGGCAGAAACTAGGTGGACTGTGTGGTCCGTCGACCATCAAGACTTCAGCCGCAGGGTCGCTGCTATCGCACTCGGATGCGGTCTCCACGGAGCCAGTCAACAGATCGAACAGGCTGTGGAGAGTTTCGTCAGGCTCGATCGCCATGACATGGTGGGTGGCCGAACATCGAGCCACCGTTTGTTTCACCCACCGCTAAAGCCGCGACCGACCGGATCGCTTGCGGCGGCGAACAACAGGGAGGGAAAACATCATCGGAGCCGACTGATACTGAGTCGACAACTGCCGGAGAAGAACACCATGAACGCACGCGTGAAAGTGCGTCACCCCTCATACGGGGAACGCCTTGACGTCAAGGGGAGCTTCCTAAAGCCAAGCGGAGTCGTCGGCGATGAAAACGAGCGCGCCGAGATGGATCTTGCGGCCCACAGCCAATCCTCCGTCGGAAACCATGATGATGATTGGAATTTTTTTTGCAACTTCACCAATAAGTCGCTAAGACACCTGCCCCATGGTGGGTGCCAACTGTCGTGGTTCTAAGACTGGCAGTAGAAAGGGGGGTAGGTATGGAGAGGCAAGATCTCACCTATGGTGAAGGTGTACACACGAAGTTTACGAGTTCAGGCCCTTCTCGGAGGAAGTAACAGCCCTACATCTCGGTTCCCGGAGACGGTCGATTGGATTATGTGTGTGATACTACAGGGGGTGCCAACCCTTGTCCCAAAGGAGATGGGTGTATTATATAGAGTGCGCCAGGACCCTAGCCATCCTCCATTACAATGGGCTTAATGTACATAAAGTAGGGGCATTACAGGTAACGCCAGCCTTAATGCTATTGATGACCTTAAAGACTACGGAGGAACGCCTGCCCGTTACAATGCTGAGTGACTTTGGGTCTTCTGTTGGCCGAGTGATTCCTTGGGTGGTCGAGTGACAGTAGGTAGGAGGACTCCCAAGTGACATGATTGTCGAGTGGATTGCACTCGACATCTTTGTCTGGGGGTCTCTTGTTGTCTTTCGGACTTCTTATTCTCTAGGGTAGGGACCTTGGGTAGGACGTATAGGTCAGGCCTATGACCCTACCCCAGGTTTGTATCCTCATCAGTAGGCACACCCCCACCCTCGTGGGCCCCTTGTGGCTCCCCTGACCGACTTCTTTGGCCTATATATACTCATATACCCTGAAAATTTCTAGGAGCACCACAAAACCCTATTTCCACCACCGCAACCTTCTGTGCCCGTGAGATCCCATCTTGGGGCCTTTTGCGATGCTCCGCCGGAGGGGGAATTGATCACGGAGGGCTTCTACATCAACACCATAGCCTCTCTGACAAAGTGTGAGTAGTTTATCTCAGACCTTCGGGTCCATAGTTATTAGCTAGATGGCTTCTTCTCTCTCTTTGGATATCAATACAAAGTTCTCCTCGATCTTCTTAGAGATCTATTCGATGTAATTCTTTTTGCGGTGTGTTTGTAGAGATCCGATGAATTGTGGGTTTATGATCAATATTATCTATGAACAATATTTGAATCTCCTCTGAATTCTTTTATGTATGATTTGTTATCTTTGTAAGTCTGTTCGAATTATCAGTTTGGTTTGGCCTACTATATTGATCTTTCTTGCAATGGGAGAAGTGCTTAGCTTTGGGTTCAATCTTGTAGGGTCCTTTCCCAGTGACAACAGGGGCAGCAATGCACGTATTGTATTGTTGCCATCGAGGATAAAAATATGGGGTTTATATCATATTGCTTGAGTTTATCCCTCTACATCATGTCATCTTGCCTAATGCGTTACTCTGTTCTTATGAACATAATACTCTAGATGCATGCTGGATAGCGGTCGATGTGTGGAGTAATAGTAGTAGATGCAGAATCGTTTCAATCTACTTGTCGCGGACGTGATGCCTATATACATGATCATGCCTAGATAGTCTCATAACTATGCACTTTTATATCAATTGCTCGATAGTAATTTTTTCACCCACCGTAATACTTACGCTATCTTGAGAGAAGCTACTAGTGTAACCTATGGCCCCCTGGTCTATTTTCCATCATATAAGTTTCCAATCTATTTTATCTTGCAGTCTTTACTTTCCAATCTATATCATAAAAATGCCAAAAATATTTATCTTATTATCTCTATCAGATCTCACTTTTGCAAGTGGTCGTGAAGGGATTGACAACCCCTTTATCGCGTTGGTTGCAAGGTTCTTATTTGTTTCTGCAGGTACGAGGGATTTGTGTGTAGCCTCCTACTGGATTGATACCTTGGTTCTCAAAAACTGAGGGAAATACTTACGCTACTTTGCTGCATCACCCTTTCCTCTTCAAGGGAAAACCAACGCATGCTCAAGAGGTAGCATGAACCACAAAACGGAGGAAACAGACTTGTGTCGGAGCGCTACGGTCGAAACAGGGGTCCTGTTTATTGGGACGGTGTGGCGTACTGCAAAACGAGACTCCACGGGCTACTGTTCATCTCCACCGTCGACCTCCTCCAGCCTCCACAAGCTACTATTCATCCACCATTGTCCTCCTACAGCCTCCACCTGCGACTTTTCATCCACGGGCTCCTGTGCATCCAGCCTCCACCGCTCCTCCACCGGCAACTGTTCAACCAGCCCTCTCCATGGGGACCTGTTCAACCACCCCTCCATGGGCTACTGTTCATCCAGCCCTCCACTGGCTACTGTTCAACCAGCCCTCCACGTGGTCGTCCTGTTCATCCAGCCCCAACCGGCTAGATCGGGTCCTATTCATCCAGCGGCAATGACCTCTACACCCCCATGGGGTCCTGTTCATCCAACCACCACCGGAAACTGTTCATCCAACCCCCAACAACGCTCATTGTTCATCAAGAGGCAGCAGGTTCGATCGGCTTCAGTTAGCAGCAGTAGCGAAGGAATCGCTCGATCGGGTTCAGCTAACAGCAAGGGATCGATCGGGGTAAAGTAACGTAGCTAGTGCAATCGTTTAGGGTTTAGTAGGCGAACACCTTGCTCGGATTCAGTTAGAGCCCAACACCTCGCACCCACGTGCGTACATGTACGAGAGAAACGTGCATTGCTCGGCCCCTGACCTCCCACCGTAACCGGGAACTCCCCGAAATTTTCCTCGCCCTCGCTTCTACCATGATTTTTCCGTCATGGATGGCCCAAACAATGTCATGCAGGTGCTTGTCAGGCCCGCCCAGTACGAAAATCCCATTTTCTGTCATGATTTTTTGTCATAGAAGTAGGATCCCACCACATCTATGATGATACCGGGTTTTTCCATAATTATCATCATAGAAGTGTCATACGCATGACAGAAAAAATTCGTTCGGCACAAAATGTCACATATGTGTCTTTTTTTGTAGTGTTTACTATACTATAGGTGCCATTCATGCTATTTATAAGAATGATTATGATGATATGCAAAACCACAAGCTTGGGGATGCTATGTTTGATGAGTATGAAATGTTTGAAGATTTATTTGCTGAAAATAATGCTTGTCCCAAGCTTGGGGATGCTTTGCATAATGAATATGATCCTTTGATTCCTTCTACTCTCGATAAGAAAATTTATTATGATGATAGCATGCCTCCTATTTATGATGATTACAATGATGAAAGTGGGTTTGGAAGAGTGTCAACTCTAGGTAGTAGTGATACCACTATTTTGGAGGGTGTTGAATCTTATTACAATATTAATGAAAGTGGATTTGGAGAGGTCATGACTTTATTTGGTGATACATCCACTATTTTGGAAGAGGTTTCAATTGACTATGACAATAATGTTGCTATCTATGATGATTATTATGATGACATGTATGCCATAAAGAGTAATAAATCTTCTATGCTTGTGCATCATGAAAAGAGTGTTGTATGTGATGGTTATATGGATGAATTCATTCATGATGCTACTGAAAATTATTATGAGAGATGAACTTATGATTCATGATGCTCTTGTCATGTTTCAATCCTTATCTTTTATGCGAGCATCATTGAACTTATCATGCCTAGCTAAAAGGCATTAAAGAAAAGCGCTTGTTGGGAGACAAACCAACACTTTTACTTAATTTTTTTGTGTGTTCACATGATTAGGCTACTGCAGTGATCATGTTTTGTTGCTTTTGTTTCAATAAATTGCCAAGTAAAGCCCTTGGGATAGTTTGGGTGATAGTTGATTTGATCTTGCTGAAAAACAGTAACTTTTGTGCTACGAAAATAATTCCCATTTTTAACAGAAGAGTTCTTTTGAGTTGATTCTTTTAGCAAAATATTAATGAAAAAATTTCTCATGATGTCCTAATTTCTCAGAATTTTTGGAGTAGAACAAGTATGGTAAGAGTACAGATTACTATAGATTGTTTTGTTTTTGACATATTCTGTTTTCAATGCATAGTTTGCTTGTTTCCTAGTTTCTATGGCTTATTTTGCTCAATATAAAATGTGGAAATGATATGGTACAATAGGCATTGTGTGGAAACAATTATGAATCTTGTCTTTGACAATACTCAAGTGAAATGGTTTTCTCTTTACCATACTAACCTATCTCACGAAGTTCCGTTAAGTTTTGTGTGATTGAAGTTTTCAAATTTTGGGTGAGATGTTGATATGAGGAGAATAAGAAGTGACAAGACTCTAAGATTGGGGATACCCAAGGCACCCCAAGATAATATACAAGGAATATCCAATCAACTAAGCTTGGCGATGCCCCGGAAGGCATCCCCTCTTTCGTCTTCAACATTATCGGTAACCTCACTTGGAGCTATGTTCTTATTCGTCACGTGATATAAGTTTTACTTGGAGTGTCATTTTATTTTGTTAGGATTTTCTTGATGTTATTTAGAACAATATTTTGCATCTTTCTTTTCAACAAAAATGTCAAGTATAGCCTTTGCCATGCTTATTTTGCAAGTCTACATGTTGGTGTTTGAAAACAGAAAGTTTGTCGTTGTTGCAAAAATTCCTGAGAAAAGTCAGAATGTGATAAAAGGTTGAAACTTTTTGCACAACAATCTATGACAAATTTTCTACAGTGTGGAATTTTTTTTGAATTTTTTGAGTTAGATAAGTGTTTATACTATTGCATTCTTTACAAACTGTACTGTTTTGGCAGATTGCTATTATGTTTGCATTGTTTGCATATGTTTTATTATTTGATGATCCTATTTGAGGATATAAGTATTAAATATGCAGAGGCATTTAGTATGCAATGTTCAATAATAATTCTTGTGATTTTCTATGGTAGAGAATGATAAAGTTTTGCATTGATTTATACTAACTTATCTCACGAGTGAGGGAGTCCTGGATTAAGGGGTCCTCGGACAGCCGGACTATATGCTTTGGCCAGACTGTTGGACTATGAAGATACAAGATTAAAGACTTCGTCCCGTGTCCGGAAGGGACTCTCCTTTGCATGGAAGGCAAGCTTAGCAACTCGGATATGTAGATCTCCTTCTCGATAACCGACTCTGTGTAACCCTAGCCCCCTCCGATGTCTAGATAAACCGAAGGGTTTAGTCAGTAGGACGACAACAATCATAATCATAGGCTAGCTTCTAGGGTTTAGCCTCTACGATATCGTGGTAGATCAATTTTTGTAATAATCATATCATCAAGATCAATCAAGCAGGAAGTAGGGTATTACCTCCATCGAGAGGGCCCGAACCTGGGTAAACATTGTGTCCACCGCCTCATGTTACCATTAGCCTTAGACACACAGTTTGGGACCCCCTACCCGAGATCTGCCGGATTTGACACCAACATTGGTGCTTTCATTGAGAGTTCCATTGTGTCGTCACGATAAGGCTTGATGGCTCCTTCAATAATATGCAACGATACGGTGTAGGGTGAGGTTTTCCTCCCCGGACAGATCTTCGTCTTCGGCGGCTTAGTATTGCGGGCCAACTCATTTGGCCATCTGGAGCAGATCGACAGCTACGCCCCTGGCCATTAGGTCAGGTTTGGAAGATTGAATTACACTACCGACATCCACGGAGACTTGATCTTTGACGGATTCGAGCCCATGTCAGGTGTGCCGAACAGTCACGACGAGCATGACTTAGATCTGCCAACGGACGGTGTTCGGGAGATCACACCTGCGGCTGTTGTGGGAGTCCTGGATAAGGGGGTATCCGGACAACCGGACTATATGCTTTGGCCGGACTGTTGGACTATGAAGATACAAGATTGAAGACTTCGTCCCATGTCCAGATGGGATTCTCCTTGGCGTGGAAGGGAAGCTTTGTGATTCGGATGTAGATCTCCTTCTCCGTAACTGACTCTGCATAACCCTAGCCCCCTCCGGTGTCTATTTAAACCAGAGGGTTTAGTCCGTAGGACAGAACAACAATAACAACAATCATACCATAGGCTAGCTTCTAGGGTTTAGCCTCTCTGATCTCGTGGTAGATCAACTCTTGTAATAATCATATCATCAAGATCAATCTAGTAGGAAGTAGGGTATTACCTCCATCGAGAGGGCTTGAACCTGGGTAAACATCGTGTCCCAAGTCTCCTGTGACCATTAGCCTTAGATGCACAGTTCGGGACCCCCTACCCGAGATCCGCCGGTTTTGACACCGACATTGGTGCTTTCATTGAGAGTTCCTCTATGTCGTCACTGTAAGGCTCGATGTCTCCTCCAACCTTCAACAACACCGTCCTGGGTGAGACTTTCCTCGCCGAACAGATCTTCGTGTTCAGCGGCTTCGCACTGCGGGCCAACTCGCTTGGCCATCTGGAGCAGATCGACAGCTATGACCCTGGCCATCAGGTCAGGTTTGGAAACCTAAACTACACTAACGACATCCGCGGAGACTTGATCTTCGATGGATTCGGGCCCATGTCAGGAGCGCCAAACTATCACGACGTGCATGATCTAGATATGTCGTCGGACAGTATTCGGAACATCGCACCTGCTACGGCTCTAGACTTCATTCCAAAGAAGGTCATGCCTTCTGAGGACGGGTGGATGGAACCCGCCCTGGAGGCCGCACACTCCTCGGCGTTGGAGCCGAACACAGACTCCGCTCCTAAGGAGATTCGTGTCTCTGGACCCCCGGACTTACCTTCGGTCGTAGGTCTCGGACCGCGTGCATCCATGCCCATCGAATCTGATTGGGCTCCAATAATGGAATTCACCGCCGCGGATATCTTCCAGCACTCCCCCTTCAGCGATATGCTAAATTCATTAAGGTCTCTCTCTCTATCAGGAGATTCCTGGCCGAACTATGTTCGGCTCGAGTGAGAAGCAGGTGGCGAAGAAATTCATCACCCACCCACCACCCACTTCATAGCCACGGTCGATGACTTGACCGACGTGCTTAACTTCGATTCCAAAGACATCAACGGTATAGACGACAATGCGGGAGAAGAACAGGAACCACCGCCCATAGGGCGCTGGACTGCCACCTCTTCATATGATATATATATATATGGTGGATACTCCCAAAGAAAACAATGGCAATGAGGTAATAGGAGATAACCCCTCAGGGAAGAAATCAAAGCATGGGCGTCACCGGCGCCGCTCCAAGCCCCGCCACAGCAACACCGGCACGGGAGAAGAAAATCCAGATGGTGCCGAAGAGGAATACAATCCTGATCAACCCACCTTCGAGCAAGCCGAATAGGAACACGGGCAGGTTAGCCCAGACAAACAGGCGACGGACGGATACTTGGAGGACAACCACTATATGCCTCCCTCCGAAGACGAGGTGAGCCTCGGTGACGACGAATTCAGCGTACCAGACGATCCCATAGAGCAGGAGCGCTTCAAGCGCCGGCTTATAGCCACTGCAAGAAGCCTGAAAAAGAAGCAGCAGCAACTCCAAGCTGATCAAGATCTGCTCGCAGACAGATGGCGGCCGAGGAATACGGACTCGAGCCCCCCATCAGGGGATACCCAAAGCACAAATCGCTGGAAGAGGAGGCCGAAGAGCCTGAACTTCCAGCACAGATTGGAAAATAACACAGGACAACCAAGATCGATCTACGGATCACGGCGGCGCCCAACAACTCATGACGTTGATCATCATACCGGATACAATACTAATAAATCCGGTCGGGCCGAACATAACCGACCAGACCTAATCAGACTGCGTCGCGACATAGCCAGGCATAGAGGTGCCGCACACCCCCTATGCTTCACTGATGAAGTAATGGAACATTAACTCCCAGAAGGGTTTAAACCCGTTAACATCGAGTCATAAGATGGCACAACAGACCCCGCGGTGTGGATGGAAGATTTTCTTCTCCACATTCACATGACTCGCGGTGATAACCTACATGCCTTCAAGTATCTACCACTCAAGCTTAAATAGCCAGCCAGACATTGGCTGAATAGCCTGCCAGCAAACTCCGTTGGCAGTTGAGAAAATCTTGAGGACGCATTCCTCGATAACTTCCAGGGCACCTACGTGCGACCACCGGATGCTAATGACTTAAGTCACATCACCCAACAGCCCAGAGAGTCAGCCAGGAAATTCTGGACTCGGTTCCTAACTAAAAAGAACCAAATTGTCAATTGTCCGGACGCCGAGGCCCTGGCGGCCTTTAAGCATAATATCCGCGACGAGTGGCTTGCCCTCACGACACTAATGACCCGCTTTTGTGCGGGTGAGGACAGCTGGCTGGCTCACGGCAACACCGCACCAGGAAACTCTGGCACTTCAGATATCCGTGACAGTAACGGAAAGCCACAGCGCAACAGACACAAGTGCCAGAACAATGGCGACAATGTCGAAGATACGATAGTCAATGCCAAATTCAGCAACTCCAAATCCGGTCAGTGGAAGAAGCCGTTTAAAAGAAACAATCCGGGATCATCCAGTCTGGACCGCATACTCGACTGCTCATGCCAGATTCAGGGCACCCCCGATAAACCAGCCAATCACACTAACAAAGATTGTTGGGTGTTCAAACAGGCCGGCAAGATAAATGCCGAGAACAAGGACAAGGGGCTGCACAACGATGATGATGAGGAGCCCCGACGTCCGAACTCTAGGGGACAGAAGAAATTTCCCCAGGTGAAAACAGTGAACATGATCTATGCCACTCACATCCCCAAACGGGAGCGAAAGCGTGCACTTAGGGACGTCTATGCGATGGAGCCCGTTGCTACGTCTTGAGCTAGCGTTGGTTTTCCCCGAAGAGGAGAGGGTGATGCAGCAAGTGTAGCGTAAGTATTTCCCTCAGTTTTGAGAACCAAGGTATCAATCCAGTAGCAGGTTCCTCAAAAGTCCCACGCACCTACACAAACAAATTGAGAACTCGCAACCAACGCAATAAAGGGGTTGTCAATCCCTTCACGGCCACTTGCGAAAGTGAGATCTAATAAAGATAATAAGATAAGATAAATATATCTTTTGGTATTTTATAATATAGATGCAAAAAGTAAAGATGCAAGTAAAGTAGATTGAAAGCAAATATGTAAGAGATAGACCCGGGGGCCATAGGTTTCACTAGAGGCTTCTCTCAAGATAGCATAAGTATTACGGTGGGTGAACAAATTGCTTCGAGCAATTGATAGAAAAGCGAATAATTATGACGTTATCTAGGCATGATCATGTATATAGGCATCACGTCCATAACAAGTAGACCGACTCCTGCCTGCATCTACTACTATTACTCCACACATCGACCGACTCCTGCCTGCATCTAGAGTATTAAGTTCATAAGAACAGAGTAACGCATTAAGCAAGATGACATGATGTAGAGGGATAAACTCATGCAATATGATATAAACCCCATCTTGTTATCCTCGATGGCAACAATACAATATGTGTCTTGCAACCCTTTCTGTCACTCAGTAAGAACACCGCAAGATTGAACCCAAAGCTAAACACTTCTCCCATGGCAAGAAAGATCAATCTAGTAGGCCAAACCAAACTGATAATTTGAAGAGACTTGGAAAGATAACTCAATCATATATAAAAGAATTCAGAGAAGATTCAATTATTATCCATAGATAAATCTGATCATAAACCCACAATTCATCGGATCTCGACAAACACACCGCAAAAAGAGATTACATCGAATAGATCTCCAGAAGAGAGGGGGAGAACATTGTATTGAGATCCAAAAAGAGAGAAGAAGCCATCTAGCTAATAACTATGGACCCGTAGGTCTGTGGTAAACTACTCACAACCATAGGAGGGGCAAGGATGTTGATGTAGAAGCCCTCCATGGTCGATTCCCCCTCCGGCAAAGTGCCGGCGAAGGCTCCAAGATGGGATCTCGCGGATACAGAAGGTTATGGCGGTGGAAATTGTGTTTCGTGGTGCCCCTCGATGTTTTCGGGGTACGTAGGCATATATAGGAGGAAGAAGTACGTCGGTGGACGCCCGAGGGGCCCACGAGACAGGGGGGCGCGGCTCCCTATCTCGTGGGGCCCTCGGAAGCTTCTTGACTTGCACTCCAAGCTCTCCGGATGACGTTCGTTCCAAAAATCACGCTCCCAAAGGTTTCATTCCGTTTGGACTCCATTTGATATTCCTTTTCTTCGAAATACTGAAATAGGCAAAAAAACAACAATATGGGATGGGCCTCCGGTTAGTAGGTTAGTCCCAAAAATGATATAAATGTGTAAAATAAAGCCCATAAACATCCAAAAGGGGTAATATAATAGCATGGAGCAATAAAAAATTATAGATACGTTGGAGACGTATCAAGCATCCCCAAGCTTAATTCCTGCTCGTCCTCGAGTAGGTAAATGATAAAAAAGATATTTTTGAGGTGGAATGCTACCTAGCATAATTCTCAATGTAATTTTATTTATTGTGGCATGAATGTTCAGATCCAAATGATTCAAAATAAAAGCTTATAAAACATAAAAAAAATAATGTTTCGAAGCATACTAACAAATAATCATGTCCTATCAAAATAACATAGCCAAAGAAAGCTTATCCCTACAAAATCATATAGTTAGGCCATGCCTCATTTTCATTACACAAAATACTCCCATCATGTACAACCGCGATGACGAGCCGAGCAATTGTTTCATACTTTTTAACACGCTTCAGCTTTTTGAACTCTTACGCAATACATAAGTGCAAGCCATGGATATAGCACTATGGTGGTAGATGATGGTGGTTGTAAGGACAAAAAGTGGGAGAAGATAGTGTCACATCAACTAGGCATATCAACGGGCTAGGAGATGCCCATCTATAGATATCAATGTGAGTGAGTAGGGATCGCCATGCAACGGATGCACTAGAGCTATAAATATATGAAAGCTCAACAAAAGAAACTAAGTGGTTGTGCATCCAACTTGCTTGCTCACGAAGACCTAGGGCACTTTGAGGAAGCCCATCATTGGAATATACAAGCCAAGTTCTATAATGAAAAATTCCCACTAGTATATGAAAGTGACAACATATGAGACTCTCTATCATGAAGATCATGGTGCTATTTTGAAGCACATGTGTGGAAAGGAGATAGTAGCAATTGTCCTTTCTCTCTTTTTCTCTCATTTTATTTCTTTTTTCTTTTTCTCCTTTTTCTCTTTTTTTTCTTTTCTTTTTCTTTCTCTTTTTGGTGGGCTTCTTTGGCCTCTTTTATTTTTATAAAGTCCGAAGCCTCATCCCAACTTGTGGGGGAATCATAGTCTTCATCATCCTTTCCTCACTAGGACAATGCTCTAATAATGAAGGTCATCACACTTATATGGATTTACAACTCAAGAATTACAACTCAAAGCTAGATCAAGGTATGACTCTATATGAATGCCTCCGGCGGTGTACCGGGATATGCAATGAATCAAGAGCGACATGTATGAAAATTATGAAGGTGGCTTTGCCACAAATACGATGTCAACTACATGATCATGCAAAAGAGCAATATGACAATAATGGAACGTGTCATAATAAACGGAACGGTGCAAAGTTGCATGGCAATATATCTCGGAATGGCTATGGAAATGCCATGATAGGTAGGTATGGTGTCTGTTTGTAGGAAGGTAAATAATGGGTTCAATACCGGCGAGAGTTGCGCGGTAATAAGAAAGGCTAGCAAAGTGGAAGGATGAGTGTGCGTATGTCCATGGACTCACATTAGTCATAAAGAACTCATATACTTATTGCAAAAATCTACTTAGCCCTCGAAGCAAAGTACTACTACGCATGCCCCAAGAGGGATAGATTGGTAGGAAAAATTCCATCGCTCGTCCCCGACTGCCACTCATAAGGAAGACACTCAAAAGAGCACCTCATGCAACAAATTTGTCACACAACTTTTACCATACGTGCATGCTACGGGACTTGCCAACTTCAACAAAAGTATTTCTCAATTCCAAAATTATCCACTAGCATGACCCTAACATTACTACCTTTATATCTCAAAACAATTATCAAGCATCAAGTTGATCATAGCATCCAATTCTTTTTCTATGATAGTTTTTATTATACCCAACTTGGATGCTCATAATTCTAGGACCAACTTTGTAACCATAGAAAATACCATGCTGTTCTAAAAGACTCTCAAATTAATATAAGTGAAGCATGAGATACTAGGAATTTCTTCAAAATTAAGACACCGCCGTGCTCTAAAAGATATAAGAGAAGTACTAGAGCAAAAACTATCAATCTCAAAAGATATAAGTGAAGCACATAGAGTATTCTAGCAAATTCTAATCAAATAGGCTTCTCTCAAAAGGTGTGTACAGCAAGGATGATTGTGGTAAACTAAATAGCAAAGACTAATATAATACACGGCGCTCCAAGCAAAACACATATCATGTGGCGAATAAAAATATAGCTCCAAGTAAAGTTACCAATGAACGAAGACGAAAGAGGGGATGCCTTCCCGGGGCATCCCCAAGCTTAGGCTTTTGGCTATTCTTGAATATCTTGGGGTGCCTTGGGCATCCCCAAGCTTAGGCTCTTGCCACCCTTTATTCCATAGTCCATAAAAGCTTTACCCAAAACTTGAAAACTTCACAACACAAAACTCAACAGGAAATCTTATAAGCTCCGTTAGTGAAAGAAAACAAAACCACCACATAAGGTACTGCAATGAACTCATTCTTTATTTATTTTGGTGTTAAACCTACTGTATTCCAACTTCCTTATGGTTTATAAACTAATTTACTAGCCATAGATGCATTGAAATAAGCAAACAACACACGAAAAACAGAATCTGTCAAAAACAAAACAGTCTGTAGCAATCTGTAACTAACGCAAACTTCTGGAACTCTAAAAATCCTACCAAAATAGGACGTACTGGAAAGGTTGTTTATTGATCATCAGCAAAAAGAATCAATGCAAAATCTCGTTTCTGTGATTTATTGAATGTTTTCTCGTGAGCGCAAAGTTTCTGTTTTTCAGAAGAATCAAATCAACCATCATCATAGTTTATCCGATAGGTTCTACTTTTCACAAACACTAAATAAAACATGAAAACACATCTAAACAGAAAGTAGAAACAAAATTTATTACTAATCAGGAACAAAAACAAATAACATAAAGAAAATTCGGTTTCCGCCCAACTAGCGCTATCGTTGAACGCCCCTAGCTAGGCATAAAAAGCGAGATAGATTTAAGTAGTGCCATCTTTGGCACTAAATTCATAAGTAGCATGCATGATAGATTCATAAGGTAATTTGACTTTCTTTCTTGTAAAGTGCTCCATGCCTTTCTTTAAGGGAAATTGGAATCTAATATTCCCTTCCTTCATATCAATAATCACACCAATCGTTCTAAGGAAAGGTCTACCAAGAATAATAGGGCAAGAAAGATTGCAATCTATATCCAGAACGATAAAATCTACGGGCACCAAATTTCTATTTGCAACATTAAGAAGATCATTGATCCTCCCCATAGGCTTATTAATGGTGGAATCCGCAAGGTGCAAATTTAAAGAGCAATCTTCAAGATCATGGAAATCTAGAATATCACATAAATTTTTCGGAATCGTGGAAACACTAGCACCCAAATCACACAAAGCAAAACACTCATAATCTTTAATTCTAATCTTTATAGTAGGTTCCCACTCATCATTAATTTTTCTAGGTATAGAAACTTGCAAATTAAGTTTTTCATCATAATATTGCATCAAGGCATAACAATATGTTTGGTAAAAGCTTTGTTTTGACTATAAGCATGAGGAGAATTAACAACGGATTGCAACAAGGAAATACAACCTTTTAAAGAGCAATTATCATAGTCAAATTCCTTGAAATCCGAGATAGTAGGTTCAACATTATTAAAAGTTGAGTATTCTCCAATCTCTCTTTTACCAAATTTAGCGAAAGATCAAAAGACTGCGAATTCTTAGGACGCCTTCTAGGCAAAGTTGATTCATCATCAGTCCCATAATTATCAAAATTCATATTGCAAAACATAGATCTAATAGGAGACGCGTCAATAACTTTAAGATCCTCATCATTATTTTCATGTAATTTTTCTGGTTTAGCGGCCATCTTATTGACTAAGGTGGCTTGCTTGTCAGAAATTTTGGCTATAGCATTTTCAAGTCGGGTAATTTCAGCATTAACACCATAGAATTCTTCGTTCATATCATCAAGCTCTTTGTTCATAAAACCCAAAAAACTTTTTTGTTCCTTAATCTCTTTTCTAAAGAAATTATTATGCTCAAATTGCAAATTCATAAAGCTTCTAATATTTGATTCAATCTCATCCATCCTTCTGAGAAGGTGGTCAGGACCCTTAGGCGCTGCCATAAGGTCAAACAAGCAAACAAGCACACAAAAGAAGGCAAGCGAAAAGAGAGGAGGAGATTGGGAAAGAGAGGGCGAATAAAACGACCAGGGTGAAGTGGGGGAGAGGAAAACGAGAGGCAAATGGAAAATAATGTAAATGTGAGGGAGATGGGTTTGTGATGGGTACTTGGTATGTCTTGACTTGAGCGAAGACCTCCCCATCAACGGCGCCAGAAATCCTTCTTGCTACGTCTTGAGCTAGCGTTGGTTTTCCCCGAAGAGGAGACGGTGATGCAGCAAGTGTAGCGTAAGTATTTCCCTCAGTTTTCAGAACCAAGGTATCAATCCAGTAGGAGGCTCCTCAAAAGTCCCACGCACCTACACAAACAAACTTAGAACTCGCAACCAACGCAATAAAGGGGTTGTCAATCCCTTCACGGCCACTTGCGAAAGTGAGATCTAATAAAGATAATAAGATAAGATAAATATATTTTTGGTATTTTATAATATAGATGCAAAAAGTAAAGATGCAAATAAGTATATTGAAAGCAAATATGATAAGAGATAGACCCGGGGGCCATAGGTTTCATTAGCGGCTTCTCTCAAGATAGCATAAGTATTACGGTGGGTGAACAAATTACTGTCGAGCAATTGATAGAAAAGAGAATAATTATGATGTTATCTAGGCATGATCATGTATATAGGCATCACGTCCATAACAAGTAGACCGGCTCCTGCCTGCATCTACTACTATTACTCCACACATCGAACGACTCCTTCCTGATTCTAGAGTATTAAGTTCATAAGAACAGAGTAACGCATTAAGCAAGATGACATGATGTAGAGGGATAAACTCATGCAATATGATATAAATCCCATCTTGTTATCCTCGATGGCAACAATACAATATGTGTCTTGCAACCCTTTCTGTCACTGGGTAAGAACACCACAAGATTGAACCCAAAGATAAACACTTCTCCCATGGCAAGGAAGATCAATCTAGTAGGCCAAACCAAACTGATAATTCGAAGAGACTTGGAAAGATAACTCAATCATATATAAAAGAATTCAGAGAAGATTCAATTATTCTCCATAGATAAATCTCATCATAAACCCACAATTCATCGGATCTCGACAAACACACCGCAAAAAGAGATTACATTGAATAGATCTCCACAAGAGAGGGGGAGAACAATGTATTGAGATCCAAAAAGAGAGAAGAAGCCATCTAGCTAATAACTATGGACCCGTAGGTCTGTGGTAAACTACTCACAACTCATAGGAGGGGCAAGGATGTTGATGTAGAAGCCCTCCATGGTCGATTCCCCCTCCGGCAAAGTGCCGGCGAAGGCTCCAAGATGGGATCTCGCGGATACAGAAGGCTACGGCGGTGGAAATTGTGTTTCATGGTGCCCCTGGATGTTTTCGGGGTACGTAGGCATATATAGGAGGAAGAAGTACGTCGGTGGACGCCCGAGGGGCCCACGAGATAGGGGGCGCGCCCTACAGGGGGGCGTGGCTCCCTATCTCGTGGGGCCCTTGGAAGCTTCTTGACTTGCACTCCAAGCTCTCCGAATCACGTTCATTCCAAAAATCATGCTCCCGAAGGTTTCATTCCATTTGGACTCCGTTTGATATTCCTTTTCTTCGAAATACTAAAATAGGCAAAAAAACAACAATATGGGATGGGCCTCCGGTTAGTAGTTTAGGCCCAAAAATGATATAAATGTGTAAAATAAAGCCCATAAACATCCAAAAGGGGTAATATAATAGCATGGAACAATAAAAAATTATAGATACGTTGGAGACGTATCACCCGTCGCCCCAAAGTTCAACCCATGGTCATCCTGCCCGATCACCTTTGATCATAGGGACCATCCAACCAGCATCCGTCACGGCGTCTCAGCCGCATTGGTACTTGACCCAATCATCAACGGATTCCACCTCACGCGAGTCCTGATGGACGGTGACAGCAGCCTGAACCTGCTTTATCAGGACATAGTACGCAAAATGGGCATCACTCCATCACGGATAAAAACCACCAAAACCACCTTCAAGGGTGTAATTCCATGGGTAGAGGCCCGTTGTACGGGCTCAATAACACTGGAAGTAGTCTTCGAATCTCTAGATAACTTCCGAAGCGAGAATTTAATCTTCGATATCATCCCTTTCCGTAGTGGCTATCATGCACTACTTGGACGAACTGCGTTTTCTCGATTCAATGCGGTACCACACTATGCATACCTCAAGCTCAAAATGTCGGGACCTCGCGGTGTTATAACAGTTAATGGAAACACTGATTGCTCCCTCCGTACAGAAGAGCACACTGCAGCCCTCGCGGCAGAAGTACAAAGCAGCCTCCTTCGACAAACAGCCAATTCGGCAACGACAACCCCGAACACAGTCAAGCGAGTCTGGAGCACCCCACAACAGGACCGTCAGGCATGCCAAGAGCTCGATTAGCAATCCGGCCTCCACCCCAGTCCCATCCAGGCGGCATTCGTGCCACGCGTACACAAATACACACTTAAAATACCATGGGCATAGGTGGAGGCGAGACGACAATGCGGCCTGCAGTGCGGTTCAACCGCCATGAGGCCCACATACCATTTTTTTGTTTCTTTCTTTCAGGACCCTACTTTCGGGCAGCTCCTTCAGAGAGATCGGATAACCGGACTCATTATAGGAGGGAACACCAAGGAGGCAAGAGGCTTTGCACACAAGGGAGTACCCAGGTGGTCTCTGTTAATGATCGTTATACCTGTTTTACATACCTGCATGCAGCCTGCCCTTGGATAGGACATGTCAAATGGTCCTATTTGTTTTGCTTAATGCATTAATTGTAAACATACGCCTTGACATATTATACAAATAGCAATGGGAAACAGTATAACAGCGTCAACTATTTACTAATATCTTCATATTTTCCCTTGAATATTTATTTAATATTGCATCCGTACACTTCGGTACGCTCAGTTTGCCAGGGGCTTCTTATCGAGCCCCATAATATCGCAAGAAAAGTTCGAACACTTTCGACAATGCGGCACCCCGAACTTATAGCATTATATGCATCAGCTCCGAATCATGTCTTGGGTCAATAGTTGGGTTAGCCCGGCTCCCTTGTTTTGGTACCTTACGTTTCGTTATATCGGCTAAGGTAGCACAGGGAGAACTACTGCAATTGTGTCCTGGTTCTTCCGGACGAGCACCTCAGTAGAGAAAGCCGAAAACTTACCGTCATGATGCGGCGAGAGCTGGTCGCTGTTCGTGAGGTACTAAATCCTTCAAGATTTTTTCCGCTTCAGGCGAGGAATCAGCCTTGCCCGATTTAGGCGTGTATAGTGCCCCAGTTCGGCCTTCCGAATACTACGGGTTTCACCGAAATTTAAAATTATAGACTTCTATGGCCAAGTGAGAGTTATAAAGCCGAATAGTCCGATTGCCTTGTTCGCTGCGCTAAACACTTCCTTAAAGGACCAAGAATTTGGCTAAAGAGTGTTAGGGTTTTCCACGAACACCCCAGTACTAGTTACAAGGGGGCGGAAGCCGACGACTGGCCTACTCTCAGATTTTGATAAACGGTCGTAGAGAAGGTAATATTTCAAATCAAACAAAGCGTTATATAGCGCAGACAAAATCGTTCTCATATTATAAAGATGACATGAGTACATTCACTCAAAAATTATGTTCTTAGGACATTCATTCGCCACAAACCGAGTGCCTTTCATAACGCCATCATAATATTTTTCGGGGTAGCGATGCAACTTACCCTCCGGGGGTCCATCCTTCACGAGCTTCTCAGCATCCAGTTTGGCCCAATGCATCTCCGCGCGGGCAAAGGCCCGTCGGGCACCCTCAATACAAACGGAATGCTTGATAACTTCTAGCCGTGGACAGGCATGCACCATCCGCTTTATCAGGCCAAAGTAGCTGCCGGGTAGGGGCTCGCCAAGCCACATCCGGACTATGAGGTCCTTCATGGCCCGTTCAGTCGCATTGTGGAGTTCGACCAGTTGCTTCAGTTGGTCACTTAGAGGCATCGGGTGTTCGGTTCCAATGTATTGGGACTAGAACAGCTTCTCCTTTGAGCTCCCCTCTTCAGCATGATAGAACTGCACGGCATCCGAAATGCTATGTGGAAGATCTGCGAAAGCCCCTGGAGAGCTCCGAATTCGTGTAAGTAACAGAAATGACTCCTCCACATGCTTGCTTTGCATAAAAAATGTCTTACCCTCCGCTATCTTCTTGGCCACTTGGATCTCCTGGAGGGCCTTTTGGGCTTCGGCCTTGGTGTCTATCGCACTCTCGAGGGCCTTTGCAAGCTCTGACTCTTGCGTCTTGAAATCACGCTCCAAGGACTCGAATTTCTTGCCGAGCTCCTGGAGCTCTTGCTGTACCTCTCCCACCCGAGCATCTTGCTTCTCGTGCTCGGTGCGCTCTGTAGCCACCTTGGCTTCGGCTGCAGACAGCGCTTTCTTCAGGGCCGCCACTTTGGTCGCGGTTCCTATCAAAAACCATGATGCTTTTTTGTTAGCATCATCACTTTTTTCTCCTCTATACGACACACGGACGGGGTTTTTCTTGCCTTTGTTCTCCTCGAGCTTCTTCTTCACGAGGCTGAGCTCTTCTCTGGCCTGTCCCAGTTCACACTTGAGTCCGGCAACCTCACCGTGCGCGCATCGGCGGTCAGCAGCAATGCCTGTTTGTTCACATAGACAAGTACTATTAGCTTCATGTGGTTTTTTGGTTGACCCTCCGTTTGGCTTTTTCTCCTGAACACCAACCAGAGTATCAGGGGATACTGTCTATCATGTGATATTTCCTCACACTTTTTCGTTACTTACCTCAAAGCCTGTTAGTAGGCTGGTGTAGGCTTCGGTCAATCCGCTCTTGGCGAACCGAACCTTCTCAATCACCGTACTCATAAGAGTTCGATGCTCATCATCGATGGAAGCGCCTCGAAGCACTTCCAGCAAATTACCCGATGCCTCCGGCTGGGCGGAGGTCATCGGCACGGCCGGCTCGCTCTCCTTCGCGAGGGGCTACCTTCTGGAATCTGGAACCTTTGGAGGCTCCAGTGCAGTAACCGGCTGGGAGCCAGACTTGCTGTGGCTCTCGTCAACATAATCCATGGGGGTCTTACCCCCCATGCACCAGGCGTCTGGGATTTCGCCTTGGAGCGTCTTCGGAG
This sequence comes from Triticum aestivum, assembly GCF_018294505.1. Lineage (NCBI taxonomy): Eukaryota > Viridiplantae > Streptophyta > Magnoliopsida > Poales > Poaceae > Triticum > Triticum aestivum. The sequence goes on from NC_057807.1 coordinate 369,382,205, forward strand.
CCGTCGCCTCCTGCTCTGGTATCCTTCGGAACAACACCTCGGTGTCATCTGCAGGTCATGGGGAGGTGGCCGTCGGGAGTGAATTCATCTCCGACTCGCCCAGAGACTCCTCCGAAGAGGACACCCCGAGATTGGACCCGACCGGATTGCATATACGTGTTCGGTGTTATTGCAAGCCATAAGGTCAAAGTCGCATGAAAAAATATTACAGAATGCGGATACTTACGACCTCGCCCGGGGCTTGCCCCTGGGCAGCCATTCCTTGTCGCTATAAGGAGTGGTTGAGGAGTGATCTGGAAGGGACGCCTTTCCCTTCTTCGGCGTCCCGGCCTCCCCCGATGGGGCGGCCTTCCTTTTCTTAATCCTCCCCAGTACGGGGAGGGGGCATTTCTTCATGTCCCCCCCGTCTTCAGGGGGAATCTTCCTCGTCATCTTCGGATGATGATTTTATCACGGCCCTGCGCCGGAGACCCTTTCTGGTCCCCGCGGCCGCCTTCTTGGACCCTTCGGCCCCCTCAATTGAGGCGGCCTTCCTCTTTTTCTCCTCCCCTTCGTGGGAGGAGTGCGCCTCGTCATCTTCTGGTGAGGCGTCTGATGCCGCCTCGCGCCGGAGACCCTTCCGGGTCCCCGTGGCCTTCTTCTCGGGCTTTTTCTCCGGTGCCTTGTAAGGTGCCGGAACCAGTGCGTCTACTGGGTCCTCAGGCAACGGAGCCGGACAGTCAATCTGCTCCGCCTTCTCCATCCAATCCTATTTGGTCAGCATGGTGACTTAAAAATCCTCCCACGAATGTACTAGGAAAGGAACATCTTGTAATAGTCAGAGGACTTACAGGACTGGCGAGGCGCTTTGCGCTGAGCCCACGATCCTTGGAAAGGGGGGAGGAGCTTCACTGGCCTTGAACAGTACCTTCTAGACGTCTTTGTGCGTTGTGTCAAAGAGTTCCAATAGCATCTGGTGTTCGGCCGGGTCGAACTCCCACATATCATATGCCCGTCATTGACACGGGAGAATCCGGCGAATGAGCATGACCTGGACCACGTTGACAAGCTTGATCTTCTTGTCCCTCGGACTTTTGATGCAGGTCTCGAGTCCGGTCAGCTCCGTGGGTTCGCCCCAAGACAGGTCCTTCTTTTCCCAGTTGGCGTCGCATGGCTCAGTGATGTATAACCACCCTGATTGCCACCCTTTTATGGTCTCCACGAAGGAGCCATCAAGCCATGTGACGTTGGGCATCTTGCCCACCATGGCGCCTCCGCACTCCGCCTGTTGGCCACTCATGATCTTCAGCTTCACGTAGAAGATTTTCAACCATAGGCCAAAGTGAGGCTTGATGCGGAGGAAGGCCTCGCACACGACAATGAACACCTAGATGTTGAGGACGAAATTCGGGGCTAGGTCATGAAAATCTAGCCCGTAGTAATACATGAGCCCACGGACGAACGGGTGCAGTGGAAATCCTAGTCCACGGACGAAGTGAGGGAGAAATACTACTCTCTCCCGAGACTTTGGGGTGGGGGTAATCTATCCCTCTGCCTGAAGCCTGTGCGCAATGCTCTCAGCGAGGTATCCAACCACCCGAAGCTTGGTAATGTCCTCCTCTTTAACAGAGGAGGCCATGCACTTGCCTCCCGCTCCGGGCATGCTGCATTCCTACGGAGAAGGTGAGAGCTTGGGCGCTGGAGCTCGAGAGTGTGAGAACGGATGAGCGAAGGAGGAAGAAGGCGTGGGTGAAGACGGGAGATCCTTGTCCCTTTATAAAGGCAGTGCTGAATGTGTGCCTCCCCACTTGCCTCTTGAAATCATTTATTTTCCAAGCGCCTCGATTGATGGCGCTGGTTGGGTTACCCATACCCGTATTGGTGGAGATCTCGTGATAAGGGGACACGATGTCTGCTTTGACAAGACGTGCCAAAGAAACCGCCTCACGATGTGTGCGGGAGCTGGATGTGAAAAGCGGTTTGAATAATGACCGGACCACGGCGTGCTGTCACGCTACGAAGGGCTGTCAGCATATTAGATTCATGGATTATTGTTCTCTCTACGACGGTACGTGAAGAGCCGGACATGGTCCTTGTGTTCGGAATTTATCTTGGAGTATTCGGAGATGGAACCTGCCTCGCAATGCCGAAGACAATCTACACGCCGGACTCATCATCATTGAAGCCTGGTTCAGGGGCTACTGAGGGAGTCCTTGATAAGGGGGTATCCGGACAGCCGAACTATATGCTTTGGCCGGACTGTTGGACTATGAGGATACAAGATTGAAGACTTCGTCCCGTGTCCGGATGGGACTCTCCTTGGCGTGGAAGGCAAGCTTGGTGATTCGGATGTAGATCTCCTTCTCTGTAACCGACTCTGTGTAACCCTAGCCCCCTCCGGTGTCTATATAAACCGGAGGGTTTAGTCCGTAGGACACAACAACAATCAGACCATAGGCTAGCTTCTAGGGTTTAGCCTCTCTAATCTCGTGGTAGATCAACACTTGTAATACTCATATCATCAAGATCAATCTAGCAGGAAGTAGGGTATTACCTCCATCGAGAGGGCCCGAACCTGGGTAAACATCATGTCCCTAGTCTCCTGTTACCATTAGCCTTAGATGCACAGTTCAGCACCCCCTACCCGAGATCCGCCGGTTTTGACACCGACAGCTGCCCTGACCCTTAATCTAGAGCAGATCGTGCCATCCGAGGATGGGTGGATGGACCCCGCCACGGAGGCCGCACACTCATCCGTGATAGAGCCGAACACACACTTCACCTCCAAAGAGATATGTGTCGTCGGACCCTCGGACTCGTCTCCGACCATACATTTCGAAGCACGCGCGTCCGTGCCTATCGAATCTGATTGGGCACCGATCATGGAGTTTACCTCCACGGATATCTTTCAGCACTCGCCCTTGGGCGACGTGCTAAACTCACTAAAGTCTCTCTCCCTGTCAGGAGGCTCCTGACCGAACTATGTCCGGCTTGAGTGTGAAGCAGACGATGAAGAAATTCGTTGCCCACCCAACACCCACTTGGTAGCCACTCTCGATGACCTCACCGACATGCTTGATTTTGACTCCGAAGACATCGACGGTATGGACGACGATGCTGGAGAAGAACAGGACCCACCGCCCACAGGGCGCTGGACAGCCACCTCATCATATGATATATACATGGTGGACACCCCCAAAGAAAACAATGGCGATGAGGCAACATATGATAATCCCCTTGAGAAGCAATCTAAGCACCGGCGTCATAGGCACCACTCTAAGCCCCACCATGGTAAAATTAGTGATACTGCCACAAGAGATGATAGCAATCCGGATGGTGCCGAAGACGAAAACAATCCCGCCCAGCCAGACTTCGAGTAGGACGAGCAGGAGGATGGGCAAGCTAGCCCTAAGGAACAAGCAACAGATGGAGAACTAGAGGATGACAATTACATGCCCCTCTCGAAGGCGAAGTGAGCCTTGGCGACGAAGAATTTATCGTGCCTGAGGATCCCGCCGAGCAGGAGCGCTTCAAGCGCCGTCTTATAGCCACTGCAAAAAGCCTGAAGAAAAAGCAGCAGCAGCTCCAAGCTCATCAAGATCTGCTAACTGATAGATGGACTGAGGTCCTAGCAGCCGAGCAATACGGACTCGAGCGCCCAACCAAAATTTACCCAAAGCGCAGGTTGCTACCTCAGCTCGAGGAGGAGGCATTAAAGTCCACGCACTACCAGCGCACGATGCGGCTGACCGGCCACCTCACAGCCGAGACAAAGCAGCGTATCAGCCTGAATTCCAGCCCGCACCCCGCCGCCAAACAAGAAAAAACACAAAGGCCCGGGGCTTCATGCATGACCTGCGAGTCAAATTGAAAAACAAAGCAGGACATTCAAGATCGATCTACGGATCAAGGGGGCGTGCCCCAACGCCTGATGATGACCTTCACACCGGATATACTAAAAACAAATCCGGCTGGGCCGAATACAACAAACCAGACTCATTTGAACTGCGTCGTGACGTAGCCCGGCATAAAGGCGCCGCACACCCCCTATGCTTCACTGATGAAGTAATGGATCACGAATTTCCAGAAGGGTTTAAACCCGTGAACATTGAATCATATGATAGCAATACAGACCCCGCGGTATGGATAGAAGATTTCTTCCTCCACACTCTCATGGCCCGCGGGGATGATCTACACGCCATCAAGTACCTCCCACTAAAACTTAAGGGACCGGCTCGGCATTGGTTGAATAGCTTGCCGGCAAACTCCATCAGAAGTTGGGAGAACCTGGCAGACGCATTCCTGGATAATTTCCAGGGCATGTACATACGACCAACGGATGTTGACGATTTGAGTCACATAACCCAGCATCCCGGAGAGTCAGCTAGGAAATTGTGGACTCGGTTCCTAACTAAAAAGAACCAAATTGTCGACTGTCCGAATGCCGAAGCCCTAGCGGCCTTTAAGCATAATATCCATGACGAGTGGCTGGCCCGACGTATCAGGCAAGAAAAACCGAAGTCCATGGCATCCCTCACGACACTAATGACCCGCTTTTGCGCGGGCAAGGATAGCTGGTTGGCTCGTAACAACAACACAGCAAGCAGTCGTGGCACATCAGAGGCCAAGGATAGCAACGGCAAGCCCCGACGCAACAAACACAAGTGTCGCAAAAATGGGCATAACGCCGAAGACATGGCAGTCAATGCCGGATTCAGTGGCCCTAAGTCCGGTCAGTGGAAAAAGCCATTCCAAAAGAACAATTCGGGCCCGTCCGATCTGGACCGCATACTCGATCGTCCATGCCAAATTCATGGCAGCCCAGGAACACCAGCCAATCATACCAACAGAGAATGTTGGGTCTTCAAACAAGCCGGCAGGCCAGGTGCCGCAAACAAGGAGAAAGGGTCTCAAAGCGATGACGATGATGAGGAGCCACGATCACCAAATAAAGGAGGGCAAAGGAGATTTCCCCCGCAAATCAAAATGGTGAATATGATAAACGCCGTCCACATCCCCAAACGGGAATGGACGTACACTTTTAGGGATGTCGACTTAACGGAACCAGTCGTCCCATAATATAAACTATGGCCGATCACTTTTGATCACACGGATCGTCCTGCCAATGCCAATCAGGGCAATTCAACCGCACTAGTCCTCGACCCAATAATTGATGGATTCCACCTCACCCACGGTATCAGGAAAGCACAAGATGGGTATCAATCTTTCGATAATCAAGCCCACTCAAACCACCTTTAAAGGTATTATACCAGGCGTGGAGGCCCGTTGTACAGGCTCCATCGCTCTTGAGGTAGTCTTCGGATCACCGGACAATTACCGCATCGAAGAGTTAACTTTCGACATCATCCCCTTTCACAGTGATATCAGGCACTGCTCAGACGAACCGCGTTTGCTCGATTCAACGCGGTGCCACATTATGCCTACCATAAGCTCAAGATGCCCGGTGCGCATGGCGTTATCATGGTTAATGGCAGGGCCGAACTCCCCCTCGGTGCCGAAGAGTATACCGCCGCTTTAACAGCAGAAGCAGCAAGTGGAATCTTTCAATCGAACCTCAAGTCGACGGCCAAGCTCTCGAACACCGTCAAAGGAGTCCGAACTACTTCGCGGCAGGATAGCCCGGCTCGTCCGGATCTCAATTAAACACTCTGGGAAAATCTAGGAGAGGCCACACACCGCGGCTCAACCGCTCTGTGGCACACAAACATTTCTTTTATTTTCTTTGCAGGCTGACCTTTGCGTAGGCCAGGACTGGTGACATGGAAACAACTCGAATGCATAAGGGAATCCTTAGAGATGCCTCTTGACGACCATCCGGTTACACTCCGAACCCGCACACAGCCTCCTCCCGCTTGATCTCACCAGGTTCCACAGTCGTATTTCTTTTTATATCACATTACTTGTATTCACACGCCTTGGCGTATATTCAATTACAACATGTGGCTTTATATGATGTTTATCTACTGTTGTATCTTATTGACACTCTTCGTCAAAATGGCATCCGAACATCGTGATATGCCTTAATATGCTAGGGGCTTCTTCGTACCCATAATAACGGCAATAAAGTCCGAACACCTTCCGGACATTCGGCACCCCGAACTTATAGCATTATATGCATCAGCTCCGAATCATGTCTTGGGTCAATAGTTGGGTTTGCCCGGCTCCCATGTTTTGGTAGCTTACGTTCCGCTATATCGGCTAACATAGCATAGGGAGAACTACTGTGATTGTGTCCCGGTTCTTCCGGACGAGCACCTCAGTAGAGAAAGCCGAAAACTGACTATCATGATACGGCAAGAGCTGGTCAGCTATTTGAGAGGTTGTAAAATCTTTAAGGATTTCTACCACATAATGCTATAACCAATGCAGCGTGCGATGGATCGGATTTTCTTCCGATCAAGTGCTTATAGAGCCTCTCGTGCGGTCTTCCGAACACCAGGGGCTGCTCCTATCTTCCTTTTGTCAAACTCCTATGGCTAAGTGAGAGTGATAAAGCCCTATAGTCCAATGGCCTAGTTCGTTGTGTTGAACACCTCCTTCAAGGACCCAAAGCTGGGATAAAGAGTGCTCAGGTTTATCCCGAACACCCCCGTACTTCCTACGTGGGGGCAGAAGCCGACGACTGTCCAACTCTCAGGATTAATATATAAAACGGCCGCACAGGAGGAAAAACTTTCAAATAACAGGCAATAAATAATAGAAATGACCTTGTTCAACATTACAAAGGACATCGTGACTGTATTCATGGAAATATAATGTCCTTTGTGCATTGCTCCGCCGCAAGGCGGGCTCCTTTTAGGGCACTATCGTAATATAATTCTGGCTTGCGGTGCTCCTTCCCCTCCGGCGGTCCCTCGATCATCAGCTTTTCTGCATCCATCTTCCCCCAGTGCACCTTTGCATGGGCGAAGGCCATTCGCGCACCCTCCATACAGACCGACCGCTTGATGACTTCGAGTCGAGGGCAGGCACTCACAAGCCGCTTCATGAGCCCGAAGTAACTGCTTGGAATTGGCTTGGCGGGCCATAGCCGGGTAATCAAATCCTTCATGGCTAGTTCGGCCGCCTTATGCAGTTCGATCAGGTGCTTCAGATGATCGACAAATGGCACCGGATAATTCGGCGCCAAATACAGCGACTAGAAGAGCTTCTTCACAGTACACTTTTCCTCGGCTCGGTAGAATTGGGCGGCATCAGATATGCTGCATGGCAGCTCCGCAAACACCCCTGGAGAAATCAGAATTTAAATTATCAACTTGATTTTCTCCTTTCAAATACCTGCTTTGTATAGAAAAAGCCTTACCAGCCGGAATCTTCCTCGCCTCCTGGATTTCCTTCAGGGCACCTTGGGCTCCCCCCCCCCAGGCATCACTTGCGGCTTGGCGAGCTTGGGAGAGTTTGGATTCTTTCCCTGATAAAGTCTGCTCCAAGGTCTCGCATTTCTTCATGGCCTCCTGAAGTTCTCGCTCGTCTTTAATAACCCTGGCCTCGTGCTTTTCGCGAAGAGCCTGCTCTCCGGCTGCCTTCTTCTCGGCTTCAGCCACAACCTTCTTAAGAGCCTCGACTTCGATCATCGCCCCTAGAGCAAATCATGAAACATATTTTTATCATACAAAAAATTCGTTCATACTAAACGCGAGCAAGGTTTGTGCATACCTTGTTTATCCTCCAATTGCCTTTTTAACTGGGCCCGCTCCAGACTTTGATTCAGTCTGGAGACCTTTGCAGTATGAGAGGCGACAGTCGCTACAGACGCCTGCTTATAAAAGAAGAGAGATAGATGTCATCAAGTGAGTCTTCTGCGAACATAAATTTGATCCTCTGTACGGTTCTTTATTTCACCGAACAGTGTATCAGGGGCTACTATCTATACTACGACACTCTTCGAAATCTCACAAAACGTACCTCAAAGCCCATTATAAGGCTGAGGCGGGCTTCATCCAGTCCACTTTCAGCGGACTGAATCTTCTCAATCACCGCACCCATAAGGGCACAGTGTTCATCGACGATGGAGGTGCTTTTCAGCGCTGCCGATAAAGTATCTGGCACCACTGGTTGGACAGAGGTCGACGGTGGAATATGCACACCCCCTCCAGCTGAGAGAGGCCGTCTGCCTAATTTTGGATCCGTATTGGTCTCCGGAACCGCGTTCGGCTTGGGGCCAAATTCAAGATGGCCCCCGCTGTCGAAGTCCATGGGAGCCTTCTCTCCAATGTGTCCGGCCCCTGAAGTTTGACCTCCTGGCGCCGCCTTTATGATCTTCCCCCCCTCCTTGGCCTGGGTCCTTCTAGGAAGAAACCTCGGTGTCATTCACATGTTTGGGGGTAGGGGCCTTCGGGGGTGTCCCGCTCTCCATAGCATCCGATCCCAGTAAATCCTCCGACGAGGATTGTTTGGTGCGGGACCTCACCGGACTGCAAAAAGTATGGCTCAGATTAAAGTATTATGCCATGATGAGTCTGGACGCATAAACATGTTCAAATTTTATATACTCATGAGTTCACCAGGGGCTGGGCCCTGGGATCCCACTCCGGGCTGCTATCGGCGGCGGTGGCGGACTCCTCTGGAAGAGGAGTGTGGGAGTCCTGGATTAGGGGGTGTCCTGATGGACGGACTATGACCTTTGGCCGGACACCCGGACTATGAAGATACAAGATTGAAGACTTTGTCCCGTGTCCGGATAGGACTATCCTTGGCGTGGAAGGCAAGCTTGGCGATTCGATATGAAGATCTCATCCCATTGTAACCGACTATGTGTAACCCTAGCCCTCTCCGGTGTCTATATAAACCGGAGAGTTTTAGTCCGTAGGACGAACGACAATCATACCATAGGCTAGCTTCTAGGGTTTAGCCTCTCTGATCTCGTGGTAGATCAACTCTTGTACTACCCATAGCATCAATATTAATCAAGCAGGAGTAGGGTTTTATCTCCATCGAGAGGGCCCGAACCTGGGTAAATCCATCGTGTCCCTTGTCTCCTGTTACCATCCGCCTAGACGCACAGTTCGGGACCCCCTACCCGAGATCCGCCGGTTTTGACACCGACATTGGTGCTTTCATTGAGAGTTCCTCTGTGTTGTCACCTTTAGGCCCAATGGCTTCTTCGATCATCAACCACGACGCGGTCCAGGGTGAGACTTTTCTCCCCGGACAGATCTTCGTATTCGGCGGCTTCGCACTGTGGGCCAACTCGCTTTGCCATCTGGAGCAGATCGAAAGCTACACCCCTGGCCATCAGGTCAGATTTGGAAGCTTAAACTGCACGGCCAACATCCGTGGGGACTTGATCGTCGACGGATTCGAGCCACGGCCGAGCATGCCGCACTATCACGATGGGCATGATCTAGCTCTGCCGCCGGACGGCGCCCAGAGCACCGCTCAGGTGTCCGCTCCAACCCCTAGCTCGGAGCCGACCATGCCAGTCAGGGACGGACAGTTGGTCGCCGCCCCGGGAGCCGCAATTTCTACGGTGATCGAGCCGGATACCGGCCTAGTCCTTTGTCAGGCATGTGACTCCAAGGTAGCGGACTCCTTTCCGGACTGTGAATCTTCCGCACCCCTTCCGATCGAACCCAATTGGGCTCCGATCATGGAGTTCACTGCCACAGACGTCTTTCAGCACTCGCCCTTTGGCGACATCTTGAGTTCACTAAAGTTTGTCTCTTTGTCAGGAGAGCCCTGGCCGGATTATGGTCAGCAAGGTTGGGATGTGGACGACGAAGAAATTCGAAACCCACCCACCGCCCACTTCGTAGCCTCTGTCACGATCTAAATTCCGCCAAAGAAAAAACGGCGAGTCCGGCACTGGAGACAACAACACCCCGGACAGTGCCGAAGACAACCCCCTCCAGCAGGATTCAGCGCAGGAGGATGGAGGAGCCAGCCCTCATGAGAGAGCGGCAGGCAGGGAGGTCGAGGACGACAATTATATGCCTCCCTCCGAAGACGAGGCAAGCCTCGACGACGACGAATTCGTCGTGCCAGAGGATCCCGTCGAACAAGAGCGTTTCAAACGCAGGCTTATGGCCACGGCAAGCAGCCTCAAGAAAAAATAGCAGCAGCTTAGAGCTCACCAAGACTTGCTAGCCCACAGATGGACTGAAGTCCTGGTGGCCGAAGAGTATTAACTCGAACGCCCCTCCCAGAGCTACCCAAAGCGCAGGCTGCTACCCCAACTAGAGGAGGAAGCAACTAAACCTACATCACCTGCGTACGATGCGCCCGATCGGCCACCCCGTGGCGGCGACAGAGAGGCCTTTCGGCCCTCAACTCAAGCCGCACCCCGGCGCCGCTCCAAAAATACCAGAGCATGGGGAAACGCAACAGACCTGCAACACATATTGGAGGATAAGTCAAGGCAAACAAGATCGATCTACGGATTGCGTGGGTGCCCCACGTCACGTGACGATAACCGTCACGTCGGATATGATAAATACGGCCAGGCCGAACACAATAGACAAAGCTCATCCGAGCTATGTTGCGATATAGCCCAGTACAGGGGCGCCGCACACCCACTATGCTTCACAGACGAAGTAATGGATCATCAAATCCCCGAGGGTTTTAAACCCGTAAACATCGAATCATACGATGGCACAACAGATCCCGCGGTATGGATCGAGGATTATCTCCTTCATATCCACATTGCTCGTAGTGATGATCTACATGCCATCAAATACCTCCCGCTCAAGCTTAAAGGACCAGCTCGGCATTGGCTTAACAGCCTGCCAGCAGAGTCAATTAGTTGATGGGAGGACCTGGAATCCGCATTCCTTGACAAATTCCAGGGCACTTATGGGCGACCACCAGACGCCGATGACCTAAGACACATAATCCATCAGCCAGAGGAATCGGCCAGACAATTCTGGACACGGTTCCTAACCAAGAAAAATCAAATAGTCAATTGTCCGGACGCAGAGGCTCTTGCAGCCTTCAGGCGCAACATCCGAGACGAATGGCTTGCCCAGCACCTAGGACAGGAAAAGCCAAAATCTATGGCAGCCCTCACGACACTCATGACCCGCTTTTGCGCGGGATAAGACAGCTGGCTAGCTCGTAGAAATAACATAACCAAGATCCCTGGCAATTCGGGTACCAAGGACAACAATGGCAGGTCACGTCACAACAAGCACAAGCGCCGCATTAACGGCGACAATACTGAGGATACGACAGTTAATGCCGGATTCAGAGGCTCTAAACCCGGTCAGCAGAAGAAGCCATTCAAAAGAAACCCTCCGAGCCCATCCAGTTTAGACCGGATACTCGATCGCTCGTGCCAGATACACGGCACCCCCGAACAACCAGCCAACCACACCAACAGGGATTGTTGGGTGTTCAAGCAGGCAGGCAAGTTAAGTGCCGAAACCAGAGACAAGGGGCTGCATAGCGATGACGAGGAGGAGCCCCGGCTGCCGAACAACAGAGGACAGAAGGGCTTCCCCTCGCAAGTGCAGACGGTGAAAATGATATACGCAACCCATATCCCCAAAAGGGAGCGGAAGTGTGCTCTCAAGGACGTATATGTGTTGGAGCCAGTCGCCCCAAAGTTCAACCCATGGTCCTCCTGCCCGATCACTTTTGATCGAAGGGACCACCCCACTAGCATTCGTCATGGCGGATTCGCCGCATTGGTCCTAGACCCAATCATTGACAGATTTCACCTCACTAGAGTCCTCATGGACGGCGGCAGCAGCTTGAACCTGCTTTATCAGGATACAGTGCAAAAAATGTGTATAGATCCCTCAAGGATTAAACCCACAAAGACAACCTTTAAAGGCGTCATACCAGGTGTAGAAGCCAGCTGTACAGGCTCGGTTACACTCGAAGTGGTCTTCGGATCCCCGGATAATTTCCAAAGCGAAGAGTTAATCTTCGACATAGTCCCATTCTGCAGTGGCTATCATGCCCTGCTCGGACGAACCGCATTCACAAAATTCAATGCGGTGCCGCACTACGCATATCTCAAGCTCAAGATGACAGGCCCTTGCGGAGTCATTACGGTCAATGGAAACACCGAGTGCTCTCTCCGAACGGAGGAGCACACGGCGGCCCTGGCGGCGGAAGTACAAAGTAGCCTCTCAAGGAAATTCTCCAATCCGGGTGTTAAACGTTCGGACAACGTCAAGCGCGCCCGAAGTAACCTACAACAAAATGGGCTGGCACGTTCCGAGCAAGCATAGCAGTGCGGCCCCAACCCTAGCCCTCGCCAAATGGCGATAGCGGTACCACGCGTACATAATTACGCTTTGGAAATACCATGGGCACAAGAGGAGGGGCACAACCACGGCATGCCCAGAATGCGGCTTAACCGCACTAGGGGCTCCCTATTCTGCCGTTTCCTTTTTTTATATATACTTTCAGGACCCAACTATCCGGAAGGCCTGTCCGGCAATACACTCGCCGAACACACGATGCAACAGCCCGGGAGACAACAAGCCATGTCAAATGTCCAGGTGGTCTCTATAACGAGCTAAATACCTGTTTTACTTAAAATCTCGCAGCTTGCCCCTGGGGGGGGGACATGTCAAATAACCCCATCTCTTGCTTATCGCACTATTTGTATCGTTCTGCTTTCATAGCAGCCTTTTTTAATAAACAATACATAGCTCTTATCTGTTATTGTATTCATTTATTTCTATACAAATATGTTCAGTCATGACATTATGCAACCGTACACTTTGGTACGGCCAATACACCAGGGGCTTAAGCACCCCATAATACGGTGTGAGAAGACCGAACACTCTGATGAGTGAGGCACCCCGAACTTATAGCACTATATGCATCGGCTCCGAATCATGTCTTGGGTCAATAGTTGGGTTTGCCCGGCTCCCATATTTTGGTACCTTACGTTCTGCAATGTTGGCTAAGGTAGCACTGGGAGAACTACTGCGATTGTGCCCCAGTTGACCTGGGTTAACACCTCAGTAAACAAAGCTAAAATTGACCGTCATGATAGTGCGAGAGACCGGTCGCTGTTCGCGAGGTTTTTCGAGTCCCTAAAGACTTATGCCGCTTAGAGCGAGGAGCCGGATTTATCTGGCCTAGGCGTGGATAGCGCCCCGAACTTGGTCTTCCGAATACTAGGGGCTTCGCCGAAATTTAAAATTATAGAATTCTATGGCTAAGTGAGAGTGATAAAGCATTATAAGTCCGATGGCCTTGTTTGTTGTGCTGAGCGCCTCCCTAGATGGACCCAAGAATGGGAACAAGAGCGCTCAGGTTTATCCCGAACACCCCAGCACTCGTGGCATGGGGGTAGAAGCCGACGACTTGCATCTCTCAGATTTCATAAACGGCCCCACAGAAGGTAATATTTTAAATTCAAAAAGCGTTGGTTAGCGCATCTGAGCAAGTTTTCAGCGCACAGGATAAACACGAGCGAGTTTACTAAAAAATTACATCCATGGTACATTCCTCCGCCACAAGACGGGCACCCTTCAGGACGCTCTCATAATACATCTAAGGCTTGCGATGCTCCTTCCCCTTCGGTGGCCCATCCTTCACTAGCTTGTCAGCATCTAGCTTGCCCCAGTGCACTTTAGCACGGGCAAAAGCCCTACGGGCGCCCTCGATACACACGGAATGCTTGATAACTTCAAGCCATGGACAGGCATCCACTAGCCGCCGCACCAGCCCAAAGTAGCTCAAAGGCAAGTAGTCACAAGGCCACAGCCGGCCTATCAGGCCCTTCATTGCCTGTTCGGCTGCCCTATGAAGCTCGACCAGCTGCTTCAGCTGGTCGCTCAAGGGCACCGGGTGTCCGGCCTCAGCATACTGGGACCAGAACACTTTCTCCGTCGAGCTTCCTTCCTCGGCCCGGTAGAATGTGGCGGCATCGGATACACTGCGGGGCAGATCTGCGAATGCTCCTGGAGAGCTCCGGATTCGGGTAAGTAACAGGTAATTTACTTTCACATGCTTGCTTTGCATAAAGAATGCCTTACCCGCCGCAATATTTTTCATCGCCTCAATCTCCTGGAGGGCTTTTTGGGCTTTGGCCTAGGCAGATTTGGCGCTTTCATCGCCTCAAGCTCTAACCTCTCATGTTTTTTCACAAGAGCATCGAGTTCTTGCCGCACCTCCGCCACCTGTGCCTCTTGCTTCTCTCGCTCTGAGCGCTCCATGGCCGCATTATCTGCAGCCTTGGAAAGCGCTTCCTTCAGGGTTGCCACCTGAGTAGCGGCCCCTGCAACATTCACGTTGGTCCTGTCATTATTTGCAACCAGGTATTTCTATATACATTTACATACGGTATTACATACCCTCCTTGTCCTCGAGCTGCTTCTTGGCACGGCCGAGCTCATTCTCGGACCGCTCGAGGTTTTGCTTCAATGCGTCGACCTCCGCAATCAGTGCGGTAGAGGTTAACATCGCAACCTGCATTCCCATATCAACATATTTATGTTAGACTCCTGCGTATATCTTTTTAGATCCTCAGTCCGGCTTTTCTTTCGAACACCGAACTGAGCATCAGGGGCTACTGTCTATGCGGTAACATTTTTATATGTTTTGAATACATACCTCGAAGCATGTTAGCAGGCTGGTACAGGCTTCTGTCAGCCCGCTCTTGGTGGACTGAACATTCTGAATCACCGCACTCATAACAGTGCGGTGCTCCTCGTTGATGGAGGCACCGTTAAGCACCTCCAGCAAATTGTCCGGCATCTCCGGTTGGACGGAGGCCGCTGGTGTCATAGGTACGCCTTTCTTACGAAGGTGCCGCCTACCATACTCTGGAACCGTTGTTGGTTCCGGAGTGGTGTCCGGCCCGGGGCCGGACTTAGATCCCTCTGGGGCCTTACCCCCTTTGGGACTGGAGACCGGGAGGTCGCCTTGCGGCGCCTCCAGGACCACCTCCTCCTGGTTTAGTCCCTTTTGGGACTCCACCTCGGCGTCGTCCGTAGGGAGAGGGGAGGAGGCCGTCGGAAGTGAAGCGCTATTCACATCCGACGAATCCAGGGAGCCGCTTGACGAATCGCCGAGCTGAGCCTTGGGCGGACTGCATGATTGAATTCGGCGTCAGAAGGTACCATACATTAGAGGAGCGCCATAAGTTATTCTGGTATCCGGACACTTACGATTTTGCTAGGGGCTTAACCCTGGATGGCCATTCCTCCCCGCCGTCTTAGGAATCGAAGGCGTAGTCCGGCAGAAGGGTCCTCCCCTTCTTGGACCCTCCGGCCTCCCCAGTTGGGGTGGCATTCCTTTTCTTTCCTCCCCCCGCTGGAGGGGGAGAGGCTTCTTCTTCTTCCTCCTCCTCGTCCTCAGAGGCGGAGGGTGCTTCGGGGTTGTCAGGCGATGAATCCGACACCACCAGGCGCCGGGAACTCTTTCGGGTCCCCGTGGCCTTCTTCTCCGGCACCACATGTGGTGCCGGAACCAGCAGCTTCATCAAGCGTGCGTCTGCTGGGCCTTCGGGCAAAGGGGCCGGACAGTCAAACTGTCCAGATGTCCTCTTCCAGTCCTGTCAAAGGAGCAGGAGTTAGATCATACATGGAATCAAACTATGAAAATCAAGTGTCCCGTGAAGGACTAAAAGCAAGCTTACTTCGGTGGCTTGGCGCTTGGCGCAGAATCCGCGATCCTCGGTGACGGGTGGGGAGACCTCGGAGCTCTTGAATAGCACCTTCCAAGCGTCCTCGTGCTTTGTGTCGAAAAGCCGGGATAGAGTCTGGTGCTGGGCCGGGTCAAACTCCCACAAGGTGAAGGCCCGTCGTTGACACGGGAGGATCCGGTGGAAGAGCATGACCTGGACTACGTTGACAAGCTTACGACCTTCTTGTTCACTAGGTCTCAGACGCAGGTTCGGAGTCCGGTCACCTCTTTCGGACTACCCCACAACAGGCCCGTCTCCTTCCAAGATGTGAGCCGAGTGGGGATGCCAGATCGGAATTCGGGGGCCGCTGCCCATTCAGGGTCACGCGGCTCGGTGATATAGAACCACCCCGACTGCCACCCTTTGATGGTCTCTACGAAGGCGCCCTCAAGCCATGTAACGTTGGCTATCTTGCCCACCATGGTGCCTCCGCACTCCGCTTGATGGCCGCCCACGACCTTCGGCTTGACGCTGAAAAGCTTCAGCCATAGGCCAAAGTGAGGCTGGATGCGGAGGAAGGCCTCACATACTACGATGAACACCGAGATGTTGAGGATGAAGTTTGGGGTCAGATCATGGAAGTCCAGGCCGTAGTAGAACATGAGCCCCCGGATGAACGGGTGAAGAGGAAAGCCCAGTCCGTGGAGGAAATGGGGGAGAAACACGACCCTCTCATGGGGCCTAGGGGTGGGGATGAGCTACCCCTCATCACTACTAGAAAAACCCCTACTAATGGCGCACCTAATATGGCCATTAATGGCGCATCTGTGGTGCGCCATTAACAGCACGCCATTAGTATTTTGTACTAATGGCGCACCACCTGGTGCGCCATTAGTATCTGGTATACTAATGGCGCACCGCGGGTGCGCCATTAGTATAGGCCAGCGTGCGCCATTAGTATGCCTCCCAGGGGCCATGTATACCCAGGTGCTTTGGCATACTAATGGCGCACCACCACTGAATGCGCCATTAGTAACCGCAGCATACTAATGGCGCACTACCCAGTGATGCGACATTAGTATGCACTGTCATACTAATGGCACACTATCCTGTGATGCGCCATTAGTATGAATATTAGGTTTTTTTTATCTTTTTATTTTCTATTTTTTGCACAGGTTACAAAATGTATAGTTTGACAAAATATAGACAGCACACATCAACAACAGATTCATCGAATACAATAGAAGATTAGTCTTTGAATACAATTCATCATATTAGTCTCCGAATACAATTCATCATATTAGTCTCCGAACTAAAAAGACCGAACAAAGATAGAACATTATATTACAAGTCTCGAGACCGCGAGTAGCGAGTTTGTCTTCACATTACAAGTCGATATCGATCATCTAAACTACCATCACATAGAAGAGAGCTGCGGTCATCACGATGAGCATCATCACGATGAAACTCGTCTTCATACGGTTCCTCCAACGCTCCCTCCCCTCTCCCGCTAGATAGCGGGCGTATCTAGATTCGGCCTCAGCCCTAGTGGTGTACCCTTTGTAACTGTTACCGCTGAATCGGTGAACCTGTCTCCGACACTCCTCCCAGTCATCGTAGACTCCGGGAACCTTACCCATGTACACGACATACGTCGGCATCGCTATGCACTAGCCAAACGAAACGTTAGTACCAATTCACAGACAATACATAAGCAATATATAATTATGCAACAGAACGATCGGAAGAGAAAAGGAAGACATTAATAGCATCGATTACATCTAAGTTGAACGACTCTCGAAACCAAAGAGACATACTACAAGTTCATTAAAGTTTAATTACAACATGAGCCAATCGATGTTTCAGAACTAGACAACTCGACTCAAGGGACCGGAGCGTGGATGAAGCCGCCGTCTATCGTGGGAGTCATGAAAGAACGGGCGTTGTCATCCTGCATTTGTAGCATTGTGTCGATGTCACTGTTGGACGGTTGATTTCTGAGGTAGAACTGCCCCGAGGTACGAAGGACATCTTGATGGATGATTTCCGCAAACTCCGACTGGATGCGAAAGAATTCTTGTCGGAGGTCCGCGTCCTGGATTGCCGACACGCTCGCGGCCCAATCTTTGAGTTTACTCGGTAGCAGAAGTTGATGATGGTCCCGTACGATCGCCCGCATTTGATGGATGGCGTAGTAGGCACCCTTCTGACCGCCAGGTGGCTGCTTGACGCAGCAGAACGTCGTATTGTGGGAGAACACGTGCTTGCCGTACTTACGAATAGGCCTGGTGAAGGTGCCTCCAGATTGGGCGTAGCCGGGGAGAACATCATCAAGAACCTTCTTGACATTTGTGTAGTCTACGTTCGACCGACGGTCCGGGTCGAAATACGTGGCCATGGAATATTTGGGGCTTAGGAGGATGAGCGTGCAACGTGTGTCACTGCAGAAAACACGGAATGTTAAAAGAAAAACGATCGAAAAGTAAGAATTCATATGTTACGGGCCGGTTGAGGGGAGGACTTACTCGGGAAAGTAAGGCACGAGGAAGTTATCCTTATCTTGGTTTGCCAGAATGACGCCTTCGAGGTAAGAACTCGCGACTTGCCGGTCCCCAGCACTGCCCAAGATCTTGGCACGCATGTAGAAGGGGTCGACTATCACGATGTCCGGGGTCTTGTCGCGAATGATCCGCATCTCCATACTCAGCGAAAATAGCCAAACGAAGGTGTAGTGCAGCGGATGAAGGTTCAACATAGCGTGGATGTCATCAAAACACAGGACGATCGTACGCCCGATGGAGTTATCCACAAAGCCCTTGCCCTCTGGCACCTTGGCCGCGAAAACCGGGTATGCCACATCCTTCTCCCTGAGACGCCGCTTCTCCAAAGCAAGAACACTGTCATGCAGACTCCGCATAGCACCGGTTGCAGCATTGAGCATATTTGTCGGTAGCATCGCCCTACCCGCCACATGCACCCTCCTCAAGATATCCTGCGGTGAAGGTGGCCTGTCCTGAGCACGGATCGTACTCGGTGCCGGCTGGCTCGCACCCTTCTTAGTCTTTCTTTTGCGTGCCTTCTTCTTCTCCTGTAATGGGACCGAGTTCTGCTCACAGACCGCCTTCTTGAGTGTGTTGGGGCTGATAATATTTCGCACCTCGCCTATCTGAGGCTCGGTGAAGTCGGCAGCTGGAGGCGTCTCCTGAGAGCTGAACGCCAGACGGCGCCTGTTGCATCTTGGCTTCTCCGCGGTACGAGCTAGATCGCACACGTCTTTTGTTGGGTTTGGTTCTTGAGAAGGAGGCCCCATGAAGTCGCCATCGTACCCATGCTCGGCAAAGTACTGATCGACGTTGCCAAATGTATCATCGTCGTCGTCGTCGTCGTTCTGATCCTGTGCCATATGCATGTTTGGATCCAGTGGCATAGGGATGTCCGGCACCGTTACGGCGGTCTTGCCATGGGGCCGACTTGGCGCCGGCACGACTGGCGGTGTTGTCTTTGGGGTGGTGTCCCCCGCCCCCAAACGAATCTGGCTCTTCGGCCAAAGCAGGGGCCAGCTCAGGCAGGCGCTGAGGGTCATCACGTCATCATCGTCGGCCCCGACGGGTCGAATCGGAGGTAACAAGTCGTCGCAGCCTGGCAGCACCCGAACCAGTTGAACCCTAAACAAGTTGGGTGGCATCTGGGTACCGTGGAACAAGGGGTTGCCCGGTTGAATGATTTTGCCCTTGGCGACATCGACCAACTCGTTGTTCACGAAGTGGAGGAGAATGCACGGAACGTCGGCGGCGCCCTGCGAAAACATGTAGGGCGTCAGGGATGCCCAGTCAAAGGCAAGGAGATGAAGTCCTCGGCCGAGAGAGGCTTAATTAGTTACCGTGATGATGGCGTCGAGCTCGGCTAATGTCGAGGCACCGCCAACGGCGGGCGTGCAGTTGACGGAGCGGCCGCTTGCTGAAGAGGTGCCGGCCGGCGTACACCCGGGTGCATTAAGCTCCCGTGCCGGCGTCGGAGACACCAATGCCGCCTCCGCCGGAGGCACCAATGGCCCCGCCATCGCATTATGCGAGTTGCTGGCCGTGAAGCTAGGAATCGGTGGCGGCCCCTGTTGGCCGCCCGCAATCCACGCACTCAACCCCGAGATCAAGGTAGGCACAAGGGTGGTGATCGTCGCTCCGAGTCGTTGTTCCACTTGCTCTTGGACAATCTCCGGAATCCGCGCCACCTGTGCCTTGAGTTCTTGAACCTCTCGCGCCTGGCTTTCCGAGCTGGTCTTTTTCTCCTTCCGCACACCAGCGGTATAGTATGACCCCCATTTTGTCGACAAGCCTTTGCCGGCCACACGACCAGCTGACGTCGGCTTACTGAGCTTATCCTTGTTCTTCATTATATTCAACCCCCTATTTAGAGTGGTGTCCCAAGGGTTGCTCTTAGTCGACCCCGCGCTACTGCTTTCAGTCGCCTGCGGAAGGAATGTGAACCATTTAGAAATTCGGCTTCATTAATTAGAATGCAACCATATGGAGCTAATTACGAGGGGGTGTATTCCTTACCAGAACAAGCTCAAGCCACCTGGTCTTCGGATCCGTGGTAAGCTCCTTTGTTTTCGGGTCCTTCTTGTACCGGGCCCTGACAAAGTTCCTGGTCTGCTTGTCACCGTATTTATCGAAGAGGGGCGGTAGGCCTTGCTCGGCACGGTCTGCCTCCTCCTTGTCCCATATAGGCTCCGCCACTCTGTAACGGCCGGGACCGAGTGTGTTTTCCCCTATGTTCAGCTCCCGCATTTGTTTCCCCCACTCACTTGATTGGGAGCTTGCGGTGCTCGAGCAATTGATCTTGAAGTCGTTGTAGTCATCTTCGGTGATCGAAGGATTTTTCTCCTTGATCTTCTCATAACTCTCACCTTTCTCGATCATTCTCTTCACATTGCTTTTCCAAGTAGACAGGGCCTTGCTCATCTTCGTGAGGGCAGCATTGTTCACTTTATTCCCTTTGAGGCTTGTGTTTTCGAATTCAGCGGGGAACTTGTATCGTTCGTGCAGCTTCGTGAAGAGGAGGTGGCGCAAATTCCCTCGGTCAGGATGCCTCAGGTTCTCGGTGTTGATCGAGACGATGCTCCGGACAATGCACCCGAGCTGAAGCGAGTACCCCTTGACTATTCGTTCGGGCGCCGTTGGATTCCCGTTGGAGTCCACTTCAGTAACTTCCTCCTTGAGGGTGCGGAGCACGATCGGGCGCCGGTCCTTCCGTTGCCTCTTCGGCTGGCTGCTATCTGTGCGTGCGCCGCCATCATCAGTGGTGGCATCCTCGGCGGCACCATCAGTGGTGGCATCAGTGTGGTCATCCTCGGCGGCACCATCCGTGGTCTCAGGATCGGTGGGGAAGGCGGCGGCCTCATACAAGTGAGGTTGTTCCTCCATCTCCTGGGACAGCTCCCAGAATGCCTTGCCGCCCGAACCCCCGGCCTCATCGTTGTGGGCCATGTTTCTCTCTAAATAGAAACAAAGTTTGGTCAAAAAGTTGGTTATTGTCAAGGAACAAGATCATGGTCTCATCATTTAGGGTTTGTCGACACCGAGGCATCCTAAAATCTAAGCTTTTATCATTGAGGGTTTTTCGACGCCAAGGCACCCTAAAAGCCTAACTTTTCATCATTTCGGTTTTTATCGACACCGAGGCACCCTAAAAGCCATGCATTAGTCACAAGTACGCCGGGGCACTTGATCCTACTTAATTAACTACTAAGATACCCCGGCCTATGCATTAGTCACAAGTACCCCCATATGTCCTATTTTTAGCAAAGTCATGCTAAAATTCACGGAAAATTTCAGCATGACCTTTGCTGAAAAAAGGACATATGGAGTACCCGAATTTGCCGGAACGGAAGTTAATCGACATTCCAGCAAACTCAAGGGCCTCTCGGGGTACCTGCAAAATCATCACGACACGATGGTCGGAGAAAAAACCCAGCAAACTAGCAAAATCATCACAAATTGTTTTCTGTTAAAGATGATCATCATCTTTACAAGTCTTTCTCAATGTGATCACAAGTAATTCAGAGGCATCACAAGTAATTCAGAGCATCACAAGGCATTAGTAGTTCAGTACATGAACACGTTTTACAAACCCATATAAGAACAAGTGAATTCTAGTCCCATTGACACTCCTTGTTTTCTACAAACACCAAGTACTAGGGCACACGAAAAGTTCTGAAATTTGTGTGCCTAACTCAATTAACTGAATTTTCAGTAACCGAATAAACTGAATTTTCAAAACTGCAAGAAGCCAATTAAAAAAAATCCAACAGCACTAGAACTGAGATGATTGACAGTAGTTTTGTTCACTGTTATGAAGAGAAACTTCTTCTTGTAAGAAAGGACTTCGCGTGTGGTTTGGAATATTCAGAAATCAAGTTGAAATATAAAACCATATAGAGGTAGGTATGCTACAAGTCTACAACATATATACTAATTAATCAACTGCAATCAGGAGACAGTTTCTTCTTCTAAGTCCATCTCACGGTTCGCTGAATTAAGAAAAATACATCATCATTTCAGAAAACTTACGCAAACTACTCAAAACAGGAAGAAGAAGAAAAACACATTTCAGAAGGAAAAAACTTTTGTATAGCTAGAATTCAGAATGCATTCAACAATCCAAACTTTTGTATTTCCTGGATAACAAACAGTAATGATCTCTAGCCCTGACATTCATTTATTCATTCTTCTAGTAAATAGGTGCATAAATGTTCTTGCCGAATGGGTTTATTTTTTGTTGATCTATATGCTCATATATGCAGACGAGGCTAGCCACTTTTCTGCCACTCATATGCCACTGATAAAAAAAATGAACTTTCACCAGTAAGTTGTAACTTGGCAGCCAGTCAGTTTATACAACAAAGATAATCATATATTTCTATGAACACTAGATGCCAATCTGAGGATAAAAAAGCATCAACTAGTAACTAGTGCATATGATCATCACTAGCCCATAATAGTAATTAAGTTTTTTTTGTAGACAAACAACATGTTTATCTTTCAGGCATCTACATCTCAGAGTGTACCGAACAAAACCCAGAGCTTGGTGCTAGTGCTCTGCTGCTCAAATTGGGTCAAGAAGCATCTACTAGTAACTAGTGCATATGATCATCACTAGCCCATAATTTGTGTACTCCAAAAATTCAAGCAATTGTACCAAATTTTGAAAGAGATTTTTCCAATTTATATTTAAATAGAATTGGGGTATATACCTTGGAATTCTCCTAATGGAAACAGCACTAACTGGCATCTCTATTTCAGCACGAACTGTCAGAAGACTTTTGACCTAAATAATATTTAAATGGTTGTAAGTTAGTAAAGTACATAAAGAAAGATCATCGAGTAATTCTCCATGGCATAATTTTTACCTACCAACAGGAGACCTATAACATTTCTAGGGTTTCCTGAATACACAGGTACACGGCTGTGGCCCCGGGCAAGAATTATTAGATTCTAACTAAATCATTACATTCTAACTAAATCCACAAGTCAGATCTCAACTCAAACGCAACACGGACCAAAGATAAATAAGAACTAAGACATACATCTATCCTACTGCCACATCTACTGATTATATCCTATCCTGATACTAGTCATATCTCATATCCAAGTACCGCTTAATTTTCCTTTTTTAGGGCAATCCTATGCCTTAATTTTCTTTTTCAGACAATGCTATGTCTTCCTAAATAGGCATGTGTTGCTGTCTTGGACATGCCAGATAGCCACAGGGCCCAGGCCGACCATAACGCCAAATGCTCTATGAATATTATCTGCCAATCAATTAACTAGGAAAAATGCTCTATGAAACAGTAGAGTCAGGATCTCCTACCAGTAAGGGCTGAACAACAACCAAACCTCAATGAGCTGTTAGAGAATGCACTCTTATACTACAGGGGTGCAAGAGAAATTCCTCGAATGTAGTATTAAAGGGGATATTGAAAGTAACAACCAAATGAAGCAACTAATCAACTGTGTGCTATCTAGCTAATCTGGAGCCTCAGTGAAATAATTATCAGTCTCTGGGATTGTTAGCACCATCCTCATCTGGAAATGAGTAGTTGCTTCATGTGCTAGCTGGGTAAATGTGAAGGTGATGCTATATCTTGATGCTCATGACAGGTACATTGCAAGTAGCACAGTTGCAATTTTCGGAAGAAGAAAAAACTCGTATAACTCCAGCATGGCAGCATGTCTTTGATGTCCACTTTAGTGAATGAATTTAATCGAAAACAGACCAACCAAAGTTTTGTAACAGCAAACCCATACTTTAGTTGGAGGTTTAATCTTCAGACTGAGCTTACGAAGGATAACAATGGCGAGCTTATACATACCACAGCACAGGATCGCTCTGAACCAACATGTAATGCTGGATAATAAGTCTCTTCACCGCAGTCCAAGACTTCTTCTACAGTTTCCTGCCATTTTCACAACCAAAATAAACAGCAATTATCAACAAATGGGAATCTGGTGCTCAACACTTTTTCTGTTACACAGATGTATCAGTCCTGTTCTAGTCTATAGTCCTGTTCTAGTCTACTTGTGGAATGGAGAAGGAAGCAAGCACGTGAGAGGAGGCTATGGACTTGCGGAATAGAGAAGTAAGGAGGAGGTGGTCGTACCTTGGGCGTCTAGTCTAGGTCCTGCGGCGCCGTGGCATCGAGGGAGGCGGGTCGACGGTGGTGTGGATGGGGCGGGGTCGAGGTGGGGCAGCGGCGTCGGGGCGGGGTCGAGGCGGCGTCGGGGCGGCGGGGCAGCGTCCGGGCGGCGGGGTCGGGGCGGCGTCCGGGGCGGCGTCCGGGCGGCGGGGTCGGGGCGGCGTCCGGCGCGGCGTCCGGGCGGCGGGGTCGGGGCGGCGTCCGGGCGGCGGGGTCGGGGCGGGGTCGAGGCGGCGTCGGTGCGGCGTCCGGGCGGCGTCCGGGCGGCAAGGAGAGGGCGAGGGAGGGAGAGGGCGAGGGCGAGGGCGAGGGCGAGGGCAGCGGCGGCGGCGGCGGTGGATCGAGAGGGAGAGAACTGGCGAGGGGGATCGGGCGAAGGGGGATCGGGCGAAGGGGGGATCGGGTGAAGGGGGGCCACAATACTAATGGCGCACCTCACCGTGGTGCGCCATTAGCATGTCCATACTAATGGCGCACCCCACCGTGGTGCGCCATTAGTATTTTTTTTATTTCAACTCGAGCCAAAAGGTTATGTAGTACCAGAACCTATCTATGTCAAGCCCACTCTACTAGCTCGACTGGTCAGTAGCCAGTTCTCACACCAGGAGGTCCTGGGTTCGACTCCCAGGCTCCACAAATTTTTTTTAGCATTTAAAAAGCTGTTTGATACTTATTTATGTTTAAATATGTTCAAACTTGTTTAAATAATAACAGTAATATTTTTTTATAAGACAGTAGCATTTAAAAAGCTGATTGATACTAATTTTTTTTATAAGACGGTGCGCGGGGTGCGGGGGGTCGGCGGCGGCGGTTGAGTAGGGGAATCGAGGGTGCGGGGGGTCGGCGGCGGTGGCCGGTGGACTGGGGGGGTGCTCGGCGGCGAGGGGGGCCGGATCTGGCGAGGTGGGATAGCGATCGAGATGGAGGGGGATCGAGATCGAGTGTCCATGAAATTTAAAAATATTCATGATAGTTCAAAAAGTACCCATGAAATACAATCGAGAAATGAAGGCTACGATTTAAATACAATCGATCTTAGCTAGCTATCTGTTCACAATCTTCTTGCCCTTCTTTTTCGCAAATGGAGTTCTTCTGTGGACGTGCCTGTTGACGGGCAGACCAACGGGGTTCTCGATGCCTAGATAATTCGTGCAGTAGGAGATGCACTCTTCGGTCAGAAAGCCCCTGGCTATGCTTCCTTCTGGACGTGACATGTTGCGAACGTATCCTTTGATGACACCATTCATCCTTTCGAACGGCATCATGCTGTGCAGGAACGTCGGCCCGAGTTGGATGATATCCTCCACTATATGGACCAGCAGATGCACCATAACGTCGAAGAATGCGGGCGGGAAGTACATCTCAAGCTCGCATAGTATCACCACGATCTCTTCCTATAGCCTTCTGAGTTGCCTCACGCCAATCGACTTCCGAGAGATGACGTCGAAGAAGTTGCATAGGCCAAATAGCGTTTCACGGACGTGCGCGTCCATGATCCCACGGATTGCAACTGGAAGTATCTGCGTCATCAGCACGTGACAGTCGTGAGACTTCATCCCGCTGAACTTCTGCTTCGCTGGGTCTAGGTATCTGCTTATCTTCCCCGCGTAACCGTAAGGAAGTTTTACTCCTAGGAGGCAGGTGAAAAACTGCTCGATCTCCTCCTGACTTAGAGTGAAGCACGCGGGAGGGTAGTCATTTCCGGTCTTCTTGGCCTTTTTGCCTTTGCGATGACTTTCTGTGTCTTGCTTCGCCTCATCATCATCATCATCATCATCATCATCATCATCATCATCATCATCATATATAGCGTGAAGCTCCTACCTGATGCCCATTGATTTCAAGTCTGCCCTTGCTTTCGGCCCATCTTTGGTCCTCTCTGGCATGTTGAGCAGGGTACCAAGCAGACTCTCGCACACGTTCTTCGTGATATGCATGACATCAAGGCTGTGAGGCACACGGTGGATCTTCCAGTACGGCAAGTCCCAGAAAACAGACCTCGTTTTCCATACCTTCAGCAGCGGCTCTGGCGCCTTTCGCTTCTTTCCTGGCTCTGGTGCCTTTTGCTTCTTTCCCGGCAGTGGGCAGTCTTTCCAATTTTTCAACAGCTTGTCTATTTCCTCGCCGCTCCTCGTACACGGGCGTTTTCGGGGTTCGGTTTCACCATCGAACAGATCCTTGCGTTTCCTCCACGGGTCATCGTCGCGAAGCCACCTTCGATGTCCCATGAACACGGTTTTCGAAGACCCGGGATCTCTATCTAGCTGGCGATACATTGTGTCAACCATGCACCTTACGCATCCAGAAAATCCGTGGACTACCTGCCCCGCAAGATATCCGTAACCGAGATAGTCGTGCACCGTCGTGAGCAGTGCGGCTCTCATAGGGAAATATTCTTTCTCTGCGGCGTCCCACGTATTGGCTGGCGTTTTCCACAGCGTGTCAAGCTCCTCTTTCAGCAGCCCCAGATACAGATTGATGTCGTTCCCTGGTTGTTTCGGCCCTTCAATTAGCATACTCATGTGAATGTACTTCCTCTTCATGCACAACCAGGGGGGAAGGTTGTACATCCACACAAACACAGGCCAGGTGCTATGTGTGCTTCTCTGGCTGCCAAACGGATTGACTCCATCGGTGCTCGCGCCCAACACGATGTTCCTTGGATCGTTCCCAAATTCTGGGTATTCGAAGTTCAATGCTTGCCACTGGCTCGCATCCTTAGGGTGACTCAGCATCTTGTCTTTTTTATCTATCTCCGGATCATTTGCGTCATCTTCTCGCTTCTTCTCCTCCCTATCCGCGTGCCAACGCAGGAGCTTTGCTACCTTAGGATCCGCGAAATACCGCTGCAGACGAGGAGTGATCGGAAAGTACCACACCACTTTTCGAGGAGCTTTCTTCCTCTTCTTGTATCGAGTGACACCGCACACCGGACATATTGTAGACTCCGCATGCTCGTCCCGATAAATGATGCAATTGTTCATGCACACATGGTATTTCACGTGCGGTAAATCCAGAGGACACACGATTTTCTTTGCCTCCTCCAAACTGGTCGGGCACTTGTTCCCCTTGGGAAGACGTTCGTGCCAGAATGACATGTTCTCGTCGAAGCATGCGTCGGTCATTTTGTGTTTTACCTTCATCTCCAGAGCCATGAGCGTTACTTTCAGGCGGGTATCCTCGGGCCTGCATCCTTCATACAACGGAGTAACCGCGTCTAACTCAAGTTGATCCATCTTGGCTTTCTCTCGGGCGGCAGCTCTTGCGTTATCCGTCTGCTTGAGAAGCAGCTCTTGAATATGAGGGTCCTGCACCCAGCCCATCGATGGTCCAACGTCGTCTGCTCCGCCGGCATCATCATCATGTCCTGCATCTTCTACATGATGACTGTGTACAGCATCACCGTCGTGATCATCTTCTGGGGATTCTTCGTCTTCTCGCCCCCCCGAGCCGCGGTGGTTGTCTTGCTGCCCTTCCTCATTTCTTGCCCGGCCCCCATGAACGACTTCGTAGTCATCATCATCACCTTGCCACCGATAGCCATCCATGAAACCACGCAAGAGCAGGTGGTCCCGCACCTGCCTGGAATCCGGGTCCGCAATAAGGCTATTCAGCTTGCATCTTCGACACGGACATCTTATCTCCGTCTCGTTCTTTTGAAGCATCTCGGCCTTCGCGGACCTCAAAAACCTATTCACGATGCCTTCGGTCATCGTGTGGACCATGGTCGCCTGCGGGGTAGAGCAAAACGATATTTTAGAACCAAGAAAAAATTTGGCATGACTTTCCCTAAAAATAGGACCAAAAAGAATGCTTAATGCCAAAATTCTCGCCGAAACGGAAATGAATCAACATTCCGGCAAAATATTGGCAACTATCGCATTTCAAATACCGGTACACCTCCAAACACAAACACATATGCAACACCACAAACATATGCAACACCACGAACATACATAGATCTAGCTAGGCCATAAAAAGTGCATGTGCACATTGTTTGTAGGGAGAACAACATAAATATAGCTTCCCCCCTTACTTACCTAGCAAAACAAGGTAACTTAACCACTTAATTTGAATGAATCTATGGTGGAAATGAGGTGAAAAAGAGGAGGCACCCGAGACAAGGAGGAGGCGGTGGAGAGAATGAAGTGGGGAGAAAGTGAGTGTGGGAGGAGAGGCTGTCCAAAATATCTTGTTGCTGCCCACTTACTAATGGCGCACCAGCAACAAATGCGCCATTAGTAATCCAGGTTACTAATGGCGCACCCCCTGGCGGTGCGCCATTAGAACTTTTGCAAAAAAAGGAATAAAAGCAATAATAAAAAATAACATTAGTGGCGCACCTCCTGGATGGTGCGCCATTACTAGTTACAACTAGTAATGGCGCACCACCAGGGGATGCGCCATTAGTATGTTTGGACAGGCGCACTAGTTCAAAAAAAAATTGGTACTAATGGCGCACCGTGGTCAGGGTGCGCCATTAGTAGTTTCAACACTAATGGCGCATCAGAGGGTGGTGCGCCATTATTATATACTAATGGCGCACCACTTGTCTGGTGCGCCATTAGTGTCATTTCCATCTATAGCCCCTTTCCTAGTAGTGCATCTGGAAGCCGGTGCGCGATGTCGTCAGACAAGTATCCGGCCTTCCTCAACTTTTTGATTTGCCCCTCCGTGACGGAGGAGGCCATGCATCTACCTCCCGCTCCAGACATGATTGGAGAAGGTTGAGGTGGGAAGTGCGGACTTGGGCGCTGGAGCTTGAGTGCGCAGGAATGGATAAGCAAAGGAGGAAGAAGGCGTAAATGGAAAGGGTGGATCCTTATCCCCTTATATGGACGGCCGAAACTATAAGCCCCCACCAGCCTAATAAAACTCGCTTATCTCCCAAGCGCCGCAGTTAATGGCGCGGTTGGGTTACCCACGCCCGTATTGATGAGAATCCCAGAATAAGGGGACACGATCTCTGCTTTGACAACGCGTGCCAAGGAAACCGCCTCGCTAAACGCGCTGAGGTGGATCAGTAAAATGATTCGAATAAAGGCTTGGCTGTGGCATGATGTCACGCTGCGGAATACTTCAACAGATTAGATTTGTGCAGATATTATTCTCTCTACGGTGGTATGTGGAACTTATTTTGTAGAGCCAGACACTATCCTTGTGTTCAACATCTTCTATGAAGTATTTGGAGGAGGAACCCGCCTTGCAATGCCGAAGACAATTTGCGTGTCAGAATTGTCGTCATTAAAGCCTGGTTCAGGGGCTACTGAGGGAGTCCTGGATTAGGGGGTGTCCGGATGAACGGACTATGACCTTTGGCCGGACTCCCGAACTATGAAGATACAAGATTGAAGACTTCGTCCCATGTCCGGATAGGACTTTCCTTGGTGTGGAAGGCAAGCTTGGCGATTCGATATGAAGATCTCCTCCCATTGTAACCGACTCTGTGTAACCCTAGCCCTCTCCGGTGTCTATATAAACCGGAGAGTTTTAGTCCGTAGGACGAACGACAATCATACCATAGGCTAGCTTCTAGGGTTTAGCCTCTCTGATCTCATGGTAGATCAACTCTTGTACTACCCATATCATCAATATTAATCAAGCAGGAGTAGGGTTTTACCTCCGTCGAGAGGGCCCAAACCTGGGTAAAAACATCATGTCCCTTGTCTCCTGTTACCATCCGCCTAGACGCACAGTTCGGGACCCCCTGCCCGAGAT
Organism: Triticum aestivum; assembly: GCF_018294505.1. Classification (NCBI taxonomy): domain Eukaryota; kingdom Viridiplantae; phylum Streptophyta; class Magnoliopsida; order Poales; family Poaceae; genus Triticum; species Triticum aestivum. Next base: position 369,412,150 of record NC_057807.1, read on the forward strand.
CCGCCGGTTTTGACACCGACAAGGAGTTTTTCCCCTCTTAGGCGACTCGGCCTCCAAGGATGTGGAGGCCACCCTTTTCTCTCTCTCCCCCACTGGGGATTCGTCTTCCTCCTCCTTGTCGTCCTCTTCGGAGGAAGAATGGGCATTGGAGTCTTCGGATTTTGTGTCCGAGGCACCGTGGCGACGGAGGCCACCCCTGGTCTTCTTGGCCTCCTTCTCGGTCTTCTTCTTCGGCGCCTTGTAAGGCGCTGGGACCAGCATCTTCGTCAAAAGTGGGCCGGCCGGTTCTTTTGGCAGAGGGGTCGGACAGTAGATCCTCCCCACCTTCTTCGTCCAGCCCTAGGAGAGTTGTGGAAAACAAATTAAGCATTTTCCTCAGGACATGCGAATGAAACATATGAATTGCCAACATACGATGACTTAACGAACTTGCAGGGCGGGACAGTTGGTACACGCGGTCCGCAGCGGAGTCCGGCCACGATTTGCCGGACTTAAAGAGCACCTTCCAAATATCCTTATGCAAGGAGCCGAAGAGCTCTAGCAGGGTCTGGTGCTCGGTCGGGTCGAATTCCCATAAATTACAAGCCCTGTGTTGGCAAGGAAGAATCCAGCGAACTAACATCACCTGGACTACATTGACAAGTTTGATATTCTTGTCTTCCATATCCTTGACACGCGGCTGGAGCACCGACAGTTCGTCAGATGAAGATCAGTTCAGGCCCTTTTTGGGCCAGGATGTAAGCCGCAAGGGGGCTCCGGATCGGAATTTGGGAGCAACGGCCCATTCCGTGTTGCGCGGCTCAGTGATGTAGAACCACTGCTGCTGCCACTCTTTGACGGAATCATTGAAAGTACCTGCTGGCCATGTGACGTTGGGAATCTTGCCACCATGGCGCCTCCGCACTTGGCATGCTCGCTGTTCAATACCTTGGGCTTCACATTAAAAACCTTCAGCCATAAGCCGAAGTGTGGCGAGATGCGGAGAAAGGCCTCGCACACGATGATGAATGTGAGATGTTGAGGAAGGAATTGGGGGATAGATCATGAAAATCGATCCCATAATAATACATGATGTCGCGAACGAATGGGTGGAGGGGAAACCCTAGCCCGCGGACAAAATTAGGGAGGAATACAACCCTCTCGTGGGGTTCCGGAGTTGGGACGGTCTGTCCTGCCGTCGGAATACGGTGGCCGATTTTCTTGGCCAGATACCCGGCCCCCCCCAAGCTTTTTGATATCCTTCTTCTAGACGGTAGAGGCCATCCACTTGCCTCCTGCTCCGGATCTAGACATATTCGGAAGACCCTTTTGGGCGGAGAAGACGAACGCTTGGGCGATAGGGCTCGAGCGGGGGAATGGATGAGCAGAGGGAGAAGAAGGCGTGGGTGAAGAAGGGAGTCCTCATCCCCTTATAAAGGCAGCAGGGATCCTGCGCCTCACCATTTGCCCGATAAACTCGCTTATTCCCCAAGCGTCGCGTTGATGGCGCGATTGGGTTACCCACACCCATATTGATGAGAATCCCATGATAAGGGGACACGGTCTCTGCTTCGACAAAATGTGCCAATAAAACCACCTCGCGATATGTGCGGTGGCAGGTTGAGAAAAACGGTTCGCATAATGGTCGGGCCACGGCGTGATGTCACGCTATGAAAAGTTGTCAGCAGATTAGATTTGTGAAATATTGCACTCTCTACGGTGGTATGTGGAATTTGTTTTGCAGAGCCAGACACAATCCTCGTATTCAAGATCTTCTAAGGAGTATTCAGAGAGGGAACCCGCCTTGCAATGCCAAAGAAAATTTGCGCGCCGGACTCATCGTCATTGAAGCCTAGTTCAAGATACAAGATTGAAGCCTAGTTCAAGATACATCGGCTACTGAGGGAGTCCTGGATTAAGGGGTCCTCGGACAGCCGGACTATTGGACTATGAAGATACAAGATTGAAGACTTTGTAACGTGTCTGGAAGGGACTCTCCTTTGCGTGGAAGGCAAGCTTGGCAATTCGAATATGTAGATCTCCTTGTCTGTAACCGACTCTGTGTAACCCTAGCCCCCTCCGGTGTCTATATAAACCAGAGGGTTTAGTTTGTAGGACGACAACAATCATAATCATAGGCTAGCTTCTAGGGTTTAGCCTCTACGATCTCGTGGTAGATCAACTCTTGTAATACTCATATCATCAAGATCAATCAAGCAGGAAGTAGGGTATTACCTCCATCGAGAGGGCCCGAACCTGGGTAAACATTGTGTCCCCCACCTCCTATTACCATTAGCCTTAGACGCACAGTTCGGGACCGCCTACCCAAGATCCGCTGGTTTTGATACCGACAACGAGTTCTTTGTTGAGTTTTGTGTGGATGAAGTTTTTGAGATTTAGGAAAACCGTGATATGAGAGTAATTAAGGAGACACAAAAGCTCAAGCTTGGGGATGCCCAAGGCATGCCAAAATAATATTTCAAGAAGTCTCAAGCATCTAAGCTTGGGGATGCCCCGGTAGGCATCCCACCTTTCGTCTTCAACAACTATCGGTTAGTATAGGTTGAGACTATGTTTTTGCTTCTTCAAATAAGTTGTGTTGTGATTGGAATGTCATTTTTTGCTTGTTGTTTTTATAAAATACTTAGATCTGAAAGTTTTTAAATAAGAGAGACTCCACAATTAGCTACCCATTTACGTAACTACTTGCATGATCTTCACTTATATCTTTTTGGAGTAGCTTGTCATTTACTCTTGTGCTTCTCTTATATCCTATGAGTAAATTGTTGAATGAATTGAATATCATGGAGTTAAATTTACATGTTCATATCATGCCTATTAGTGCCTTCATATTGGGTTTATAAAGTGAAAGCTTTTGAAGCTTGACAATCACAATATTGGTCATACAAGCAATTCATGAATGATTAGTAGAAGGAAGAGAACTTTCACATGCAAATAGACTATCTTGGAAATCTTTTGTGATTGTGAGCCCCCATTAAAATATTATATGTCAAAAATGTTGATGTTGGACAAGTAAGACAACATAATGGTTTATGTTTGTTGATATTCACATATAAGTTATATTGTCATAGATCCTTCAACATGTGGTGCTTGCCCCCTATCTTTGCTAGCCAAAAATTTCATGCCAAGTAGAGATACTACTTGTGCATCCAAAAACCCCTAAATCAAAATCTTGTTTTGGGAGTCCACCATACCTAACTATGGATTGAGCAAGATCCTTCAAGTAAGTTGTCATCTATGGGGTTAGATAATTTAGTTTTAGAGAAAATTGAGCGTTGTACGAACTTGTGATGGTAAAGAATAAAAGTGACAAACTGCATAATAAAGGTTGCTATCACAAGGGGCAATATAATGTGACGTGCTTTTGCACTAAGGGGTTGAGCATACAAATAAATAAGCTCATGGCAACCTCTGCTTCCCTCTGCGAAGGGCCTATCTTTTGCTTTACAGTATTTACTTTTATGCAAAGAGTCAAAGTTTTTCTCTCTATTCCTTTTTATTTATCTCTTTTGGCAAGCATCATGTGGTGTGGAAAGATCTAGGCACATATATCCAGTTGGATATGGGTAGCATGAGTTATTATTGCGGACATCACCCTTGAGGTGAATACGTTGGGAGGCAAAATTATAAGCCCCTATCTTTCTATTTGTCCGGTTGAAACGTTTTGCTCATGTGTATGAGGTGAGTGTTATCAATCATAGAAGACTACATGATGGTTGAGTATGTGGAGCTCTTACTTAGACTCTGTTGAATAAGTTGAATTGCAATTGTTTGGTGACTAAGAATATAGGTTGTTGAGTTTCAAGAGAATTCATTGTTTGAACCTTAACATGTGAATTGGTTGCTACTTGGTCGTGAGAAGTTTTATAAGAAAGAATTGTTGTTATGATGCTAGGAAAAGTGATTAAAATTGTCATTGATCAAACTTGTGCACTTTGCTAGCATTCACACTTCATAAATTATTTCTTTTATCATTGACCTACTCGAGGACGAGTAGGAATTAAGCTTCGGGATGCTGATACGTCTACAACGTATCTATAATTTATGACGTATTCATGCCATGTTTACAATAATTTTATATGGTTTTGGTATGATATGCATGGAACTACCCCGGACTGACGTTGTTTTCAGCAGAACTACCGTGGTGTTGTTTTTTGTGCAGAAATGAAAGTTCTCCAAACACCGCGAAACTTTTTGTGGATTTTCTATTGACCAGAAGACTACAAATGGGACAGAGCAACACCTGGGGGGTGCCCCGAGGGGGCACAACCCACCAGGGCACGCCTAGGCCCCCAGACGCGCCCCGGTGGGTTGTGCCCACCTCGGTGGCCTCCCGCACCCCCTCTTCGCCCTATAAATTCTCAAATATTCCAAAAACTCTCAGGGGGAGCCTAGATTGGAAGTTCCACCGCCGCAAGCTTCTGTAGCCACCGAAAACCAACCGGGAGCCCGTTCTGGCACCCTGCCGGAGGGGGAGATCATCACCAGTGGCCATCTTCATCATCCTGATGGCCACCATGATGAGGAGGGAGCAGTCTACCCTCGGGGCTGAGGGTTTGTACCAGTAGCTATGTGTTTAATCTCTCTCTCTCTCTCTCTCTCTCGTGATCTTCAGATGTCACGATCTTGATATATCATGGGCTTTGTTAACATAGATGGATCATATGATGTTTCTCCCCTCTCTACTCTTGTTGTGATGAATTGAATCGTTACCGTTTGAAGTTTTGTCTTGTCAGATTGAATGTTCAGGTCTGAGAACACATGATGTATGTCTCGCGGTATGAATACTTTAGGTGACAATGAGGTATCATATTGATTCACTTCACTACTAGGAAAAGGGCTATAGATGGAAATGGCACTAATGGTGCACCAGACATGTGGTGCGCCATTAGTATATACTAATGGCGCACCACCTTCCGATATATATGCCGTATATATGGCTGGTCCTCTCCTCCTCTCTTCATTTCATATTCCCTTCTCTCCTCCTCTGCGGCGACCTCCTCCTACCTCCTCCCTCCTCCCTCCTCCCCTCCCCTCCCCTCCCCTCCCCTCCCCTCATGGTTTCTTCTCCCTCCTCTCCGGCAACCTCCTCCTCCCTCCTCCCTCCTCCCCTCCCCTCCCCTCCCCTCCCCTCCCCTCATGGTTTCTTCTCCCTCCTCTCCGGTGAGCTCCTCCTCCCTCCTCTCCCTCCTCCCTCCTCTCCGGTGAGGCAAAAAATCCCCTCCTCTCCGGTGAGCTCCTCCTCCCTCCTCTCCCTCCTCCCTCCTCTCCGGTGAGGCAAAAAATCCCCTCCTCTCCGGTGAGCTCCTCCTCCCTCCTCTCCCTCCTCCCTCCTCTCCGGTGAGGCAAAAAATCCCCTCCTCTCCGGTGAGCTCCTCCTCCCTCCTCTCCGGTGAGCTCCTCCTCCCTCCTCTCCGGTGAGCTCCTCCTCCCTCCTCTCCGGTGAGCTCCTCCTCCCTCCTCTCCGGTGAGCTCCTCCTCCCTCCTCTCCGGTGAGCTCCTCCTCCCTCCTCTCCGGTGAGCTCCTCTCCGGCAAAAGACCATGGCAACAAGATCCAAAAACAACAGGAACAAAATTTGAGAATATTGTCGTGCCAAAAAACAAGCAAAAAAAACGAGCAAAAAAGTGGGCAAAAAATCACGATCCAGATCTAGATTCTAAATGACGCAGGAAAGTGCGCCATTAGTATGCCGCGGTTACTAATGGCGCATCTAGTTGTGGTGCGCCATTAGTATCCAAAGCACCTGGCCCCTGGGAGGCATACTAATGGCACACCGTGGCCTATACTAATGGCGCACCAGTGGTGCGCCATTAGTATACCAGATACTAATGGCGCACCACTGGTGCGCCATTAGTAAAAATTACTAATGGCGTGCTGTTAGTGGCGCACCACAGATGCGCCATTAATGGCCATAATAGGTGCGCCATTAGTAGAGGTTTTTCTAGTAGTGCTTGATGCATATTATGGCACTCAACTTGCGGATTCCCGAGGTGACATTGGGGTAATCTATGCATAGGGGTTTATGCATGTTTTTATTATCTTTTCTCCGATAGAAACTTTGGGGCCTCCTTGTAGTTCTTTGTGTGGATTGAATATTATGATCATGAAGTTGTTTGATGCATATCGTAGAATTAACTCATGGATACTTGTGGTGACATTGGAGTATCTAGGTGACATTAGAGTTGATTGATGTGTGTCATATGGTGTTATTTTAGTACGGACTCTTGGTTAGATTGATCGGAAAGAATAGGTTTGTGTTATTTTAGTATGAACTCTAGGATAGATTGATCAGAAAGAATAGTTTTGAGGTGGTTTCGTACCCTACAAACAATTTCTATCTTTTGTTTTCCGCTAATAGGAACTCGGGAGTAATTCTTTATTGCACTTTGAGGGATAATCATATGATCCCACTATGTTAGCATTGTTGAGAGATTGCACTAGTGAAAGTATGCACCCTAGGCCTCATTTTCCATCATTGCAATACCGTTTGTGCTCTGTTTTACTATTTACTACCTTGCTGTTTTCGCACTACAAAAATTTATATCTACTATCGATACTACACTTTTATCACCATCTCTTCGCCAAACTAGTGCACCTATACAATTTTCCAGTGTATTGGCTGTGTTGGGGACACAAGAGATTTCATGTATTTGACTGCAGGGTTGCTTGAGAGAGACTATCTTCATCCTACACCTCCCATGGATTGATAAACCTTAGGTCATCCACTTGAGGGAAAATTGTTACTGTCCTACAAAACTTTGCGCTTGGAGGCCCAACACGAGTCTACAAGAATAAAATTGTGAACTAGACATCAATCATCCCTTCCTCTTTGGGGAAATACCGACGTATTTCAAGTCGCATCATGTTCCTAGGTAATTGGATATGAAATGATAGTGATAATCATCTGCAGCTTTTCATGCAGGAGAGGCCTACGCTAACAAGTAGCAAAATCCATTGACTACAAGTACTTATGATTGGAACAATTAGAAAGCATCCACAAATACTAGCACACTCATTAAGGTAAAACCCAACCATAGCATTAAGATCTAAGGTCCCCTATAATCCCATATGCAACAACTCACGAACTGGGGTTTTGGTTTCAGTCACTCCAGCAACCCACCATAAGCAAATCAATCACATATTGCAACACCCTACAATGTGAATCCCACACGTTTGCGCAAACGATGGGCACCATAGGACAACACCATAATAATGTACAAATCAAATCAACCATAACATATTACAATTAACCCATAGGACAAAAAGAAACTACTCAGACATAATAAAGATGCAAAACATCATTGGATAATAATATATAGCATCAAACACCATGTTCAAGTAGGTATTACAGTGGGTTGAGGTAGCATACTCTGCTGCACAGAGAGGGAGAAAGATGTTGATGACAATGGCGAAGTTGATGGATATGTTTGCCGTGACGAAGATTCCTCCACTGGCACTCCGACATCCCTAGGAGAGAGGGGAAGAGAGCCACCCTCGTTCTTCTCCCTCCTTGGCCTCTCCCCTAGATTGTGAGTGGTTTCCCCATTTGGTCCTTGGCTTCCATGGCTCCCGGAGGGCGAGCGACCCTCTGAGATTGGATCTCTCCTCCTCTATTTAGGTATTGTTTCTAAGTTCGAGCACCATTTCTTAAATATTTGAAGATCTATAACTCCGACCAGGTTGAAATTTTAAGGGGACTTTCCCCATAAAATTATCTTTCTTGCGGAAAAAGAAGAGCTCCAACTGACTTAAGGAGCCTCCATGCTCCCCCTCCAGTGGCGAGGGGCCTGGACATGCCCCAATGCCGTGTGTGACCCTCATGCACTACCTTACAATGATTTCTTCGCCAAAAAATCTGATATTTTCCAGAAAATTTCACAAAAAATAGGTTGTTATGGCTCAGTGAAGTTTTCAATTAAAACCTTAAACAATACAAAATTGGAACTGGTCTTTGGCATTGGATTAATAGGTTAGTCCAAATAAAAATAATATACATTTTTGCCAAAGGTATATACAAGTGGTATGATAATAGCATGAAATAATAAAAAGTTATAGGTACGTTTGTTACGTATCATTGTGTATCTTGCATATCTCTTTGTCTCCACACTTTCACAAAAATAACAATTGTGTGTAATTAGATTTTGTATATGCTTGAATCACTGGTAGGAACTTATGTTTCTCACACTGGGCTATGGAGCAACTATCCTTGATAGTGTTCTATTGGCTTCAGCCATCTTGAAACCATGACAAGTTTGGAAAGCAACCTTTTGATCCAAACACCCTCGTTTGTCCATTCTGAAGCGGTAACCCACTTTAGTCTCTGTTATAGAATCCACCAAAGTAATCTGCTTGGAACAATTCCAACTTACTGTGCTACCATTCCATGTTACAAAAAAATGACTCAAGTAGAACATCTCTCATAGCAATGATGAACATTGCATTTATGTAACTACTTACAATGAGCTTGCATTAGTGAAACCCTTTACAATCAAATATTCATTATCTCCATATGCGACAAAAATATCCTTAGTCCTAGTTTGGTACTTAAGGATATTTCCAGTCTTGTCCTCTAATCAGGACCTTGATCACTTAGGTATCTTGCTCACAATCTTTAGAGCACCGGACATATCTGGCTGTTCTCATACCATGGGGTACATGATTAATCCAAACACACATGTGTATGGAATCCCATTCATGTGTTTTTGATCGTAAGTGTTTGAGGACACTTAGTATTTCTAAAACTCTTTCCATCTGACCTGGGCAAGAACCCCTTCTTGTCGGTTTCCATACTAAACTAATTTAGTATCTCCACAATATGTATTTTGTCTTAGCCCCGTTAGGCGCTTCTATCTCCATAGATCTTATGCCTAATATGTATATTGCCTAGCCCTAGTTCTTCATCAAAAATATTTTCAATGAAGTTCTAATTCGTATTAAGAAATTTATATTGTTTCCAATCAACAATGTGTCATCCACAGAAAGTCTTAGAAAATTATTATGCTCCTACTAGAACTATTATTACAGTCCCAGTTACTTTCTTGTAAACACAAATATCTTTGCTATCCTTCATGAGGTCAAACCCTTTGACAGTTTCATCAAAATGTAGATTCCAACTTTATTATGCTTGCTTTAGTCCAGTGTTGGATCTCACAAGTTTACACACCTTCCAACATCCTTTGGATAAAAAAAGCCCTTGGATTGTATCATATAGATGTCCTTGGATGTATTTTCATTTAAGAAAAGCATTTTTGATGTCCGTATGTAATATTTCGTAATTGAGATATGCTGGTATTGCTAGTCTAACCCGAACCAACTAAAGCATCACTATAGTGAGACAATCTCGTTATAGTCAACTCCTTGAACTTGTCAGAAAACTCAGCATCAATTTATAGATCCATTCATATAAGTTAGGCCTTTTTTCCTTCCGGACAGCCTACCAAGTTCTAAATACATGGAGACTATATCAGACCACTTGACATTTAGCCAACTATTGGAGTGAGGGCCCACCATTGCTTCTTTGTATGTTGAAGGTTTATTGTTGTTAAATAACACTATCTCGTTCGCACACCTTAGGGGTTTGCCTGAGTTTTGCCTAACTTATGTGGTACAACTATAAGCTTAACAATAGTCTCTATATCCCATGCAGGGGCTTCCGTATCAGTCACAGTGGGACACTTTCAAACTGTTTTCAATATTTGTTTTCTTTTACCTAATGACAAAGATTATGTAGTCTCATCAACATGCACTGTCCTCCCACTCACTCTTTTGCAAGAAATATTTTCTTCAAAACACACTGTTCTTAGCAAAAAGTATTTTGCCTTCGGTAAAGTGAGAGAAGAAATTCCCAACTATTAGGGATAACCTACAAACTAGTACTTATATGATAAGGGATATATGTAGTTGCAAATATTTTACATATGTATCACATTTCCAAATGTTAGGAAAATAAAATTTTGGTTTGACATCCGATACCACATATGGTATGGGTGTCATTTAAAAAAATCCAATGGTGTAAGTGCAAAAGTTGTAGTCTCTAAGAGCAGCTACAACTGTGGACACCAATCTGGGCCCTTTAATGCCCGTGGACGCGCCCGGACGCATCCGTGGATAGCGATCAGTCAACCCTCAAATTTCCTTCGCACAATCGGATACCTCAATTATGAAACCTCAAATCCATACAAACACATGAATGTAAAAGATGCAACAAAAACTGTCCGACTAAACTAGCACATGTTATCGGCCTACCAACATTTGCATGTTCTACGTAAATAGTAATATGGATCATCCACAATGCCATTGGACTACCAACATTTGGCATGTTCTACGTAAATAGTAATATGGATCATCCACAACTGGCCTTGTTCTTGCCCTTCTCGGCGCCCTTGCCGTCCTTCTCGTGGAAATAACGCTCAAAAGCACAAAATAGACCAAGCCGGATCCGCTCTTCGCCGGAGCTGAGCGACCCATCGCTGTCCTCCTTCTCTTCTGTGAGGAGGGAGCAGTCCGGCCATGGCACCGACCGCCCGATTTTTCTCTCGGCGAGGGACACACGTTCCTCCTCTGTCGGTTCTTTAAATCAGGCACGGATGGCATCCTCCTCTGCGGCAGCGTGCACAGCTGCATCCACCACCTCCCCCTCCGCCATGTGGACAGCGAGGCATGACTCGGCCACCCTCATCCTCTCCTTCCCACGGTGTTCACACTAGTCCCAGTAGCACTCATACTCCAGAAGACTGGAAATGGGGAGGCTAACAGACCACAATGCTCAAGCCCCATTGGATCTAAGCTCCCATTGGGCCGATTCAATGGACTTGCACCGAACTATTCCCATCGTCGGCCGGTTGCAGTCCTGCCGGGAGGGGCGGAGGGTAATGCGAACGGCCATGGTCTCCTCCATCCCGCATGGGACGACACCCGAGTCGACGGATCTAAAGTGGTTACAGTCAGATCCGATTTCTTCATGCCGAAGAAGGGCAGAGCTTGCTGGAAGTGGCTAGGGTTTGGTTTGGCAAGAGGATGAGGACGAATATATGTGTCATTGGACGGGCCAGCGTCAGCTGGATCCGACATGACAGACGCGCCCGGTCGCACCCGGGCCTCCACATATCCGCCCTAGATTTGGGCTAGATATTGGTGATGTTGGGCAACCCGTGCGTTTGAGGCACCTCAATGATCAGGCAACCCGCTCGAGCATACGAGACCAGTTTGAGATGCCCGGTTGTAGATGATCTAAAGCATGACTTAAAAGAATAACAAGAAACAGATCAGTGTCATCTTTGATCTCATCATGTTATACATGGTTTCATTACGTCTCCCGGACACTCCATTCTCAGTGGTGTTCCGGGATGAGAAGTTATCTAACTATTTCAGGAGTTATCAAACATTCACTAAACTTGTAGCCCAAATATTCTTTTCACAATACGATTGCAGAAACTTAATTATTCTTGTCACAATAATTTTCTACTTCATTCTGAATTCCATTAAACTATTTAAAGGTTCAGACTTATGTCTCATTATTTATTCACATATCTAATTAAATCATCACCGAAGATAGAAAAATCCATTGTTTGTAGCTACACTCATCGGGTTGCACACATTAGTATGTATGATTACCAATAACTTAGGCACTCATTCCTGATGGCATGTGAACATTATTTTAGCCACTTTACCTCTTAGACAAACTTGCAAGTGTCATATGATTCATTATCAAATGACTTCAAATTCAATCACTATGGAATTTCTCCATGTGGGCTTTTGCCAGTGTGACCCAAATGTAGCACCACACGTATGTGGTATTCCTTTAGTCTTGTGGCATTTAGAGTTAGTGTTATGGATGTGTAATATTACAATCAAGATTCATAACACAGACCCCATTCAAATGGAAGTATGTCCCTTAAGTTATTCATTACATAGAACAACTATTGTTCTCTTAAATGAGCAACCTTCTTGCAACAAACATGATTCCAAAATGATGCTTCTGCAAAAGGCTAGAGTGTAGTAACATTCTACTAAACTCTAAAATGAGTTATGAGGATAAACATAGAGGATGATGGAGAGTATAGTAACTTCTACTATGTTCCTAGCACTTATCTAGACCTAATCATTAGCTAGTCTTTTAAGGCCGTTGTATTTCTGGCACCGAGTTGCAAAAGAGTGCAATCGAACTGGTATACTCGTGATAAACTCTTTTAATAACAATACTCAACAACTAGTGATTAATTATTTAATCATAATTCCCAAGAATTACATTTTGGACCAGCCATCTATACATCTATAACTTGTATGACATTCATACCTGAGCCGGACTATTCTAAACTTCATTATTTCTGCCTTGGTACTATTCAATTTTATTTCCAATGTCTCTCCCACTCCGAGAAGAAGCACCCAAGTTCAAGAGTGGCGCTAGCCATGGACTTCCTAGGCATGTGAGTCTTGCTAACACACTTTGGTCTTGTTCCTTCTCTTTAATTAAGTTGTCCTTTTATTTACCATCATCACATGAAGAGCGTTCTTCTAGATCCCATACTTATCATTGTATAAATCGTAATGAACACTTCACTTATACTTGCAATCAAAAATTGCTTCAAATATCTTATATCTTTTAGCATTTCTTTGTTTCCTCAAGAAATTTTTAGTTCCAAGAATATCACATAACTATCCCAAAAGTTTTGAAGTCCGAGTCTCATGGAAGCAAGCATAGTGTACTTAAATGTGAAGGAATTCTAGGTCTTGGATTGAAGGACGTGAGCCACATATCCGTGAAGTCAGCTGGAGAACATCAGAATTATGCAATAGGATAGAGTCCTTTTGAGAACTCTTGAGGATGATCCTCACATTACGGTACCAATCATAAAGTTTTAACCATATTAAAATGGTAATCAAATTCAATAGAGAAGGTGGGAACATGATCCCTTATTCTACAACCATAAAAATAACACTTAGATATTGTTCATAACTAATGGCACTCATAATTAACAATTTAAGTTGAGGGTGCACTCCCACTAAAATCAATATCCCTCGTAACTGATTTAAGTGATTCAAGATCTATGTCTGAATCATTCGCCATTGATGTGACATCACTGATGAAGAAAAATTAGACCTGTAGGCCAACTTGCCAATCACATATCGATGTGATTCGTGTTCATCATCGATGGGTGTGTTCCGAGCGCAACATGATCTTGCATAGACGTCAACACAACTGAGAGCTCTAGTTGCTCGATCCGATCATACCCGCCTCATACAAGACAAGTATGTCGTAGCCATGTGACATGACGTACCAAGAAATGAAATGTATTCTAGATGATGGTACACTTGGGGGAACACTACCTACTTAGTATTTTGTGTGAGGAATCACCCTAGAAAACACGTCCAACGTGCATCAAACATAGTATTATGTCATAGCTCCTTCCATTGTAGAAGTTTGCGTTGTCTTTGCGCAGTTTTTGCAAAATCTGTTGTGGCGGCTATTTTATGCCGTCATGGTAGCAGCATTAGAAACTTTGCCATGGCAGCAATTTTGAAAACTGTGCCATCACAATAGTTTTGAAAACTCTGCGAGCGCAATGGTTTTTAGCAAAAAATCACCAGCGCGGACACAGTTTCATAAACTATGTTGTTGCAGCCTATTTTTGCTACCACGGCAGAACTTTTCTGCTGTGACCTGTTTCTTCAACTTTTCTTTGCTGGAGAACTCCTTCGCGTACGGCTTTTGTGTTGGGGTCCACCATCACAAAACTTTTGACCACCATTTACTTGCACTAAAAATTATTGCTATCTCTATAGCTAATAAGAAATGCATTACATGAATTTCGACACACATGTCAATTAAGTGACAAGCATATGGCTCCAGCCATCATGCCGTAGCATGACATGTAGGTCATGCAAATAGTAAATTACATCACATAAAACCCCATACAATCTCATTGTGATGACGAAGGCTATACCAAATCACATGTAAATCCTGCAAAAACAAGTTAGATGCCTCTAATCATTTTTGCATATTTTATCATGGCTCCAAGGTTTTCCATTGCAAACGTTAGCTACCTACGTTATCATGAAGCATGAGTTTAACATGCGGGGTGTATGAAACACGAGACATAGTGAAAAATCTCGAGCCCCATACTAAGCTTCGTTAAACATGTGAACCCATGTAGATGACATCTACATGCCCTCTTGTTCGCGAATTTTTGATCTTTATTAAGTAAAGTGAGATCCAAAGAGACGAAAGGACGCCATTGGTCAGACAACTAGCATAGTCACGAGAAGCATAGAAGGACCGTAGATAGCCAGACCTTTGTAAGAAAATCATCACTGTGCCGCTAAGATTAATTTTTTTTTGCAAATTTCAGGGAAGCAAACAGATCATCAAGTAATAAATCACATCTACTACCAACAGAAATATTGTGCAACTCCCGCATATATCCATGTGCTCTAGATCATAGCTACATCTACACATGATGACACTGTTGGGGAATGTAGTACAAAATAATAATAATAATCCATCGTACGAATAAACCCAGGATCAGTAAAGATGCAAATAGGTTTGATCTAATCCTTACCAATGAACGCAACAAATATTAGCGGTTTGTGAAGATCATTGATGCAGATTCCCACAACTAGGATTAAACCTCCCAACCACAAGAATTTTCTCCTACCGGTCTAGGATCGAAGTTATGATCCCTCTGTGAATATAGACACATATGAGATCACCATTCTAGTAGGGCTTTGCCGTCTAGAACGAAGAACTACGGAATCACTAGATGTGGTGGTGGAGGAGCCTAACGGCTGAGAATAATTTCTAGAGAGATAGAGAGGCAACCTTGAAGCATAAAAGAGATATGTTTGGGGGGGGGGGGGTCCACTTTTGGGCTCCATAGGGAGAAACCCATGGTGCCTTCCAGAATTTTCCGAAAGGTTATGAACTATTCTGGAACCTTCATAGACCTTCTGGTGCCTATATAGGTTGAGCAAGACTTTTCCATTTTTCTGAAACTCTTTCGGGTTGTTTTGAAACTCTTCCAAGTTTTCTCTCCGAAACATTTCCGGTTCAATTCTTCTGTTCTCTTACACATCTTAGCACTCAACAAACCAATGTACCTTAAGTGTGTGAGCTCGCGAAACACCTTACGATCAATAATCAGTAGCAGGATCTGGGCATCCATATTGACACCTACACATAACCAAATAATTATTGTATAGACCATTAGTTTCGTGTACACGATTCCCGTTGCTTCACGATACATAACAAGACCCGAGGCCACGCTTTCGCTATCCATGTGAAGCAACAACTTGATCACTATACCAAGTTATCCTCATTACCTTTTTTGTTCTCTTTTCTAGAATATGATGGATACTGTAATACGAGAGAGCCCAAAAATTATCTCTTAATCGTTAGAGGAGCAAATCCCAATCATGAACTATCAAGTCCCCAGGCATACTTTTCCAATGCACCCAAAAGTTGTCTTTATAATCACCCTATTACGGGTGACGTTTGACAAACCCCAAAGTACATGGCCCGTCATGAAGTTGCTCGATTCTCTCATGGTCGAAGGAAGTGAGTATACATTAACAATTGCATGATTATACTCATAACATTGTGACGACGTGATCTCAAAGTATATCATTTAGTTGGGTCTATCCAACAACATTGTCCCGCTAACAATGTGCTCCCATCGTTTCTGGCATCCTTGTTACTTTAACAATGCCCTATGATCAGGAAATGGGATCATCATGCAACACATGACCTAGTCTTAAAGGCGAGACTAGGGGACTTCTTTGTGTTTATGTTTCAACATCTGCAAATGGATTTTCCTCTGAATCCCATATTCAAGGACCATTACAATTATAACATAGAAATATATACATTAATTACAAATGTGGAAATAAATAATACTTTATTGCCTCTACGACATATCTCCCTCCCCTCTCCCCCTGGCCCAATTTGGGGCCGGCCTATGGGATTTCGGACGTCCAGACTGGGCTTACTCAAAATAAGAGTCCGCGATGGAGCCTAAAAGTGTTTGGACCGTTAAGTTCATACATATAGGCTAGGTGAGCCATGTTGGAGATGCCTAAGCCCATTGCCGTTACTGGAAAAATCAACATGGCCGAGTGTATTGGAAACCACTTAACTATAACTCCCCCCTGTTTCGTGATGTGTGTATTGACGAGTAGCAAGGTGCCTCCCAACACGCCAAATAATCCTTCAACATATGTGCATAATATAAGTTCATAAAACATAGAAATTTTGTAAAGATAGTTGTTTGCATCGAACATAGAGGACGGAAAAGTCAGATATCCAAAATGGAGCCCTGGCGCATATGCTCCCAGGTGAACAGTAGTTTTTATTTACAACTAACATGTTCATGTTTTTTACATACGTACAAAGTTTCATGAAAAATGTCATTTTTGGTGATTTTGTTGGTAAATGTGATATTTATTGGCTCAAAATGAAGCATCAAGAGGATACGCAATGAGCACACACACAGTCTCTGCATAGTTAAGATGCACACAACCAACACCAATAACTATGGTGCGTGGGCGAACTCGTATAAGGCCAAAGCTATGGGTGGGCCAGAAAAATAAAATAAAATCTAAAAGCGATCAGATATGCGATCGACAAATTGCAAAATGACCATATCTGCACCAACCATCTCGTGACACCACACGAACGACGAGGTGTTCAACAACGCTTCAAGAAGGGAGCGACACTTAAGCGTCGTCGTCACCGGATTCAACCATTTTTACTGATCTAGGAAAACAGAATATTATGTGTAAAAAGGTTATTTTTGAAGGTTTCGAGAGCACATTTCCCCCCCAAATCACAAAACATTTGTGTCTTCAGGAAATCCACATGTAGATAGAAGACATAACTTGTTTGTTGTTAAAAAAGTAGACTTTTTTTTTACAATTTTGAAGTATTTTTATTTTACTGTTCATGCTCATGGGTGCCAAATCACTCGTCTCTAGAAAACATGAACATGCAATCCATAGAAAATTTGCAGCAACAATCCAATGACCCCCGAAGTACTTAATAGGCTAATTTCATAAGGATTGGAACTGCATAGGAATCATGTGAAGATGTTTAGATCCAAGAGGAGCCTTCATGTCTTGTATGTTACGAAATGATCTTACTAGTATCGTTGGGTAGTGCTATCCATAGTTATTTGTCATGAGTAACTCTAATAGATCCAGTATTCATTTGACTTCTGTGTGCATGGTTTTTGGGATATAGTAGAACAGAAATAGTAGTCGTGTGTTTTACCACATGTTTATTTTCTTTGCTGAATTTTACCACATATGTTGCTTTATCATAATTTTTTTTTTGAAAAGGAGGATGTACCCCGGCCATTTAATTAATTATTCACAAGGTCCTTAGAAGGTAAGCCCGAAGCCACCATCTTGACAACAATTGTCGCTATTCCTATCCCCGTGATGAAGAGGTGCCAAATATCTGAGCCTAATACCAAACAGACATCATACCAACACCTAACATCTAATGTCGGATGCCCCTTCCAAGCCACAATACTTGGACTGGGTTACAAACCGATCCCGCGCACTTTCAATGGGCACCACATGCGCATGCTGCAAGGGCTGTCACCTCGTTTATCCATCGATCCATCCTCAGATCAGATACTGACGCATCGACCTTGCTAGGCCTCTCTGCCATCGACGCCACCACGACGCCAGACATCGTCCTCCTCCTGTGTGAGTCCATCGCCACCCATCAGACGCCGAGTCTCCACTGCGCCACGCCGCCGAGATCCACCGCCATTGATGTGTAGGATGAAGCACCGCTCCACCACCTACCGACACCCAACCACCAAGCCGTCCACAACACCTCCAATAAGGGCTACAGCGCCCACGGGCGTCGCCGTCAATGGTAGCCTCGTCAAGATTTGAGGTTTCCCCCGGAAAAAATGGAGCGAGGGACACCCCACCATCGCCTCCAACGAGGAAAATGACACCCACGGCCGCCGCCGACGATGGTGGCATCCTCACCAACTTTAGCATCTAGGCCACCATCTCCTCCTCCAGTTGATCCACCGCCGAGAAGCCACCGCGAGGTAACACCCACCGACCAGATCCCTTTGGACCGACGATCAAGACAACCAAATATAGAGGAGGTTACATCGCTGCGTGACCGGCGCCATGGCCACACACACGTCGTCTCGAGGTGCCCGTTTATGATCCACCGTCACAGGCACGCCTCCAAGCTGCGACCGAGGGACGCCCCGCTGCCGCCATCATCCCCCCGCACGGGCTTTGCCCAGCCGGGATCCGGTGGCGACGTGATGGGAGGCAGAGGGAAGGGAAGGGGAGGGGAGGCGCACGGGCGGCGGAGGAGATCGGGATCTGGACAGGAGGGGAGGCGGACGGGCAGCGGAGGAGTTCGGGATCTGGACGGAATGGGAGGTAGAGAGGAGGGGAGGGGAGGCGGACGGGCGGCTGAGGACGAGATCGGGATCTGGACGGGAGGTGGATGCGGTCACTAGATGAACATGACAGTAGATTGCCATGAATCCTACCGCAGGAGGCAGCTTTGTTATGATCTAACGGTAGAGAGTTGTGTTGGTGCAGACGACTTAGATCTAAGTGTCAATGGTCATGAAATGTATGCGTTTTCGCATATTGCGGATCGAGCCATTTTTATCAGAATTACCATACTACCATCATGTTCAAAAGTAAATCAAACAGAAAGCGCATATAGTGCCATTGTTGGATGAATAGTTAATGTTGCTTGATGGTTGATGCTGAGGCAGTACCCACAGCCTATACTACTAGTACTATCGTCTTCACCGGTTCATGTGTGCGCGCGCATATCACTCATAAAATCAAAGTAGGAGTAGCATTCACTCATCCATTCATTCATGCATTCATCCATGGCCATGTATTGAATTCACGACCACGTGGTAGCTAAACACAGCAGTGCTAAACGCAACAGTTTGTCTGAACCGAGCCAATATGTACATGTAGCTAGGCTTGGGTACCTAGAGCCGCTAGTGCCATGCTAGGGTTTGCGCATGGACCAGAAACAAAGTGAATGAATGAATGGCTCCGTGCCATGTCCCATAAATAATTTCTTGCATGTTGAAGGAGGATATGCCGGCCGAAGTTAAGTTGGATGACTGCCACCGGCTGCCTGCCTGCCGCCATTTATGCCGCTCACTGTTCATCCTTTTCTTCCCCACCCTGCTGTACGTTGGGCTTTATTGCTCTCTCCTTTATGGATGTGGTCACTAGCTAAGCTAGCCCGTCATCTCCTTTGTAGTACACACACATGCACATGCCAAGCAAAAAAAAAAAACATATGAATGTCCACCAATGATTTGTTACTACCATTTTTTCTGGTTGAAAATGAGGGTTCTTACTAATCACCACCTTTCATCCAACTGGTACGTACGAGTATATACGTTTTTGCGATACACTTTATAGAACATCTCTATCAATGCCAACACTTGCGATTTCTCTTATTTATTACTTCCTCTGTTCCTAAATATAAGTCTTTGTAGAGATTTCACTATGGACCATATACGGATGTGCCCGTTTATGATCCACCGTCACAGGCACGCCTCCAAGCTGCGACCGAGGGACGCCCCGCTGCCGCCATCATCCCCCCGCACGGGCTTTGCCCAGCCGGGATCCGGTGGCGACGTGATGGGAGGCAGAGGGAAGGGAAGGGGAGGGGAGGCGCACGGGCGGCGGAGGAGATCGGGATCTGGACAGGAGGGGAGGCGGACGGGCGGCGGAGGAGATCGGGATCTGGACAGGAGCTTTAGATGCATTAGACAGTATAGTTGCTAAGCTTAGCTCATACTACATCCATAATGCATAGCACCATAAAGTAATATCATAGGCGGTCTCATTTATTGCCATGCGTGACACATAGTAGCCTAACATTTATTATGATACGGTATCTACCTATGTTACTATGACCCTCTCTTTCTTCTTTAATTGCTTGCCACATAAGCATGTTTGCGAGTCCCGAGTACCTGATACTAGTTATGTTACCCCCATTATGGCTAGCCTAACTGGTCACCTACGGCAGCCCGTATGTGATGCCATATCATCAGACCGAGGTGGACGAGGCACTTATCACTGGCTGGTTTGAACTTGACCTCTCAGTGTTAACTGTCATGGATAGCTCTCAAAGACTCATCATCGATGCCTCTTTCCAAGGCATTCAGTTCACTTACTCGTGGCCACAGACACGTGAGTGATCAGGGCTCCGTCTATTCACACATGTATTAGTGGTAGAATTCCACGGCTCTAGTTGCTTGGATGTGCAATCCGAGTGCTCCTTTCTCCTCGCTCTGCATTTTGTCATGGTGAATTGTTAATATGATAGAGGGTTCGACCTAGTTGTAATGGAAGAGGACATGTACTTACATGGTTATACGAATGTGAAGCATGCATGTGTACGAGATCCTGAAGCGTGGCTATGCTTCACTAAAAACATTGTTTTTCTTGTTTCAGATGAGAGGCCCCAGAAGACATATAAGTTAAAAGTAAATGTTGTACAAGCATATGACATAAGAGAATAAGAAAAGGATACAAAAACAACCTTAAAACAATATAGAGCGGGAGGATGTATGGTTACCTGGTACATCGTAGCTTTTGGACATTGGCGCGAACCCACGGGTCACTTCATATTCATTGAGGGTTATTCAATTGTGTTGGCTATCCGCGTGTGGATGTGGATCTTGGGCGGAGATGTTGCGGTACAATGCAATGGATGAGGGCGACCGTGAAACTGTACGATGTGGTGGACGTGGGCGTCGGTAAGCACGTAAGTTGCCGCTCGGTGAAGCAGCCCTGATGATGTGGAAGGCGGAGTTGGTGAAACAGAGCTCATGTAGTGGAAGTTGGTGTTGTTGAATCAAATCTATTGCAGCGGCCGATGATGTTAGTGGACCACCCAGTGTGGTTTACGAGATTGTATCTGAAGTAACTCTAATGTGATGGTGAACCATGGGAAGCATACTTGGTACCATGGTGTGGATGAGTTGGGGGGGGGGGGGGGTGAATGATATCTACTACACAAGCTCTATTCTTGTAAACTTTGTTGGGCCTCCAAGCGATGGGTTTTGTAGGACAACAACAAATCCATGGAGGTGTACGATGAATGTGGTCTCTATCAAACAACCCTGAAATCTAATTTAAGTTGTCTCTTCTATCCCAACACACCTAATACAATTGTGAGTTGCATACATGCACTAGTTAGGCGACAATATGATGATAGTAGGGTAATTCTTCAGAGGGAGTGGTGCATAGTAGTGGGTTCAATCTTGCGGTGTTCTATATCCCAATAATAGAAAGGGACAAGACATGTATTTTTACTGTTACTACAAAGGATAAAATGACGGGGTTTAATCTTATTTTTAGATTTGTTTATGTCTACATCATGTCATCTTTCTTGTTGTGTTACTCTGTTTCATTAAAATTAATACCTTGAGATGCATGCGGGCTAGCGGTTTTGGATTGTAATAATAGTAGTAGATGAAATTGGATTATGGTCTACTTATCACAGGCGTGATGCCTATACAAGAATATGCCATGAATGATCTCTGTTGTGAATGCTGCTTTTCTATCAATTGCCCAACAATAATGTGTTTACCATGCCATTACTTACTATTGAGAGAGATGCCACTAGTGAACCTATGGCCCCTGGCTCTATTCTCATCAATCCTTGCATTTACATAATTGCTCTTTTGATTACTCTCCATCATTTGCTTTTAACCTTGCGACTAGCAAGACAAGGGGATTGACGAACCCCTTGCCAAGTTGGATGCAAGCATTTATTTTGTTTGTGTGTAGGTGCTGCTTATCTTGTTAGCTTGTGGAATCCTACTGGTTCAATTAAGCCTTGGTCTTAACCGGGGGAAACAATTTATGTTGTTGTGCTACATCACTCTTCCTCTTCGGGGAAATCAAACAACTCGTACAAGAGTAGCAAGCAGTCACGCCCTCTATGCATAAGGAACATAAGTAGCCTATCTTTGGGGAAATTTATAGGACACTCCAAGGCAGTTCTTACTACTTGTGTGTCCTCCCCTCCCTCCTGTGTACCCCAATTCGTCCACTGCTAGCCCATCGTTGGCCCATTCCCGACTAGCACGAGCACTTGCTTCTTCCCATCAAGATGTGGCTTCAATGCCTCCCCGCAAGTGCATAGGTGCTATCCTATAATCCTGCTCAAGCACCAAAACCATGTCTGCTTGTAACACTTGAGCTCGCCAGAGGGGATCAGGGGAAGGGGTATAGTGAGAGAGACAAAGAAAGAAGAGAAATATATATTTTTTGTCTTTTTGGTTGGGACCCACGTGTAAGTGAGAGATGGGGAGGGGAAGATTTTTATGTTTATTTTTCTTTGCGTGGGTCCCACATGAAAGTGACATATGGAGAGAGGGGTAAAAATGTCCAAAGAATGTCTCAGAGTCGGTCAATTTTTTTGAATGAACGGAAACGCCACATAAGGGCATTTCTATTAGGAGACTTGACAAAAGAGTGGAAAGTTTGAGCACACTGGAAAATTATGGGTAAATGTTAGTGAAGCACAATCTCTCGTGAATTCTTATTACTGGGTCGCTTCATCCTTTTCATTCGGATCATAGCGAGAATTTCTAGTGGTTGAAAGGATCTACCTAAAACTTCAACCTCGTTGACAAATAACAGCACCAAGAAAAATATAGTACCATGGACAAAAAGGAGGTCGGGTATATCTCATTTTCTGGAATACGCAACAGCATGTGTATCTTATATTCACATAAGAAGGGGTATAGCAAGCCATCAAAGGTTTTAAAAATTAGGCTCGAAGCCTACCATCCTTAGTGCCTATTACTCACTACAAGCCCGTCAGTACAACGCTTCAAAGAATGCTCTCAGTTTGCCACTAAACTACCCATCCATAAGTCAAGCTCTAGGTTCCTGTACGATCCTTCTGAGAAGAAACACCACGGACGGGGAAGCATTGTCAGAGAGAATGACATTCCGGTGTTTCCACGTTCCCCACATCATCAAAAGAAGTAGGGCATGAAGATCCTTCCTTCGCTGCTTGTGGCCTGAGAGAAGTACCCCACTAAAGAAACAAATTGTTAGCCGCATGCGTCCACTCTAGGCTCCACCAATCTGATAGCACATTGTGCCAAACCAAACGAGTATACAAACATGCCACCATTAGATGATCAATGTTATCCCGCATCTTATCACATAGCGGGCAAACATACTTGTGCGGCAAGCCACATCTTGCAAGTCGGCCCGAGGTCTAGCAATGGTCCTTGAAGGCAAGCCAACTGAACATTCAACATCTAAAGGGAGTACGAAAATCTGAAACCACCGTCGCCACAAGATATGCTGAAGGCCCATGTACCATTTTTCATAAGCCTATTTGGCGAGAATTCACCTAATAGCACCCATGCCCATCGAACCTTGTCTTCCATCTCAGCATGTGCATCAACCCTGGTGCTACTTGTGAGCTACATTGGGATTTCCTCGAAGAGGAAAGGATGATGCAGTACAATAGAGATAAATATTTCCCTCAGTTAAGAACCAAGGTTATCAATTCAGTAGGAGAACCACACAGAACCTCGCTAGCAACACCTACACACACAAAAGCAAATACTTGCACGCAACGCGATCAAGAGGGTTGTCAATCCCCTTGGCGGTTATTTGCAAGGATCAAACCTCGTAGTGGTAGATAGATAAAATCAAATAAAAAATAAAATAAAATAGAAAAAGTTCAATAAAGTATTTTTGGATTTTGTATATGATAAAAGTAGACCTGGGGGCCATAGTTTTCACTACAGGCTTCTCTCTCGAACACATAGCATACAGTGGGTAAAAACAAATTATAGTTGGGCAATTGATAGAAAAGCGCATAGTAATGATGATATTCAAGGCAATGATCATGTATATAAGCATCATGTCTAAAACAAGTAGACTGACTCCTGCCTGCATCTACTACTATTACTCCACCCATCAACCGCTATCCAACATGCATCTAGGATATTAAGTATGAAACTGAGTAACGCCTTAAGTAAGATGACATGATGTAGACGAAGTAAATCCAATCAATATGAATAAACCCCATCATTTTCCCCATAATGGAAACAAACAAAATACGCATCTTGTGCCCTTTTGTCACTAGGATATAGAGCACCCTGATACATCTCCAATGTATCTACAAATTTTGATTGTTGCATGCTATTATATTATCATTCTTGGATGTTTTACAATCATTTTGTAGCAACTTTGTATCATATTTTGGGACTAACCTATTGACATAGTGCCCAGTGCCAGTTGCTGTTTTTTGCTTGTTATTTACTTCACAGGAAATCAATACCAAATGGAATCCAAACGCAGCGAAACTTTTTGGTGATTTTTTCTGGACAGGAAGAAACATGATGGACCAAGAAAATACCTTAGGGGGGCTCCGAGGGGAGCACAACCCACCAAGGCGTGCCTGGGGGCCCAGGCGCACCTAGGTGGGTTTTGCCCACCTGGGCCGCCTCCCGCACCGCCTCTTTGCTCTATAAATACCCCAATATTCCAGAAAATCTAAGCGAGCCGACGAAAAACAATTCCAGCCATCGCAAGTTCCAGAAACCATAGATCCAATCTAGACACCATCACGGAGGGGTTCATCATCCTCATTGGTGCCTCTCGGATGATGCTTGAGTAGTTCATTGTAGACCTACGGGTCGTAGTTAGTAGCTAGATGGCTTCCTCTCTCTCTTTTGATCCTCAATACAATAGTCTCTTGGAGATCTATTTAATGTAACTCTTTTTGCGGTGTCTTTGTTGGGATCCGATGAACTTTGAGTTTATGATCAGATCTATGTTCTTATCCATGAAAATTATTTGATTCTTTTGATCTCATATATGCATGATTACTTATAGCCTCGTATTTCTTCTTCGAAACTTCGGTTTAGGTAGGTCAACTAGATCGATTTTTCTTGCCATGGGAAGAGGTGCTTTGTGATGGGTTTGATCTTACGGTGCTTGATCCCAGTGATAGAAGGGGAAACGATATGTATGTATCGTTGCCATTAAGGATAACAGGATGGGGTCTAATTCCTACATGAATAGATCTTGTCTACATCATGTCATCATTCTTATTGCATTACTCTGTTTTGCATGAACTTAATACACTAGATGCATGCTGGATAGCGGTCGATGTGTGGAGCAATAGTAGTAGATGAAGGTAGGAGTCGGTCTACTAATATTGGACGTGATGCCTATATAATGATCATTGCCTGGATATCGCCATAATTATTTGAAGTTCTATCAATTTCCCAACAGTAATTTGTTTACCCACCATATGCAATTTTTCTTGAGAGAAGCCACTAGTGAAATCTATGGCCCCTAGGTCTCTTCTTTATCATATTTTCTTTCAAGATCTATTTTTATTCACTTTTATTTTTAGATCTATATTATCTAAAACCCAAAAATACCTCGCTGAATTTTATTTGCTTTTATTTGCATCTATCAATCTACTATAATTTATCACGTCCACTTGACAATTTATGGCACCGTTAATTGGAAGAGATTGACAACCCCTTTAACATGTCGGGTTGTAAGTATTTGTTCTTTGTGTGCAGGTACTATTTACGTAGTGTTGCATGATTCTCCTACTAGTTCGATAACCTTGATCTCATCACTGAGGTAAATACCTACCATTGTTGTGCTGCATCATCCCTTCCTCTTTGGGGAAATACCGACGTAGTTCAAGCCAACATCAAAAGGAATTTCTCGCGGCGTTGTCGGGGAGGATCAAGCCAAGATAGTCTCCCGGCTACGTGCCAATTTCTAGTGCCATTGCCGGGGAGACATCATCAATATCTATCAGGTTCCTAATCACAAATCTCATCTCCTCGCAATTTACATTATTTCCCATTTGCCTCTCATTTTAATTTCCCCCACTTCACAAAAATTTGTCGTTCTATTCGCCCTCTTTTTTGTTCGCCGTTTTCTCGTCAGATCTGTTTTTGAGTGCAATCCTGTTTCGTAGTCACGACGACTCAAGAGAATACTAAGTTGTGTGATTTCTCCAATACTAACAACAATGATTTTATTAGCACTTCGATTGCTCCTCCGGCCACTAGTGCGGAATCTTGTGATATTAATGCCGCTTTGTTGAATCTTGTTATGAAAGATCAATTTTCTGGTACTCCTAGTGAGGATGTCGCGTCCCATCTTAACACATTCATGGAATTATGCGATATGCAAAATAAAAAGGATGTGGACAATGATATTGTGAAGTTGAAATTATTGCCGTTTTCTTTGCGAGATCGTTCAAAAATTTGGTTTTCTTCTTTGCCACGCAATAGTGTCGATTCTTGGGATAAGTGCAAGGATGCTTTTATTACTAAGTAATTTCCGCCCGTGAAAATTAATTCCCTTAGGATGCAAATCATAAATTTTAAGCAACCTGAGCATTAACATGTTGCGCAATCTTGTGAAAGAATGAAATTGATGCTAAGAAATTGTCCTACTCATGGTTTAAATCCTTGGATGATCATACAAATTTTTTATGCAGGATTGAATTTTGTTTCTAGAAATCTTTTAGATTTTGCCGCGGGTGGTACCTTTATGGAAATTACTTTGGGTGAAGCTACTAGATTGGTATACAATATTATGGCAAATTATTCACAATGCATACCGAAAGACCTCCTACTAGTAAAAAAGTTAATTCGGTTGAAGAAATTTCTTCTTTGAGTGAAAAAGTTGATGCTCTTATGAAATTGGTTGCTAATAAAAGTGCTCCTATTGATTTTAGTGATGTGCCTTTGTCTACCTTGATTGAGCAAAATAGTGATTCCGTAGATGTGAATTTCACCTCTCGAAACAATTTCAATAACAATGCTTATAGAGGTAATTTTAATCCTAGGCCTTTTCCTAGTAATTCCTCTAATAGTTATGGTAATTTCTATGATAATCCCTCTTATAATAGTAATAGGAACACCTCTGATGTTGATAATAATATTAAATAATTTATCAATACTCAAAAGGTTTTTTATGCTACGATAGAAGAAAAGTTGAATAAGATTGATGATATGTCTAGAAGTATTGATAGGATTTCTCATGATGTAGAAAATCTCAAGATGAAATTTTTTGTGCCCAAGGTTTAGGAATCAATTAAAGATTTATATGTTTATATGGGATGAAAGTAAAAAAAAAAAGAACCACTATGCTTAGAGCTAAAAGAGAATTTTTAGAAAAAGCATTTTCTAGTGATTGCTTTCACAAAAGTGACGAAGATCTTAACAGTGATTGGTGTTTCCTCTATTGATTCCTTGTTTAGTAAAATTAAAATTGATTATAAAGGGACTGGAGAAGAGTGAACTTTAGCTAGAAGGAGTCCTGATAATTTGGAGGGTGAAAATCTTGTTGGGAAAATTGATAAAAGTGGGTTTAGAGAGGTCAAAACTTTAACTAGTGATGTGCCCACTCTTTTGGATTACAAAGACTTTAATTATGATAGTTGCTCTTTGATTGATTGTATTTCTTTGTTTCAATCCATGATAAATTCACCCCATGCTTATGAACAAAATAAAGGTTTTACTAAACATATTGTTGATGCTATGATGAAAACGTCGGAAGAAAAGTTGGAATTAGAGGTTTCAATTCCTATAAAATTACATTATGAATGGGAACCTACTATCAAAGTCAAGATTAAAAATTATGAGTGTTTTGCTTTATGTCATTTGGGTGCTAGTGTTTCTACAATTCTGAAATCTTTATGTGATGTGCTTCGTCTTACCAATATTTAAGAATGTTCTTTAAATTTGCGCTTGGCGGATTCTACTATTAAAAAGCCTATGTGAACAATTAATGATGTTCTTATTCTTGCAAATAGGAATTATGTGCCCATAGATTTTATTGTTCTTGATATTGATTGCAATCCGTCTTGTCCAATTATTCTTGGTAGACCGTTTTTACGTACTACCGGTGTCGTGATTGATATGAAAGAAGGCAATATTAAATTTCAGTTTCCACAAAGGAAGGGTATGGAACACTTCCCTAGAACTAGAATTAAGCCACCATATGAATCAATCTTGAGGGCATCATATGGATCTAGAAACAAAGACGACAATACATAGATCTATGCATTATGCCTAGCTAGGGGCATAAAACGATAGCGCTTGTTGGGAGGAAACCAAATGAATAAAATTTATTTTTGCTTTTTTATTTCTGTTCTTGAGTGTTTGCACAATTATACATCTTTTATGATTGTATTTTTTGTGTTTTAATTAGTGTTTGTGCCAAGCAAAGCCTTTGGGAGATCATGTTGGGTGATAGTTGATTTGATCTTGTTTAAAAACAGAAACTTTTGCACTCAGTAAAATAATTTTCATAAATCACAGAAACGTGATTTTGATCTGAATATTTTACAAATGATTCCTATACAAATTTCCTACATTGTCCTAATTTTTTAGGATTTTTTTAGTTACAGAAGTATACGAAGTCCCTTGATTACTACAGACTGTTCTGTTTATGACAGATTCTGTTTTCGTTGCATTGTGTGCTTACTTCGATGAATCGATGGTTTGTATTGGAGGGTATAAGCTATAGTACTTATAGTAGTGATTTGCTTTGTTATACTAATGGATCTCACGAAGGTTTTGTTGAGTTTTGTGTGATTGAAGTTTTCAAGTTTTGGATGAGATCACTATGGATGAAGGAATAAGGAGTAAGAAGAGCCTAAGCTTGGGGATGCCCCATGGCATCCCACGCTATTATCTAAAAGAGAAGCAAACAACTAAGCTTGGGGATGCCCGAGTGGCATCCCCTCTTTCTTCTAACGACCATCAGTATTTTACTTGGAGCTATATTTTTATTCATCACATATCATGAGTTTTGCTTGGAGCATCTTGTATGATATGAGTCTTTTCTTGTATTACTTTTCACTTTTAGTCATCTATCCTTGCTAGACACACCTATTTGAGAGAGCCAAAATTATGCTATGACTTGTTAAAATTGCTCTCTATGCTTCACTTAAATCTTTATGAGCTATGGAATTGCTCCAGTGATTCACTTATATCTTTTTGAGCATGGTGTTCTTTAGTATTTTTTTAACAAATGATCTCTTGCTTCACTTAGATTTATTTGAGAGTTAGTAAAATTTTTAAGAAATTCTCTCATGCTTCACTTAAACTATTTTGAGAGAAGAATTTTTTTTGGCTCGTGTTCTTCAATTGGATTTGTTTGAGCTATCAAAAGCGAGATATGCAAATTAGTCCCAAAGTGATAGATATTCAAGAGAGATATAATAAAAACTTTCATGAAGATCATTGCAGAAAATAAACTTGATTCCTTGTAATAGTTTTGCGATATGTTCATATAATATGTGAGCCATGTTGATGAGTAATTATGCTTTAGTAAGAATATTGATGTTAAGGTTTGTGATTCCCTATGCAAGCACGAAGGTCAATAGTTATGCAATGAAATTACATCCTACTTGTGGTGCATTATTCAGTGTTAGTTATGCTTAATGCTCGCTTCTGAGATTTTTCGTTTCTTGGTTGGATGCTTCTCAATCTTTTGCTAGCCTTCACTTTGCACTAAGTATGATCACTACTTGTGCATCCAAAATCCTTGAGCCTAGTTTTGCCATATGAGTCCACTATACCTACCTATATGTGGTATTTCCGTGTCGTTCTATGCAAATTGGAATGTGCGATCTATAATTTTCAAAATAAATTTCTCTTTTGTGTGCTCGTACCGCTCATGAAACGGTAGGGGGTGGCTGATATTTTTCCATGGTAGATGTGTTATTATGAAGATCAGTGTTTATTCACTTGTCATTTCATATGAGTATGGCAAAGGTATGGATTTACTTTATGTGGTCAAATAATAAATTCATTGGAAAGTGTTGGTATGGACGGCACCCGTGGATTCGGTTAGCCGTGGAATGTGAAAGTATGGTGGAAAAAGGAATAAGCTTTATTTTATGTTTGGGAACCGCCTATTATATATCTAGCATGGAAAGTAATGGGAACTACTCGATCATTTTCATTGACAAGAAAAGCATGCCACCCAGAATTTTTTTATCTCTATCTTTTTCGCTTTGAGCTCTCTCACCTCTACAAATCCCTACCACCCAGAATTTTTATTTTTTTTAGTCTCCATCTTCTCTTATAAAGCACCAACTAAGGGGCACTATGATCGTACTTGAGCATTGGGTGTAGCTAATATTCGAGTGTGCTTCATGAATGGATCAATGATTGAGCATAATGGGCTAGGGGTAACTTGATTTAGTGTTGATATTTTGAAATGCATGGTTGCTTGTTGATATGCTTGAGTATTAAAAATCTTCATGTCAAAACTAGACTATTGCTTTGAATCATGTAAAAGTCCAAATGTCATGCTACAAAGAAAAGAATATGTGATGAACATGTTAGACAGCATTCCACATCAAAAATTCTATTTTTATCATTTACCTACTTGAGGACGAGCAAGAATTAAGCTTTGGGATGCTAATACGTCTCCAATGTATCTATAATTTTTTATTGTTCCATGTTGTTATATTATCATTCTTGGATGTTTTACAATCATTTTCAACTTTATATCATTTTCTGGGACTAACCTATTGACATATTGCCCAGTGCCAGTTTCTTGTTTTTTTACTTCGTAGAAAATCCATACCAAATATTGTCCAAACGCGGCGAAACTTTTTTGTGATTTTTTCTGGACCAGCAGACACACGATGGGCCAAGAAAGTACAGGAGAGCGGCTCCAAGGGGAGCACAACCCACCAGGGTGCGCATGGCGGCCCAGGCACGCCGAGGTGGGTTGTGCCCACCTCGGTCGCCTCCCGCACAACCTCTTTGCTCTATAAATACCCTCATATTCCAGAAACCCGAGGGGAGTCGACGGAAAACAATTCCAGCCACCACAAGTTCCAGAAAAGACAGATCCAATCTAGACACCATCACGGAGGGGTTCATCATCCACATTGGGGCCTCTCTGATGATGCTTGAGTAGTTCATTGTAGATCTACGTGTCCGTAGTGAGTAGCTAAATGGCTTCCCCTCTCAATTTTGATTCTCAATACAATTGTCTCTTGGGAAACGACACGTATGTATTGTTGCCATTAAGGATAACAAGATGGGGTCCAATTCCTACATGAATAGATCTTGTCTACATCATGTCATCATTCTTATTGCATTACTCTGTTTTTTCATGAACTTAATACACTAGATGCATGCTGGATAGCGGTCGATGTGTGGAGTAATAGTAGTAGATGCAGACAGGAGTCGGTCTACTAATCTCGGACATGATGCGTATATAATGATCATTGCCTGGATATTGTCATAATTATTTGAAGTTCTATCAATTGCCAAAAAGTAATTTGTTTACCCATCGTATGTTATTTTTCTTGAGAGAAGCCATTAGTGAAATCTATGGCCCCCGGGTCTCTTCTTTATCATATTGGCCTTCAAGATCTATTTTTATTCGCTTTTATTTTCAGATCTATATTATCAAAAACACAAAAATACCTGGCTGAAATTTCTTTTCTTTTATTTGCATCTATCAATCAACTATAATTTTATCATGTCCACTTCACAATTTCTGGCACCGTTACCCGAAAGGGATTGACAACGCCTTTAACACGTCGGGTTGTGATGACCCACAAGTATAGGGGGTCAATTGTAGCTCTTTTCGATAAGTAAGGTGTCGAACCCAACGAGGAGCAGAAGGAAATGACAAGTGGTTTTCAGCAAGGTAATGTATGCAAGTGCTAAAATTGTGAGTAGCGGAGTGATTTGATGGCAAGATAATTGGTAACGAGTAAGTAACAATAGTAGTAAGGTAGAACAATCCTTTTGAGGCAAAGGACAATGCAAAACGGTTTCTTATGATAAGAAAAGTGTTCTTGAGGGAACACGGGAATTTCATCTAGTTACTTTCATCATGTTGGCTTAATTCGTGTTCTGTACTTTCATAATTTGATATGTGGGTGGACCGGTGCTTAGGTGTTGTTCTTACTTGAACAAACCTCCTACTTATGATTAACCCTCTCGCAAGCATCTGCAACTACAAGAAAAGTATTAGGAATAAATTCTAACCATAGCATTAAACTTTTGTATCCAATCGGTCCCTTACGGAATAGCGCATAAACTAGGGTTTAAGCTTCTATCACTCGCAACCCACCATCTAATAACTACTCCACAATGCATTCCCTTAGGCCCAAATATGTTGAAGTGTCATGTAGTCGACGATCACATGACACCACTAAGAGAATGGCATCATACATACCATCAAAATATCAAACACATATTAAGTTCACATGATTACTTGCAACATGATTTCTCCCGTGACCTCAAGAACAAAAGTGACTACTCACAAATGATAAACATGCTCAAGATCAGAGGGGTATTAAATAGCATAATGGATCTGAACATATAATCTTCCACCAAATAAACCATATAGTAATCAACTACAAGATGTAATCAACACTACTAGTCACCCACAAGCACCAATCTATAGTTTTCATACAAAGATTGAACACAAGAGATGACCTAGGGTTTGAGAGGAGTTGGTGATGTGAAGATGTTGATGAAGACAGCTCTCCCCAAGATGGGAGAGTTGTTGGTGATTATGGTGATGATGATTTCCCCCTCCGAGAGGGAAGTTCCCCTAGCGGAATCGCTCCACCGGAGGGCAAAAGTGCTCCTGCCCAAATTCTGCCTCGAGGCGGCAGCACTTCGTCCCGAATGTCCTCTCCCTTATTTTTCTAGGTCAAAATGACTTATATACTAGAAGATGGGCACCGGAGGTGGCTGAGGAGGGCAGCACCCACCAGGGGGCGCTTGGGCCCCCTGGTGCGCCCAGGTGGGTTGTGCCCACCTAGTGGCCCTCCTCTGGTACTTATTTGCTCCAATATTCATTAAATATTCCATAAAAATTCCGCGGGGAGTTTCAGCTCATTTGGAGTTGTGCAGAATAGGTAGCTTGACGTAGGTTTTTCAGGTCCAGATTTCCAACCGCCAGAATTCTCCCCCTTGGTGCATACCTTGCATATTATGAGAGAAAAAACATTAGAATTATTCCAAAAAACATTATTATACCATAAAACAACATAAATAATAGTATGAAAACATGATGCAAAATAGACATATCAATTCCCCAAGCTTAGACCTCGCTTGTCCTCAAGCGAAAACCGAAATCGAAAAACATGTCCACATGCTTAGAGAGAGAGAGAGAGAGAGAGAGAGAGAGAGAGAGCGGTGTCGATAAAAACAAAAATACAGACATAGCAGCATCATGTGACTTATTATAATAGCAACAAACTTTAATATAAAACTTTTGTCATAGAACTTTTATCATAGACTTCTCATGACCAAGTGACAGTTCATCACAACATCGAAGTATAAAGCATAAACTCTATTGCAAACCAGCAAACTATGTTCTCAGTCAACTTTGCAACTACAATTCAATATCTTTTCAGGAAGGGTCACGTATCGGAGCCTTTAGGCAAGTCCACATACTCAACCATCATTTAGTCTTCTATGATTGCCAACACTCACCTTGTACACATGAGCAAAACGTTTCAACCGGACACATAGGAAGATAGGGGCTTATAGTTTTGACTACCAACACATTCACCTCAAGGGTGATGTCAACAATAGTAACTCATGCTACCCATATTAAACTGGACATGTGTGCCTAGATCTTTCCTCACCACATGATGATTGCCAAAGGAGAAAAATAAAAGGAATAGAGAGAAAAACTTTGACTCTTGCATAAAAGTAAATACATGAAAGTAAAAGTAGGCCCTTCGCAGAGGGAAGCAGAGGTTGCCATGTGCTTTTTGTTCGTATGCTTGATACATCTCCAACATATCTATAATTTTTGATTGTTCCATGCTGTTATATTATCATTCTTGGATGTTTTACAATCATTCTATCTCATTTTTTGGTACTAACCTATTGACATAGTGCCAAGTGTCAGTTGTTGTTTTCTGCATGTTTTTTACATCTGAGGAAATCAATATCAGATGGAGTCCAAATGCCACGAACCTTTACGATGATTTTTGATGGACCAAAAGGAAGAAGTTGGGCCCTGGTTGCACCTGGGGGGAGTCCCAAGGAGGGGACAACCCACCAGAGTGCACTAGGAGGCCCAGGAGAGCCCTGGTGGGTTGTGCCCTCCTCAGGTGCCCCCGGACCGCCTCTTTGCTCTATAAATACCCCAATATTCTAGAAAGCCTAGGGGAGGTGACGAAATATTGATCCAACCGCCGCAGAGTCCAGAACCACCAAGATCCAATCTAGACACCATCACGGAGGGGTTCACCACTTCCATTGGTGCCTCTCCTATGATGCATGAGTAGTTCTTTGTAGACCTACGGGATCGTAGTTAGTAGCTAGATGGATTCCTCTCTCTCTCTCTCTCTCTCTCTCTCTCTCTCTCTCGATTATCAATACAATGGTCTCTTGGAGATCCATATGATGTAAACCTTTTGGCGGTGTGTTTGTTGGGATTCGATGAACATTGAGTTTATGATCAGATCTATGTTTTTATCCATGAAAGTTATTTGAGTCTTCTTTGATCTCTTATGTGCATGATTTCTTATAGCCTCGTATTTCTTCTCTGATATTTCGGTTTTGTTTGGCCAACTGATTTATTTATCTTCCAATGGGAAGAGGTGCTTTGTAGTGGGTTCGATCTTACGGTGCCTTATCCCTGTGAAAGAAAGGGAACCGAAACGTATGTATCGTTGCTACTAAGGATAACAAGATGAGATCTATATCTGCCGCAATAGATAAATGGATCTCATCTACATCATTTCAGTATTCTTATTGCATTACTCCATTTTCTCATGAACTTAATACACTAGATGCATGTTGGATATCGGTCGATGTGTGGAGTAATAGTAGTAGATGCAGGCAGGAGTCGGTCTACTAATCTTGGATGTGATGCCTATGTAATGATCATTGCCTGGATATCGTCATGATTATTTGAAGTTCTATCAATTGCCCAACTGTAATTGTTTTCCCTATTTTTCCCGAGAGAAGCCACTAGTGAAACCTACGGCCCCTGGGTCTCTTTTCATGATATTTTCCTTTGCGATCTATTTTCTCTTGCATTTATTTTCATATCTATTAAACGTAAAATACAAAAATACATTGCTGCAATTTATTTGTTCCGCGATCTATTTATCCTATCTACCAGTTTTTACCTCACGTTATTTGCCCACTAGAGGCGGCGTACCCGAAAGGAATTGACAACCCCTTGAACACGTCGGGTTGCAAGTATTTGTTATTTGTGTGCAGGTGTTGTTTACGTGGTGTGAGGAGGTTCTCCTATTGGTTCCATAACCTTGGTCTCATCACTGAGGGAAATACCTACCGTCGCTATACTGCATCATCCCTTCCTCTTTGGGGAAATACCGACGTAGTTCTAGTAGACATCAAAAGGAATATCTGGCGCCGTTGCCAGGGAGGATCTTCAACATCAACCAGGTTCCAAATCACAAATCTCATCTCCTCGCAATTTAAATTATTTGCCATTTGCCTCTCATTTTCCTCTCTCCCACTTCATAAAAATTTGCCGTTTTTATTCGCCTCTCTTTTTCTGTTCGCTCTTTTCTTGCCGGATTTGTTTTCGAGTGCAATCTTGTTGTATGGTCATCATGACTCAAGAGAAGACCAAACTATGTGACTTCTCAAATACCAACAACAATAATTTAATTGGCACTCCGCTTGCTCCTCCCGCCACTAGTGCGGAGACTTGTGATATTAATACTGCTTTGCTGAATCTTGTTATGAAAGACCAATTTTTCGGTACTCCTATTGAGGATGTCGCATCCCATCTTAATACCTTCGTGGAATTATGCGACATGCAAAATAAAAAAGATGTGTATAATGATGTGGTCAACATGAAATTATTTCCGTTTTCTTTGCATGATTCTACAAAAAATTGGTTCTCTTCTTTGCCTCGCAATAGTATCGATTCTTGGAATAAGTGCAAAGATGCTTTTATCACTAAGTATTTTCCTCCTGCAAAAATTATTTCCCTTAGAACCCAGATCATGAATTTCAAGCAACTTGAACATGAGCATGTAGCACAATCTTGGGAAAGGATGAAAATGATGCTAAGGAATTGCCCAACTCATGGGTTAAATCTTTGGATGATCATACAAAATTTTAATGCGGGGTTGAACCTTATTTCTTGTAATCTTTTATATTCTGCTGCGGGTGGTACTTTTATGGAAATTACCTTGGGTGAAGCCACCAAATTGCTTGATAATATTATGGCTAATTATTCACAATGGCATACTGAAAGGGCTCCTACTAGTAAAAAAAGTTAATTTGGTTGAAGAAATTTCTTCTTTGGGTGAAAAAGTTGAGGCTCTTATGAAATAGGTTGCTAGTATAAGTGCTCCCATTGATTTTAATGATATTCCTTTGTCTACTTTGATTGAGAAAAATAGTGATGCCATAGATGTGAATTTTATTTCTCGCAATAATTTCAACCACAATGCTTATAGAGGTAATTTTAATCCTAGGCCTTTTCCTAGTAATTCCTATAATAATTATGGTAATTTCTATGGAAATCAATCTTACAATAATAACAGGAATACCTCTGATTTTGAGAATAATATTAAAGGATTTATCAACACACAAAAGGTTTTCAACACTTCCATAGAAGAAAAGTTGAATAAGATTGATTATTTGTCTAGAAGTGTTGATAGAATTGCTCATGATGTGGAAATTCTCAAGATGAAATTTTTTGTGCCTAAAGTGGATGAATCAATTAAAGCCCTTTATGTTTCTATGGATGAAAGTAAGAAAAGAACCGCTATGCTCAGAGCTAAAAGAGAATTTTTAGAAAAAGCATTTTCTTGTGATTGTTTTCGCAAAAGTGATGAAGATCTTAAACTGATTGGTGTTTCTTATATTGATTCCTTGTTTAGTAAAATTAAGATTGATGAAAAAGGGACTGGAGAAGATTCAACTTTAGGTAGAAAGCGTCCCAATATTTCGGAGGGTGAAAATCTTGTTGAGAAAATTGATAAAAGTGCGTTTGAATAGGTCAAAACTTTAGCTAGTGATGTGCCCACTATTTTGGATTACAAAGACTTTAATCATGATAGTTACTATTTGGTTGATTGTATTTCTTTGTTGCAATCCATGATAAATTCACCACATGCCTATGAACAAAATAAAGCTTTTACTAAACATATTGTTGATGCCATGATGAAAGCTTTTGAAGAAAAATTGGAATTAGAAGTTTCAGTTCCTAGAAAATTGCATGATGAATGGGAACCTACTATCAAAGTCAAGATAAAAAATTATGAGTGTTTTTCTTTATGTGACTTGGGTTCTAGTGTTTCTACAATTTCGAAATCTTTATGTGATGTGCTTGGTCTTACCGATATTGAAGAATACTCTTTAAATTTGCACTTAGCGGATTCTAATATTAAAAAACCTATGGGAAGGATTAATGATGTTCTTATTCTTGAAAATAGGAATTATGTGCCCATAGATTTTATTTTTCTTGATATTGATTCCAATCCGTCTTGTCCAATTATTCTTGGTAGACCATTTTTGCGTACTATTGGTGCCGTGATTGATATGAAAGAAGGCAATATAGAATTTCAATTTCCAATAAGGAAGGGAATGGAACACTTCCCTAGGCCACCATATGAATCAATTGTGAGGGCATCTTATGGATCTAGAACCAAAGATGACAAAACTTAGATCCTACTCGTTATGCCTAGCTAGGGGCGTAAAATGATAGTGCTTGTTGGGAGGCAACCCAATGAATAAAATTTATTTTTGCCTTTTTCTTTTTGTTCTTGAGTGTTGGGAAGCTGATCCACGAACACCTATGGGGCCGGCGGACCGAGCCCCTTTCGGTTCGGCGGGGGGCGGAGATCGCACGAAGAGCAGATCGAGGCGAAGCACACGAGCAGTTTACCCAGCTTCGGAGCTCTCCAGAGAGATAATACTCCTACTGCTGCTCGTTTGATTGTATTGAGCTCTTGCTCGGGAGCGCGGAGCGCTACAGTACATACAAGACCGAGCGTGAGTGTTTTCTGGTTTCGAACCCCCTCTACGTTGCGCATGGGCCTCCTTTTATATGCTCAAGGGGTCACCGACAGGTGGCAACGTAGGCAAGGGTAAAAATGGAAAAAGAGGGGTGGTTGGTACAGCTACCTGCATCGTGCATCCTACCTAACCCAGACGGTAGGGGACAAAGGCATTAAATGCCCGTCTGTGTCGCCCAAACAGTGCAGAAAAGGACCGTCAGGGACGCCACCGTTCGCCATGATGGTAATCTTGTCAGCGTCGCTTGCCACCTTGCACCGCTGGCTGCTCAGCCTCCTGCCACGCGCGCCTGGGAAGGCCCCAGGGCGACACGTTGGTGGATGCGCTGGAGCGTGGGTGCAGAGTGATAACCTGCCGCGGCAAGCGCCTTGCCGCGGCCGTTGTCTTGTCGCGTCCGGAAGCTTGTCGCTCACCGGGTCTTGCCGGGACGCGTGGCGCGTCGCGGCAAGTTCCTCGAAATGCCTTGGTTGGCCTTCCCGGCAAGCTCCTCTTTCCGGGGCCTTGCCTCCTTGTCTTAAATACTTTGTTCTTGAATGGCTCCAAGGGAACCACGGAGGACCTTGGCGGTCGCCCGGCAAGCCTTGCCGCGGGGTGCTGCAACTGCCCGTGCACAAGTTCGGGATACTAGGGTACCCCTACTCTAGTACACCGACAGGAGCCCCCGGGCCTGGGCCACACACGGTGCCGAGCGCTGTTGGGCCAGGCCCAAAGCAGGGCACGGGCACGCGCGGCCTGGGTCACGCCGTATCTTACTCCGTATCCACCGCGCCCTCCCCGAACGGCACGCGTTGAATGCGGCATCGTGGGAGAGATCGTGGGTGGTTTCTTTATTCGGAAGGGCGAAACGTCCGCCCCCTCCCTCTTTATAAGCAGGGGAAACAGGGGCAGTTTGCCCACTTCGCCGGTTGTTACTCCATTCTCGAAAATCTCCGCCGCTCCCCCCTTCTTCTCAAAGCCGAAAGAGAGCAGCGCTCCGCCCCCCATCGCCACCGGCGCCACCAACGCCGTCGATCTCCCCCGCCACCTCCGCCATGGCTCCGAAAGCCGACAAGGGGAAGGGCGTGAAGTCGGCCGAGGCGCAGCGGCTCGCGGCGCTGCGAAAGGAGCGGGCCATCTTCCCCCCTCAGCTTGACGCAAAGGAGCTGAGGGAGTACTACTACCTTTTCTGGTCGACGGAGACGCGAGCGCATCCGCGCACGAAGGTACTCCCGGCTACCGCTTCGAGACTGGCTCCGAACGGGTATCCCTTCTTCGCGCTGTTCTTCTACTGCGGGCTCTGCCCGCCCTACTCTGAATTTTTCTGTGACATCATGAACACCTACGGGTTCCGCCTCCTTGACTTCACCCCCAATGCTGTCCTGACCATGGCAGTTTTCGCACATCTGTGCGAAAACTTTGTCGGAGTCCATCCAAACGTAGCCCTCTTCCGCCACTTCTTTATGCCCCGAGTCGAGAGAGGAGAGCCCCTTGCCGGCGGAATCGCTTGGATCTCGAGAACTGGCAAGAAGGATGCTTATCTGGA
Organism: Triticum aestivum; assembly: GCF_018294505.1. Lineage (NCBI taxonomy): Eukaryota > Viridiplantae > Streptophyta > Magnoliopsida > Poales > Poaceae > Triticum > Triticum aestivum. The sequence continues at coordinate 369,451,734 of NC_057807.1, forward strand.
GGGAGAGCTCCGCAGCAAATGGGAAGAATGGAGAGCAGAGTGGTGCTGGATTGTAGAGGAGAACCCGCAGCCATTTACCGCCCTGCGCCAAGCCCCAGTAGTGCGCGGCAACGATTGGAGCAACGTGGCCCCGGAAGACGATAGGCTGAAGATTGCCGTCACCCGTATCCTTCGCCTCAGGCTTGCCGGGCTCACTGTAGGCGCAGTTGGCGCAGATTTTCTTCGCCGCCGCATCGCCCCCCTGCAGGAGAGGAGGAGACCAGCCTGGGAGTTCCAGAACTCGGCGGATATCATGAGGCTGCGCCCGGGCCTCAACTTCAACTTCACTGTCCTTGGAGCTGGATGCGATGCTCCTGGAGCTATTCAAGCGCGATCCTCAACATCCATTCATGTTGCCGAGGAGTGTCGTTCCGTTGTGCAACAACTCCTCGCTCGACCGCATCCGCGCAATGATGCCGCTGTGCGACTCGCACGGAATCGTCCCGACCTGGCAAGAGCCTGCAGACGACGTCGTGCGGGATTCTTTGACGGCCTGGTAGGAAGTGCCGGTCCGCGCTGATGAGCAGAAGAGCCTCACCCGCGACACCACCGATGATGAGATGCAGCGCATCGCCACCAGGCTGGAAGAGGCGGCAGCAGCCGCTGCCGCGGGCGTATTTGGATTCACCATGGAGGAGGCAGAGGCAGCAGAGGCGGCAAGCCTTGCCGAGCGAGAGGAGTTCGCCGGCGAGGAAGAGCTTGCCGGGCCTGAAGCTGAACCGAGCGAGCCCGGCGAGGGAGAGCCTGTCGGACCCGAACCTTCGGACAGCTTGCCGCAGGCGGAGCCCCCGGCCCCGCCAAGAAGGCGTCTCCGCAAGGCCTCGGACGTAGCGGGGCGGCAGACGGGTCAACAGCCGCCGAGCCGCGCGACACGCTCTACCGCGGCAAGCACTGTTGCCGCGGGAGCGCCTCACGCCGCTGCGGCAACCGGAGCGGGGTCTTCCCGGTCCACCGCTACTGCTCCTGCCAAGCGGACAAGGGAGCCTACTCCTCCGCCTCGTCGCACCGGAGGCGAGCCGGACTTCGATCTCTCCGCGCTCAGCTCCGACGAGGAAGAAGAAGAGTAAGATTCCTTGCTGTACTTGTAGTTCTTCAATTTTTGTTGTTTCGTCTTGTATCTGATTTGCTTTACTCTGAACTCATTCCTTTTCAGGACTCTGGCCCAGAGAGCGGCAAAGAGAGCCAAGGCCCCGGTGATTGTCATCGAGGACGACCCCACCACGACGGCAGAGGACATGTCCGAGACCACCTTGTCGGACCCGGCAACCATTCCTCAAAGCAGCCCCCAGCGCAGCCCTCCACGTAAGTACATAGTTTACTTCCTGCTTTCAGGCGCGCGTGGGTGCTCTTCCTTTGCTGATATCTGAGTGTTGGTTCGTGCAGGAGCAGAGCAGCCTCACCAGGAGAGCCCGGAAGCCGCTCCCGAAGTGCCATCTGCCTCGACTACACCGCCAAGGGAGGATTCCCCGGCAAGGGAGCGTTCTCCGGCAAGGGAGAATTCTCCGGTAAGGGACAGTTCTCCGGCAAGGGGCAGCACCAGCGATCCTCCGGTGGTTGAGACCACGACTGCAGATACAGGTAATCCTCTTGCTTGAAAACTTCCCTTGGATTCTTCTTCTTTTGATTTTCTTTTTGAATATTCGCTTGACCTTTCTCCCCTCTTCGGTCGTCAGATCCACCTGCCACGGAGCCGATGGAAACCGAGGCCGCCGGTGAGGAGAACGCGCACGGCAACAGCGACGACGCCGCGGCCACCGAAGAAGAGGCCGGTGCTGATGATCCTGCCGGCGAAGAGGCCGCCAAGGCTGCCGCCGCAGAAGCGGGCGAGGGATCCGGCGATCGCACTGACGGCCCCGAGGCCGCAGGAGCGCCAGGCGCTACACCGACCGCCGATCCCTCCGCCGATGCTGCAGCGCCAGGCTCCGAAGAGCCCCAGCCCGGCGCCTATTTGAAGGCCGGCGATGGCGTCTTCATCAAGCTCCCCTGGGCGTCGAGCTCCAGGGCGCCGGTCGAAGGAGAAACTTTTGACGAAGAGGTGCTCGCCTCCGCTGGGCTGGCGCTGGTCGACGCGCCAAGTAGCAGCAGCGACGAGCCTGAGGAGGAGCGGCTGCTGCGGAAGCTGCTGTCTTTTCGCAGCAGTCGCTCTACCGCGCCCGACAAGCCAAACTGGCATCCCGAGAGGCACTTGTCGCGAAAGCGGGAGTGGATATCGAGAAGCGCGCGGAGGAGCTCCGGGGTCTCAGGCAGGAAGCTCTCCGGTCCCTGGCGGAGGAGCGGGAGCAACTTCTCGAGGAGCGGAAAGCCTTCCTCCTCGAGAAGGCTGAAGTTGAAGAGAAGCAACGGCTTGTCGCCGAAAATCTATTTGCGCAGGAAGGAGAGTTGGCGCAGCGCAAGGTCAACCTTGACAGCCACGAGGAGGAGCTTGCCGCGCGGAGCAAGCAATTGGCGGGGCTCTCAAGGAAGCAAGGATGCTGCCGCAGCTGCCGAGGCCGCCAAGAAGGAGCTGGAGACGAAGGTGGCGCAGCTGGAAGCCGATCTCAGGGCGAGCGGCGAGGAGCTTGCCGCGCTCAAGCGTGAGCGCGAGAAGGACGCTGCCGCTCATGGTGAGCTGCAGGGTCTTCTCGCTGAGAGGAGCAAGGAGCTCAGCGCCGCCAAGGATTCCAACGCAGATCTCGAGTTGAAGTTGGCTACTTTGACTCAGACGCTGGACGGCACCAGGGAGCGGGAGGTGGCCTTGTCGGAGAAGATCAAGGCCGACGAGGCGCTGCTGGCGAATGCTGCTGCCGCCCACGACGCCTTCAGGGAGACTGTGGAGCACTGGACTGAGGGTCTTGTGGATCTTGCCGCCGCCATCGACGGGGAGCTGGCGCAGCTGGGGATGGAGGATCTCGGGTACTCCTTCGACGAGCACCTCCAACCCAGCGCCAAGCTCAGCTTGTTCTTCAAAGGCGTGGCGACGGCTCTCCAGCGACTCCGGGAGAAGATTCCAAAGCAGCTGGCCGACGAGTCGCGCAAGATCTGCGCAGGAGCTCTCCAGAAGGTGCTGATGAAGGTGGCCTTCCGCAACCCAGGCCTCAACTTCACCAACGTCCTCAAGTCCTTGCCGCCGGATGCTGATCTGGAAGCGCTCAAGGCCCTTGTCGCACCCATTGTGGACAAGGTGAGCGGAATCAAGAGGGTTGAGGGCGATCGCGTAGATTAGGCCGCCCGTTTTCTCTTTCTCCTTGTCGCTGCTAGTCATGTCATGAGAACAATCTGTTAGAGCTGCGACAAGCTATCTTGTAATATAACTCTATTTTGGGTAGAGATTTGCTATGTTATTTCCTTTACTTGATTCCTTCCTTTGTATGTTTTTGCCCTACGCTTTTAGGGAACTTGCCGGCGCAGGCACCTTAGCCGCGAGCGCTGAGTGCGGGACGTCAGCAGCCTGCTGGCGGTGCCGCTACCGACAAGAAACCTTGTCGCAACTAGTCGCAGCTCACTTAAATTGTTGAGCGGACTCGAAACAAAGTAAGGGCGCAACTAGCTACGAGTTGGTTCCTCCGCGCACAGGTTTTCCATACAAAGCACGGTCGTTCAAGGAAGATAACTTAAAAATTTAAAACTGATTGCTCAAACTTTGGCAACTTAGCTTTTCTGTCGTTTGCTTTCCGGTAAGGCGAAACTTCCTTGAACGATGCCTGGCCGGCCACACCATTATCTTCTCCATTCCCCCCGGCAAACTTGTGTGCGGGGGAACCTTGCTTTCCTTTTTGAGAAAAAGAAAGAAGAGAAAATAAAGATATGGAGCCTTACGGCTCGTTATTGCTTACCGGGGGTAGGTGCTGCACAAAGTGTCAGATAATGCATGCAAATACAAAGTAGAAAGCATGAAATTGACAAGATGTGCGGAGCACATGAGCTTTACTTATGCACGGGGTCTGCGCCCGGCTTTGTACAAAGGATTACATGCAACATCGGCAAGACTTGTACAAAAGGTGGTTGCCGGAACGGGTTCCGGCAACCGCGCCCTACGGGTAAAACTTACGAAGATGCTCAATGTTCCAGGAGTTGCTCACCGGAATGCCATCTTCGGTCTCAAGGCGGACAGCGCCAGGCCTAGTGACTCGTTTCACCCGATAAGGGCCTTCCCACTTCGGCGTCAACTTGTTGGAATTCTTGGCGGACTGAACGCGCCGAAGAACAAGGTCGCCTTCCTCGAAACTTCTGGCATTAACTTTGCGGCTATGGTAGCGGCGCAAAGCTTGCTGGTATCGAGCAGCTCGTACAGCAGCCTGAAGACGGTCCTCCTCAAGGAGCAGCGCGTCATCTTGTCGCAGCTGCTCTTGCTCAAGCTCATCATAAGCGAGCACTCGAGGTGACCCGTATACGAGTTCCGTGGGGAGAACTGCCTCTGCTCCATAGACTAGAGCGAAAGGTGTCTGGCCAGTGGCTCGATTTGGCGTCGTCCTGATCGACCAAAGAACCACCGGCAGCTCCTCGATCCAGTTCTTCCGCACTTGCGCAGCCTGTCGAAAGTTCTGGTCTTGAGCCCGCGCAGCACTTCAGCATTTGCCCTCTCTGCTTGACCGTTGCTTCTCGGATGAGCAACAGAAGCGAAGCAGACCTTGGCGCCAAGATCTTGGACGTACTGCATGAAGGTGCGGCTCGTGAATTGCGTGCCGTTGTCGGTGATGATCCTGTTAGGGATCCCGAAACGGCAAACAATCGACCTGAAGAACTTGACTGCTGACTGTGCTGTCACCTTCCTCACTGCTTCCACTTCCGGCCACTTTGTGAACTTGTCGATTGCAACGTACAAGTACTCAAAGCCCCCGACAGCTCGGGGAAAGGGGCCGAGGATGTCGAGCCCCCAGACCGAAAATGGCCAGGATAAAGGGATCGTCTGGAGAGCTTGAGCTGGCTGGTGTATCTGCTTGGAATGGAACTGGCACGCTTCACACTTGGTTACTTGTGCAGTTGCATCCTGGAGGGCTGTCGGCCAAAAGAAACCTTGCCGGAACGCTTTGCCGGCAAGTGCTCTTGCGCCAATGTGGTGACCACATATGCCTCCATGTATCTCTGCCAACAGCTTTTGTCCGTCTTCCCGGTGAATACACTTCAATTTCACGCCGTTGAGTCTTCTTCTGTACAGTGTGTTGTCAACAAACTGGTACATACTTGACTGCCGGGCTACTCTTTCCGCTTCTTCTTGCTCTTCGGGAAGTTCTCCTGTCTGAAGGAAATGGACAATCTGCTGTGCCCATGTTGGAGCTTGCGGCTCGACAACAAGGACTAAAGGCACATCTGCTGCTGCGGGAACATCCGCTTCTACGGCAAGAACTTGCGGCTCAGCCGGAGCTTGATGTTCCCCGGCAAGCTTGCCGGAGCAAAGCTTGCCGGGAGCGTCTGCTTCAACGGAACAAACCCCATGGCTTGCCGGAGCAGACTGCTCCTCAGCATCTTTGGTGTTGATCTTGAGGACCTTCTTGGCGGCGGCTTCGGGAAGCTCTGCCGGAAAATAGTCACCAGAAATCAACTTCCTCTTCTTGCTTTGTCCAGTTGATGGTGTTACGGATGGTTGAGTCAGCTTGAGCACAAAGATCCCTGGTTCCACAGGTAACTTAAGTGCGGCGCACTTTGACAGGCCATCAGCAATGTCGTTCTGAGCTCTCGGAACATGCTCCATCTGTAGGCCGTCAAAGTGCTCTTCTAGCTTTCTCACTTCATCAACGTAAGCTTCCATTAACGGACTCTGATAATTCTTGTTCACTTGGCGGACGACAAGCTGTGAGTCACCCCTGACAATGAGCTTCTTGATCCCAAGGTCTGCCGCGATCCTGAGACCGGCAAGCAACCCTTCATACTCTGCGGTATTGTTTGTGGCTTGCTCCTTGGGAAAGTGCATCTGGACTACGTACTTGAGGTGCTCTCCGGTGGGTGCAACTAGTAGCACGCCCGCACCGGCGCCTTGCAGCGAGAAGGCACCGTCAAAGTACATCAGCCACTCTTTGCTTGCTTCCTTGACGGGGATGCTCGTTTCTGGAATTTCTTCATCTGGTGTTGGCGTCCATTCTGCTATGAACTCTGCTAATGCTCTGCTTTGGATAGTTGAAGTGCTTTCAAACTTGAGGCCAAAGCTTGACAGTTCCAGCGCCCACTCGACAATCCTGCCTGTTGCTTCTGGATTTTGCAGTATCCTCTTCAGCGGAAAACGAGTGACGACTGTGATCTCATGTGCTTGGAAGTAATGGCGCAGCTTTCTCGAGGCCATGAGGAGGCCGAAAAGCAATTTCTGCACACCAGAGTACCTTGACCTAGCCCCCTGCAGAAGGGAACTGACAAAGTAAACTGGGCGCTGCACCATTCTCTTTTGCATCTTCTCATGCTCCTGCGCAGATCCATCCTTGTCGGGACCAGAGCTTGCCGGTGAAGTCCTCTGCTTGTCGCTGGATGCATCTGCCGGGGTTGCTGGCTCATCATCCGCCTCCCTCTCCGCTACTAACGCAGCACTAACCACTTGATTGGTCGCCGCTATATACAGCAGCAACTTCTCTTGTGGTTTAGGTGCGACAAGTGTTGGAGTGGAGGACAGGTATCTCTTTAAGTCCTGCAGCGCAGCCTCCGCTTCCGGAGTCCATTTCATTGGACCCGCCTTTTTCAATATTTTGAAAAATGGCAGGGCGCGCTCAGCAGACCTAGAGATAAACCTGCTGAGAGCAGCTACGCAACCGGCAAGTCTTCGTACATCCTTGACGCGCTTCGGTGCTTCAATCTGCTCAATGGCCTTGATCTTGTCGGGATTGGCTTCAATTCCCCGCTGAGACACGAAGAACCCGAGAAGCTTGCCGGAGGGGACTCCAAACACACACTTCTCGGGGTTAAGCTTGAGGTTGATCTTGCGCAGATTTGCAAAGGTTTCGTCTAAATCTTGAATCAGAGTCGCCTTGTCCTTGCTCTTGACCACTATGTCATCCATGTAGGCTTCCACATTTCTGTGCATTTGCGGTCAAAAGCGTCATGGACTACCCTTGCAAATGTTGAACCAGCATTCTTTAAACCGAAAGGCATCCGTACGAAACAGTATGTGCCACATGGGGTGATGAATGCAGTCTTCTCCTCATCCTCTTCTGCCATGAAGATCTGATGGTATCCTGAGTATGCATCAAGAAATGAAAGCAAGTCACATCCGGCTGTGGAGTCAACAATCTGGTCGATGCGCGGCAAGGGAAATGGGTCTTTGGGACAAGCTTTATTAACATCGGTAAAGTCGATACAAAGCCTCCATTTCCCGTTTGCCTTACGCACGACTACAGGATTGGCCAACCACGTAGGATGGAGCACTCCTCTGACAAGGCCTGCTGCTTCCAATTTCTTGATCTCTTCTGCAATGAATTCTTGGCGCTCCAATGCCTGTTTCCTGACTTTCTGCTTGACGGGCCGCGCATGAGGGCAGACGGCAAGATGGTGCTCGATTACTTTCCTGGGAACACCGGGGATGTCAGACGGTTGCCACGCAAACACGTCGACGTTCGCCCGCAGGAAAGCAACGAGCGCGCTTTCCTATTTAGGGTCGAGAGTGGCACTGATGGTGAAGGTACCACCAGTGCCATCCTCCTTGGCGGACACCTTCTTGGTCTCTGGTGGAGCTGCCATTGTCTTCTTACACTTGCCGGTGGAGCTCGATGGTGCGTCCTCGACGGTAGCGCAGCACTCCGAAGAGGTGCGCTTGCCGGAGTGGGCATCAGAACTCTTGCCGGACTTGGTCTTCTTCTTCCCCCCGGGAGCTTCAACGGCAAGTGACCTGCGATCTGTTGCGGCTGCTGCTTCCCGGTAGATCTTGTCGGCGCAGATAAGAGCATCCTTCTTGTCGCCAGGGACAGAGATGACACTTATCGGGCCTGGCATCTTCAGCATGTTGTATGCATAGTGAGAGGCTGCCATGAACTTGGCAAGTGCTGGACGGCCGAGTATCCCATTGTAAGGCAATGGAAAGTCAGCAACGTCAAAAGTGACCCTCTCAGTTCTGAAGTTCAACTCGCTGCCAAATGTCACCGGCAGCGCGATCTTTCCCTTCGGCCTGCTCCTTCCCGGATTGATTCCTTGGAACGTGCCGGTCTCTTTGAGCTCGCTATCAGGGATTTGAAGCTTCTGGAGTACCGCGGAGGAGATCAGGTTCAAGCCGGCCCCGCCGTCAACTAGCATCTTAGTGACCTTGAGGTTGCGGATAGTTGGTGAAACCAACATCGGCAAGCACCCGACCGCAGTTATGCGATCTGGGTGGTCCTCAATATCAAAGATGATAGGCGTGCTGGACCATTTCAGAGGCTTGCGTGACTCGACGGGTGGTTCTGCTGCATTGACTTCCCGCACCCACTGCTTGAGCTGGCGGTGTGAAGTATGCAGAGAAGCACCACCGTCAACGCACAGGACCTCTGTGGCTTTCTGGAACTCCTGCTCGTCGGTCTCGTCATCATCCATATCTTCATCGTCGTCGTCATCTTCATCCTTGTCGCGGCCGCGGGGAGGTCTGTCTCCTTGCCGCTGCTTGGCCTTGCCGCGGCGTCCTCCTCGGCCGGGACGTTTCTTGCCGGATCCTCCAGCACCTTCCTGGGCCTTCTCCTTGTCGCGTCGCTCGTATTCAGCCTTTTGCTGTTCAACAAGCTGCTCGACCTTCTTGCAGCTCTGGAGATCATGGCCCTTGGTGCGGTGGATCTTGCAGTATTGCTTGTTGGTGCCGTCCTGCTTGTCGGCGACCGCCACAGCTGCGGCAACCTCCTTGCCGGAGCTACCAGCTTTGGCTTCCTTGCCGGACTGCTCAACGACTAGCACCTCTTTGCCTTTCTTCTTCCTGTTGTTCCGCCGCCGGTTTTCCCTTGCCGGGGCAGTCTCCTCACTATCAGATCCCCCTGCTCCTACATTCTCTCCGGGAAGTTTCCTCCCTTCCTCAGCACGTGCACACTTGTCGGCCAGGGCATATAGCTCACTGACGTCTCTGATCTTGCACATCGCCATCTCCTCCCGCATCCTGTGGTTCCGCACGTTCTGATGGAACACGCTGATTACCGCGGCAGGGTGGACATCTGGGATGTTGTGCTGTACACGGCTGAATCTCTGAATGTACTTGCGCAGGGGCTCTCCATCCTTCTGGGCGAGCATATGAAGGTCGCTCTCTTGGCCATGAGGCTTGTGGCCGCCTGTAAAGGCGCCGACAAACTGATGGCACAGGTCAGCCCAGGAGGATATGGAGTTGTCCGGCAAGTGCATGAGCCAGGATCTGACATTGGGCTTGAGCACCAGCGGGAAGTAGTTGGCAAGGATCTTGTCGTCCCGCCCCCCAGCAGCTTGCACCGCGATGGTGTAGATGCTGAGGAACTCCGACGGATGCGACTTGCCGTCGTACTTCTCTGGTACATCTGGCTTGAAATTCTTCGTGCTGGGCCACTGGACTTGCCGCAGCTCACGAGTGAACGCAGGGCAACCTACCGCGTACGGCAAGTCGCCTGGTTCCCCTGGCGCATGCATGTCAACAGAGGGCCCAGCGCGCTTGTCGGATTGACGTCGCGCTTCTCTTCGGCGCTCGATGCGAGTACGAGCGTCTTCTTGCTGTCGTTCGTGAAGAACTTGGCGCTGATCGCGACGAGCTCGTGGATCTGATGATGCGGTGGAGTCGCTGTCGTGGTGGATCCGACGAGTCGGCGATCTTGGCCTTCGGGGTGGAGAGTGCATGGTGGTTGCACCCCCACCGGTTTCGTCGCCACCGGCTCGTGCCTGGCAGTCCTGCCGCGGCCGCGATGCACTTGGCTGCCGCGGAGTGTCGCCGTTGGCAAAGCCGATGAGACTCTGAATGGTGGCCCTCCATTGGTCGATCTTGTCTTCCGCTGGAGGGTAATCCAGGAGCAGTTGAGCTCGCGCCAAAGCTTCTGCTGGAGTAGTGGGTGGCAGTGGCGAACGGTGCGAGGAGCGGGATATGCTCGGACTCCTAACTATGTTAGAAGGAGCAGTATCCTGTCCAGGCGACCGTGCCTCGCTCGTGCCAGCATGTTGGCGTGCATGCTGGTCTTGAGCACCCCGAGATCCACCAGCTTGATCTTGGCCCAACAAACGTATGGTACTGCGAGTACCATGACGCTGTCGGTCCTGCGCCTCTTGAGATGGGTGCGGAACATGCACGGACGCCGAGGTCTGCGCAGCTTTGTCCTTGGACCTGGCCGCGTCATGAGCTCCCTCGTCGATGTCCGTTCTCCCGTCGATGTCTGCCCCACCACTCGTTCGCTCCGGTGGTGGTGGGATCGACGTGGACGGAACAGCTGCCGCCGAAGTCTTCTTCTTCGGTGGCATGTTGATGAAGAAGATGAAGATCTAGCTCGTGTGAACGTCGGATCAGGTTCACACAACCTCGACGTCCCCTACCTGGCGCGCCAAAGATGTCGGGAAGCTGATCCACGAACACCTATGGGGCCGGAGGACCGAGCCCCTTTCGGTTCGGCGGGGGGCGGAGATCGCACGAAGAGCAGAGCGAGGCAAAGCACACGAGCAGTTTACCCAGCTTCGGAGCTCTCCGGAGAGATAATACTCCTACTGCTGCTTGTTTGATTGTATTGAGCTCTTGCTTGGGAGCGCGGAGCGCTACAGTACATACGAGACCGAGCATGAGTGTTTTCTGGTTTCGAACCCCCTCTACATTGCGCATGGGCCTCCTTTTATATGCTCAAGGGGTCACCGACAGGTGGCAGCGTAGGCAAGGGGAAAAATGGAAAAAGAGGGGTCGTTGGAACAGCTACCTGCACAGTGCATCCTACCTAACCCTGACGGCAGGGGACAAAGGCATTAAATGCCCGTCTGTGTCGCCCAAACAGTGCAGAAAAGGACCGTCAGGGACGCCACCGTTCGCCACGATGGTAATCTTATCAGCGTCGCTTGCCACCTCGCACCGCTGGCTGCTCAGCCTCCTGCCACGCGCGCCTGGGAAGGCCCCAGGGCGACACGTTGGTGGATGCGCTGGAGCGTGGGTGCAGAGTGATAACCTGCCGCGGCAAGCGCCTTGCCGCGGCCGTTGTCTTGTCGCGTCCGGAAGCTTGTCGCTCACCGGGTCTTGACGGGACGCGTGGCGCATCGCGGCAAGTTCCTCGAAATGCCTTGGTTGGCCTTCCCGGCAAGCTCCTCTTGCCGGGGCCTTGTCTCCTTGGCTTGAAAACTTTGTTCTTGAATGGCTCCAAGGGAACCACGGAGGACCTTGGCGGTCGCCCGGCAAGCCTTGCCGCGGGGTGCTGCAACTGCCCGTGCACAAGTTCGGGATACTAGGGTACCCCTACTCTAGTACACCGACATTGAGTGTTAGAATAATTATGCTACTGTTATGATTGTATTTTGTGTGTATTAGTTAGTGTTTGTGCCAAGCAATGCCTTTGGGAAGACTTGGGTGAAAGTTTATTTGATCTTGCTGAAAAACAGAAACTTTTGCACTCACGAGATTTGTTGTCATTCTTTTTTACAAAAGAGTGCTTTTAAGTTGATTCTTTTTGAAGGGGATTAATACAAAAGTTTCTCACTTCCACCAATTTATTTCATAATATTTGGAGTTACAGAAGTATTCTAAATTTTCAGACTGCTACAGACTGTTATGTTTTTGACAGATTCTGTTTTCTTTATGTTGTGTGCTTGTTTTGATGATTCTATGGTTTTATTTAATGAGTTTTTGCCATAGAAAAGTTAGAATACAGTAGATATAATGCGAAAACAAAATAAGAATAGTTTTGTTACAATACTTATAGCAGTGGTTTTGTTTCTTATACTAACGGATCTCACGAAGGTTTTGTTTGAGTTTTGTGTGATTGAAGTTTTCAAGTTTTGGGTTATCTTACGATGGATGAAGGAATAAGGATAAGCAAAAGGCTAAGGTTGAGGATGACCGAGGCACCCCAAGATAATATTCAAATAAGTAGCAAGCAACTATGCTTGGGGATACCCCCGAGTGGCATCCCCGCTTTCTTCTAACAACCATCGGCATTTTACTTGAAACTATATTTTTATTCATCACATGATATGAGTTTTCTTGGAGCATCTTGTATGATATGAGTCTTTGCTTGTTTTGCTTTGTGTTTTAAGTGTTGAATACTTGCAGGACACACCCATTTTAGAGATCCAAAAATTATGCTATGCTTCCTCCTATGCTTCACTTAAATTTTTAGAGCCATGGACTTGCTCTAGTACTTCACTTATATCTTTTTGAGCATAGTGTGCTTTGTTAATTTTGAAGAAATTCTCTAATGCTTCACTTAGATTTATTTGGGAGTTAGTAAATTTTGAAGAAATTATCTCTTGCTTCACTCAGATTAATTTGAGAGAAAGAAAAAAATTATGCCCATGATCTTCACTTATATTTGTTTGAGCTTACCAAAAGCAACATATGAAAATAGTTCCAAAGTGATAGATATCCAAGGAGGATATAATAAAAACTTTCATGAAGATCATTGGACAAAATAAACTTGATTCTTAGTAATGGTTTTGAGATATGACGATATGATATGTGAGTCATTTTGATGAGTAATTGTGCTTTAGTAAGAATATTGATGTTAATGTTTGTGATTCCATATGCAAGCACGAAAGTCAATAGTTATGCAATGAAATTTATATCCTACTTATGGTGCATTATTCGGTGTTACTTATGCTTAATGCTTGGGTACGAGATTTTTTGCTCTTTGGTTGGTCGCTTCTCAATCTTTTTGCTAGCCTTCATTTTGCACTAAGTATGATCACTACTTGTGCATCCAAAACCCTTTAAACCAGTTTTGCCATATGAGTCCACCATACCTACCTATATGCGGTATTTCTATGCCGTTCTAAGCAAATTTGCAGGTGCCATCTCTAATGTTCAAAATAAATTTGTCTTTTATGTGCTCTACTACTCGCGAGGCGGTAAAGGGTAGCCAATATTTTCCATGCTCGATGTGTTATTCTCATGATGAGTGTTTTTTCACTTGTCATTGCACGAGAGTACGTCAAAGGTATTAGGGATGCCCAGTCTCGAAATGAATATATGAATTTACTTTATGTTGTCAATTAATAAATTCCTTGGAAAGTCTTGGTATGGAAGGCACCCGTGGATACGGCTAGCCACGAAAAGTGAAAGTTATGGTGGAAAAAGGAATAAACTTTATTTTCTGTTCGGGAACCGCCTATGATGTATCTAGCATGGAAAGTGGTGGGATGCTCCAACTCGTTTTTGTTGGTAGGAAAAGTATGCCTCTGAAAAATAATTTTATCTCTCAATTTAAGATTTCATTTCTGGCACCTCTACAATTCACTACTTCCCTCTGTGAAGGGCACTATGATTGTATTTGAGCATTGGGTGTAGCTAATATTCGAGTGTGTTTCATGAATGGATCAATGATTGAGCATCATGGGCTAGGCATAACTTGCTTTAGTGTTGATATTTTGAAAGGCATGGTTGCTTGTTGGTATGCTTGAGTATTAAAGTCTTCATGTCAAAACTAGACTATTTCTTTGAATCATATAAAAGTCCATATGTCCATGCTATAAAGAAAACAATGTGATGAACATGTTAGGCAACATTCCATATAAAAAAATCTGTTTTTATCATTTACCTACTCGAGAACGAGCAGGAATTAAGCTTGGGGATGCTGATACGTCTCCAATGTATCTATAATTTTTGATTGTTCCATGCTATTATATTATCATTCTTGGATGTTTTACAATCATTTTATAGTCATTTTATATCATTTTTAGGTACTAACCTATTGACATAGTGCCATGTGCTAGTTGTTGTTTTCTGCATGTTTTTTACATCGCAGGAAATCAATATGAGACGGAGTACAAATGAGACGAAGCTTTACAATGATTTTTTATGGACCAAAAGGAAGAAGTTGGGCCCTGGTTGCACCTGGGGGGGAGTCCCGAGGAGGGACAACCCACCAGGGCGCGCCAAGAGGTCCAGGCGCGCCCTGGTGGGTTGTGCCCACCTCGGGTGTCCTCCGGACCGCCTCTTTGCTCTATAAATACCCCAATATTCCAGAAACCCTAGGGGAGGCGACGAAATATTAAACCAACCGCACAGAGCCCAAAACCACCAAGATCCAATCTAGACACCATCACGGAAGGGTTCACCACTTCCATTGGTGCCTCTCCTATGATACGTGAGTAGTTCTTTGTAGACCTACGGGTCCGTATTTAGTAGCTAGATGGCTTCCTCTCTCTCTCTCTTGATTATCAATACAATGGTCTCTTGGAGATCCATATGATGTAAGTCTTTTGGCGGTGTGTTTGTTGGGATCCGATGAACTTTGAGTTTGTGATCAGATCTATGTTTTTATCCATGAAAGTTATTTGAGTCTTCTTTGATCTCTTATATGCATGGTTGCTTATAGCCTCGTATTTCTTCTCCGATATTTGGGTTTTTTTTGGCAAATTTGATCTATTTATCTTGCAATGGGAAGATGTGCTTTGTAATGGGTTCGACGTTACGGTGCTTGATCCCAGTGACAGAAAGGGAACCGACACGTATGTATCGTTGCTACTGAGGATAACAAGATGACATCTATATCTTCCGCAATAGATAAACGGATCTCGTCTACATCATGTCAGTGTTCTTATTGCATTACTCCGTTTTCTCATGAACTTAATACACTAGATGTATGCTGGATAGCGGTCGATGTGGGGAGTAATGGTAGTAGATGCAGGCAGGAGTTGGTCTACTAATCTTGGATGTGATGCCTATGTAATGATCATTGTCTGGATATCATCATGATTATTTGAAGTTCTATCAATTGCCCAACAGTAATTGTTTTCCCACCGTTTGCTATTTTTCTCGAGAGAATCCACTAGTGAAATCTATGTCCCCCGGGTCTCTTTTCATCATATTTGCCTTTGTGATCTATTTTCTCTTGCATTTTTTCAGATCTATTAAACCAAAAATACAAAAATACATTGCTGCAATTTATTTGTTCCACGATCTATTTATCCTATCTACCACTTTTTACCTCACGTTATTTGCCCACTAGAGGTGTCGTACCCGAAAGGGACTAACAACCCCTTTAACGCGTCGTGTTGCGGGTATTTGTTATCTGTGTGCAGGTATTGTTTATGTGGTGTGAGGAGGTTCTTCTACTGGTTCAATAACCTTGGTATCATCAATGAGGGAAATACCTACCGTCGCTATACTGCATCATCCCTTCCTCTTTGGGGAAATACCGACATAGTTCTAGCAGACATCAATGCTCAACCCCTTAGTGCAAGAGAATGTCACGTTATATTGCCCATTGTGATGGCAACCTTTATTATGCAGTCTGATGCTTTTATTCTTCACCATCACAAGTTCGTACAATGGTTAATTTTCCCTTACACTAAATGAACTCACATTTTTATAAGGAATTTTTATTTCCCTTTTTGCACCGATGACAACTTACTTGAAGGATCTTACTCAATCCATAGGTAGGTATGGTGGACTCTCAAACAAGATAGGGTTTAAGGGTTTTGGATGCACAAGTAGTATCTCTACTTAGTGCGGAGTTTTTGCCTAGCAAAGATAAGGGCAAGCACCACACGTTGAAGGATCTATGACAATATGACTTATATGTGAATATGAACAAACATAAATCATTAGGTTGTCTTCCTTGTCCAGCGTCAACAATTTTGGCATATAATATTTTGATGGGTGCTCACAGTCACAAAAGATTTCCATGATAGTATGTTTATATGTGAATCTTCTCTTCCCTTATTAATTCTTTCATGTGTTGCATCGTTGACCAATGCTATGTTTGTCAATCTACAATAAAATTTACTACTTATACTTTTCCTTGTGTAATGTCATCACTTACCATAAGATTAGCATATGATCTTTTCTTTTTATTTCCTTTCTTTTTATTGCAACACAAAGTAAAGAATGCAACACTCAAACTAAAATTTATTATATATCTCGCACATGATTACAAGGATTGATCACTAAGCAAACTCACAAAAAGAAAGAATCGATCTAAACTTTTATTCATCTAATAGCAGAAGATAACCATTGATCGAACTAAGAAAGTAAAGACAAAAGATAGTGGGGATGATACGATACCGGGGCACCTCCCCTGAGCTTGGCAAAAGCCAAGTGGAGTGCCCATACCCAATACTCAGTTTTCTTTTGGTGGTGATGAAGATGGTAGTGGTAGTGGTGGAGAAAAAGTAGAGGGTTTTCCCTTTGCTTCCTCCAGCTTCTGTCGGAGAATAAAATTGTCTATCATCAACTCGTCATTATCTATCTTGAGTTTTATTATCCTCTTGCATAACGCCTCCATGCATTCATTTTTGAACCGAGGAGGAACCGATTCAGCTTCATGTTTCTCAGAGGTCCAGCTATAGTGCCTCTCTTCCCCATAGGACTAGGGGTTTGCGATGAGATTAGCAACATAGCTCTCACCCTCGGAGTCTTGGGATGACATATTTTCATATCTAACAGGAAATCAACAAGAAAAGAAAACATGAGATTTCTCCATGATACGGAGGTTAACAGGTTCGGGAGGTATATATTGATTTTTTATCTTGGGGAACAAGCAGCATGGGAGAAAAAAGGATACCGGAAAGTACCCGTGGTGGGCACAACCCACCTGGGTGCGCCAGGCAAGCCTAGTGCGCCCTGATGTATCGTGCCCACCAGGGCCACTTTCCTGGAAGTTTCTTATTTTCCTATTTTTCTAAATTTTCCAAAACTAACAAAAAATATTTTTGCGTATTTTTCGAAGTCCCTTTACTTACCGTCTCACGTACCTCCTTATTTTCATGGTTCTGGAGTGTTCTGGAAGGACTCTTTATGTGTTCTTCCGGTGTCAAAGTGATAACATTGCTTTCAACATTAATGGGCGTACCTAAGATATTGTGTTTTATTCGTTGCCCCTTGACAACCTTCTGGTTAGTCCCGTCAACATTATTTATTTTGATAGCTCTGGGTCGATAGACCTCCTCGATGACATAGGGTCCTTCCCATTTGGAGAGGAGTTTTCCTACAAAGAACTTGAAACGAGAGTTGTACATTAAAACATATTCTCCAACCTTGAACTCATGCTTTTGGATTCTTTTGTCATGCCATCTTTTAACTTTCCTTTGAATAACTTAGCATTTTCATAAGCCTGGGTTCTCCATTCATCTAATGAGCTAATATCAAATTACCTCTTTTCCCCAACAAGTTTGAAATCATAATTGAGTTCTTTTATTGCCCAAAATGCTTTGTGTTCTAACTCAAGAGGTAAATAAAAAACTTTTCCATAAACCATTTTATATGGAGACATACCCATAGGATTTTTATAAGCCGTTCTATAAGCCCAAAGTGCATCATCTAATTTCCTAGACCAATTCTTCCGGGACCTATTGACGGTCTTTTATAAGATTAGTTTTATTTCTCTATTGCTAAGTTCAACTTGGCCACTAGACTGAGAATGATAAGGTGATGCAATTCTATGGTTAACATCATACTTAGCAAGCATTTTACGGAAAGCACAATGAATAAAGTGTGAACCACCATCAATAATTAAATATCTAGGGACTCCAAACCTTGGGAAAATAACTTCCTTAAGCATTTTAATAGAGGTGTTGTGATCAGCACTACTGGTTGGAATAGCTTCTACCCATTTAGTAACATAATCAACAACAACCAAAATATGTGTATACCCATTAGAGGAAGGAAAAGGTCCCATGAAGTCAAATCCCCAAACATCAAATGGTTCAACAGCAAGTGAATAATTCATAGGCATTTCTCGACGCTTATCGATATTACCTATTCTTTGGCATTCATCACATGATGAGACGAGCTTAAGGGCGTCCTTGAAGAGAGTAGGCCAATACAAACCAGATTGGAATACCTTATAAGCGGTTCTATCTCCCGTGTGATGTCCTCCATAAGCTTCAGAGTGGCATTTCCCTAGGATTTGCTCCTATTCATGCTCAGGTACACAACGTCTAATAATACCATCTACTCCTTCTTTTTAAAGATGTGGGTCATCCCAAAAGTAATTTTTTAAATCATAGAAGAATTTCTTTTCTTTTCTTGGTATGTGAAGCTAGGTGGTATGTATTTAGCAACAATATAATTAGCATAGTCAGCATACCAAGGTGTACTATGAGAAAAATTTATTGCAGCTAGTTGTTAATTAGGGAACCTATCATTAATAGGTTGTGGGTCATCAAGAATATTTTCAAGTCTAAACAAGTTATCAGCTACGGGGTTCTCTGCTCCTTTCCTGTCAGTGATATGCAAATCAAATTCTTGTAGCAGAAGAACCCACCTAATGAGTCTAGGTTTAGTATCCTTCTTTTCCATAAGATATTTTATAGCAACATGATCGGTGTGAACAATTACTTTAGAATCAACAATGTAAGATCGGAATTTATCACAAGCAAACACCACTACTAAGAATTCCTTTTCAGTAGTTGCATAGTTTCGTTGAGCATTGTCTAGAGTTTTACTAGCATAATTAATACTCCCTCTGTTCCTGAATATAGGGTGTATAGTTTTTGGCACGGAAATTAAAGACCACACGTGGAGGGAAAATTTCACAAGTTTTGGGCGAGATTACACTTGACTAATTGACATGAGAAAATAGAGGAGGTTTTCTAATATAAGGAAATGTAATCAAATCCCTAAAAACATTATTCATATGAGTGGTGCAATGCAATAAACCTTATATTTCGTATTTTTTCTCAAAAAACAATACACCTTATATCAAGGAACGGAGGGAGTAACATTTAGTTTCTTATCAACTCTTTGTCCTAGGACAGCACCAACAACATAATCACTAGCATCACACATAATCTCAAAAGGCAAGTTCCAATTAGGTGGTCGAACAACAAGTGCAGTAATTAAGGCTTTCTTTACTGTTTCAAAGGCTTCCATGCAATCATCATCAAACATAAAAGGAATATCCTTTTGCAAAATATTAGTAAGGGGCCTAGAAATTTTAGTGAAGTCTTTGATAAACCTCCTATAGAAACCAGCATGACCAAGGAAACTACGAGTTCCTTTGGTATCTTTAGGACATGGCCTTTTCTCAATTGCATCAACCTTGGGTATGTCCACCTCAATGCCTCTTTCAGAAATGTTATGGCCCAAGAAAATACCTTCGTTAACCATAAAGTGACACTTCTCGCAATTCAAGACGAGATTTGTTTGTTCACATCATTGCAAGACTCGGTCAAGATTGCTTAAACAATCATCAAAAGACTTCCCATAAACAGAAAAGTCATTAATGAAAACCTCAACAATCTTTTCAGAAAAACCAGAGAATATAGCAGTCATATATCTTTGAAAGGTAGCAGGTGCATTACATAAACCGAAAGGCATACGTCTATAAGCAAATGTTCCAAAAGGACAAGTAAAAGTGGTCTTTTCTTGATCAGATTGTAAAACAAGTATTTGTGAAAAGCCAGAGTATCCATCTAGGAAGCAAAAATGTGTGTGCTTAGATAATCTTTTCTAGTAGCTTTATTTAATTTTCTATAATCAATTACCATACGATACCCTGTGACAATTCTTTGTGGAATAAGCTCATTCTTATCATTAGGAACAACAGTAATGCCTCCCTTCTTAGGGACACAATGAACAAGACTTACCATTCTACGGTCACCTATAGGATAGATTATACCTGTTTCCAGAAGTTTCAATATTTCCATTCTTACCACTTCTTTCATTTTCGTATTTAACCGACGTTGGTGATCAGCAACGGGATTAGCATCAGGTTCCATATTAATCTTGTGCTGACATAGAGTGGGACTAATGCCCTTAAGATTATCAAGAGTATATCCAATAGCAGCCCTGTGCTTCCTTAGAACTTTCAATAGTCTTTCTTCTTCATGTTCTAAAAGGTTAGCACTAATAATAACAAGATATATCTTCTTCTCATCAAGATGAGCATATTTCAAAGTGTCTGGTAACTGTTTTAATTCAAACATAGGATCACTTTTAGGTGGAGGAGGACCTCCTAGAGTTTCAATAGGCAAATTGTGTTTAAGCAGAGGTTGTTGTTCGAAAAAGATTCTATCTATTTCATTTCTTTCACGCATATGCAAATCATTTTCATGGTCTAGCAAATATTGTTCCAAAGGATCAGTAGGAGGCACAACAATAGAAGCAAGACAATTACTTTCATCCTTACTAGGAAAATCTTTCTTCTGAGGTTGTTTACTAAACTTGGAAAAATCAAAGTCATGAGATTCATCACCAAAGCTAAAACCGACAGTTTGTTTCTCGCAATCTATTTTAGCATTGACGGTATTCAAGAAAGGTCTACCAAAAATAATGGGACAAAATTCATCTTGTGGGGTGCTAAGAACAAGAAAATCAGTAGGGTACTTTATTTTCCCACACAAGACTTCAACATCTCTAAGGATCCCAATTGGTGATGTAGTGTCTCTATTGGCAAGTTTAATAGTAACATCTATGTCTTCTATTTCAGCAGGTGCTATTTCATCCTTAATTTCTTGATATAAGGAGAAAGAAATAGCACTCACGCTAGCACCTAGGTCACATAACCCATGATAATAGTCATCTCCAATTTTAACTGAGACAACAGGCATGCCAACAACTGGTCTATCTTTATATTTTCTTTTCAGGTTTGGCAATTCTAGAAGCTTCACTACACAAGTAGATAACATGCCCAACAATATTATCGACTAAGAGATCTTTAACCATAGCAACACTAGGTTCAACTCTGATTTGTTTAGATGGATTGGGGTGTTCTAACATAACCTTTGTTAACCACAGTTGAAGCTTTAGCATGTTCCTTCATCCTACCAGGAAAAGGTGGTTTTTCAATATAAGCAGTGGGAACAACTGGATCAACATTGTAAATGATAGTTTCTTCTTTAGCTTTTACCATTTCTTTAACTTTAATTTCTTCTTTAATTGGTGGGTGATATTTAAACCACTTCTCCTTAGGGAGATCAACATTAGTAGAAAAAGATTCACAAAAGGAAGCTACTATCTCAGAGTCAAGTCCATATTTAGTGCTAAACTTTTGGAAAGCATCGGTATTCATAAAAGATTTAACACACTCAAACTTAGGTTCAATACCTGACTCTTTACCTTCATCGAGTTCCCAATCTTCAGAGTCGCGTTTAACTCTTTCTAAAAGATCCCACCAGAATTCAATAGTCTTCTTCATAAAAGAACCAGTAAAAGAAGTATTGAGCATGGATTGATCATTACGAGAAAGCTGAGCATAAAAATTCTGAATAATGATTTCTCTTGAGAGCTCATGATTGGGGCATGAATATAACATTGACTTAAGCCTCCCCCAAGCTAGAGTGATACTTTCTCCTTCATGAGGCCAAAAACTATATATATAACTCCAATCATGATGAACTAGATGCATAGGATAATTTTTTTGATAAAATTCCAATTTCAAACGGTTCCAGTTCCAAGATCCAATATCATCGCATAGACTATACCATGTCAATGCTTTTCCCTTCAAAGACAAAGGGAAAACCTTCTTATTAGCTTCATCTCCGGGCAAACCTGCAAGCCTGAACAATCCACAAATTTGATCCACATATATCAAGTGCATATCGGAATGTTCGGTTTCATCTCCTGCATAAGGATTAGCTAGCAGTTGTTCTAACATACACAAAGGAATTTAAAATTCAATATTTTCAGTAGGTGCAGTAGGTTGAGGGGTGACTAATTCTGGTTTAGGTCGAGGTGAAGATACCCCGAACAAACCCTTCAAAGGATTAGTTTTCCATAGTAGCAAGTGACAATAAATTTCAGCACGTAGTAATAATGTTTCCTTACCAATTTCCACTTACCAAGAGCGCTTCACTCGCCAGCAATGGCGCCAGAAAATTGCCTTGGTAACCCACAAGTATAGGGGGTCAATTTTAGCTATTTTCGATAAGTAAGAGTGTCGAACCCAACGAGGAGCAGAAGGAAATGACAAGTGGTTTTCAGCAAGGTAATGTCTGCAAGTGCTAAAATTGTGAGTAGCGGAGTGATTTGATGGCAAGATAATTTGTAATGAGTAAGTCACAATAGTAGTAACAAAAGTGCAGCAAGGTAGCCCAATCCTTTTGAGACAAAGGATAGGCCAAAATGGTTTCTTGTGATAAGCAAAGTGTTCTTGAGGACACACGGGAATATCATCTAGTCACTTTCATCATGTTGGCTTAATTCGTGTTTGGTACTTTGATAATTTGATATGTGGGTGGACCGGTGCTTAGGTGCTGTTCTTACTTGAACAAACCTCCTACTTATTATTAACCCTCTCGCAAGCATCCTCAACTACGAGAAAAGTATTAAGAATAAATTCTAACCATAGCATTACATTTTTGGATCCAATCGGTCCCTTACGGAATATCGCATAAACTAGGGGTTTAAGCTTCTATCACTCTCGCAACCCGCCATACAATAACTACTCCACAATGCATTCCCTTAGGCCCAAATACGGTGAAGTGTCATGTAGTCGATGTTCACATGACACCACTAGAGAATGGCATCATACATACCATCAAAATATTAAACACATATCAAGTTCACATGATTACTTGAAACATCATTTCTCCCATGACCTCAAGAACAAAAGTGACTACTCACAAATGATAAACATGCTCAAGATCATAGGGGTATTAAATAACATAATGGATCTGAACATAAACTACAAGATGTATTCAACACTACTAGTCACCCACAAGCACCAATCTATAGTTTTGATACAAAGATAGAATACAAGAGATGAAGTAGGGTTTGAGAGGATTTGGTGCTGTGAAGATGTTGGTGAAGATAGCCCTCCCCAAGATTGGAGATTTGTTGGTGATGATGATGATGATGATTTCCCCCTCCGGGAGGGAAGTTCCCTTGGCAGAATCGCTCCGCCGGAGGGCAAAAGTGCTCCTGCCCAAGTTCCACCTCGAGGCGGCGGCGCTTCGTCTCGAATGTCCTCTCCCATATTTTTTCTAGGTCAAAATGACTTCTATACCAGAATATGGGCACCGAAGGTGGGCCAAGGAGGGCAGCACCCACCAGGGCGTGCTTGGGCCCCCTGGCGCGCCAAGGTGGGTTGTGCCCACGTGGTGGCCCTCCTCTAGTACTTATTTGCTCCAATATTCATTAAATATTCCATAAAAAATCCTCGATGAGTTTCAGCTCATTTGGAGTTGTGCAGAATAGGTAGCTTGACGTAGCTTTTGCTGGTGCAGATTTCCAGCTTCTAGAATTCTCCCCCTTGGTGCATACCTTGCATATTATGAGAGAAAAGGCATTAGAATTACTCCAAAAAGCATTATTATACCATAAAACAACTTAAATAACAGTAGGAAAACATGATGCAAAATGGAAGTATCTGGTTGCAAGTATTTTTTCTTTGTGTGCAGGTACCGTTTACGTAGTGTTGCTAGTGATGACCCACAAGTATAGGGGATCTATCATAGTCCTTTTGATAAGTAAGAGTGTCGAACCCAACGAGGAGCTGAAAGGAAATGTCAAGCGGCTTTCAGTAAGGTATTCTCTGCAAGCACTGAAATTGTAGGTAACACATAGTTTTGTGATAGGATAATTTGTAACGGGTAACAAGCAATGAAAGTAAATAAGGTGCAGCAAGGTGGCCCAATCCTTTTTGTAGCAAAGGACAAGCCTAGACAATTTCTTATAATGAGAAAAGCGCTCCCGAGGACACATGGGAATTATCGTCAAGCTAGTTTTCACCATGTTCATATGATTCACGTTACTTTGATATTTGATACGTGGGTGGACCGGTGCGTGGGTGCTTCCCTTTCTTGGACAAGCATCCCACTTATGATTAACCCCAATTGCAAGCATCTGCAACTACAAAATAAGTATTAAGGTAAGCCTAACCATAGCATGAAACATATGGATCCAAATCAGCCCCTTACGAAGCAACTTATAAACTAGGGTTTAAGCTTCTGTCACTCTAGCAACCCATCATCTACTTATTACTTCCCAATGCCTTCCTCTAGGCTCAAAAAATGGTGAAGTGTCATGTAGTCGACGTTCACATGACACCACTATAGGAGAGACAACATACATCTCATCAAAATATCGAACGAATACCAAATTCACATGACTACTAATAGCAAGACTTCACCCATGTCCTCAGGAACAAATGTAAATACTCACAAAGCATATTCATTTTCATAATCAGAGGGGTATTAATATGTATTAAGGATCTGAACATATGATCTTCCACCGGATAAACCAACTAGCATCAACTACAAGGAGTAATCAACACTACTAGCAACCCACAGGTACCAACTGAGGTTTGGATACAAAGATTGGATACAAAAGATGAACTAGGATTTGAGAGGAGATGGTGCTGGTGAAGATGTTGATGGAGATTGACCCCCTCCCGATGATAGGATTGTTGGTGATGACAATGATGATGATTTCCCCCTCCTGGAGGGAAGTTTCCTCGGCATAACAGCTCCGCCAGAGCCCTAGATTGATTCCACCAAGGTTCCGCCTCGTGGCGGCGGAGTTTTGTCCCGTAAGCTTGCTTATGATTTTTCCAAGGGAAAAATACTTCATATAGCAGAAGATGGGCACCGGAGGGCCACCAGGGGGCCCACGACGTAGGGGGCGCGCCCTGTCAGGGTGGGCGCCCCCCCCCACCCTCGTGGCCCCCTCTGGTACTTCTTCCGCTCAATAATTATCATTAATTCCAAAAATGACTTTCGTGGAGTTTCAGGACTTTTGGAGCTGTGCAGAATAGGTTTCCAATATTTGCTCCTTTTCAGGCCCAGAATCCCAGCTGTCGGCATTCTCCCTCTTCATGTTAAACCTTGTAAAATAAGAGAGAATATCCATAAGTATTGTGACATAACGTGTAATAACAGCCCATAATGCAATAAATATCGATATAAAAACATGATGCAAAATGGACATATCACGTGGTTCTCCTACTGGTTCGATAACCTTGGTCTCATCACTGAGGGAAATACCTACTGTTGTTGTGTTGCATCATCCCTTCCTCTTTTTGGAAATACCGACGTAGGTCAAGGCAACATCACACCCCAAGATTGAACTCGTTAGAAAGCACCTCTCCCATTGCAAGATAAATCAATCTAGTTGGCCAAACGAAATGGATAGACCAGAAGGAAATACTAAGCTATAAAAATCATGCATAATAAAGTTCAAAAAAGACTCAATTAATATTCAAGAATAGTTTGATCATAAACCATCAATTCATCAGATCCCAACAAACACACCGCAAAAGAGAATTACATCGGATAGAACTCCAATAAGATCCAGGATAATATGGTATTGAAGATCAAAGAGAGAGAAGAAGCCATCTAGCTACTAGCTATGGACCCGTAGGCCTGTGGCGAACTACTCATGCATCATCGAAAGGGGAACCCAAATGATGTAGAAGCCCTCTATGATCGATTCCCCCTCTGGTAGATTACCGGAAAAGGCCTCCAGATGGGTTCGTGGAAGAATAGAGGCTTGCGACAGCGAAAAAAGTGTTTTGTATGGCTCTTTGTTGGTTTCCTGATTTTATAAAATCTATAGAGGTGGAATTAGGTCAGACAGAGGCATGAGGGGCCCACAAGGTATCTCGGTGCGCCAGGTTGCCTTGCCATCTCCTCATTTGCCTTCTGGTCTCCTCCTAATGCTTCTAGGGTCTCTCTTATCCAGAAAATACCATCAAAATGTTTCGTAGCGTTTGGACTCCGTTTGGTACCGATTTCCTGGAAAACCAAAGAGAGGCAAAAAAACAACTGGCACTTGGCACTAAGTTAATAGTTTAGTCCTAAAAAAATGATATATATTTGCATATAAAACATCCAAGATTGATGTTGCAATAGTATGAAATAATCAAAATATATAGATACGTTGCAGATGTATCAAGCATCCCTAAGCTTAATTCATGCTCGTCCTCGAGTTGAAATGATAAAAACAGAATTTTTGATGTGGAATGCTACATGTTCATCATGTAATCTCTCTTTTATGGTATGAATATTAAGATCCTAATGATTCAAAGCAATAGTCTATAATTTGATATAAAGACATCAATACTCAGGCATAGTAACAAACAATTATGCCTTTCAAAATGAAAATGCTAAAGAAATTTATCCCTACAAAATCATGTACTCTTGTCATGCTCCATCTTCTTAACACAATGTATTTACCACGCGCAACCCCGATGACAAGCCGAGAAATTGGTTCATACGTTTTAACGCACTTCAGCTTTTTCAGCCCCCCATGCAATACATGAGCGCAAGCCATGGATATAGCACTATGGGTGGAATAGAATGCGATGGTAGAGATTAATAAGGGGAAGTCAAAAAGGAAGAAAGTCTCACATCGATGCGGCTAATCAATGGGCTATTGAGATGCCCATAAATTGATATCAATGTGAGGTCTAGGGATTGCCATGCAACTGATGCAGTAAGACCTATAAGTGTATGAAAGCTCAAACTAGAAACTAAGTGGGTGTGCATCCAACTTGCTTGCTCATGAAGACCTTGTGCGTTTGAGGAAGCCCATCATCAAAATATACAAGCCAAGTTCTATAATGAAATATTTCTATTCGTATATGAAAGTGAGAACATAGGAGACTCTCTATACGAATAACATATTGCTACTTTTAATCACAAGTATGGAAGAAGATAGTAACATTGCTCCTTCTCTCTTTTTCTTACAACACAATACTAGCACAAAGTATGTCTCTGTATGAATGCTTGTGGCAGTGTAACAGGATGTGCAATGTGCTAGCGTAACCGTATAAAAAATGATGAACATTGGCTGAGCCACAAATACTATGTCAGCTATATGATCATGCAAAGCAATAAGACAATGATGATGTATGTCATAAGAACGGAATAGTGGAAGTTGCATGGCAATATATCTCGGAATGGCTATGGGAATGCTATAATAGGTAAGTATGGTGGCTCTTTTGAGGAAGATGTAAGGAGGCTTATATGTGATCGAGCGTATCATATCATGGGGTATGGATGCACCGGCAAAGTTTGCACCAACTCTCGAGGTGAGAAAGGGCAATGCACGGTACCGAAGAGGATAGCAAATTACGGAAATGTGAGAGTGCATATAATCCAGGGACTCACATTAGTTATAAAGAACTCACATACTTATTGCGGAAGTTTATTAGCCCTCGAAACAAAGTACCACTACGCATACCCCTAGGGAGATATATTGGTAGGAAAAGACCACCGCTCGTTCCCGACCGCCACTCATAAGGAAGACAATCAATAATAAATCATGCTCAAACTTCTTACCATAACTAGAGACCATACCTGCATGCTTCGGGAATCCTAGACCTTAACACCAATATTCTTACTAAACCACAATCATTCACTCGTACCTCCCACATATTACCATCTTAATATTGCAAAACTATTGCGAGTAATCAAACTTATTATATTCAGTGATCTACATGAAAGTTTTTATGATATCCCTCTTGAATACCTATCATATTAGGACCAAATTTCATAACCCATGTGTCACACCCTAGTTAGCTATGCATTAGAGTGTTGCATCATGTTTACTCTTTCATCAGAAACCTGAAATGGGGATGACAGAACCCCCAGTCCCCTCTGAAACCAATTAGGGTTTACTAAAAACTTTTTCAATGAACCTGAAATGCCCTTCTAAAATGCCCATCATTTTTGTCTTGGTTCAGAACCTCTGCCAAAAGTGATGCACATTTTCCTAGGCCATCTTAGGGTTTTTGAATTAAATCATAAATATTTGAATTTGGGCATTTAAAATTATATAAAATATTTAAATGCTCAAGTATCTCCAAACTAAAATGTTTCATGTTGGAAATAATCCAACTATGGACCAGGAGTAGTTTGGTGATTTAAGGAGTTGCCTAAGTATTTTAGTTAATTCAACAAAGTTGCAGAAGTATTAAAAAAACAGAAAACAGAAAGAAATGGAAAAACTTAACTGACGCCTGCTCCCGGCCCAGCCCAGCGCCGCTCCAGCGAGCTGCTTGCCGGCCAGGCAGGCAGGCAGGTGCCCGACGGCGACCGCAGCACGCGCCACGCACCTGCTCGCCGCCTCGCCGCTCCCCTCGCCCGGTGACGTCGTGGATCGGCCTCCCTCGCTCCCCCGAACCCCCCAGACACCCCCTCTCCTCTCCAGCTCCTCCCCCTCGCGCTCCCCCGCCATGACCGACGCCACCACCGCCGTGCCTTCGTCGTAGCCGTGCTCCCCGCCGCCCGTGCGTCCTCTCAGCGTGTCCAGGAGCTCCGCTGCTGTCCACTCCATTGAGCAAGCCGAGCCCCGAGCGCTCGCAATGCCCGAGTCCACCGCAACGACCTCGCCCGAACCGCCGTCGCCGGAGATCCCCTTCAACGCCGTCGTCGCTCCGGTCCATCTCCGGCCGCACCAAGGGCTTCGTCGCACTCACTGTGAGCTTAGCCATCTTCCTCCCCTTTCTTTTCTTGCTCCCGAGCCGTGTAGCGACCTCCCGGAGCTCAACCGCACCAACCGCCGTGGAGCTCGTCGCCGACGTGCTCCCGGTCACCCTCCGGCCACTCCACGGTGTCCATCATACTCACCGTGTCACGTAGCACCTAGCTAGCTACTCCCCGCGCCTCACCGACCCCTCTAGCGTCAAGTTCGTCTTCGGCCGAACCCCGGTGGCCGCCAAAGTCGTCGCCGGCGCCAACTCCGGCCACCCCGACCCCAACGGACTCCACCAAGAGCTGCGGCTCGTCCTCAGCTCCACTCCGGTGGTCTCCGCGATCCATTTGGCGGCCGAAACAGCCAAAACCACTTCCGCCGCCGCGTCGGGCTCGCCGGCGGCTAAACGCCGGTGCAGCCGACCCGGGTTTGACCACGGGTGGGCCCTGGTTGACTCCCCTGAGTCAATGACAGGTGGGGCCCAGCCCTGTTAATTAAACAGGTTTAGTTTTAATTAAACTTTAATTAATCTAATCACACTGACACGCGGGACCCACTGTCAGGTTTGACCCGGACGTGTCCCGTTGACCTGCTGACGTCACACTGACGTCAGGCTGACGCAATAATTGATTTTCTGGAATTAATCTAATATAGGAAATTCCAGAATATAGTTTAAACTTTAAAAATTCATAACTTTTATTCTGTAACTCCAAATCAGACAAATTATATATGAAAAATGATCAGAAAAATCCAATCTATCCATCTGTACTATTTTCATGCATGATTAAACAAGTTAACCTGATGTTTAATACAGAACAAGGAAAAACACTTTAAGGGCCATGTTTGAGTTTGAAATTTGAATCTTTGATTCAAATTGGTTCAAACCCTTCTGGTCTTAGTTGCATTAGCCCAACACACTCATATTGCTATGTTTCATGCATGCATCATATTGTTGCACATTGTTTGGTGATGGTTGTGTATCGGTGTTCTTTGCGGCAGGTTCTGCCTCCGAGGAGTACCGTGATTACCCTAACGAAGAACCGTATCAGTGCATCGAACCATCAGGCAAGCAACCAACCATTTGATCATATCGATACAATCCCATGTTCTCGCTCCTGCTCTCTTTTACTGCATTAAGACAACGCGTTTCAAACTGCTGTGTGCTACGGTAGTTGAACCCACTTCCTCTGCATGACCTGTCATTGCCACAGTAACTAGATGAAACCCACTAGCATGTGTAGGAGTTGATTGAGCCATATGAATGTGTTGTTCCTACCTTGCTATGCCTGCTATGCTTAGAGTCGTGTCAGGTCTGGTTCATCTGGGTGATGGGCTAGAGTGAAATGATTATGTCGGTAATGAGAGTGGTGTGGTGAACACGATTTGGTAAAGGTATCGATGAGAGGCCATGTAGGAGTACATGGTGGGTTGTTTCATTGAAGCCGACCTTAAGCACTGAGATCTGTATGTGTGATTTAAGAATCAGCTACTACCATGCATTGGGCCCGAAACCAATGGACCCTCTCGGCTTCTTATTCACCCTAGTTCTCCGTCCAGGAGTTGCAAGTAGTTTCTGGTGTTTGTAGCCTACTGGAGGCCGTGGACAGCGCTGACCGTAGGGGTGGGCTGTGATGCGGTAGGTACGTGGCCGGGTGTACCGAATACCCGTTAGGTATCTCGGGAACCCTGTTCACATCGTTCGGGGCCGTATGGGAAACCTCGGCCGGACTCCCTACGGATGGAACCTGGATAGGCGATAAACCTGGACTGGAGGCTTAGGTGATTAGGTAGGTCGTGGCCGACACCCACGTTGGGCTTCCGCTTGAAGGTTGCCGAGTACATGTCGTGTAAACGACGGTAAGTGGTGAGAGCGTGTATGAAGAAGTACACCCCTGCAGGGTTATCATGATCTATTCGAATAGCCGCGTCCGCGGTAAAGGACTACTTGGTTGCCTATACAGTTCATAGACAAGTAAATGGAAACTACTAAAAGCCTCAAGATAAGTGTGAGTGCCGAGGATGGCTCTTCCGTAGGAAGACGGAGGTGGATCCTCGGTAGTGTATTGAATTGGTGAGTAGTGGACTCGTGTACGCAAAACCATTTCAAGTTGGAGTCTCGTAGGTTAGCCTAGCCAAGAGTCAAAGCTGGCTTGCTGCAACAACTCCACCAACCCTTCTTGATAATATGCATGTATGTAGGATCTGATGTAAGTCTTGCTGAGTACCTTTGTACTCATGTTGCTATAATTTACATTTTTACAGAAGACGCTGCAACCCCTTCTGATGGGTTCTACGTAGACGTTGACATCAATGAGTAGGCTAAGGCCCAGGTGGTGATCCTGAGCTTGTGAAGGACCACGTAGTATAGCTAGGCTTTCCAAGCCTCTTTTATTTTTCTAGTTGTCTGTACTCAGACAAGTTACTTCCGCTGCTGGTTTGTATGACTGTATGACTTGAATGCTGGGTCGTGTGACCCGTACCTTTGTGTATGTTATGTATGGCTCTCTGAGCCTTAAATAAAGTACTTGTGTCATAGAGTCATGTTGTGATGCCTTGTTGTATTTGCACATATCGAGCATATTGTGTGTATGATTGAAATGCTTGGTATGTGTGGGATCTGACTATCTAGTTGTTTATCCTTAGTAGCCTCTCTTACCGGGAAATGTCTCCTAGTGTTACCACTGAGCCATGGTAGCTTGCTACTGCTCTGGAACACTTAGGCTGGCCGGCATGTGTCCTTCTTCGTTCCTGTGTCTGTCCCTTCGGGGAAATGTCACGCATTGAGTACCGGAGTCCTGTTAGCCCGCTACAGCCCGGTTTACCGGAGTCCTGCTAGCCCAGTGCTACAGCCCGGACCCACTTGCTGATGACCGACACGTTCGTTGCTGGGTCATGGATGCCTGTCCCTGTAAGTCTGTGCCACTTTGGGTTTACAACTAGTCATGTCAGCCCGGGCTCCTTAACATATGGATGCTAGCGACACTATCATATACGTGAGCCAAAAGGCGCAAACGGTCCCGGGCAAAGGTAAGGCGACACCCGTGGGGATACCGTGCGTGAGGCCGCAAAGTGATATGAGGTGTTACAGGCTAGATCGATGTGTCATCGAGTCGGGGTCCTGACAGCGTTGGCATCAGAGCCGGACTGCCTGTAGGTTCTCCAAGCCAAACTGGTCGATGTTGAGTCTAGAAATTCTTTAGTTATATGTAGGGGAATTGTTTGTGGGTTGGAACGTAAGGCTCTTTTTACTCCTTTATCTTATGACATTCTGATCTGAGTCAGTCTATTCTTCCACCGGGGGTTAAGGAATTAGGATCTATTCTCTCTATCAGGATCACGTGTTACTAATCAGTAGTACCTTATAGGTTTGATGGATACAAGCCTAGTTCAGTTCTACTACCACATTATGTTGTTAGGATGGACTCAGAACTTTGATATGATGATGTTGAGTGTGTATGAAATCCTTTGTCAAATGTCTCAAAATCCTTCTTGAGCATTTACAGCTGTTATGCTGCCGAAATTTTGCTAGAAATTCTAATGCCTTTGCATTATGATTGTGCTTTCAGATGGCCACTCGCGACCTCAATCAAGTGGTTCGCCTGACTCGATGCCTAGATGTACCCGGCCATACTGCCATGTTGGTCAGGGTAATGACTGAGGCTGGATACCGTTGGTATCCTGAGTACACGGTCGAAGAGCAATTCCGAGACTTTAATCAAAGCCAGTATCTCTGCACTGTCAGGATATTTCCATCTTATCCTGGGTCCACCGAGCCCCTTCACTGCTCCTATGGACTCGGGGTTACTATTGAGATGGCTGTGCAGGACGCCGCCTACTCTATGATGACCATCATGCGAGTCAGGTCTGGTCTATTTCGGGACTCTGATTTCCGGTATATGCCAGGATCACTTCCGGGAGCACAAGGGTATCTCCAGGCTATCTATGCTGACCCCACTCAGGAGGATTCACGGACTCGCACCACTGCTGAGATGCTCGAGGATAAGGACCGTGAAAATCGGGCCTTGAGGTTAGAGCTCTTCAATACCCGTGCTGACCATTGGGCCACATTGACTCGGTTTGCACCGGCGGTGCAAGCTGGATATTCGGATATGCGCGATCTCTATCCTGTGAGATCTGCTCTGCCAGACGTGATGGGTTGGCGTGATGTAGGAGGCATCACCCCACCTCGCGGTCCCCGCAGGCCACCGTCTGTTGGTCCAAGACCTCATCCTAGCCCCTATGGTCCACAAGCTCCGCGAGATCGTCTGTTTCCGGATGATCATGTTGAGCTTCCAGGCTATGGAGGTGACTTCTACGAGGACTACTACGGATCGGTCTGAGTTAGTGGTAGTATCACTAGTTCGTGTTAGCTGTGTCGTCTATCGTCCTGCGTGACTCGTGGGATATGACCTAGTTGTATCGCCTTCCGGAGGTGTAGAAAAATAATGTATAGGAGCTGGGAATGCCTCCGATGAGATGTAATCCTCTTTTCACCGTAATAGTACCTTGTTTGGTCTTGTACTAAACCCTGTATGGTGTGTATGACGATGGAATAAAGAAGCAGTTTCTGTATCTACCATGTCATACGGATGATCATCTTGCATTCCGAGTTATTCCTTACATTCTGTATCCTATGTCGGAATTTTATCATTCTGACTAAATCATTGTCTTGTTTACCTAGGATGGTCAACACGCGCACTAACCCTGCTCCTCAAGAGCAGGCCGAAGGCAGTGAAGTCAGGAATGCAAATCTGCCTCATCCTCCTTCCCTAGCCGAGGTTATGATGGAAGCCGAAAGAAACAAGCGGGAGACCAACCGTTTGTTGGAGCGTATTGAACAGAACACAGCACACCATCAGAGGACTAACGTGGTGTCACTCAGTGATTTTATCAAGTTACATCCACCCACGTTCCACCACTCCGTCGAGCCTCTCGACGCTGATGACTGGCTTCGCAGTATCTCTCACAAGCTGCGTTCCGCGCTAGTAGCTGAGGCTGACAAGGTCACCTTTGCTGCATATCATCTTGAAGGCCCCGCCAGTCTATGGTGGGAGAATTATGGAGCTATGCGCCCAGCGGGCCATGTCACTACTTGGGCTGAATTCAGCGAGGCTTTCCGTGAACATCACATTCCGGAGGGTCTCATGGACCGTAAACGTGAGGAATTTTGCAGTTTCACTCAGGGCCGACTCTCTGTGGATGCTTACAGCAGGGAGTTCGGTAACCTCGCACGATATGCAACTGAGGAAGTTTCTACCGATGCCAAGAAGCAAGCAAGGTTCCGTAAGGGGCTTAGTCCTGAGCTTCGCCGCGACCTCCGTCTGCATGAGTGCACATCTTTTCAGAAACTTGTTAACAAGGCCATCAGTGCTGAGACTGGTCAGACTGATTATGACGCAACACGCAAGCATGGCCGTGACATGGGTTCCTCATCCGGTGCCGGTCCTCAGAAGCGCCGCGTGTGGGTGCCCAACACCGCCCTGCCACCCAGGTTCACACCGAGGCCATCCTTCCAGGCGCCTCGCCCCATACAACAGTCTGCACCAGCCAAGCCCTATGGTGGTCCAACCAACAATGCTCGTCCACGTACCAGTTCCGTGACTTGTTTCAAGTGTGGGGAATCTGGCCACTATATGCGTGAGTGTCCCCAGACCAACCCCAACCAATCTGCTAAAGCTGTTGGCCGTGGCAAGCCGACAGGGAAAGTGTTCCACGCCAAGCCGGCCACCGCTACACGTGGCCATGTCAACTGTATCTCTGCCGAAGAAGCTCAAGAGGATCCCAACGTCGTTCTCGGTACGCTCCTTGTTAATTGCCACCCGGCATCTGTTCTTTTCGATACATGAGCCTCTCATTCATTTATATCCGAGAACTATGCTCGTTTGCATAACACCGCATTCTGTGACATGCCATCCACTATGGAAATTTCTACTCCCGGTTCTAGATGGCAGACCTCCAGGGTAAGTTATGGAAATGAAATCCAAGTCGACAGACTTGTTTTCCTTGCATCTTTGATAGCTCTCAAATTTTCAGATATTAATATCATTTTGGGTATGGACTGGATGTCAGCTCATCATGCCAAAATTGATTGCTTCTCT
Source organism: Triticum aestivum (assembly GCF_018294505.1). NCBI lineage: Eukaryota > Viridiplantae > Streptophyta > Magnoliopsida > Poales > Poaceae > Triticum > Triticum aestivum. The sequence goes on from NC_057807.1 coordinate 369,486,222, forward strand.
AGGACTGTTCAACTCACTCATCCTTCGGGGAAGATAGTCAATGTCTTGACCCGATTAGCCAAGCGACAATTATATTCTCTTAACGCCAGCCCTTTGCCAGACCTTGAGGACGTTCCGGTAGTCCGTGACTTCCCGGATGTCTTCCCAGAGGAATTGCCAGGTGTTCCACCTGACAGGGATGTTGAGTTCGTAATAGACCTCATTCCAGGAACCGTTCCGATTGCTAGAAGACCCTATAAGATGGCACCACTAGAACTAGCCGAGCTTAAGAAACAACTCGATGAGTCCTTGAAAAAGGGTTTCATCCGACCTAGTTCATCTCCGTGGGCTTGCCCCGTCCTATTCGTCAAGAAGAAGGATGGTACGGACCGGATGGTTGTAGATTATCGACCTGTCAATTTGGTCACAATCAAGAACAAATATCCGCTCCCCAGGATCAACGACCTGTATGATCAGCTCGCTGGATCCTCAGTCTTCTCCAAGATGGATTTGAGGTTGGGCTACCATCAAATCAAAATCAGAAACGGGGACATTCCTAAAACGGCCTTTGTTACTCGTTATGGCCAATACGAGTACACCGTCATGTCCTTCGGTTTAACCAACGCTCCAGCCACCTTTTCTCGGTTAATGAACTCAATCTTCATGGAGTATTTGGATAAATTCGTCGTGGTTTATCTCGATGATATACTCATCTACTCCAAGAACGAGGAAGAACATGCCGAACATCTAAGGCTAGTGTTGAAGAAACTTCGAGAGCATCGCCTTTATGCCAAATTTTCTAAATGTGAATTCTGGTTGTCGGAAGTGACCTATCTGGGTCATGTAATATCTGGTAAAGGTATTGCTGTTAACCCTGAGCGAGTTCAAGCCGTCCTTAATTGGACTCCACCTGAATCGGTCAAGCAAGTTCGGAGTTTTCTGGGCTTAGCGAGCTATTGTCGTCGCTTTGTCGAGAACTTCTCCAAAGTTGCTAAACCTCTAACCGAACTCCTCAAGAAAGATAAAAGTTCGAATGGACTCCACAATGTGAGCACAGCTTTCAGGAACTGAAAAGACGCCTGACTTCTGCTCCCGTGCTGGTACCGCCAGACTTCTCTAAGGACTTTGTTATCTACTGCGACGCCTCGCGACAAGGATTAGGTTGCATTCTCATGCAAGATCGACATGTAATTGCTTACGCTTCACGGCAATTGCACCCACATGAGGAGAATTATCCTACTCATGATCTAGAGCTTGCAGCCGTAGTCTATGCACTTAAGACCTGGCGACATTACCTCCTCGGTAACCGTTGCGAAATATTCACTGATCACCAAAGTCTGAAGTACATTTTCACCCAACCGGATTTGAATCTCAGGCAAAGACGTTGGGTTGAGTTGATCACAGATTTCGACTTAGGAATAACTTACACCCCAGGGAAAGCCAACGTCATGGCTGATGCGCTAAGTCGTAAATCTTATTGTAACAACCTAATGCTACAACAAAGTCAACCGCTTCTCCATGAGGAATTTCGGAAGCTTAACCTTCACATTGTTCCTCAAGGTTTTCTTTCCACCTTGGTGGCGAAACCTACCCTTACGGACCAGATCATCAAAGCACAGAAGGTAGATCCGGGAATTTCCCGCATCAAGAGAAACATCAAGAAAGGAGTTGCGAATTGTTTCTCCATTAATGATCAAGGGGTCGTATACTTCGGGAATCGACTAGTGGTTCCCAAAGTGCGAAACCTGAGGCGATTGATCCTTAAGGAGGCTCATGAATCTCCTCTCACCATTCATCCCGGTAGTACTAAGATGTATCAGGACCTACGCCAGAGGTTCTGGTGGACTAGGATGAAGAGAGAAATTGCTCAGTATATTGCTAGCTGCAACGTCTGCCGTCGTGTAAAAGCAGAGCATCAACGGCCTGCTGGCACCCTTCAACCCTTAGCTATTCCTGAATGGAAATGGGATAAAATTGGTATGGATTTCATCACCGGTTTTCCCAGGACCAAGAGAGGGAATAATGCTATCTTCGTCGTTGTCGATCGTCTTTCCAAAGTGGCCCATTTCTTACCTGTTCGCGAGAGTATAACCGCTAGTTAGCTGGCAGACTTATACATCTCCCGAATAGTGTCTCTCCATGGTGTTCGCTTGGAAATTAACTCGGATAGAGGAAGTCTTTTCACCTCTCAATTTTGGGAAAGTTTCCAAAACGCTATGGGAACCCGCCTTTCCTTTAGCACCGCTTTTCACCCTCAATCGAGTGGTCAAGTGGAACGCGTCAACCAGATCCTAGAAGACATGCTTCGAGCCTCTGTTATCTCATTCGGAATGGATTGGGAGAAGTGCCTTCCATTTGCCGAATTCGCTTACAACAACAGCTATCAATCTAGCTTGGGTAAAGCCCCTTTTGAAGTCCTCTATGGACGACGGTGTCGAACACCCCTTAACTGGTCAGAGATCGGGGAAAGACAATTCTTTGGCCCGGATATGATTCAGGAAGCAGAAGAACAAGTTCGCATCGTTCGTGAAAAGTTGAAAACAGCCGAATCTCGTCAAAAGAGTCAATATGACCGAAAACATAAGGCTATGACTTTCGAGGTTGACGAGAAGGCTTACCTTCGGGTTACCCCTCTGAAGGGAACCCATCGTTTCGGTATCAAAGGCAAATTGGCTCCTCGTTACATTGGACCTTTTCGCATTCTCGCTAAACAAGGAGAAGTTGCCTACCAGTTGGAACTACCTCCGCACCTCTCCAGAGTCCACGATGTCTTCCATGTTTCTCAACTTAGGCGTTGCTTCTCGGATCCTATCCGTGGAGTGGATTACGAAACGCTTGATCTCCAAGATAATCTTACATATCGAGAGTACCCCATTCGTATCCTCGATCAGGCCGAGCGTACCACTCGACGTCATAATATCAAGTTTCTCAAAGTACAATGGTCGCACCATTCTGAGGATGAAGCAACTTGGGAAAGGGAGGATCGTCTTCGACTCGAGTACCCCGCCTTCTTTCCGGAAGAACCCAAACCTCGGGACGAGATTCTTTTGAGTGGGGGTGAGTTGTCACACCCTAGTTAGCTATGCATTAGAGTGTTGCATCATGTTTACTCTTTCATCAGAAACCTGAAATGGGGATGACAGAACCCCCAGTCCCCTCTGAAACCAATTAGGGTTTACTAAAAACTTTTTCAATGAACCTGAAATGCCCTTCTAAAATGCCCATCATTTTTGTCTTGGTTCAGAACCTCTGCCAAAAGTGATGCACATTTTCCTAGGCCATCTTAGGGTTTTTGAATTAAATCATAAATATTTGAATTTGGGCATTTAAAATTATATAAAATATTTAAATGCTCAAGTATCTCCAAACTAAAATGTTTCATGTTGGAAATAATCCAACTATGGACCAGGAGTAGTTTAGTGATTTTAGGAGTTGCCTAAGTATTTTATTTAATTCAACAAAGTTGCAGAAGTATTAAAAAAAACAGAAAACAGAAAGAAATGGAAAAACTTACCTGACGCCTACTCCCGGCCCACCTGCCGGCCCAGCCCAGCGCCGCTCCAGCGAGCTGCTTGCCGGCCAGGCAGGCAGGCAGGTGCCCGACGGCGACCGCAGCGCGCGCCACGCACCTGCTCGCCGCCTCGCCGCTCCCCTCGCCCGGTGACGTCGTGGATCGGCCTCCCTCGCTCCCCCGAACCCCCCAGACACCCCCTCTCCTCTCCAGCTCCTCCCCCTCGCGCTCCCCCGCCATGACCGACGCCACCACCGCCGTGCCTTCGTCGTAGCCGTGCTCCCCGCCGCCCGTGCGTCCTCTCATCATGTCCAGGAGCTCCGCCGCTGTCCACTCCATCGAGCAAGCTGAGCCCCGAGCGCTCGCAACGCCCGAGTCCACCGCAACGACCTCGCTCGAACCGCCGTCGCCGGAGATCCCCTTCAACGCCGTCGTCGCTCCGGTCCATCTCCGGCCGCACCAAGGGCTTCGTCGCACTCACTGTGAGCTTAGCCATCTTCCCCCCCTTTCTTTTCTTGCTCCCGAGCCGTGTAGCGACCTCCCGGAGCTCAACCGCACCCACCACCGTGGAGCTCGTCGCCGACGTGCTCCCGGTCACCCTCCGGCCACTCCACGGTGTCCATCATACTCACCGTGTCACGTAGCACCTAGCTAGCTACTCCCCGCGCCTCACCGACCCCTCTAGCGTCAAGTTCGTCTTCGGCCGAACCCCGGTGGCTGCCAAAGACATCGCCGACGCCAACTCCGGCCACCCCGACCCCAACGGACTCCACCAAGAGCTGCGGCTCATCCTCAGCTCCACTCCGGTGGTCTCCGCGATCCATTTGGCGGCCGAAACAGCCAAAACCACTTCCGCCGCCGCGTCGGGCTCGCCGGCGGCTAAACGCCGGTGCAGCCGACCCGGGTTTGACCACGGGTGGGCCCTGGTTGACTCCCCTGAGTCAATGACAGGTGGGGCCCAGCCCTGTTAATTAAACAGGTTTAGTTTTAATTAAACTTTAATTAATCTAATCACACTGACACGCGGGACCCACTGTCAGGTTTGACCCGGACGTGTCCCGTTGACCTGCTGACGTCACACTGACGTCAGGCTGACGCAATAATTGATTTTCTGGAATTAATCTAATATAGGAAATTCCAGAATATAGTTTAAACTTTAAAAATTCATAACTTTTATTCTGTAACTCCAAATCAGACAAATTATATATGAAAAATGATCAGAAAAATCCAATCTATCCATCTGTACTATTTTCATGCATGATTAAACAAGTTAACCTGATGTTTAATACAGAACAAGGAAAAACACTTTAAAAGGCCATGTTTGAGTTTGAAATTTGAATCTTTGATTCAAATTGGTTCAAACCCTTCTGGTCTTAGTTGCATTAGCCCAACACACTCATATTGCTATGTTTCATGCATGCATCATATTGTTGCACATTGTTTGGTTTTGGTTGTGTATCGGTGTTCTTTGCGGCAGGTTCTGCCTCCGAGGAGTACCGTGATTACCCTAACGAAGAACCGTATCAGTGCATCGAACCATCAGGCAAGCAACCAACCATTTGATCATATCGATACAATCCCATGTTCTCGCTCCTGCTCTCTTTTACTGCATTAAGACAACGCGTTTCAAACTGCTGTGTGCTACGGTAGTTGAACCCACTTCCTCTGCATGACCTGTCATTGCCACAGTAACTAGATGAAACCCACTAGCATGTGTAGGAGTTGATTGAGCCATATGAATGTGTTGTTCCTACCTTGCTATGCCTCCTATGCTTAGAGTCGTGTCAGGTCTGGTTCATCTGGGTGATGGGCTAGAGTGAAATGATTATGTCGGTAATGAGGGTGGTGTGGTGAACACGATTTGGTAAAGGTATCGATGAGAGGCCATGTAGGAGTACATGGTGGGTTGTTTCATTGAAGCCGACCTTAAGCACTGAGATCTGTATGTGTGATTTAAGAATCAGCTACTACCATGCATTGGGCCCGAAACCAATGGACCCTCTCGGCTTCTTATTCACCCTAGTTCTCCGTCCAGGAGTTGCAAGTAGTTTCTGGTGTTTGTAGCCTACTGGAGGCCGTGGACAGCGCTGACCGTAGGGGTGGGCTGTGATGCGGTAGGTACGTGGCCGGGTGTACCGACTACCCGTTAGGTATCTCGGGAACCCTGTTCACATCGTTCGGGGCCGTATGGGAAACCTCGGCCGGACTCCCTACAGATGGAACCTGGATAGGCGATAAACCTGGACTGGAGGCTTAGGTGATTAGGTAGGTCGTGGCCGACACCCACGTTGGGCTTCCGCTTGAAGGTTGCCGAGTACATGTCGTGTAAATGATGGTAAGTGGTGAGAGCGCGTATGAAGAAGTACACCCCTGCAGGGTTATCATGATCTATTCGAATAGCCGCGTCCATGGTAAAGGACTACTTGGTTGCCTATACAGTTCATAGACAAGTATATGGAAACTACTAAAAGCCTCAAGATAAGTGTGAGTGCCGAGGATGGCTCTTCCGTAGGAAGACGGAGGTGGATCCTCGGTAGTGTATTGAATTGGTGAGTAGTGGACTCGTGTACGCAAAACCATTTCAAGTTGGAGTCTCGTAGGTTAGCCTAGCCAAGAGTCAAAGCTGGCTTGCTGCAACAACTCCACCAACCCTTCTTGATAATATGCATGTATATAGGATCTGATGTAAGTCTTGCTGAGTACCTTTGTACTCATGTTGCTATAATTTACATTTTTTACAGAAGACGCTGCAACCCCTTCTGATGGGTTCTACGTAGATGTTGACATCAATGAGTAGGCTAAGGCCCAGGTGGTGATCCTGAGCTTGTGAAGGACCACGTAGTATAGCTAGGCTTTCCAAGCCTCTTTTATTTTTCTAGTTGTCTGTACTCAGACAAATTACTTCCGCTGTTGGTTTGTATGACTGTATGACTTGAATGCTGGGTCGTGTGACCCGTACCTTTGTGTATGTTATGTATGGCTCTCTGAGCCTTAAATAAAGTACTTGTGTCATAGAGTCATGTTGTGATTCCTTGTTGTAGTTGCACATATCGAGCATATTGTGTGTATGTTTGAAATGCTTGGTATGTGTGGGATCTGACTATCTAGTTGTTTATCCTTAGTAGCCTCTCTTACCGGGAAATGTCTCCTAGTGTTAGCACTGAGCCATGGTAGCTTGCTACTACTCGGGAACACTTAGGCTGGCCGGCATGTGTCCTTCTTCGTTCCTGTGTCTGTCCCTTCGGGGAAATGTCACGCATTGAGTACCGGAGTCCTGTTAGCCCGCTACAGCCTGGTTTACCGGAGTCCTGCTAGCCCAGTGCTACAGCCCGGACCCACTTGCTGATGACCGACACGTTCGTTGCTGGGTCATGGATGCCTGTCCCTATAAGTCTGTGCCACTTTGGGTTTACAACTAGTCATGTCAGCCCGGGCTCCTTAACATATGGATGCTAGCGACACTATCATATACGTGAGCCAAAAGGCGCAAACGGTCCCGGGCAAAGGTAACGCGACACCCGTGGGGATACCGTGCGTGAGGCCGCAAAGTGATATGAGGTATTACAGGCTAGATCGATGTGTCATCGAGTCGGGGTCCTGACACCATGCATATTGCCATTACTATTCATTATAATCTCAAATATATATAAGTGAAGCATGAGATTGTAACTATTTCTTTAAAATATAACCATTGTCGTGGTCTAAAAGCTATAAGTGAAGCACTAGAGCAGCTGCCTAGCTCAAAAGATATAAGTGAAGCACAAAGAGTGTTCTACCAAATCACAAATAACATATCAAAAGGTGTTTCCAGCAAAATATGATTTTGGCAAACTAAAAAGAAAACAACGAAAAGACCATTATAATACATAACGCTCCAAGAAAACTCATATCATGTGATGAATAAAAATATAGCTCCAAGTAATTTACTGATGGTTTGTAGACGAAAGAGGGCATCCCTTCCGGGGCATCCTGATACGTCTCCATCGTATCTATATTTTTTTATTGTTTCATGCCAATATACTAGTACAACTTTTATATATTTTGGAAAAAAATTATATTATTTTTGGGACTACCATATTGGTCCAGTGCGAAGTGCCAGTTCTTGTTTTTTCATGTTTTTTCTGCAGAAAGTCCATATCAAACAAAGTCCAAACGTGATAAATTTTTACGGAGATTTATTTTGGAATATATGTGATTTTTGGGAGGTGGAATCACACAAATGGAGGCCCACATCCTTCACAAGACATCATGGCGCCATCACCTCCCTGGTCGCGCATGGTTGCCGTGGGCACCTCGTAAGTCCGTCGAGGTCCTTCTTCGGCCGCAGGGAAGCTTATATCGAGACAAAGTCGTGTTAAAATTTAAGCCTGGTCAGAGTTACGGATCTTCGGGAATATAAGAAACGGTTTCGGCCAGAAATAGGGTGGGGAAACAGAAGAGAAACAATGGGAGATCCAGTCTCGGAGGGGCTCCCGCCCTCTGGGAGCCATGGAGGCCCCTGGCTAGAGGGGAAACTCTCCTCCCATCTAGGGGGGATTCCTAGAAAGAAGAAGAAGGAGGGGGGCTCTTGTTCCCTCTCTCCCAGTGGTGCCAAAACGATGCTGGGGTAATCATCTATGACAACAATCTACTCCAACAACTCTGTCATCTTCATCAACACCTCCACACCTTCCGTCATCTATATTCAGTAGTCCACTCTCCCGCAACCCATTGTACCCTCTACTTGAACATGGTGCTTTATGCTTCATATTATTATCCAATGATGTGCTGCCATCCTATGATGTTTGATTAGATTTATGTTGTCCTTTGGGGTAATTGCCGAATTGTTATGATTGGTTTAATTTGCTTGTGGTTATGTTGCTGTCCTTTGGTGCCATCATATGAGCGCGCATGTGGATCACACCATAGGGTTAGTTCTATGTTGATAGGAATATGCATTGGAGGGCAAGAGTGATAGAAGCTTCTTCCTACCATAGAAATTGATTCGTACGGGATTGAAGGGGGACCAGTATATCTAATTGCTATGGTTCGGTTTTATCTTAATGAACGTTAATAGTTGTGGATGCTTTCTAATAGTTCCAATCATAAGTGCATAGAATTCCAAGTAAGGGATGGCATGCTAGCAGTGGCCTCTACCACATAAAAACTTGCTATGGGTCTAGTAAACTTACTCAATTGCTTAGGGACAATTTCTCAAATTCTACCACCACTTTTACACACTCGCTATATGATACGTCTCCAACGTATCTATAATTTATTAAGTATTCATGCCATGTTTACAACAATTTTATATGATTTTGGTATGATTTGAATGGAACTAACCCTATCTGACACTGTTTTCAGCAGAACTACCATGTTGTTGTTTTTGTGCAGAGAACAAAGTCTTCCAGCGAAACTTGTTGAGGATTTTTTGGAACAAAAGAGGCACTAGAAGCTTTTGGGGGGGCAGAAGGGGAAGGAGCTGGCCACTAGGCACCAAGGCGCGCCACCCCCCTCTGGCACGCCCTGGTGGGTAGTGGGCACCTCGTGGCCCATCTTAGCATGAGACCGACGCCAAAATATCCTATAAATATAGAAACCCCTAGAAATAACCCTAGATCAAAAGTTCCACCGCCGAAAGCCTCTGTAGCCAAGAAAAACCAATCTAGACCCTATTCTGGCACCCTATTGGAGAGGGAATTCATCACTGGAGGCCATCTTCATCATCCCAGCGGCCACCATGATGAGTAGGGAGTAGTCCACCCTCGGGGCTGAGGGCTTGTACTAGTTGCTATGTGTTTGATCTCTCCCTCTCTCTCCCTCTCTCTCTCCCTCTCTCTCTCTCTTGTTCTTAATTTGGCACGATCTTGATGTACCAGTAGAAAAACGGCCCAGCACTAATGTGACCATTAGTCCTGGATGGATTACGGCCCAAGACTAATGTGACCATTAGTCCCGGTTCCAATGGCTAGGGCGCGGGCATCATTAGTCCCGGTTCGTTCTGTACCTCTAGTCCCAATTTGTGTCACAAATCGGGACCAAAGGGGTGGTGGCAGGCTGGCATCAGGCTAGGGCCCCCGCGAGCCCCTTTAGTCCCGTTTCTTACACAAACCGGGACTAGAGCTTTTAGATTTAGTCCCGGTTTGTATAACCAAACGGGACTAAAAATGCCCCTATATAAATCCTTCATCCAGTCTGAGTCCATTTTCCCCTTTCCTCTCCTTTGTTCTTCCCCTTGCTCGAGCTCATCCTTCATTTTTGCCAATATTTGTCATGATTTGAGGGCACCCCATCCAACCAAGTGTTCACAAAGGTTAGGAACTTTGTCCTTTCATCTCTCATTGTTAGATTAGCTCGTGCAATGCTCTATAAGTATAGTGATTTGTGGGTTTTAGTTTCGGAGTAAGTATATGTGGGAGTTATATTTGATTTATATGCAATTTGAGGTCAAATTAACTTCTTAGTTTGCATATGTAGGTGGTTTACTTAGTCCCTTCCTGTCCCCGTCCTAACCACCATCAATCGCTGGCACCGTCCCGTCGCTGGCACCACCTTGGTGAGCCTCTTGTTCTTATCCTTTTTATAAAAAACCATGTTTGTATGATTTAGATAGTTACTTGTATAATTTTCTTACCTATATGGTTGTTTGTTATACATAGTGGCATGGTTTTGATATCCGTCCCCGTCGGCCCTCGTCTGGTTTACGATTCGAATGTGGTACATATATTCTCCTTTATAACTATTTGTTGCATTTCATGTTTATGACAATTATGCCCATCAAGTTGACATAGATATATTTATCTAGGAGGTATATGAATCGGAAATTGCAACCGACCCTCTTGTTGAGAAGTTAAATTTATTTGAAAAAGAAAACGAGTATGTGAAAGAAAAAATAAAAAGAATTGAAGAAGAGAAGATGAAACTGGAGTTGTATGTTGCCCATGTCATCGACGATCACAAGATGAAGATGAATGCAATGCGCTTGAAGATTAGAAAGATTAGAAAAGATGTCATTAATAAATAGGCTTGGTCTCACTATGTTGTTGGATCAATTGTTACCTTAGTTGCGATCTTGATCGCATTTGTTGTTGCATTTAAATGATTTAACTAGAGAGTTTGTATGTTGTTTTATGAGAATAAGTGTGTATGAACTTTATGTATGAACTTGTATTAATTTTGTCTTTTCGGTGTTGTGTAATGAATATGACACGGCAATGGATGTCGATGACCGATGCTCTCCCCAGTTCATTGATGGCGTGCATACTTTTCTGCTTGCGGCTGAGGCAAACAACCGGGCGGATGGTTTTATGTGTTGTCCATGTGCTATCTGTAAGAATGATCACAATTACTCTAACTCAAGAACCATTCACGTCCACCTGTTTACGTCTGGTTTCATGTCCGATTTCATGTCCGGCTATAACTGTTGGATGAAGCATGGAGAAAGAGGGGTTCTAATGGAAGAGAATGAAGAAGAAGAGGATGATGACAGCTATCCTGGCCATGGGTTCCCTGAATACGATGGTACTACAATGGGGAAGAAGCTGAAGAAGAGGCATCAAATGAGCCAGCTGATGATCTTGGTTGGGCCATTGCTGATGCAAAGAGAAATTGCACAAGTGAAAAGGAGAAGTTGAAGTTGCGACGCATGTTAGATGATGACAAGAAATTGTTGTACCCAAATTGCGAAGATGACAAGAAAAAGCTGGGTACCACACTACAACTGCTGCAATGGAAGGCAGAGAATGGTGTATCTGACAAGGGATTTGAAAAGTTGTTGATAATGTTGAAGAAGATGCTTCCAAAGGACAACGAATTGCTCGATAGTACGTACGAAGCAAAGAAGGTTGTCTGCCTTCTAGGATTAGAGGAGCAGAAGATACATGCATGCCCTAATGATTGCATCCTCTACCGTGGTGAGTACGAGAATTTGAATGCATGCCCGGTATGCGGTGCATTGCGCTATAAGATCAGTCGCGATGACCCTGGTGATGTTGAGGTCGAGCGCCCCATGAATAGGATTCCTTCCAAGGTGATGTGGTATGCTCCTATAATACCACGGTTGAAACTTTTGTTCCAAAGCAAAGAGCATCCAAGTTGATGCAATGGCACAAAGAAGACCGTAAGAAAGATGGGAAGTTGAGAGTACCCGCTAACGGGTCGCAGTGGAGAAAAATTGAGAGAAAGTGGGAGACTTTGCAGATGACGCAAGGAACATATGGTTTTGTTTAAGTGTAGATGGAATTAATCCTTTTGGGGAGCAGATCAGCAATCATAGCACTTGGCATGTGACTCTATGTATCTATAACCTTCCTCCTTGGTTGTGCATGAAGCGGAAGTTCATTATGATGCCAGTACTTATCCAAGGCCCCAAGCAACCCGGCAACGACATTGATGTGTACCTAAGGCCATTTGTTGAAGAACTATTACATTTGTGGGACAAAAAAGGTGTATGTGTGTGGGATGAGCACAAATAGCAGGAATTTGACCTATGAGAGTTGTTGTTTGTAACATCAACGATTGACCTGCTCTTAGTAACATTTCAAGACAAACAAACAAGGGATACCACGCATGCACCCACTATTTAGATGATAGCAAAAGTATATATTTGGATAAATGTAAGAAGAATGTGTACCCGGGACATCATCGATTTCTTCCGATCAAGCATCTGTTAAGAAAGAAAGGCAAGCATTTCAAAGGTGAGGCAGATCATCGGAAGAAGCCTCGCCACTGTACTGGTGATGATATACTTGATATGGTCAAGGATTTAAAATTAATCTTTGGAAAGGGTCCTGGCGAACAATTTATTCCGAATGACGCTGACGGACACGCACCCATGGGGAAGAAGAAATCTATATTTTGGGACCTAACCTATTGGAAAGAATTAGAGGTCCACTATGCAATCACTACTAGGAAAAGGGTTATAGATGGAAATGACACTAATGGCGCACCAGACATGTGGTGCGCCATTAGTAGATACTAATGGCGCACCACCTTCTGATGCGCCATTAGTGTTGAAACTACTAATGGCGCACCCTGCCCACGGTGCGCCATTAGTACCAAAATTTTTTTTGAACTAGTGCGCCTGTCCAAACATACTAATGGCGCATCCACTGGTGGTGCGCCATTACTAGTTGTAACTAGTAATGGCGCACCAGCCAGAAGGTGCACCACTAATGTTATTTTTTTATTATTGTTTTTATTCCTTTTTTGCAAAAGTACTAATGGCGCACCACCAGGGGGTGCGCCATTAGTAACCTGGATTACTAATGGCGCATTTGTTGCTGGTGCGCCATTAGTAAGTGGGCAGCAACAAGATATTTTGGACAGCCTCTCCTCCCACACTCACTTTCTCCCCACTTCATTCTCTCCACCGCCTCCTCCTTGTCTCGGGTGCCTCCTCTTTTTCACCTCATTTCCACCATAGATTCATTCAAATTAAGTGGTTAAGTTACCTTGTTTTGCTAGGTAAGTAAGGGGGGAAGCTATATTTATGTTGTTCTCCCTACAACAATGTGCACATGCACTTTTTATGGCCTAGCTAGATCTATGTATGTTCGTGGTGTTGCATATGTTTGTGGTGTTGCATATGTGTTTGTGTTTGGAGGTGTACCGGTATTTGAAATGCGATAGTTGCCAATATTTTGCCGGAATGTTGATTCATTTCCGTTTCGGCGAGAATTTTGGCATTAAGCATTCTTTTTGGTCCTATTTTTAGGGAAAGTCATGCCAAATTTTTTCTTGGTTCTAAAATATCGTTTTGCTCTACCCCGCAGGCGACCATGGTCCGCACGATGACCGAAGGCATCGTGAATAGGTTTTTGAGGTCCGCGAAGGCCGAGATGCTTCAAAAGAACGAGACGGAGATAAGATGTCCGTGTCGAAGATGCAAGCTGAATAGCCTTATTGCGGACCCGGATTCCGGGCAGGTGCGGGACCACCTGCTCTTGCGTGGTTTCATGGATGGCTATCGGTGGCAAGGTGATGAAGATGACTACGAAGTCGTCCATGGGGGCCGGGCAAGAAATGAGGAAGGGCAGCAAGACAACCACCGCGGCTCGGGGGGGCGAGAAGACGAAGAATCCCCAGGAGATGATCACGACGGTGATGCTGTACACAGTCATCATGTAGAAGATGCAGGACATGATGATGATGCCGGCGGAGCAGACGACGCTGGACCATCGATGGGCTGGGTGCAGGACCCTCATATTCAAGAGCTGCTTCTCAAGCAGACGGATAACGCAAGAGCTGCCGCCCGAGAGAAAGCCAAGATGGATCAACTTGAGTTAGACGCGGTTACTCCATTGTATGAAGGATGCAGGCCCGAGGATACCCGCCTGAAAGTAACGCTCATGGCTCTGGAGATGAAGGTAAAACACAAAATGACCGACGCATGCTTCGACGAGAACATGTCATTCTGGCACGAACGTCTTCCCAAGGGGAACAAGTGCCCGACCAGTTTGGAGGAGGCGAAGAAAATCGTGTGTCCTCTGGATTTACCGCACGTGAAATACCATGTGTGCATGAACAATTGCATCATTTATCGGGACGAGCACGCGGAGTCTACCATATGTCCGGTGTGCGGTGTCACTCGATACAAGAAGAGGAAGAAAGCTCCTCGAAAAGTGGTGTGGTACTTTCCGATCACTCCTCGTCTGCAGCGGTATTTCGCGGACCCTAAGGTAGCAAAGCTCCTGCGTTGGCACGCGGATAGGGAGGAGAAGAAGCGAGAAGATGACGCAAATGATCCGGAGATAGATAAAAAAGACAAGATGCTGAGTCACCCTAAGGATGCGAGCCAGTGGCAAGCGTTGAACTTCGAATACCCAGAATTTGGGAACGATCCAAGGAACATCATGCTGGGCGCGAGCACCGATGGAGTCAATCCGTTTGGCAGCCAGAGAAGCACACATAGCACCTGGCCTGTGTTCGTGTGGATGTACAACCTTCCCCCCTGGTTGTGCATGAAGAGGAAGTACATTCACATGAGTATGCTAATTGAAGGGCCGAAACAACCAGGGAACGACATCAATCTGTATCTGGGGCTGCTGAAAGAGGAGATTGACACGCTGTGGAAAACGCCAGCCAATACGTGGGACGCCGCAGAGAAAGAATATTTCCCTATGAGAGCCGCACTGCTCACGACGGTGCACGACTATCTCGGTTACGGATATCTTGCGGGGCAGGTAGTCCACGGATTTTCTGGATGCGTAAGGTGCATGGATGACACAACGTATCGCCAGCTAGATAGAGATCCCGGGTCTTCGAAAACCGTGTTCATGGGACATCGAAGGTGGCTTCGCGACGATGACCCGTGGAGGAAACGCAAGGATCTGTTCGATGGTGAAACCGAACCCCGAAAACGCCCGTGTACGAGGAGCGGCGAGGAAATAGACAAGCTGTTGAAAAATTGGAAAGACTGCCCACTGCCGGGAAAGAAGCAAAAGGCGCCAGAGCCGCTGCTGAAGGTATGGAAAACGAGGTCTGTTTTCTGGGACTTGCCGTACTGGAAGATCCACCGTGTGCCTCACAGCCTTGATGTCATGCATATCACGAAGAACGTGTGCGAGAGTCTGCTTGGTACCCTGCTCAACATGCCAGAGAGGACCAAAGATGGGCCGAAAGCAAGGGCAGACTTGAAATCAATGGGCATCAGGCAGGAGCTTCACGCTATATATGATGATGATGATGATGATGATGATGATGATGATGATGATGATGAGGCGAAGCAGGACACAGAAAGTCGTCGCAAAGGCAAAAAGGCCAAGAAGACCGGAAATGACTACCCTCCCGCGTGCTTCACTCTAAGTCAGGAGGAGATCGAGCAGTTTTTCACCTGCCTCCTAGGAGTAAAACTTCCTTACGGTTACGCGGGGAAGATAAGCAGATACCTAGACCCAGCGAAGCAGAAGTTCAGCGGGATGAAGTCTCACGACTGTCACGTGCTGATGACGCAGATACTTCCAGTTGCAATCCGTGGGATCATGGACGCGCACGTCCGTGAAACGCTATTTGGCCTATGCAACTTCTTCGACGTCATCTCTCGGAAGTCGATTGGCGTGAGGCAACTCAGAAGGCTACAGGAAGAGATCGTGGTGATACTATGCGAGCTTGAGATGTACTTCCCGCCCGCATTCTTCGACGTTATGGTGCATCTGCTGGTCCATATAGTGGAGGATATCATCCAACTCGGGCCGACGTTCCTGCACAGCATGATGCCGTTCGAAAGGATGAATGGTGTCATCAAAGGATACGTTCGCAACATGTCACGTCCAGAGGGAAGCATAGCCAGGGGCTTTCTGACCGAAGAGTGCATCTCCTACTGCACGAATTATCTAGGCATCGAGAACCCCGTTGGTCTGCCCGTCAACAGGCACCTCGGCAGGCTCGCTGGATGGGGTCACCGTGAGGGTCGCCGCGAAATGCATGTCGACTTCGAGGGTCGACTCGCCGACTTTGAAAGAGCAAACCTAGTCGCGCTACAACACATAGACGTGGTCGATCCTTGGGTGGTAGAGCACAAAACCTTTATTAAGAAGACGTACAATGACCGAGGCCAACAGAGGACGGACGGAGATATACTCAAAGAGCACAACTCATGTTTCACGCGTTGGTTCAAGCAGAAGCTTCTGTCGTACCCTTTACATGAGGATTCTTCCGCGGAAGAACAACTCATATTCGCCTTGTCACAGGGCGCCGAGCACAACCTGATGACCTATGAGGCGTACGATATCAACGGCTACACATTCTACACCGAGGCCAAGGACATGAAGAGCGATGGTTATCAGAACTCCGGGGTAACGATGGAATCCTACACCGGTAACGACAAGGACAGATACTACGGAAGGATCGAGGAGATCTGGGAGCTGAGCTACGCTGGAGAGAAGGTCCCGATGTTCCGTGTCAGATGGGCCAAGAACGTCATAAAAGAAGACCGGTATTTCACCACCATGGTTATACCCGAAGCCAAATCCAAGACCGCGGGCGCAAACGTCACCGCGAAAAATGAGCCATGGGTACTGGCTTCC
Source organism: Triticum aestivum (assembly GCF_018294505.1). Taxonomy (NCBI): domain Eukaryota; kingdom Viridiplantae; phylum Streptophyta; class Magnoliopsida; order Poales; family Poaceae; genus Triticum; species Triticum aestivum. The sequence goes on from NC_057807.1 coordinate 369,502,716, forward strand.
CAAGTGGACCAATGCTTCTTCATTACCGACCCGCCAAAGCCCAGTCGTGTTGTCGTGAGGAGAGGCAAAAGGAAGATCATCGGAATGGATGGAGTAGCCAATGAGCAAGACTTCGACAAGTACGGCGACCCGAGGATCGAACATGACGACGATGATGAAGTAGCAGCATACACCACAAGAAGAAGCAGGACCACCCTACCTAAAGGACGTCCGTTCCATAGAAGAACTCCATTTGCGAAAAAGAAGGGCAAGAAGATTGTGAACAGATAGCTAGCTAAGATCGATTGTATTTAAATCGTAGACTTCATTTCTCGATTATATTTCATGGGCACTTTTTGAACTATCATGAATATTTTTTAATTTCATGGACACTCGATCTCGATCCTCCTCCATCTCGATCGCTATCCCACCTCGCCAGATCCGGTCCACCGGCCGCCGCCGCCGACCGCCCGCACCCTCTCGATTCCCCTACTCAACCGCCGCCGCCGACCCCCCGCACCCCTCCCCTACTCAACCGCCGCCGCCGACCCCCAGCACCCTCCCCTACTCAACCGCCGCCGCCGACACCCCGCACCCCTCCCCTACTCAACCGCCGCCGCCCACCCCCCGCACCCCTCCCCTACTCAACCGCCGCCGCCGACCCCCCGCACCCCCCGCACCCTCCCCCGCTCCACCGGCATTACTGTTTGATGATATTTTTTAAAAAAATATTACTGTCTTATAAAAAATATTACTGTTATGATTTAAACAAGTTTGAACATATTTAAACACAAGTAAGTATCAAACAACATTTTTAATGCATAAAAAAAATTTGTGGAGCCTGGGAATCGAACCCAGGACCTCCTGGTGTGAGAACTAGCTACTGACCAGTCGAACTAGTAGAGAAGACTTGATGTGTATCAGGTCTGGTGGTAGATAACCTGTTGGCTCGGGCAGAAGTAAAAAAAATACTAATGGCGCACCTGGGTGAGGTGCGCCATTAGCATGTATGTACTTATGGCGCACCGAGGGGTGGTGCGCCATTAGTATTGTGCCCCTACTTCGTATCGATCCCCTCTCTCCCTCGCCCTCGCCCGCGATCCCCTTCCCCTCTCCTCTCCCGACGCCGCCGCCCCGCCGCCCTCGACGCCGCCCCGACACCAGCGCCGCCCCGTCCACACCACACCACCGACGCCTCCCTCTCCCCATCCTCCCCTTCCTCCCCTCCGACCCCACCCCACTCTCGCCGGAGCAGCGCCGCCCCGTCCACACCACACCACCGACGCCTCCCTCTCCCCATCCTCCCCTTCCTCCCCTCCGACCCCACCCCACTCTCGCCGGAGCAGCGCCGCCCCGTCCACACCACACCACCGACGCCTCCCTCTCCCCATCCTCCCCTTCCTCCCCTCCGACCCCACCCCACTCTCGCCGGAGCAGCGCCGCAGGGCCGACACCAACCTCGCCCTCGCCCGCGCGCGCCGCAACCTCCGCCTTGCCAAGTCCGGAGCTGCTCGTGGAGGAGACGTGGCTGGAGGCGATCTCCGTGGCTGGAGGCGATCGCCGGCCCACCGCCGGATCTCCCTGACGCCGGCCGACCGCAGTTGATACCCCTCATCCCCTGATCAAGCCTTCTTCAGAGAGAGATAGTGAGGTACCTCATCCCCTTCTGTACTTTACACTACACATACACATAATTTTGCAGTATATCAATGTGATTTTCCAGTACATCTCCATCCATCTGAATTTGACTCATATGCATAATTTTGCAGTACATTATGATTTCGGCTAGATGCGTATGAGTTCATAATTTTGCAGTACACATTACCGGGCTTCCTTCTCTCACTAGATGTAGTGCACAAGTAGATGAACTGATGAACTCATACACATAATTTTGCATATAATTTGTTCAACTATGTCATTATGATTGATAGAATGTAATTATTGAAGAATTAAGAGGATCGGAACCATTGCTTCTCTTTTTGAGAGACATGCTATGCTGTTAGGGTTAAGATTTTTAGTCCCCGCCCCCGACTCTGCTGCTGAAATTACCGTTGAAATCGAGGTAAAATCACTGTTGAACTGGGTGTAAAATCACTACTGTTGATATTCAAATTTAAACTTGAAAATGAAAATTGAATTGGAGAATTAAATCACTGTTTTTTAGTCCCCATTTCTGAACCTATGCTAACCTTGCAAGCAGCATAACAGGCAATGTACTCCAAAATACTATAAGAACTGGAGTAAAAGATGACTGCATCTCACAGAATATAAGAAATGGGGACTCTTGGCTAAGTATGGCAATGCCACAGAGTATAAGAAGTACTCCTGCATCTTACACAATGATAGGTCTAATTTATGCTACTCAACGAAAGAAGAAGAAAAATGCACTATATACACTGCCAACTGTATTTAGTTAACATTACACTGCCACTACTATTCAGCACAAACGTTTGATCATCTCACTCTACTTACTATCAATTGACACTGTATAACTGTCAGCTCCATTCACTAGCAGCAGCCAGCACTTCTGAATCTAATCTTTCTTGGGCAAGCTCGGCTACTTGTTGTTAGTCATTCACTAAAAGATCCTCAACAGACTGCATGCATCTAGTATTAAATTTCTTGGACGGATCATCTCTTTTAGCAAAGGACTGTAATAATTAACTAACTGAAAATTTGACATTCTGGACTATGCTTGGCTCTGGTTTTGTGAAATCTCATCTCTTTTCTAGTGCCATGACTAGTCATGAATTTTATTTTACTTTCCCCACTTTATAACATTCAGAAATTGTTTACTAGCTCAAGCTTCTCCTTTGCACTTTATCACTTCAATCTGCTGCTACCTCAAGCTTCTCGTTTACACTTGTGCCAAGTAGCATTTTTTCCTTGTATAATTATATGGTGGTTGACTGAGCTGCTACTTTTTCCTTGTAGAAGATCGCAGGTCGAGTGGGAGGGATCCAGTTGCGACGACACCGAATCACTAGCAAGGCAGCTGCCTAGAATAATAGGTTGACTCACCTATATATACTACTATCTTGCATCTCTCTCTTGTTTCTTCTTCTATATACTACAATCTTGCATCTCCAATTTTTAAGTAGTCTTGCATATGTTAGAAACTACATATATGGTCTCCGGTTTTCTTACCTCTACTCTAAAACACCAACGCATCAACAAAAGAAGATGGTATTTTTGTTACGCTTTCAGTTCGTGTCAGCAGGGAGATATAATGTTTTACAATCTTTCTGGTTATATTGGAGTTAGGTTTTTTGAATATGAGTAGCAGTGACTTGGATATACCTTATGGAGTTGTAACAATTCCTCTTGGTGCTTAGGTGCATTTTCTTTGTGTAACTTGGTTTAAAAAACAGAACCTTAATCAGCATGATCCTCTGACCTTAGAAGCAAAATAATCGATCTGACTGCTAGGAATCAGATGTATGTTCTTTAGCATCCCATCAGACTAGTTATGCATCGTACGATTTGTTTCATCTCATATATGTTGAATATAATGCCAGAAAAGGTGCTTGGGTTAGTCTGTTAACTAAAAAAGTTCAGATTCAGAAACCTGTAATTTCTACTTTTATGCCTCTATTACTCCAGTCAAAATTTTATGTTTGATGCCCATGGTAGTTGAGCTCTCACCTCACCTCACGCAGCATGCATGATGCCACAATGTCTAGTACGTACTGCCAAGCAACTGGCAAATAATTATAGCTTAGAATAAATAAATCTGATGTAAGATAAACATGGCATGAGCTTTAATTAAATAGCATAATACACGTTGGTAGTCCATCTCTCTCAAAAAAAATACATGTTGGTAGCAGATGATAGTTACCAATCCATTGGATCATCAGACATATTAAAGTCTTTTTTTGAGCCCTTATTAGCTACTCACACTATTTGCCCCGCGGTTTCTCTGTCATGGCTACCATGTGATTGACGGTGGGCTAGAAAAATAAAACCACCAAACTATCAGTAAAAGATGTGAACCAACATCTTTCATTGTTATGCATATCAAACACCAAGGGTTATTTTCACTTAAAGTTTTAGAATGGGTGCATTGCAATTCAGTCTGATATCTAATAAGACACTCTGGGCTGATATAATTATGGAACAGAACCAACCATGATAAATAAAAGGTGATGTTGTCTATGCATTACCAAATGTTGTCTATGCATTACCAAAAATGCCATCTTACTGTAGAATTAGAATACATGGACATGATCAGCTCAGCTCCCAAACTGCCATTCATCACATCAATTTCCCCTTATGTAACTCCAGTCAAAATTTTATGTTGGTCTACCTAGTAGATTCCCATGGTTTGATTTTATGTTTGTTCCTATCAATACAAATGCTGAGCTATGTTCCATTTTTACTGTTCTTTGTGATAGTTTTTGCAACTTTACTTCCCATCTTAAGGCAAGCCCCATTTTTACTGTTCTTTGTTAGCAGAGCTGCTTGTTTCTAAGAACTTTGATACTATTTGGATCAAAGTTAAATGAGCACATAGATGACAAAAAAAAGTTCAGATTGTAAAATGTTCATTTTGCTGCTAGTGCCCATTTTGAGTAATTGCTTAGAGGGATGATCCTGTGTGAGCTGGTGGAGTGATTTGTTTTCTACATAAAGCTCTTTAGTCAGGCTGGTTTTCGTGAAATACACATGAAGCTTCACCAGCTCCTGTGGGTGTGGGATCCATGTGACATGTGACATTGCATCCATGTCCACCTGGGATAATGATTTTGCAGGTACCCCGAGAGGCCCTTGAGTTTGCCGGAATGTCGATTAACTTCTGTTCCGGCAAATTCGGGTACTCCATATGTCCTATTTTCAGCAAAGGTCATGCTGAAATTTTCCGTGAATTTTAGCATGACTTTGCTAAAAATAGGACATATGGGGTACTTGTGACTAATGCATGTGTCGGGGTATCTTAGTAGTTAATTAAGTAGGATCAAGTGCCCCGGCGTACTTGTGACTAATGCATGGCTTTTAGGGTGCCTCGGTGTCGATAAAAACCGAAATGATGAAAGGTTAGGCTTTTAGGGTGCCTCGGCATCGAAAAACCCTCAATGATAAAAGCTTAGATTTTAGGATGCCTCGGTGTAGACAAACCCTAAATGATGAGACCATGATCTTGTTCCTTGACAATAACCAACTTTTTGACCAAACTTTGTTTCTATTTAGAGAGAAACATGGCCCACAACGATGAGGCCGGGGGTTCGGGCGGTAAGGCATTCTGGGAGCTATCCCAGGAGATGGAGGAACAACCTCACTTGTATGAGGCCGCCGCCTTCCCCACCGATCCTCAGACCACGGATGGTGCCGCCGAGGATGACCACACTGATGCCACCACTGATGGTGCCGCCGAGGATGCCACCACTGATGATGGCGGCGCACGCACAGATGGCAGCCAAACGAGGAGGCAACGGAAGGACCGGCGCCCGATCGTGCTCCGCACCCTCAAGGAGGAAGTTACTGAAGTGGACTCCAACGGGAATCCAACGGCGCCCGAATGAATAGTCAAGGGGTACTCGCTTCAGCTCGGGTGCATTGTCCGGAGCACCGTCTCGATCAACACCGAGAACCTGAGGCATCCTGACTGAGGGAATTTGCGCAACCTCCTCTTCACGAAGCTGCACGAACGATACAAGTTCCCCGCTGAATTTGAAAACACAAGCCTCAAAGGGAATAAAGTGAACAATGCTGCCCTCACGAAGATGAGCAAGGCCCTGTCTACTTGGAAAAGCAATGTGAAGAGAATGATCGAGAAAGGTGAGAGTTATCAGAAGATCAAGGAGAAAAATCCTTCGATCACCGAAGATGACTACAACGACTTCAAGATCAATTGCTCGAGCACCGCAAGCTCCCAATCAAGTGAGTGGGGGAAACAAATGCGGGAGCTGAACATAGGGGAACACACACTCGGTCCCGGCGGTTACAGAGTGGCGGAGCCTATATGGGACAAGGAGGAGGCGGACCGTGCCGAGCAAGGCCTACCGCCCCTCTTCGATAAATACGGTGACAAGCAGACCAGGAACTTTGTCAGGGCCCGGTACAAGAAGGACCCGAAAACAAAGGAGCTTACCACGGATCCGAAGACCATGCAGCTTGAGCTTGTTCTGGTAAGGAATACACCCCCGCGTAATTAGCTCCATATGGTTGCATTCTAATTAATGAAGCCAAATTTCTAAATGGTTCACATTCCTTCCGCAGGCGACTGAAAGCAGTAGCGCGGGGTCGACTAAGAGCAACCCTTGGGACACCACTCTAAATAGGGGGTTGAATGTAATGAAGAACAAGGATAAGCTCAGTAAGCCGACGTCAGCTGGTCGTGTGGCCAGCAAAGGCTTGTCGACAAAATGGGGGTCATACTATACCGCTGGTGTGCGGAAGGAGAAAAAGACCAGCTCGGAAAGCCAGGCGCGAGAGGTTCAAGAACTCAAGGCACAGGTGGCGCGGATTCCGGAGATTGTCCAAGAGCAAGTGGAACAACGACTCGGAGCGACAAATCACCGCCCTTGTGCCTACCTTGATCTCGGGGTTGAGTGCGTGGATTGCGGGCGGCCAACAGGGGCCGCCCCCGATTCCTAGCTTCACGGCCAGCAACTCGCATAATGCGATGGCGGGGCCATTGGTGCCTCCGGCGGAGGCGACATTGGTGTCTCCGACGCCGGCACGGGAGCTTAATGCACCCGGGTGTACGCCGGCCGGCACCTCTGCAGCAAGCGGCACCTCCGTCAACTGCACGCCCGCCGTTGGCGGTGCGTCGACATTAGCCGAGCTCGACGCCATCATCACGGTAACTAATTAAGCCTCTCTCGGCCGAGGACTTCATCTCCTTGCCTTTGACTGGGCATCCCTGACGCCCTACATGTTTTCGCAGGGCGCCGCCGACGTTCCGTGCACTCTCCTCCACTTCGTGAACAACGAGTTGGTCGATGTCGCCAAGGGCAAAATCGTTCAACCGGGCAACCCCTTCTTCCACGGTACCCAGATGCCACCCAACTTGTTTAGGGTTCAACTGGTTCGGGTGCTGCCAGGCTGCGACGACTTGTTACCTCCGATTCGACCCGTCGGGGCCGACGATGAAGACGTGATGACCCTCAGCGCCTGCCTGAGCTGGCCCCTGCTTTGGCCGAAGAGCCAGATTCGTTTGGGGGCGGGGGACACCACCCCAAAGACAACACCGCCAGTCGTGCCGGCGCCAAGTCGGCCCCATGGCAAGACCGCCGTAACGGTGCCGGACATCCCAATGCCACTAGATCCAAACATGCATATGGCACAGGATCAGAACAACGACGATGACGACGATGATACATTTGGCAACATCAATCAGTACTTTGCCGATCATGGGTACGATGGCGACTTCATGGGGCCTCCTTCTCAAGAACCAAACCCAACAAAAGACGTGTGCAATCTAGCTGGTACCACAGAGAAGCCAAGTTGCAACAGGCGTCGTCTGACGTTCAGCTCTCAGGAGACGCCTCCAGCTGCGGACTTCACCGAGCCTCAGATAGGCGAGGTGCGAAATATTATCAGCCCCAACACACTCAAGAAGGCGGTCTATGAGCAGAACTCGGTCCCATTATAGGAGAAGAAGAAGGCACGCAAAAGAAAGACTAAGAAGGGTGCGAGCCAGCCGGCACCGAGTACGATCCGTGCTCAGGACGGGCCACCTTCACCGCAGGATATCTCGAGGAGGGTGCATGTGGCGGGTAGGGCGATGCTACCGACAAATATGCTCAATGCTGCAACCGGTGCTATGCGGAGTCTGCATGACAGTGTTCTTTCTTTGGAGAAGCAGCGTCTCAGGGAGAAGGATGTGGCATACCCAGTTTTCGCGGCCAAGGTGCCAGAGGGCGAGGGCTTTGTGGATAACTCCATCGGGCGTACGATCGTCCTGCGTTTTGATGACATCCACGCTATGTTGAACCTTCATCCGCTGCACTACACCTTCGTTCGGCTATTTTCGCTGAGTATGGAGATGCGGATCATTCGCGACAAGACCCCGGACATCGTGATAGTCGACCCCTTCTACATGCGTGCCAAGATCTTGGGCAGCGCTGGGGACCGGCAAGTCACGAGTTCTTACCTCGAAGGCGTCATTCTGGCAAACCAAGATAAGGATAACTTCCTCGTGCCTTACTTTCCCGAGTAAGTCCTCCCCTCAACCGGCCCGTAACATATGAATTCTTACATTTCGATCGTTTTTCTTTTAACTTTCCGTGTTTTCTGCAGTGACACACGTTGCACGCTCATCCTCCTAAGCCCCAAATATTCCATGGCCACGTATTTCGACCCGGACCGTCAGTCGAACGTAGACTACACAAATGTCAAGAAGGTTCTTGATGATGTTCTCCCCGGCTACGCCAAATCTGGAGGCACCTTCACCAGGCCTATTCGTAAGTACGGCAAGCACGTGTTCTCCCAAAATACGACGTTCTGCTGCGTCAAGCAGCCGCCTGGCGGTCAGAAGGGTGCCTACTACGCCATCCATCACATGCGGGCGATCGTACGGGACCATCATCAACTTCTGCTACCGAGTAAACTCAAAGATTGGGCCGCGAGCGTGTCAGCAATCCAGGACGCGGACCTCCGACAAGAATTCTTTCGCATCCAGTCGGAGTTTGCGGAAATCATCCATCAAGATGTCCTTCGTACCTCGGGGCAGTTCTACCTCAGAAATCAACCGTCCAACAGTGACATCGACACAATGCTACAACCGTTATTTCATGACTCCCATGATAGACGGCGGCTTCATCCACGCTCCGGTCCCTTGAGTCGAGTCGAAAGCAGTGATGCTGTGTCTAGTTCTGAAACATCGATTGGCTCATGTTGTAATTAAACTTTAATGAACTTGTAGTATGTCTCTTTGGTTTCGAGAGTCGTTCAACTTAGATGTAATCGATGCTATTAATGTCTTGCTTTTCTCTTCCGATCGTTCTGTTGCATAATTATATATTGCTTATGTATTGTCTGTGAATTGGTACTAACGTTTCGTTTGGCTAGTGCATAGCGATGCCGACGTATGTCGTGTACAAGGGTAAGGTTCCTGGAGTCTACGATGACTAGGAGGAGTGTCGGAGACAGGTTCACCGATTCAGCGGTAACAGTTACAAAGGGTACACCACTAGGGCCGAGGCCGAATCTAGATACGCCCGCTATCTAGCGGGAGAGGGGAGGGAGCGTTGGAGGAACCGGATGAAGACGAGTTTCATCGTGATGATGCTCATCGTGATGACCGCTGCTCTCTTCTATGTGATGGTAGTTTAGATGATCGATATCGACTTGTAATGTGAAGACAAACTCGCTACTCGCGGTCTCGAGACTTGTAATATAATGTTCTATCTTTGTTCGGTCTTTTCAATTCGGAGACTAATATGATGAATTGTATTCGGAGACTCATATGATGAATTGTATTCTTCTATTGTATTCGATGAATCTGTTGTTGATGTGTGCTGTCTATATTTTGTCAAATTATACATTTTGTAACCTGTGCAAAAAACCGAAAATAAAAAAAAACTAATATTCATACTAATGGCGCATCACATGACAGTGCGCCATTAGTATGACAAAGCATACTAATGGCGCATCACTGGTAAGTGCGCCATTAATATGCCATGGTTACTAATGGCGCATCAAGTGGTAGTGCGCCATTAGTATGCCAAAGCACCTGGATATACATGGCCCCTGGGAGGCATACTCATGCCGCACCCTGGCCTATACTAATGGCGCACCCGCGGTGCGCCATTAGTATACCAGATACTAATGGCGCACCAGGTGGTGCGCCATTAGTAAAAATTACTAATGGCGTGCTGTTAATGGCGCACCACAAATGCGCCATTAATGGCCATACTAGGTGCGCCATTAGTAGGGGTTTTTCTAGTAGTAAATCGACGTGATGCATGTGACAAAGAATCTTTGTGTGAACCTGCTAGGCTTGTTAGGTGTGTATGGGAAGACAAAAGATACACTAGAGGCTCGGAGGACCAGCAACGTATGTACAAAAAATACGGCATGCATCCAAAGCAGTATCAGGGTCATGCCAGCTGCGCTCTTACCAAACAAGATGGAAATCTTCTTTGAATGCCTGCTCAGTATGAAGGTCACGTCTGGCTTGGGTATTCTTGCCTCTTCCCAAAGCTTTGTGGTTGTATTCTTGTCCAAGAAAAATCCTCAAGAAGTTTCGTTCCGTTTCGACTCCGTTTAGTATTGATTTTCTGTTAAAGACAAAAACAAGGAAAAAACAGCAACTGACATTGGGCACTAGGTTAATAGGTTAGTCCCAAAATATGATATAAATTGCATATTAATGCATATAAAAGATCCAAGATAGATAATATAATAGCATGGAACAATCAAAAATTGTAGATACGTTGGAGACGTATCAAGCATCCCCAAGCTTAATTCATGCTCGTCCTCGAGTAGGTAAATGATAAAAACAGAATTTTTGATGTGGAATTCTACCTAACATATTTATCAATGGCAGAATAAGGCATAGCCTAGTGGTGGGAAGGGGCTGATGCCTTCCCACCCACCCAGGTTCAAGGCATGGTACTTGCAATTTGGGTTTGTTGCACCAATTATACTGTAGGGGGTTCCCTTACAGTCTTTCTATCAAAAAAACATATTTATCAATGTTATTTTTCTTATTGTGGCATGAATATTCAGATCCATAAGATTCAAAACAAAATTTTAGAATTGACATAAAAACAATAATGCTTCAAGCATACAAATAAAGCAATCATGTCTTCTCAAAATATCATGGCTAAAGAAAGTTATCCCTACAAAATCATATAATCTTGTCATTCTCTATCTTCATCATACAAAGTATTTATCATGCACAAGCCCGATGAAAAGCCAAGTAATTGTTTCATACTTTTAATTGTCTCAAGCTTTTTCAACTTTCACACAATACATGAGCGTGAGCCATGGATATAGCACTATAGGTGGAATAGAGTATGGTGGAGGTTGCGAGGAGAAGACAAAAAAGGACAAAATCTCACATCAACTAGGCAAATTAATGGGCTATGGAGATGCGCATCAATTTGTTGGGAAACATTGCATGGAAAACAAAAAAATTCTATGCACACGCAATGATCTATCCATGGAGATGCATAGCAACGTGAGGGGAGAGTGTTACGTACCGTCGTAGACCGTAAGCAGAATCATTTTACAACGTGGTTGATGTAGTCGAACTTCTTCTAGCTTCGACCGATCAAGTACCAAACGTACGACACCTCCGAGTTCTGCACACGCTCAGCTTGATGACGTCCCTAAACCTCTTGATCCAGCAAGGTGTCGAGGAAGTAGATGAGTTCCATCAGCACGATGGCATGGTGACGGTGATGGGGAAGTGATCCGCACAGGGCTTCGCCTAAGCAATACGAAGATATGACCAGAGGCGTAAACTGTGGAGGGGGTCGCCGCACACGGCTAACAATTGATGTTGTGTGTTCTAGGCGCCCCCTCCCCACATATATATAGGTGGGAGGGGAGGAGAGGCAGCCAGGGGGTGCCCCAAGTAGGATCCGAATCCACCTTTCCTTTTTGCACCCCCCTTTCCTTTTTGCACCGGACATGAAAGGGAAGGGGGAAGAGAGAAAGGAAGGGGGCCGAACCCACCTTTTTTCTTTTTCCAATTCGGCCTCCTGTCTGGGGGGGCGCCACCCCTTGTGGGCTGGTGCGCTCCCCTCTTATGGCCCATATGGCCCATATCTTCCCCCGGGGGGTTCTGGTAAGCCCTCGGTACTCCAATAAATACTCGATACACTCTAGAACACTTTCGGTGTCGGAATACTATCATCCTATATATCAATCTTTACCTCTCGACCATTTCGAGACTCCTCGTCATGTCCGTGATCTCATCTGGGACTCCAAATAACATTCGGTCACCAAATCACATAACTCATATAATACTATATCGTCATTGAACGTTAAGCGTGCGGACCCTACGGGTTCGAGAACTATGTAGACATGACCGAGACACCTCTCTGGTCAATAACAAATAGCGGAACCTGGATGCTCATATTGGCTCCTACATATTCTACGAAGATCTTTATCGGTCGAACCCTTATAACAACATATGTTATTCCCTTTGTCCATCGGTATGTTACTTGCCCGAGATTTGATCATCGGTATCTTACCTAGTTCAATATCGTTACCGGCAAGTCTCTTTACTCGTTCCGTAATATATCATCCTATAACTAACTCATTAGTTACTTTGCTTGCAAGGCTTCTTATGATGTGCATTACCGAGAGGGCCAAGAGATACCTATCCGAAACTATGAGTGACAAATCCTAATCTCGATCTATGCCAACTCAACAAGAACCTTTGAAGATACCTGTAGAGCATCATTATAATCACCCAGTTACGTTGTGACGTTTGATAGCACATAAGGCATTCCTCCGGTATCCGGGAGTTGCATAATCTCATAGTCGAAGGAATATGTATTTGACATGAAGAAAGCAATAGCAATCAAACTAAACGATCAATATGCTATGCTAACGGATGGGTCTTGTCCATCACATCATTCTCCTAATGATGTCAACCCGTTCATCAAATGACAACACATGTCTATGGTTAGGAAACTTAACCATCTTTGATTAACGAGCTAGTCTAGTAGAGGCTTACTAGGGACACGGTGTTTTGTCTATGTATCCACACATGTATCAAGTTTCCAGTTAGTACAATTCTAACATGAATAATAAACATTTATCATGATATAAGGAAATATAAAATAACAACTTTATTATTGCCTCTAGGGCATATTTCCTTCAGTCTCCCACTTGCACTAGAGTTAATAATCTAGTTCACATCGCCATGTGATTTGACACTAATAGTTCACATCTTTATGTGATTAACATCCATAGTTCACATCGCCATGTGATCAACACCCAAAGTGTTTACTAGAGTCAATAATACAGTTCACATTGTTGTGTGATTAACACCCAAAGAGTACTAAGGTGTGATCATGTTTTGTTTGTGAGAGAAGTTTAGTCAACGGGTCTGCCACATTCAGATCTGTATGTATTTTGCAAATTTATGTGTCTACAATGCTCTGCATGGAGCTACTCTAGCTAATTGCTCCCACGTTCAATACATATCTAGATTGAGACTTAGATTCATCTAGATCAGTGTCAAAGCTTGCATCGACATAACTCTTTACAACAAACTCTTTATCACCTCCATAACTGAGAAACATTTCCTTAGTCCTGTTTAAGTTAACTAAGGATAATTTTGACCGCTGTCCAGTGATCTATTCCTGGATCACAATTGTACCCCCTTGCCAAACTCATGGCAAGGTACACAACAGGTTTTGTACATAGCATGGCATACTTTATAGAACCTATGGCTGAGGCATAGGGAATGACTCTCATTCTCTCTTTATCTTCTGTCGTGGTTGGGTTATGAGTCTTTACTCAACTTCACACCTTAACATACAGGCAAGAACTCCTTCTTTGACTGATCCATTTTGAACACCTTCAAAATCTTGTTAAGGTATCTACTCATTGAAAGTCTTATCAAGCATCTTGATCTATCTCTATAGATCTTGATGCCCAATATGTAAGCAGCTTCACCGAGGTCTTTCATTGAAAAATTCTTATTCAAATATCCTTTTATGCTATCCAAAAATTCTACATCATTTCCCTCAACAATATGTCATCCACATATAATATCTGAAATGCTACAGAGCTCCCACTCACTTTCTTATAAATACAGGATTCACCATAAGTCTATATAAAACCATATGCTTTGATCACCTTATTAAAGCGTACATTCCAACTCCGAGATGCTTGCACCTGTCCATAGATGGATCGATGGAGTTTGCACACTTTGTTAGCACCTTTAGGATCGACAAAACCTTTTGGTTGCATCATATACAACTCTTCTTTAAGAAATCCATTAAGGAATGCAGTTTTGACATCCATTTGCTATATCCCATAAAATGCGGCAATTGCTAACATGATTCAGACAGACTTAAGCATCGATACGAGTGAGAAACTCTCATCGTAGTCAACACCTTGAACTTGTCAAAAAACTTTTGCTACAAGTCGAGCTTTGTAGATGGTAACACTACCATCAGTGTCCGTCTTCCTATTGAAAATCCATTTATTCTCAATGGCTTGCCGATCATCGGGCAAGTCCACCAAAGTCCACACTTTGTTCTCATGCATGGATCCTATATCAGATTTCATGGCCTCAAGCCATCTGTCGGAATCTGGGCTCATCATAGCTTCTTCATAGTTCGTAGGTTCGCCATGGTCTAATAACATGACTTCCAGGACAGGACTATCGTACCACTCTAGTGCATAATGTGCTCTGTTCGACCTACAAGGTCCAGTAGTAACTTGATCCAAAGTTTCATGATCATCATCATTAGCTTCCTCTCTAGTTGGTGTAGGTATCACTGGAACGGTTTTCTGTGATGAGCTAGTTTCCAATTTGAGAGAAGGTACAATTACGTCATCAATTTCTACTTTCCTCCCACTCACTTCTTTCGAGAGAAACTCCTCTAGAAATGTTCCATTCTTGGCAACAAAGATCTTGCCTTCGAATCTGTGCTAGAAGGTGTACCCAATTGTTTCCTTAGGGTATCCCATGAAGACGCATGAGGGAGTCCTGGATTAGGGGGTATCTAGATAGCCGGACTATATACTTTTGTTGGACTGTTGGACTATGAAGATGCAAGATTGAAGACTTTGTCCCGTGTCCGGATGGGACTCTCCTTTTCTTGGAAGGCAAGCTTGGCGATGCAGATATTAGATCTCCTTCTTTGTAAACCGACTCTGTGTAACCCTAGTCCCCTCCGGTGTCTATATTAACCGGAGGGTTTAGTCCATAGGATAACAACAATCATAATCATAGGCTAGCTTCTAGGGTTTAGCTTCTACGATCTCATGGTAGATCAACTCTTGTAATATTCATATCGTCAAGATCAATCAAGCGGGAAATAGGGTATCCATCGAGAGGGCCTGGACCTGGGTAAACATCGTGTCCCCAGTCTCCTGTTACCATTAGCCTTAGATGCACAGTTCGGGACCCCCTACCCGAGATCCGCCGGTTTTGACACCAACATTGGTGCTTTCATTGAGAGTTCCTATGTGTCGTCGCTACAAGGTCTGATGGCTCCTTCAATCATCAACAACAATACGGTCCATGGTGAGACTTTTCTCCCCGGACAGATCTTCGTGTCCGGCGGCTTCGCACTGCGGGCCAACTCGCTTGGCCATCTGGAGCAGATCGACAGCTACGCCCCTGGCCATCAGGTCAGGTTCGGAAACTTGAACTACACTGCCAACATCCGCGGAGACTTCATCTTCGACGGATTCGGGCCTGCGTCAGGAGCGCCGAACGGTCACGACGAGCATGACTTAGATCTGCCGTCAGACAGTATTGGGGATATCGCATGTGCTGCAGCTCCGGACTTCAATCTGGAGCAGATCGTGCCATCCGAGGACGGGTGGATGGATCCTTCCACGGAGGTCGCACACTCAGCGGCGTTGGAGCCGAACACAGACTCCACCTCTAAGGAAATATGTGTCATCAGAACCCCGAACTTGTCTCCGGTCTTAGGTTCCGGACCGCGAGCATCCGTGCCCATCGAATCTGATTGGGCACCGATCATGGAGTTCACTGCTGCGGACATCTTTCAGCACTCACCCTTTAGTGACGTGCTAAATTCATTAAGGTCTCTCTCATTGTCAGGAGACTCTTGGCCGAACTATGTCTGGCTCGAGTGGGAAGCGGATGATGAAGAAATTCGTTACCCACCCACCACCCACTTAATTGCCACTGTAGATGATTTAACCGACGTGCTCGACCTCAACTCCGAAGACATCGATGGTATGGACGACGATGCAGGAGAAGAACAGGAACCACCGCCCACAGGGCGCTGGATAGCCACCTCTTCATATGATATATATATGGTGGACACCCCCAAAGAAAACAATGGCGATGAGGCAACAGAAGATAACCCCTTAGGGAAGCAATCAAAGCATGGGCGTCATCGGCACCGCTCTAAGCCCCGTCATAGCAATACTCACACAGGAGACGATAGAAATCCAGATGGTACCGAAGACGAATACAATCCAGGCCAGCCTAACTTCAATCAGGACGAACAAGACGGGCAAGCTAGCCCAGAGGAACAGGCGATGGACAGAGACTTGGAGGATGACAACTATATGCCTCTTTCCGAAGACGAGGTAAGCCTCGGCGACGATGAATTTGCCGTGCCTGAGGATCCCGTCGAGAAGGAGCGCTTCAAGCGCCGGCTTATAGCCACTGCAAGAAGCCTAAAGAAAAAGTAGCAGCAGCTCCAAGCTGATCAAGATCTGCTCACAGACAGATGGACTGAGGTCCTGGCAGCCGAGAAATACGGACTCGAGCGCCCAACCAATGGTTACCCAAAGCACAAGTTGCTACCTCAACTCGAGGAGGAGGCCTTAGAGCCTACACTACCAGCACAGGACGAGGCTGACCGACCACCTCCTGGTTGAGACAAGCGTATCAACCCGAACACCAGCCTACACCCCGACATCAATACACTACAGCCCGGGGCATACTGGAAAACAAAGTAGGACATCCAAGATCGATCTACGGATCGCGGGGGCGCGCCACAACGCGTGACAATGACCGTCATGCCAGATATACTAACAACAAGTACGGCCGGGCCAAACACAGCAGACCAGACTTACTCGAACTGGGTCGTGACATAGCCCGGCATAGAGGCGCCGCACACCCCCTCTGCTTCACTAATGAAGTAATGGATCATGAATTCCCAGAAGGGTTTAAATCCGTAAACATCGAGTCATACGATGGCACAACAGACCCCGCGGTATGGATTGAAGATTTCCTTCTCCACATTCACATGGCCCGCGGTGATGATCCACATGCCATCAAGTATCTTCCCCTTAAGCTCAAAGGACAGGCCCGACATTGGCTGAATAGCCTGCCAACGAACTCCATTGGCAGTTGGGAAAACCTGGAGGACGCATTCCTCGACAACTTCAAGGGCACTTACGTGCGACCACCGGATGCTGATGACCTAAGTCACATAACCCAATAGCCCGGAGAGTCAACCAGGAAATTCTGGACTCGGTTCCTAACTAAAAAGAACCAAATCATCGACTGTCCGGATGCCGAAGCCCTAGCGGCCTTTAAGCATAACATCCGCCACGAGTGGCTCACCCGACTCCTCGGCCAAGAAAAGCCAAAGTCCATGGCAGCCCTCACGACACTCATGACCCGCTTTTGCGCGGGCGAGGAAAGCTGGCAAGCTCGTAGTAGCACCATGCCAAGAAACTCCGACACTTCAGATATCCGCGACAGCAACGGCAAGCCACGGCGCAATAGACATAAGCGTCGGAACAATGGTGACAACACTGAAGACACGACAGTCAATGTTGGATTCAGTGGCTCCAAGTCCGGTCAGCGGAAAAAGCCATTCAAAAGAAACAATCCGGGATCGTCCAGTCTGGACCGCATACTCGACCGCTCGTGTCAAATTCACGGCACCCCTGATAAACCAGCCAACCACACTAACAGAGAATGCTGGGTGTTCAAATAGGCCGGCAATTTGAATGCCGAAAACAAGGACAAGGGGCTGCATAGAAAGGACGACGAGGAGCCCCGACGTCCGAACACAGGGGGACAGAAGAAATTTCCTCCCCATGTGCAAACGGTAAATATGACCTATGCCACCCACATTCCCAAGCGGGAACGAAAGTGTGCACTATGGGAAGTCTATGTGATGGAGCCAGTCGCCCCAAAATTTAACCCATGATCATCCTGCCCGATCACTTTTGATCGCAGGGATCATCCTACCAGTATCCGTCATGGCGGTTCAGCTACATTGGTCCTAGACTCAATCATTGACGGATTCCACCTCACGCGAGTTCTCATGGATGGTGGCAGCAACATGAACCTGCTCTTTCAGGACACAGTGTGCAAAATGGTCATCGATCCCTCAAGGATCAAACCCACCAAAACCACCTTTAAAGGTGTAATCCCAGGTGTAGTGGCCTGTTGTATGGGCTCAATAACACTGGAAGTGGTCTTTGGATCTACGGATAACTTCCGGAGCAAGGAGTTAATCTTTGATATCATCCCTTTCCGTAGTGGCTATCATGCACTACTTGGACGAACCGCATTTGCTCGATTCAATGCGGTACCACACTATGCATACCTCAAGCTCAAGATGCCAGGACCTCACGGGGTTATAACAGTCAATGGAAACACAGACCGCTCTCTCCGAACGGAGGAGCACACTGCAGCCCTCACAGCAGAAGTACAAAGTAGCCTTCTTCGGTAGACCATCAACTCGGTGATAAAAACCCCGGACACCGTTAAGCGAGTCTGGAGTACTCTACAACAGGGTCGTCCGGCACAACTAGAGCTCGAGTAGCAATCCGGCCTCCGTCCCAGTCCCATTCAGGCGGCATTTGTGCCGCGCGTACACAATTACGCACTCAAAATACCATGGGCATAGGCGGAGGCACGACGGTGATGCGGTCCACAGTGCGGCTCAATCGTCACGAGACCCGCATACCTTTATCATCTTCTTTCTATTCAGGACACTACTTTAGGGCAGCCCCTTCAGAGAACCTAATCATCAGACTCATCAAGAGAAGGAAAACCAAGGAGGCAAGAGGCTTTGTGCACAAGGGTATACCCAGGTGGTCTCTGTTAACGATCGTTATACCTGATTTTCATACCCACACGCAGCCTACCCTTGGATAGGACATGTCAAATAGTCCTATTTTTGCTTATCACATTACTTGTACACATACGCTTTGACGTATTATTTAAATAACAACTGGAAACAATATACAGCATTAGCTTATTATTACTTTCTTCACATTTTCCCTTGACTGTTTATTTAATAGTTGCACCCGTGCACTTTGGTACGTTCAGTTTTCTAGGGGCTTTATTACGCCCCATAACACGGCAAGAAAAAGTCTGGACACTTTTGACGGTGCGGCACCCCGAACTTATAGCATTATATGCATCAGCTCCAAATCATGTCTTGGGTCAATAGTTGGGTTTGTCCGGCTCCCTTGTTTTGGTACCTTACGTTCCGTTATATCGGCTAAGGTAGCGCAGGGAGAACTACTGCGATTGTGTCTCGGTTCTTCCGGACGAACACCTCAGTAGAGAAAGCCGAAAACTGACTGTCATGATGCGGCGAGAGTTGGTCGCTGTTCGAGAGGTCTTAAATCCTTAAAGATATTTTCCGCTTCAGGCGAGGTTTCGGCCTTGTCCGATTTAGGCATATATAGCGCCCCAAGTTCGGCCTTCCGAATACTAGGGGCTTCACCAAAATTTAAAATTGTAGACTTCTATGGCTAAGTGAGAGTGATAAAGCCGAATAGTCTGATTGCCTTGTTCGCTATGCCAAACACCTCCTTAAAGGACTAAAAATTTGGATAATGAGTGTTTGGGTTTTCCACGAACACGCCAGTACTAGTTACACGGGGGCGGAAGCCGACGACTGGCCAACTTTCAGAATTTTATAAACGGCCGCACAGAAGGTAATATTTTAAATCAAAAAAGCGTTATATAGCACACACGAACTCGTTTTCATATTACAAGACGACATGAGTACATTCACTCGAAAATTACATCCTTGGTACATTCATCGGCCACAAGGCGGGCGCCTTTCATAACGCCGTCATAATATTTCTTGGGGTAGCGATGCGCCTTGCCCTCCGGCGGTCCATCCTTCACCAGCTTCTCTGCATCCATTTTGGCCCAATGCATTTTCGCGTGGTGGCAAAGGCCCGGCGGGCACCCTCAATACAGACGGAGTGCTTAATAACTTCCAGCCGCGGACAGGCATTTACCATCCGCTTTATAAGGCAAAAGTAGTTGTCGGGCAGGGGCTCACCAGGCCACAGCCGGACTATGAAGTCCTTCATGGCCAATTCGGCCGCCTTATGGAGTTCGACCAATTGCTTCAGTTGGTCACTTAAGGGCATTGGGTGTTCGGCACCAACATATTGGGACCAGAACAACTTCTCCGTCGAGCTCCATTCTTCGGCACGGTAGAACTCCGTGGCATCTGATATGCTGCGTGGCAGATCTGCTAATGCCCCAAGAGAGCTCCAAATTTGGGTAAGTAAAAGAAATGTCTCCTCCACATGCTTGCTTTGCATAACAAATGCCTTACCCGCCGCTATCTTCTTGGCTGCCTGGATATCCTGGAGGGCCTTTTGGGCTTCGGCCTCGGCGTCTTTCACGCTCTAGAGGGCCTTTGCAAGCTCAGACTCTTGCGTCTTGAAGTCATGCTCCAAGGACTCTAATTTCTTGCCGAAATCCTGGAGCTCTTGTTGTACCTCGCTCACCCGGGCATCCTGTTTCTCACGCTCGGTTTGCTCCATGGCTGCCTTGTCTTCGGCCTCGGATAGCGCTTTCTTCAGGGCCGCCACTTCGGTCGTGGCCCCTATTAAAAATCATGATGCTTTTTGTTAGCATCACCAATTCTTCTTCCTTTATGTGACACACGGACGGGGTATCACTTACCTTTGTTCTCTTCGAGCTTCCTCTTCGTGAGGTTGAGCTCTTCTTCGACCTGCTTCAGGTCCGGCTTGAGTCCGGCGACCTCCGCAGTACGAGCGGTAGCAACCAGCAGCAACGCCTGCTTATTCACATAGACATTTACTGTTAGACTCCTGCGGATAAAAGTTGACCCTCCGTTTGGCTTTTATTTCCGAACACCATACAAAGTATCAGGGGCTACTGTCTATCAGGTGATATTTTCTTACACTTTTGATTACTTACCTCAAAGCCTATTAGGAGGTTAGTGCAGGCTTCGGTCATTCCGCGTTTGGTAGACCGAACCTTCTCAATCACCGTACCATAAGAGTATGGTGCTCTTCGTCAATGGAAGCGTCGCGAAGCACTTCCAGCAAATTATCTGATGCCTCCGACTGGACGGAGGTCATCGGCATGGCCGGCTCGCCCTCCTTACCGAGGGGCTGCCCACTTGAATCCAGAACCTTTGGAGGTTCCGGCGCAGTATCCGGCTGGGAGCCAGACTTGCTGCGGCTCCCGTCATCATAATCCATGGGGATCTTACCCCCCCCATGTGCCCGGCGTCTGGGATTTCGCCCTGGGGCGTCTCCAGAACCATCGCCCCTTGTTCTAGTATCCTTTGGGACAACACCTCGGTGTCATCCGCGGGCCGTGGGGAGGTGGCCGTCGGGAGTGAATCGCTATTTATCTTCGATTCACTCAAGGACCCATCCGAAGAGGATACCTCGAGGTGGGATCCGGCCGGACTGCATATACCGATATACGTGTTCGGCATTTTAACAAACAATGAAGCTAAGCCACATTAAGCATACTATAGAGTATGGATACTTACGATTTCGCCAGGAGCTTGCCCCTGGGCAACCACTCCTCCTTGCTATAGGCGGCCATGGTGGAGTAGTCTAGAAGGGATGTCCTTCCCTTCTTTGGCGTCCTAGCCTCCCCTTGCGGGGTGGCTTTTCTGTTCTTCTCCTCCCCGTCTCCATGGGAGGAATCTGCCTCGGCGTCCTCGGACGACGAGTCTATTACGGCCCTGCGGTGGAGACCTTTCCTGGTCCCCGTGGCCGCCTTCTTGGACCCTCCGGCCTCCCCAGATGGGGCGGTCTTCCTTTTCTTCTCCTTCCTGGTCGGGGGAGAAATTTCCTCTCCCTCCCCCTCGTCTTCGGACGAGGCATCCGGTGTAGCCTTGCGCCGGAGACCTTTCCTGGTCCCCGTAGCCATCTTTTCGGCCTTCTTCTCCGGCACTAGCATCTCCATCAGGAGTGAGGTTGCTGGATCTTCAGGCAGTGGAGCCGAACAGTCGACCCGCTCCGTCGTCGCTGCATAATCCTGTTTTGTCAGCATGGTGGCTGATACGTCTCCAACGTATCTATAATTTATGAAGCATTCATGCTATTTTATTATCTGTTTTGAATGATTACGGGCTTTATTATACACTTTTATATTACTTTTGGGACTAACCTATTAACCGGAGGCCCAGCCCATATTGTTGTTTTACTGCATGTTTCAGTATTTCGAAGAAAATGAATATCAAATGGAGTCCAAACGGAATGAAACCTTTGGCAGCGTGATTTTTGGAAAGATTATGATCCAGGAGACTTGGAGTACAAGTCGGGGGGTCATCGAGGAACCCACGAGACAGGGGGCGCGCCAACCCCCTAGGCATGCCCTACCCTCTCGTGGGCCCCTCGAGGCTCCCCCGACCGACTTCTTTCGCCTATATATTCCCTTGTACCCTAAAATCATCGAATATGAAGATAGATCGGGAGTTCCACCGCTGCAAGCCTCTAAAGCCACCAGAAACCTCTTGGGAACCTTCCCGGCACCCTGCCGGAGGGGGGATCCTTCACCGGTGGCCATCCTCATCATCCCGGTGCTATCCATGACGAGGAGGGAGTAGTTCACCCTCGAGGCTGAGGGTATGTACTAGTAGCTATCTGTTTGATCACTCTCTCTCTCTCTCGTGTTCCCTCTATGGCACAATCTTGATATATCCCGAGCTTTGCTATTGTAGTTGGATCTTATGATGTTTCTCCCCCTCTACTCTCTTGTGATGAATTGAGTTTTCCTCTTGAGGTTATCTTATTGGATTGAGTTTTTAATGATTTGAGAACACTTGATGTATGTCTTGCCGTGATTATCTGTGGTGACAATGGGATATCATGTGCCACTTGATGTATGTTTTGGTGACCAACTTGCGGGTTCCGCCCATGAACATATGCATAGGGGTTGGCACACGTTTTCGTCTTGACTCTCCGGTAGAAACTTTGGGGCACTCTTTGAAGTACTTTGTGTTGGTTGAATAGATTAATCTGAGATTGTGTGATGCATATCGTATAATCATGCCCATGGATACTTGAGGTGACAATGGAGTATCTAGGTGACATTAGGGTTTTGGTTGATTTGTGTCTTAAGGTGTTATTGTAGTATGAACTCTATGATAGATTGAGCGGAAAGAATAGCTTCATGTTATTTTACTACGAACTCTTGAATAGATAGAACAAAAAGGATAACTTTGTGGTGGTTTCATACCCTACCATAATCTCTTCATTTGTTCTCCACTATTAGTGTCTTTGGAGTGACTCTTTGTTGCATGTTGAGGGATTGTTATATGATCTATCTATTTTATTGTTGTTGAGAGAACTTGCACTAGTGAAAGTATGAACCTTAGGCCTTGTTTCCTATCATTGCAATACCATTTACGCTCACTTTTATCATTAGTTACCTTGCTGTTTTTATTATTTCAGATTACAAATACCTTTATCTACCATCCATATTGCACTTGTATCAACATCTCTTCATCGAACTAGTGCACCTATAAAATGTACCATTGTATTGGGTGTGTTGGGGACACAAGAGACTCTTTGTTATTTGGTTGCAGGGTTGTTTGAGAGAGACCATCTTCATCCTACGCCTCCTACGGATTGATAAACCTTAGGTCATCGACTTGAGGGAAATTTGCTACTATCCTACAAACCTGTGCACTTACAGGCCCAACAACGTCTACAAGAAGAAGGTTGTATAGTAGACATCAGTGGCTTAAAACCCTCCCACAAATGTATTGGGAAAGGCACGTTTTGTGATATTTAGAGAGCTTACCGGATTGGCGGGGCGCTTTGCGCTGACTCCGCGGTCCTCGGAAGTGGGAGGAGGTACTTCGGCGGCTTTGAACAGCACCTTCCAGACGTCTGTATGCATCGTGTCGAAGAGCTCTCACAGCGTCTGGTGTTCGGCCGGATCGAACTCCCATATATTGAACGCCCGTCTTTGACACGGGAGGATCTGGCAGATGAGCATGACCTGGACCACATTGACAAGCTTGATCTTCTTGTCTCTCATATTTTTGATGAAGTTTTGGAGTCCGGTGAGCTCCGCAGATACGCCCCAGGCCAGGCCCTTCTTTTCCCAAGAGGTGAGCCGCATGGGGATGCTGGATCGGAATTCGGGGGCCGCCGCCCAGTTGGCGTCGCGTGGTTCGGTGATGTAAAACCACCCCGATTGCCACCCCTTCACGGTCTCCACGAAGGAGCGTTTGAGCCAGTTAACATTGGGCATGTTACCCACCATGGCACCTCCGCACTCCGCTTGCTGGCCGCTAACTATCTTCGGTTTCACGCTGAAGATTTGTAGCCACATGCCGAAGTGGGGCTTGATGCAGAGGAAGGCCTCGCACACGACGATAAACGCTGAGATGTTGAGGATGGAATTTGGGGCTAGATCATGAAAATCTAGCCCATAGTAAAACATGAGCCCGCGGACAAATGGGTGAAGTGGAAATCCAAGTCCGCGCACGAAATGAGAGAGAAACACTACTCTTTCCCGAGATTTTGGAGTGGGGGTGATCTGCCCCTTCGCCAGAAGCCTGTGCGCGATGTCTGCGGCCAGGTATCCGGCCTCCCGAAGCTTGGTAATGTCCTCCTCCGTAACGGAGGAGGCCATCCACTTGCCTCCCGCTCCGGACATGCTGCGAATGGTCTTATGGAGAAGGTGAGAACTTGGGCGCTGGAGCTCGAAGATGAAAGAATGGATGAGTAAGGGAGGAAGAAGGCGTGGGTGAAAATGGGGGATCCTTATCTCTTTATAAAGGCGGTAGAAACTGAATGCCTCCCCACTTTCATGTTAAAATCACTTATTTTCCAAAGCGCCATGATCGATGGCATGGTTGGGTTACCCATACCCGTATTGATGAGAATCCCGTGATAAGGGGACACGATCTCTGCTTCGACAAGACATGCCAAGGAAACCACCTCGCAATATGTGCGGTGGCTGGTTGAGAAGAAAACGGTTCGAGTAATGACCGGGCCATGGTGTGATGTCACACTATGAAAAGTTGTCAGCAGATTGGATTTGTGGGATATTGTTCTCTCTACGATGATATGTGAAATTTGTTTTGCAGAGCCGGACACGATTCAAGTGTTCGAAATTTATTTTGGAGTATTCGGAGATGGAACCCACCTTGCAATGTCGAAGACAATCTGCGCGCCGGACTCATCGTCATTGAAGCCTGGTTCAGGGGCTACTGAGGGAGTCCTGGATTAGGGGGTATCCGGACAGTCGGACTATATACTTTTTCCGGAGTGTTGGACTATGAAGATGCAAGATTGAAGACTTCATCTCGTGTCCGAATGGGACTCTCCTTTGCATGGAAGGCAAGCTTGGAGATACGGATATTAGATCTCCTTCTCTGTAAACCGACTCTGTGTAACCCTAACCCAATCCGGTGTCTATATAAACCGGAGGGTTTAGTCTGTAGGACAACAACAATCATAATCAGAGGCTACCTTCTAGGGTTTAGCCTCTACGATCTCGTGGTAGATCAACTCTTGTAATACTCATATCATCAAGATCAATCAAGCAGGAAGTAGGGTATTACCTCCATCGAGAGGGCCTGAACCTTGGTAAACATCGTGTCCCCAGTCTCCTGTTACCATTAGCCTTAGACGCACAGTTCGGGACCCCCTAACCGAGATCGACCGGTTTTGACACCGACAACGCACTTCTATGATTTGGTTCCAACCTTATCAGGATGAAGCCTTTTTACATAAGTGTCGCAACACCAAACTTTAAGAAACGACAGCATAGGTTTCTTGCCAAACCACATTTCATACGGTGTTGTCTCAATGGATTTAGACGGTGCCCTATTTAACGTGAATGCAACTGTCTCTAATGCATAACCCCAAAACGATAGTGGTAAATCGGTAAGAGACATTATAGATCGCACCATATCTAATAAAGTACGGCTATGATGTTCGGGCACACCTTTACGCTGTGGTGTTCCAGGTGGCGTGAGTTGTGAAACTATTCCACATTGTTTTAAATGAATGCCAAACTCGTAACTCAAATATTCGCCTCCGGGATCATATCGTAGAAACTTTATTTACTTGTGACGATGATTCTCCACTTCACTCTGAAATTCTTGTAACTTTTCAAATGTTTCAAACTTTTGTTTCATTAAGTAGATATACCCATATCTACGCAAATCATCTGTGAAGGACAGAAAATAACGATACCCGCCACAAGCCTCAACACTCATCGGACCGCATACATTGGTATGTATTATTTCCAATAAGTCATTGGCTCGCTCCCTTCTTCCAGAGAACAGAGTTTTAATCATCTTTCCCATGTTGCATGGTTCGCAAGTATCAAATGATTCATAATCAGGTGATTCCAAAAGTTCATCTGCATAGAGTTTCTTCACGCGCTTTACAGCAATATGACCTAAACGGCAGTGCCACAAATATGTTGCACTATCATTATCAACTTTGCATATTTTGGCATCAATATTATGAATATGTGTATCACTATGATCGAGATCCAATAAACCATTTACATTGGGTGTATGACCATAGAAGGTTTTATTCATGTAAACAGAACAACAATTATTCTCTGACTTAAATGAATAACCGTATCGCAATAAGCATGATCAGTCATACCATGCTCAATGCAAACACCAAATAACATTTATTTAGGTCCAACACTAATCCCGAAGGTAGATGGAGGGTGCGATGGTGATCTTATCAACCTTGGAATCACTTCCAACACACATCGTCAACTCGCCCTTAACTAGTCTCTGTTCATTTTGCAACTCCTGTTTCAAGTTACTAATCTTGGCAACTGAACCGATATCAAATGCCCTGGGGTTACTATGAACACTAGTAAAGTTGTATATCAAATATATTTGTTCACTTTGCCATCCTTCTTATCCACCAAGTATTTGGGGTAGTTCTGCTTCCAGTGACCATTCCTTTTGCAGTAGAAGCACTCAGTTTCAGGCTTAGTTCTAGCTTTGGGCTTCTTCACGGGAGTGGCAACTTTCTTGTCATTCTTCTTGAAGTTCCCTTCCCATTCCTTTGCCTTTTTCTTGAAACTACTGGTCTAGTTAACCATCAACACTTGATGCTCTTTCTTGATTTCTACCTTTCACCGATTTCGGCATCGCGAAGAGCTCGGGAATATTTTTCTTTATCCCTTGCACATTATAGTTCATCATGAAGTTCTACTAGCTTGGTGATAGTGACTAGAGAACTCTCTCAATAACTATCTTATCTGGAAGATTAACTACCACTTGATTGAAGTGATTGTAGTACCCAAAAATTATGAGCACATGCTCACTGACTGAGCTACTCCACTCCATCTTGTAGGCAAAGTACTTGTCAGAGGTCTCATACCTCTCGACATTGGCATGAGTCTGAAATACCAATTTCAGCTCTTGGAACATCTCATATGCTCCATTGTGTTCAAAATGTTTTTGAAGTCCCGGTTCTAAGACATAAAGCATGGCGCACTAAACTATCAAGTAGTCATCATACAGAGCTTGTCAAACGTTCATAATGTATGTATCTGCTCCTGCAATCGGTCTGTCACCTAGCGGTGCATCAAGGACATAATTCTTCTGTGCAGCAATGAGGATAATCCTCAGATCGTCACTCAGTCCGCATCATTGCTACTAACATCTTTCAACTTATTTTTCTCTAGGAACATATCAAAAATAGTGGAGCTACAACGCGAGCTATTGATCCACAACATAATTTGCAAAAACTATCATAACTAAGTTCATGATAAAGTAAAGTTCAATTTATCAAATTACTTAAGAACTCCCACTTAGATAGACATCCCTCAAGTCATCTAAATGATCCGTGATCCAAATCAACTAAACCATGTCCAATCATCATGTCAGATGGATTACTCATCAATGGTGAACATCTCTATGTTGATCATATCTACTATATGATTCACGTTCGACCTTTCGGTCTCCAGTGTTCCGAGGCCATGTCTGTACATGCTAGGCTCATCAAGTTTAACCCGAGTATTCCGCATGTGCAAAAGTGTCTTGCACCCGTTGTATGTGAACGTAGATTCTAGCACACCTGATCAGCATGTGGTGTCTCAACACGACGAACTATCGCAATGGTGCATACTCAGGGAGAACACTTATACCTTGAAATTTAGTTAAGGGATCATCTTATAATGCTACCGCCGTACTAAGAAAAACAAGATCCATAAAAGATAAACATCACAAGCAATCAAAATATGTGACATGATATGGCCATCATCATCTTGTGCTTTTGATCTCCACCTCCAAAGCATCATCATGATCTCCATCGTCACTGGCTCGACACCTTGATCTCCATTGTTGCGTCGTGGTTGTCTCGCCAACCATTAATTGCTTCTACAACTATCGCTAATGCATAGTGATAAAGTAAAGCAATTACATGGTGTTTGCATTTCATAAAATAAAGAGACAACCATAAGGCTCCTGCCGATATTGGTAACTTCTTCAAAACATGATCATCTCATACAATAATGTATATCACATCATGTATTGACCATATCACGTCACAACATGCCCTGCAAAAACAAGTTAGACGTCCTCTACTTTATTGTTGCAAGTTTTACGTGGCTGCTACGGGCTTCTAGCAAGAAGCGTTCTGGCCTACGCATCAAAACCACAATGGTGATTTATCAAGTTTGTTGTTTTAACCTTCAACAAGGACCGACCGCAGTCAAATTTGATTCGACTAAAATAGGAGAAACAGACACCCGCCAGCCACCTTTATGCAAAACTACTTGCATGTCTGTTGGTGGAACCGGTCTCATGAACGTGGTCATGTATGGTTGGTCCGGGCCGCTTCATCCAACAATACTGCCGAATCAAAATAAGACATTGGTGGTAAGTAGTATGACGATCACCGCCCACAACTCTTTGTGTTCTACTCGTGCATATCATCTATGCATAGACCTGGCTCGGATGCCACTGTTGGGTTGCATGGAAAGCAAAAACATTCTACGCACATGCAATGATCTATCCTTGGAGATGCATAGCAGCAAGAGGGGAGAGTGTGTCTACGTACCCTCGTAGACCGTAAGCGGAAGCGTTTGACAACGCGGTTGATGTAGTCAAACTTCTTCTTGCTCCGAACGATCAAGTACCGAACGTACGACACCTCCGAGTTCTGCACACGTTCAGCTCGATGACTTTCCTCGTCCTCTTGATCCACTAAGGTGTCTAGGAAGAAGATGAGTTCCTTCAGCATGACGGCATGGTGATGGTGATGGTGAAGTGATCTGCGTTGGGCTTCGCCTAAGCACTACGAAGATATGATCGGAGGCGTAAAATGTGGAGGGGGTCGCCGCACACGGCTAACAATTGATGTTGTGTGTTCTAGGCGCCCCCCTCCCCACATATATATAGGTGGGAGGGGAGGAGAGGCATCCAGGGGCACCCCAAATAGGATCCAAATACTACTAGGGGTTTCCCCAAGTGGTGCCCCCCTTACTTTCTCCACCGAAGAAGAAAGGGGAGGGGGAGAGAGAAAGGAAGGGGGACCGAACCCCCTTTTTTCCTTCGCCAATTCGGCCTCCTGCCTAAGAGGGGGCACGCCACCCCTTGTGGGCTGGTGTGCTCCCCTCTTATGGTCCATATGGCCAATATCTTCCCCCCGAGGGTTCCGGTAACCCCCAGTACTCTAATAAATACCTGATACACTCCGGAACACTTCCGGTGTCCGAATACTATCATCCTATATGTATATATATATATATCAATCTTTACCTCTCAACCATTTCGAGACTCCTCGCCATGTCTGTGATCTCATCTGGGACTCCAAACAACATTCGTTCACCAAATCACATAACTCATATAATACTATATCGTCATCGAATGTTAAGCATGCAGACCCTACGGGTTCGAGAACTATGTAGACATGTCTGAGACACCTCTCCGTTCAATAACCAATAGCGAAACTTGGATGCTCATATTGGCTCCTACATATTCTATGAAGATCTTGATCGGTCGAACCATTATGACAACATATGTTATTCCCTTTGTCCATCAGTATGTTACTTGCCTGAGATTCGATCGTCGGTATCTTCATACCTAGCTCAATCTCGTTACCGGCAAGTCTCTTTACTCATTCCGTAATACAACATCCTGTAACTAACTTATTAGTCACTTTGCGTGAAAGGCTTCTTATGATGTGCATTACCGAGAGGGCCCAGAGATACCTCTCCGAAACTCGGTGTGAAAAATCCTAATCTCGATCTATGCCAACTCAACAAACACCTTCGGAGATACCTGTAGAGCATCTTTATAATCACCCAGTTACGTTGTGACGTTTGATAGCACACAAGGCATTCTTCCTGTATCTAGGAGTTGCATAATCTCATAGTCGAAGGAATATGTATTTGACATGAAGAAAGCAATAACAATAAAACTGAATGATCAGTATGCTATGCTATCGGATGGGTCTTGTGCATCACATCATTCTCCTAATGATGTGATCCCATTCATCAAATGACAACACATGTCTATGGTTAGGAAACTTAACCATCTTTGATTAACGAGCTAGTCTAGTAGAGGCTTACTAGGGACACATTGTTTTGTCTATGTATGCACACATGTATCAACTTTCCGGTTAATACAATTCTAGCATGAATAATAAACATTTATCATGACATAAGGAATTATGAAATAACAACTTTATAATTGCCTCTAGGGCATATTTCCTTCACAATTGATGTCGATGCAAGTGAGTAGGGATTTCCATGCAACGAATGCACTAGAGCTTTAAGTGTATGAAAGCTCAAAAGAAAACTAAGTTGGTGTGCAACCAACTTGCTTTCTCATGAAGACCTAGGGAAATTTTGAGGAAGTCCATCAATGGAATATACAAGCCAAGTTCTATAATGAAAATTCCCACTAGTAATATATGAAAGTGACAACATAGGAGACACTCTATCATGAAGAACATGGTGCTATTTTGAAGCACAAGTGTGGAAAAGGGATATTAACATTGTCCCTTCTCTCTTTCTCTCTCTTTTTTTCTCCTTTTCTTTTTTTCTCTTGGGATGTGTGGCCTCTCTTTTTTATTTTGGGCTCTTTGGCGCCGTTTTATTTTAAGTCCGGAGTCTCATCCCAACTTGTGAGGGAATCATAACCTCCATCATTCTTTCCTCACATGGGACAATGCTCTAATACTGATGATCATCACACTTTTATTTACTTACAACTCAAGAATTACAACTCGATACTAGAACAAAGATATGACTCTATATGAATGCCTCCGATGGTGTACCGAGATGTGCAATGATCTAGCATGACATGTATAAAAAATATGAATGATGGCCAAGCCACAAATACTATGTCAACTATATGATTAGGCAAAGCAATATGACAATCATGGTATGTGTCATAATAAATAGAACGGTGGAAGTTGCATGGCAATATATCTCGGAATGGATATGGAAATGCCATAATAGGTAGGAATGGTGGATGTTTTGAGGAAGTATATATGGTGCGTTTAATGCACCGGCGTAAGTTGCAGGGTACTAGAGAGGCTAGCAATAAAGGAAGGCTGAGAGTGCGTATAATCCATGGACTCAACATTAGTCATAAAGAACTCACATAATTATTGCAAAACTTTATTAGCCATCAAAACACAATACTAATACGCATGCTCCTAGGGGGGTAGATTGGTAGGAAAAGACCATCGCTCGTCCCCGACCACTACTTGTAAGGAAGACAATCAAAAATAAGTCATGCTCTAACTTCATCGCATAATGATAGACCATATGTGCATGCTTCAGGAATCACAAACTTTAACACAAGTATTTCTACTAATACACAATTACCCTCTAGCATGACTCTAATATCACCATCTTTATATCTCAAAACAAATGCAAGGAATCAAACTTCTCATATATTCAATGCTCTTTGTGGAAGTTTTTATTATATCCCTCTTGGATACCCATCATATTAGGACCAAATTCATAACCTAAGCAAATTTCCACACTATTTTAAGACTCTCAAAATAATATAAGTGAAGAATGAGAGTTCTTCAATCTCTACAAAATAAAACCACCGTCGTTCTCTAGAAAGATATAAGTGAAGCATTAGAGCAACTACCTAGCTCAAAGGATATAAGTGAAGCACATAGAGTATTCTAATAAATTCATGATTAATGTGTGTACCTACCAAAAGGTGTGTACATCAAGGATGATTGTGGAAAACTAAAAAGAAAAGACTCATATAATACAAGATGCTCCAAGAAAAACACATATCATGTGGTGAATAAAAATATAACCTTGAGTAAGTTTACCGATGGATTGAAGACAAAAGAGGGGATGCCTTCCGGGGCATCCCCAGGCTTACATGCCTTGTTGTCCTTTAATATTACCTTGGGGTGCCTTGGGCATCCCCAAGGTTAGGCTATTGCCACTCCTTATTCCATAGTCCATCAAATATTTACCCAAAACTTGGAAACTTCACAACACAAAACTCAACAGAAAACTCATAAGCTCCATTAGTATAATAAAGCAAATCACCACTTTAGGCACTGTTGTGAATTCATCCTAAATTTACATTGGTTTTATATCTACTGTTTTCCAACTTCTCCATGGATAATACCCCCCGATACTACCCATAGATTCATCAAAATAGGCAAACAACACAATAAAAATAGAATATGTCAAAACAGAACAGTTCGTAGTAATCTGGAAATTTTGTATACTTCTGTAACTCCAAAAATTCTGAAAAAATAAAAAAACTTAGGCAATTTGTATATCAATCTGGTGTAAAAAATTCAACAATTTATAGCGTTGCAGCAGATCAGATCAACTTTCTTACTGGGGGCATAAGTTTCTGTTTTTTAGCAAAATCAAATCAACTATCACCATAGATCATCCCAAATCTCTAACTTGGATCAAACACTAACTAAAACAATAAAATAAATTATTAAAGAATTAATATTGTGTATTTATTGAAAAACAGAAGCAAAAACAGAAGCAAAAACAAAAAAAAATTGGGTTGCCTCCCAACAAGCGCTATTATTTAACACCCCTAGCTAGGCATATTGCATAGATCTAGGTATTGTCATCTTTGGTATTTAATTCCTCAATTACATATCCATACTCCTTATTAATTCAATTAGGTTTGTTGATGATCACACTCCTAGGTAGAAAATCAAGAAATCCATTTGTAGGGATTGGTTCCTTAATAATATTGATAGAGCTAGGGCAAATACCTATCATCTGAAGATCCTCGGTTCCTTTAATAAATGATTCACCCATATTTATAGGAACATAAATAAACTTATTAGTTTTATTAGGAGGAAATTTTGGAGTATTCTTGACACTGAAAGGCGGAAACCAAATTGGTAATGATATCTTCTAGCTTATCGATTCTAGTAGAACCATTTTCTATCTTCTCATTAACTATAAGTTCCTTCTCTTTTAGGGTTTTTAAGGTGATTCCTACCTTTGATCCAAATTGGGTAATATGATTATGGATCTTTTTATCCAAATTTTCAATAAGCTCTATGGTAGAAATTTTATTCTCAATAATATTAAGCCTTTGCATCACATGTTCCAAGGTTAAAGTAGTTTCATTAATCATGATTGGTGGTGATCCAACCAAATTTACCATAGCATTGTAGGCATCCATAGGGTGACTACCCAAGAAATTACCCCGGTAATGGTGTCTAGCACAAATCTATACCAAATAGTAACACCCACATAAAAATTTGGAAGAAGCGGAATGGTAGTGGATTGCTTACGAGTAGATCTATTTTGAGAATCGCAAGTTCTATACCAAGCATCTTTTAAATTCTCTCCTCCCCTTTGTTTAAAATTAAGAACCTCACTCTTCGGGGTACTAACTATAATAGAAGGACTAGCCATGATAGCAAAGCAGGCAATCTAGCACGCAAGCAAACAAAAAGACAAACAGAAAGAAGGCCAATAAAAAGGCAAACATTTTTGTGTTTTTCTGAAAATGTTTTAGAAGTGGGGGAGAGGAAAAAAAGAGGCAAATGGAAAATAATGTAAGTGCAAGAGATGAGATTTTATGATAGGTACTTGGTAGGCTTGATGTAGAACCTCCACGGCAATGACGCCAGAAATTCTTCCTGCTACCTCTTGAGCTTGAGTTGATTTTTCCGTTGAAGAGGAAAGGGTGATGCAGCAAAGTAGAGGTAAGTACTTCCCTTAGTTAAGAACCAAGGTATAAATCCAGTAGGTGGTACAAGAAAGTCCCCAATAGATGCATCTACACAAACTAACAAACACTTACACACAACGCAAAAAAGGGGTTGTCAATCCCTTCACGGTCACTACCAAGAGTGAGATCTAATAGGGATAGGTATAAAAGATAAGTAAAAGGCAATATAAAGTAAATATAAATAAATTGTAGCAAGGTATTTTTGGGATTTTGGTATTATAGATCTGAAAATATATGATGAGAAATAGACCCGGGGGCTATAGTTTTCACTAGAGGCTTCTCTCTTGAAGAAAGCATATGGTGGGTGAACAAACTACTATTGAGCAACTGATAGAAAAGCGCGCAGTTATGACGATATATAAGGCCATGATCATGAATGTAGGCATCACGTCCGTGACAAGTAGACCGAAATGATTCTGCATCTACTATTATTACTCCACACATCGACCGCTATCCAGCATGCATATAGTGTATTAAGTTAACAAGAACGGAGTAACGCCTTAAGCAAGATGACATGATGTAGAGGGATAGATCCAATCAATATGGTAAAACCCTTAGCTTTTTATCCTTAATGGGAACAATACAAATACGTGCCTCACTACCCCAACTGTCACTATGTGAGGACACCGCAAGATTGAACCCATCACAAAGCACCTCTCCCATTGCAAGAAAAACCAATCTAGTTGGCCAAACCAAATTGATAGATCAGATAGAAATACAAAGCTATCTTAATCATGCATAAAAGAGTTCAGAGAAGACTCAAATATATTCATAGATAATTTGATCATAAATCGACAATACATTGGATCTCAACAAACGCACCGCAAAAGAAGATTTCATCGAATTGATCTCCAAGAACATCGAGGAGAACATTGTATTGAGGAGCAAAGAGAGATAAGAAGCCATCTAGTTACTAGCTATGGACCGTAGGCCTGTGGTAAACTACTCACACATCATCAGAAGGGCAACAAGGTTGGTGTAGAGGCCCTCCGTTATGGAATCCCCCTCCGACAGAGTACCGGAAAAGGCCCCAAGATGGGATCTCACGAGAACAGAAGCTTGCGGGAGCAGAAAAGTATTTTTGGTGTGCCCTTTGACGTAAGGGGAATATTTGGTAATTTATTGAGCTGATATTAGGGTTAGAAGAGCCATGGATGAACCATAAGCCTAGGGGCGCGCCCTCGCCCCTACGGCTTGTGGCCCCCTCGTGGGTCTACTGGCCTCTTCCCGATGCTTCGTGCTTGTCTTCTGGTCCAAGAAAATTTATCAAAAAGTTTCGTTCTGTTTGGTATTTATTTTCTGTAGAAGACAAAAACAAGGAAAAACAGCAACTAGCACTGCGCACTAAGTTAATAGGCTGGTCCCGAAAACTGATATAAAATAGCATATTAATGCATATAAAACATCTAAGATGGATAATATAATAGCATGGAACAATAAAAAATTATAGATACGTTGGAGACGTATCACATGACTTCTCCCGTTGTCTCAAGAACAAGGGCAACTACTCACAAATAATATTCATGATCAAGATCAGAGGGATATTAAATAGCATAATGGATCTGAACATATGATCTTCCACCAAAAAAACCATCTAGCATCAACTACAAGATGTAATCAACACTACTAGCCACCCCCAGGTACCAATCTGAGATTCTGATACAAAGATTGAACACAAGAGATGAACTAGGGTTTGAGAAGACATGGTGTTGTTGAAGATGTTGATGAAGATTGGCCTCTCAAAGATGAGTGGGTTGTTGGTGATGACAATGGCTTCGATTTCCCCTCCCGGAGGGAATTTCCCCTGGCGGAATCGCTCCACCAGAGGGCAAAAGTGCTCCTGCCCAAGTTCCGCCTCGAGATGGCGGCGCTCCATCCCGAAAGTCCTCTCTTTATTTTTTTCTAGGTCAAAAGACCTTATGTACCAGAAGATGGGCACCAAAGGCGGGCCGAGGAGCCCACTAGGCACTAGGGCGTGCCACTTGGGTGCCCCCCTCCGGTAGTTCTTTTCTCCAGTATTTTTATCTATTCCAAAATAATTCTCCGTAAAATTTCAGCTCATTTGCAGATTTGCAGAATAGGTATCTCTGACATAACTTTTTCATGTCCAGCATTCCAGCTGCCGGTATTCTCCCTCTTTTTGTAAAGCTTGCATATTATGAGAGAAAAGTCATTAGAATTACTCCACAAAGTATTATATTGCATAAAAACACTATAAATAATAGTAGGAAAACATGATGCAAAATGGACATATCAGATACACATCAACCAACTCTAATGTGACCTAGATACTCCAATGTCACCACAAGTACCCGTGAGTTGATTATACAATATGCATCAAACAACTTCAGATTAATAATAGTCAATCCAACAGAAAGAACTTCAAAGAGTGCCCCAAGATTTCTACCGGAGAAACAAAGACAAAAATGTGCATCAAACCCCTATGCATAGATTATTCCAATGTCACCTCAGGAATCCGCGAATTGAGTACCAAAACATACATCAACTGTTCTCAAATCCATAAAAGTATTTAATCCGATAATAATGAAATCTCAAAAGTAAAACTCAATTCATCACAACAAGATAGAGAGGTGAAAACACCATACGATCCAACTATATTAACAAAGCTCATCATACATCAAGATCATGACAAATCAAGAACACAAGAGAGAGAAAGATCAAAGACATAGCTACTGGTACAAACCCTCAGCCCTGAGGATGGACTACTCCCTCCTCATCATGGTTGCCACCGGGATGATCAAGATGGCCTCCGGTGTTGAACCCCCCCGGGCAGGGTGCCAGAACGGGCTCCCGATTGGTTTTTCATGGCTGTAGAGGCTTGCAACGGCGAAACTTCTGATCTAGGGTTATTTCTGGGGGTTTATGTATTTATAGGATTTTGGGTGTCGGTCTCACGTCAAGATGGGCTTCAAGGGGCCCACTACCCACCAGCACACGTCGGAGCAGGTTGCCGCGCCTAGGTGGGTAGTGGCCACCTCCTGGCTCTTCTGGCCCTCCCATGAAGCTTCTAGTGCCTCTTTTCTTCCAAAAAAACTCACCAAAAAGTTTCGTTGCATTTGGAGAACTTTGATTTTTGCACAAAAAACAACACCACGGTAGTTCTGCTGAAAACAATGTCAGTCCATGTTAGTTTTAATAAAATCATACCAAAACCATATAAAATTGTTGTAAACATGGCATGAATACTTCATAAATTATATATACGTTGGTGATGTATCACCGTGCACCACGCATGCCACAACATGCTCGCTAGAGGATGGAGACACCGAATCCGACAGACGTGCACCGGCCTGCTCCATCTCAATGTTGCTCCACTGCATAGTTGAAGCCGTGGCCCTAACACACCACCACAAGCGACGCCCGCCACCACAACCACCGGATCTAGGCACCGGACTCCGACCCCCCTGTCGTAGACCACCCCATAGCATGCTGCACGCCAGCCCTTGACGCACCGTGAGGAGCGTTATCCTTGGAGCAAACTCCGAGCAGGGTCAACTACACTTGCGCGAACGCGCGTAGGCGCCTGCACCAATGCGGATCTGGCATAGCTCCATGCAGCCACCCATCACAGAGGAATATGACGCGCTGACACGTCCACGTGCCGCCCCATACCTCCATGCAACGCAGCACAACCACAGGAAGCAGCTCCGCTCCGCGCGCTTGCTAGCCATCATGCCACCGTGCAAATCGACATCTCCACTTGGAAATGAGAGCCCCGCGCCAGCCAGCCCAAGAGAGAGGAGGAGGAAGACTGCCCCACAGCCGCCAACGCCGTGCGACCTTTGGCCGGTGATGCGCTCCGGCGGCGGCCAGCGCAGTAGTGCCAGTGTGGGGTGGTGCCAGGTGGCGGCTATGGTTAGCACCCGGGCCACTATCGGGAGCGACACGGTGCTGCATTGTGTTCATATTCAAGATTGGACTTGTTTGAAAGTCCTCTTCACAATGAACACACATATGCAAATGAAACTTAAATTGAACTTTCGATTGAAAAGATATGATCTTATACAAAATTGCATGCATGGACCAATCTAAGAGCAACTCCAACGCTCCGACCCAAACGGACGACGCTTTTGCCCGCTTTTTGTCCGTTTGGATCGGCCGCCCACCCAGCGTCCGCCCTGTTTGAGATTTGGGTCGGCAGTGCGCCCAACACGCTGACCCATATGTGTCGGTGGCACACTACCGACTCATATGTGCCGGCGTGGCCGGCTGGCCACCCTTTTTTAACAAATAGCAACTTATGTGCATTATTTCACATACACTTTTGCATTATTTCACAAGCAAACATATAGTCCACAACCAAATAAATAGCATAGTTTCAACCGAATAAAATAGCATAGTTTTACAAGCCGAATAAAAGTAAAAATGTTTCACATAGTTTAGCAAGCCGAATAAAAAAGATACATCTATTGGTTACCAACATAAGCCCACATATGCTCAACCAAATCATTTTGCAGTTCCATGTGAGTTTCCAATCACGCATGTCATGAGGAAATTGGTTGAACTATTCAAATGTTGCCGCTCCTCCATGCTGAAGCACAACATTCTCACCCTAAAACTAAAACCCTTGATCGTAGAGACTGAAAGTGCTAGTTATCGACTAGAGGGGGTGAATAGGCAATTTTTATGAAAGCCTTCAAAACACAATGGCTTTGAAGACAAACAAGTAAACTGAACCTATATGATATGCAACGGAATGTAAACTACACTAGACAAGCATTAGTCAAGCAAACAATACAGTGGAAGCATGAAGACTAATTGCAGCTAGATAGACAGGATCAGAAAGGAAGACAGTATGAAGCCAAACAGATATAAGTCTTCACATAGTGAAGTCAAATGAATTGAGCAGGCAAGCAATAACTTCACGAAGACAAACTGAAAAGTAAGAAGAGTAGGGGATAGAACCAGTTGCTTGATGAAGACAAGGATTTGGTGGACCAGTTCTAGTTGCTGTGACAACTGTATGTCTGGTTAGGGAAGCTGGGATCAAACTCAGAAGACCGTGTCTTTACCTGATTCCCCTTGAGCTAAGGACACCTAGTCCTCGCCCAAACACTCTGGTAAGTCTTCAAGGTATACTTACAAACCTTCACAGACTTCGTTCACCAGCAATCAACAATGACTCTTGGATGCTCAGAACGCGATGCCTAATCAGCTGGAGGAATCATAGTCCTCAAGTGTAACAAGTCTTCAGATCACGTGGACAGAAGGACTTCAGTGATGCCTAACACTCTTTGGCTCTGGGTGTTTTGGGCTTTGTTCTCGCAAGGATCTCTCTCCCAAATGCTTCGAAGGTGGGTTGCTCCAAACGACAAAAGCCGTGCATTAACTCTGAGCAGCCACCAATTTATGGTGTAGGGGGTGGGCTATGTATAGCCAAGTGGCAACCCGACCTGATATGTCTGAAATGACCCTGGGTCACTAAGGAACCGACACGTGTCCAACGGTCGGATTTTAAACACACGCGGCAGCTTGGCTTGGGCTACTGATAACCCACAAGTATGAGGGATCGTTTGTAGCCTTCTTTGATAAATAATAGTGTTGAACCCAACAAGGAGCTAAAGGTAGAAAAAATATTCCCTCAAGTCCTATCGACCACCGGTACAACTCTACGCACAATTGATGTTTGCTTTACCTAGAACAAGTATGAAACTATTTTGCAAGAATAAAACTACGAGTACTTTGCGAGAATAAAACTACAAATAAAATGCAAGGTAGTAGAGTGGATAGTTTTTGTCAACAAGAAAGTCATTTGTCCCTAGGCAATCGATAACAAGTACCGGTAATCATTCTTGCAATTTTATATGAGGGAGAGGCATGAGCTAACATACTTTCTCTACTTGGATCATATGCACTTATATTTGGAACTCTAGCAAGCATCCGCAACTACTAAAGATCATTAAGGTCAAGAAACCCAACCATAGCATTAAGTATCAAGTCCTCTTTACTCCCATACGTCATACCCCACTTACTCGGGTTTAAGCTTCTGTCACTCTCGCAACCCACCATAAGGGAACCATGAACATATTGCAACACCCTATAGCGGGGGCCCCTCACGTTTGCACGAGACGGAGGGCACCATAGGACAACACCGTAAATAAAATATACAACCATACCAACCAAGATCACGATTAACCCATAGGAAAAAACGGATCTACTCAAACATCATAGGATAACCATAGATCACTCGGGAATAATATATGGATTTGAGCACCATGTTTAAGTAGAGATTACAACGGGGAGAAGGGGTGTTACACCTCTGCATAGAGGGGCAAAGAGTTGGTGTTGACGGTATCAAGATTGTTGATGTATATCGTCGTCACAATCCTAGCCCCGGCGGCACTCCGGCGCCACCGGGGGAGAGGGGGAGAGAGCCCTCTCATTCTTCTTCTTCATTGCCCCCCCCTAGATGGGAGGAGGGTTCCCCCTCTGGTCCATGGTCTCCATGGGGGCGGAGGGGCGGGAGCCCCTTCGAGATTGGATCTCCCTCTCTGTTCTCTTCTGTTTCGCGCTCCGTAGATCTGGCCGAAAATCGTTTCTTGTATTCCTGGAGATCCATAACTCCGATTGCGCTGATCTTTTTGCATGTTTTTCCTGATATAAGCTTCCATGCGCCCAAAATATAGCTCCAAACGATGTACGAGGTAAGCACAACCCACCACCATGCGTCAGGGGCATGGGGCATGCCCTGGTGTATCGTGGTCTGTGTGGGCCTCCGTTTGCGGTGATTCCAACTCCCAAAAATCACAAATATTCCAAAATAATTCTCCGTAGAGTTTCATCACGTTTGGACTTTGTTTGATATGAATTTTTTGCGATACAAAAACATGCAACAAACAGGAACTAGCACTAGGCACTGGATAAGTAAGTTAGTCCAAATAAATCATATAAAAGCTTGCCAAAAGTATGTAAAACTTGTATAATATTGGCATGAAACAATCAAAAATTATAGATACGACGGAGGCGTATCAGCTACAAGCAAAGTTGACTCATCCAGCTCTGGATAAGACTTGCTCTCATTGCCTTCGCTCGAAGACATAGGATTTTGTTGAGCATCACATCAGTCACTCTGACTTTGTTCACTTGGACCCCACTTAACAGTACGGTGGTTCCTATGACTCAATAAAGAAGAAAGCAAACTATGAAACAGCTATGTCTTCGCACTCCATAGTCTTCAAGTGAATATCTTCACATGTCATAATCTTCATCGTGAATGTCTTCACGGACCACCATTATCTTCAATGTCCCCACACATTTTTAGGGGTCATCTCTAGTAGGTAAACTGAATCATGAGGGACTACTACCTGTGTTATCCTGCAATTCTCATAAACACATTAGGCCCTCAACCACGTTTGTCGTCAATACTCCAAAACCAACTAGGGGTGGCACTAGATGCACATACAGAGACATTCCAGGCTCTCATTTTCTACGATCATATTGTGCATGATCACACAAGCAGTCATCACCTTCCATAGTTTCTCTCCTATAAATACCCAAACCTTCAGAAAATAACCTAGATCGGAAGTTCCACCGTCGCAAGCCTCTGTAGCCACGAGAAATCAATCTAGGCCCTCGATGGCACCCTGCCAGAGGGGGCCATCATCACCGGAGGCCATGGGGAAGGATCCCGGAGGGGCCATCATTGCCATGAAGTCCAAGATCCAGAGGGAGAACCTATCCCATCTAGGGGGAGGCCATGGAGGAGGAAGCACAAGGGGGAGAACCTCTCCTCCTCTCTCTCGGTGGTGCCGAAGTGCCATCGGGAGGGGAATCATCGCTGCGGTGATCGTCTTCATCAACATCACCATCATCATAACCATCCTCATCTCTTTTACACGGTCCACTCTCCCGCACCTTGTTGTAATCCCTACTTGAACCTGGTGCTTTATGCCACATATTATGATCCAATGATGTGTTGCCATCCGATGATGTTTTGAGTAGATATCCTTTGTCTTTGGGTTGATTGATGATCTAGATTGGTATGAGTTGTATGTTTAATTTTGGTGCTATCCTATTGTGCCCTACGTTTCATGCAAGCCTGAGGGATTCCCGTTGTAGGGTGTTGCAATACGTTCATGATTCGTTTATAGTGGGTTTCTTGAGTGACAGAAGCATAAACCCGAGTAACGGGGTTGTTGCGTATGGGATAAAGGGGACTTGATATGATAATGCTATGGTTGGGTTTTACCTTAATGATATTTAGTAGTTGCTGATGCTTGATATAGTTCCAATGATAAGTGCATATGATCCAAGAAGAGAAAGTATGTTAGCTTATGCCTCTCCCTCACATGAAATTGCAATAGAGATTACCGGTCTTGTTAACAATTGCCTAGGATAATTCCGCACACCGACCCATCATTATTCCACACTCGCTATTTATAATATTTAGTAATATATTCTAACTCTATGATAACATCACCTAATTTTATATTTTAGCTCTCCGATGCCATGCAAAGTTATCCACTTCATACACACAACATAGTTTTCTTTCTCGTTTCTAGTTGGAAGCAAATGTTTGGTGTATGTAGAGTCGTATCAGTGGCATATAGAACTTGAGAGAATATTGATCTTGCCTTTAGCTCCTTGTGGGTTCAACACTCCATACTTATCACTTCCACCTTTGGGAATTGCTACGATGATTCCCTGGACATGGGGATTATCAAGCTCTTTTCTGGCGCCGTTGCCGGGGAGCAATAGCGTGGGGTTGATATTCTCGTGTATGCTTGTTTGCTTTCTTCACTAACTAGTTTTTGTTTTCCCTTTTTAGTTTGCTTAGTTGTGGGTGAAATATAAAAAAAATTAAAGAATCAAAATATGAAAATATTCACTTGCCTCATATGCCTAATTTTTTTTCAAAAAGAGAAGTGATTGGAAAGTTATGCATTGGAGAAGTGACGGTCGACCTTGAGCACTTGTGTTCATGCTGATGGAAACAATGTAAAAAAATTCATGGAAGTTTATCTAAAAATAATTATCCCCTTGTATATATCCATTGTATTATAAAAATAATGTGCCAAGCTTTGGTTTTAGGATGATTAGATTGCTTGTTTACTATGTGCAGTACAAAAACAGAAACTTTGGCTGTAGCGCGTGAATTTACATTTTTTACTGGAAAGCCAAATTGGTCTGAAACTTTTTGCACATTACTTCTGTACAATTTTTTAAAATTTTCATACTTATTTAGAATTTTTGGAGTTACAAAAGTATACTAAATTGCCAGATTACTACAGACTGCCATGTTTTTGACAGATTCTATTTTCTATGTGTTGTTCGTTTATTTTGACGAATCTATGGGTAGTATCGGGGGGTATGAACCATGGTGAAGTTGTAATACAGTATATATAGTGCTAATATGAAATTGGAATGAGTTTGCAATAGTACCTAAAGGTAGTGATTTGCTTTAGTATACTAATGCATCTCACAAAGTTTTTGTTAAGTTTTGTGTGGATCAAGTGTTCGAAGAACGAGGAGTTACCGATGTGAGAAGAATAAAGAGAGGCAAGAGTTCAAGCTTGGGGATACCCAAGGCACCCCAAGTAAATATTTCGAGGATAGTCAAGCATCTATGCTTGGGGATGCCCCGGTTGGCATCCCCTCTTTCTTCTTCAACAATTATCGGTATACCTTGGTTTTTGTTTTGTTCACATGATTTTTGT
Source organism: Triticum aestivum (assembly GCF_018294505.1). Taxonomy (NCBI): domain Eukaryota; kingdom Viridiplantae; phylum Streptophyta; class Magnoliopsida; order Poales; family Poaceae; genus Triticum; species Triticum aestivum. The sequence continues at coordinate 369,546,403 of NC_057807.1, forward strand.
CCTTTGTGTTTTTCTTTTTCTTTAATAACCATGCTAGTATGAGATAGCCCTTCATTTATTTGTAGAATGCTTCATGTGCTTCAATTATATCTTTTGAGTATGACCTTATAGGATGCTCTTTGTGCTTCACTTAAATCTTTTGAGTATAGCTTTATAGAATGCTTCGTGTGCTTCACTTATATATTCTAAGCTTGGATATTGGTTAGTCTATATTAATTGTAGAATGCTCCATGAACTTCACTTATATCTTTTGGACTATGAATAATAATATCATCTAAAGTGGATTTGGAAGAGTGTGAACTTTAGGAATTAGTGATCCCGTTATTTTGGAGGGTGTTGAATCTTAGTGTGATATTTATGAAAGTGGATTTGGAAGAGTGTCAACTTTAGTTACTAATGATTCCACTATTTCGGAAGAGGTTCCAATTGATTATGAGAACAAAGTTGCTATCTATGATGATTATTGTGATGACATGTATGCTATAAAGAAAAATGTTAACCATGAAACTTGTCATCATGATTTTAATTTTCAATTGGATTATGCCTCACATGACAGTTATTTTGTTGAGTTTGCTCTCACTATTCTGAATGAGAAGAATTTTGCTTATGTGGGGAGTAGAAAAATTTCTATGCTTGTAAATCATGAAAAGAATGCTTTATGTGATGGTTATATTGTTGAAATAATTCATGATGCTACTGAATATTATTATGAGGGAGGAATACATGCTTGTAGGAGTTGAGATAATATCAAGTTTCCTCTCTATGTGCTTAAAGTTTTGAAGTTATACTTGTTTTGCCTTGCTATGCTAGTTGTTATTTTTTCCTATAAATTGTGTTCTCACAAAATCCCTAGGCATAGGAAGTGGGTTAGATTTAAATGTGCTAGTCATATTATTCATGATGCTCTCTTTATGTTTCAATTCTTATCTTTTATATGAGCATCATTGAAATCATCATGACTAGCTAAAAGGCATTAAAGAAAAGAGCTTGTTGGGAGACAACCCAATATTTACCCTTACTGTTTTTGTGTGTTCACATGATTAATCTACTGTATTAATCATGTTTTATAGCTTTTGTTTCAATAAAGTGCCAAGTAAGACCTTTGGGAAGACTTGGGTGAAAGTTAATGTGATCATGCTATAAAAAACAGAAACTTTGCGCTCACGAGATTAGCTGTCATGTTTTACAGAAGAGTGATTTTGAGTTGATTCTTTTTGCAGAAGATTAATAGACAAATTACTCACGTCCACCAAATTATTTCATAATTTTTGGAGTAGCATAATTATGGTTCCTGTTCACATCATTACATACTGTTCTGTTTCTGACAGATTCTGTTTTCATTGCATAGTTTGCTTGTTTTCTAGTTTCTATGGCTTATATTTCTCGATATAAATTGTAGAAATGATATGTTAATGTAGGAATTGTGTGAGAACAATTATTAATCTTGTCTTTGACAGTACCTAAGTGAATGGTTTACTCTTTATCATACTAACCCATCTCACGAAGTTCCGTTAGGTTTTGTGTGATTGAAGTTTTCAAGTTTTGGGTGAGATATCGATATGAGGAGAATAAGGAGTGGAAAGACACTAAGCTTGGGGATTCCCAAGGCACACCAAAGTAATATTAAAGGAAGACTCAAGCGCCTAAGCTTGGGGATGGCCCGGAAGGCATCCCCTCTTTCGTCTTCAAAACTATCGGTATACCTTACTCGGAGCTATATTTTTATTCGTTACATGATATGTGTTTTGCTCGGAGCGTATTTTCAATTTTACCTGTTGTATGAATAAAATCATTTGATCTGAAATCTTGAATGAAAAAGAATCCTCCCATGGCCAGTTAATTATTTGACTACTCAGTGTTCTTCACTTATATCTTTTTGGAGTAGTTTGTCATTTACTCATGTGCTTCACGTATATCCCATTAGTAAATGGTCGAATGAATTGAATATCATAAATATGAACTTATACATGTTTCATATGCTTATACCATGGGGATTAATGACTTCACACATAATAAGTATAGGTGGTAAATTTATTTAATGTTAGCAAACGCAGAATTGGTCACTTGAACAATTCATGAAATAATATTAAAGGAAGAGAGATTTCACATATAAATATACTATCTTGGACATTTTTTGTAATTGTGAGCACTCATTAAAATATGACATGCTAAAAAGTTGATGTTAGACAAGGAATACAACTTAATGGGTTATGTTTTCCTATATCTGAAACGTTATATTGTCTTCGATCATCCAACATGTTGAGCTTGCCTTTCCCTCTTGTGCTAGCCACAATCCTTGCACCGAGTAGAATACTACTTGTGCTTCCAAACATCCTTTAAGCCAGTTTTGCCATGAGATTCCACCATACCTACCTATGGATTGAGTAAGATCCTTCAAGTAAGTTGTCATCGGTGCATGCAATACAAATTGCTATCTAAATATGTATTATCTATTAGTGTGAAGAAAATAAGCTTTATACGAACTTTTGATAGGGAAGAAATAAAAGCGATGGATTGCATAATAAAGGTCTTTATCACAAGCAGCAATATAGTGACGTTCTTTTGCATTACGATTTCTTGCATCCAACCATAAAAGAGCATGACAACCTCTGCTTCCCTCTGCGAAGGGCCTATCTTTTACTTTTATCTTCTACCCTTATACAAAAGTCATGGTGATCATCACCTTTCCCTTTTACACTTTTTCCTTTGGCAAGCACATTGTGTTGGAGCGATCGAGATATATATATCCACTTGGATTTAGGTTTTCATAAATTATTATTGTTGACATTACCCTTGAGGTAAAAGGTTGGGAGGTGAAACTATAAGCCCCTATCTTTCTCTGTGTCCGGTTAAAACTTTGAACCCATAAATATCATGTAAGTGATAGTAATTGTGAAAGATTAAATGATAGTTGAGTATGTGGAGTTTGCTAAATCAAAGCTCTTACATACACCCTTCCTAAAAATAAGATGAATTGCAATTGTTTTGTGACTAATAGCATAGTTTGTTAGTTTTCAAGAAAGTTTATGATCTATACTTTAACATGTGAATAGCTTGTTACTTGATCATGAGAAGTTTTATGAGTTGAGCTACTGTTATGATCTATAATGATGCTAGAAAAAGTGATTGAAACTATCATTGATAAAACTTATGCACTTGCTAGCATCCACACTTCATAAATTATTTCTTTTATCATAAATTCCTACTCGAGGACGAGCAGGAATTAAGCTTGGGGATGCTGATACGTCTCCAACGTATCTATAATTTATGAAGTATTCATGTCATGTTTACAATAGTTTTATATGATTTTGGTATGGTTTGATTAGAACTAACCCGGACTGACGCTGTTTTCAGCAGAACTACCGTGGTGTTGTTTTTGTGCGAAATAAAAGTTCTTGGAATGAGCTGAAAGTCAGCGGAGATTTTTTCTGGAAAATATAAAAAATACTGGAACAAAAAATTACCAGAGGGGATTCCCATGGGCCCAACAAGGGTGGAGGGCGCCCCCACCCCCTGGGGCGCGCCCCCTGCCTGGCGCGCTCCCTCCCTCATGGACTCTCCGTGGGCCCCCCCTGACTTGTTCTCGATGCCAATCTCTCATATAAATACCCAAACTACGAGAAAATAACCTAGATCGGAAGTTCCGCCGCCGCAAGCCTCTGTAGCCACGAGAAATCAATCTAGGCCCTCTCTGGCACCCTGCCGGAGGGGGCCATCATCACCGGCGGCCATGGGGAAGGATCGCGGAGGGGCCATCATCGCCATGAAGGCCAAGATCTAGAGGGAGAACTGATACGTCTCCAAGGTATCTATAATTTTTTATTGTCCCATGCTATTATATTATCTGTTTTAGATGTTTAAAGGGCTTTATTATGCACTTTTATATTATTTTTGGGACTAACCTATTAACCGGAAGCCCAATGCAGATTGTTGTTTTTTGCCTATTTCAGTGTTTCGAAGAAAAGGAATATCAAACGGAGTCCAAACGGAATGAAACCTTTGGGAGAATCATTTTTGGAACAAACGCAATCTAGGAGACTTGGAGTGGACGTCAAGGAAGCAACGAGGCGGCAACGAGGCAGGAGGGCGCGCCCAGGGGGGTAGGGGCGCCCCACACCCTCGTGGGACCCTCATGGATCCACCGACCTACTTCTTTCGCCTATATATACTCATATACCACAAAAACATCTGAGAGCACCATGAAACCCTATTTCCACCGCCGCAACCTTCTGTACCTGTGAGATCCCATCTTAAGGCCTTTTTCGGCGCTCCGCCGGAGGGGGGATCGATCACGGAGGGCTTCTACATCAATACCATAGCCTCTCGGATGAAGTGTGAGTAGTTTACCTCAGACCTTCGGGTCCATAGTTATTAGCTAGATGGCTTCTCCTCTATCTTTGGATCTCAATACAAAGTTCTCCTCGATCTTCTTGGAAATCTATTCGATGTAATACTTTTTGCGGTGCGTTTGTCGAGATCTGATGAATTGTGGGTTTATGAGCAAGATTATCTATGAACAATATATATTTGAATCTACTCTGAATTCTTTTATGTATGATTTGTTATCTTTGCAAGTCTCTTCGAATTATCGGTTTGGTTTGGCCTACTAGATTGATCTTTCTTGCAATGGGAGAAGTGCTTAGATTTGGGTTCAATCTTGCAGTGTCCTTTCCCAGTGACAGCAGGGGCAGCAAGGCACGTATTGTATTGTTGCCATCGAGGATAAAAAGATGGGGTTTATATCATATTGCTTGAGTTTATCCCTCTACATCATGTCATCTTGCCTAATGCGTTACTCTGTTCTTATGAACTTAATACTCTAGATGCATGCTGGATAGTGGTCGATGTGTGGAGTAATAGTAGTAGATGCAGAATCGTTTTGATTTACTTGCCGCAGACGTGATGCCTATATACATGATCATGCCTAGATATTCTCATAACTATGCACTTTTCTATCAATTGCTCGACACTAATTTGTTCACCCATGGTGATACTTATGCTATCTTGAGAGAAGCCACTAGTGAAACCTATGGCCCCCGGGTCTATTTGCGATCATATAAGTTTCCTATCTATTTTATCTTGCAATCTTTACTTTCCAATCTATATCATAAAAATACCAAAAATATTTCTCTTAGTATCTCTATCAGATCTCACTCTTGCAAGTGGTCGTGAAGGGATTGACAACCCCTTTATCGCGTTGGTTGCCAGGTTCCTATTTGTTTGTGCAGGTACGAGGGATTTGAGTTTAGCCTCCTACTGGATTGATACCTTGGTTCTCAAAAACTAAGGGAAATACTTACGCTACTTTGCTGCATCACCCTTTCCTCTTCAAGGGAAAATCAACGCATGCTCAAGAGGTATCAAGAAGGCTTTCTGGCACCGTTGTCGGGGAGTCTACACACAAGTCAAGACATACCAAGTACCCATCACAAACTCTTATCCCTCGCATTACATTATTTGCCATTTGCCTCTCGTTTTCCTCTCCCCCACTTCACCCTTGCCATCTTATTCGCCCTCTTTTTCCCGTTCGCCTCTTTTTCGCTTGCTTCTTGTGTGCTTGTGAGTTGGATTGTTTTTCACGATGGCTCAAGATAATACTAAATTGTGTAATTTTTCCAATACCAACAACAATGATTTTCTTCACTCCGATTGCTCCTATTACCTATGCTGAATCTTGTCATGAAAGATCAATTTTCTGGCCTTCCTAGTAAAGATGCCGCTACACATCTAAACAACTTTGTTGATTTGTGCGATATGCAAAAGAAGAAAGATGTGGATAATGATATTGTTAAATTGAAGCTATTTCTGTTTTCACTTAGAGATCGTGCTAAAACTTGGTTTTCGTCTTTGCCTAAAAATAGTATTGATTCATGGAATGAGTACAAAGATGCTTTTATCTCTAAGTATTTTCCTCCCGCTAAGATCATCTCTCTTAGAAACGATATTATGAATTTTAAGCAACTTGATCATGAACATGTTGCACAAGCTTGGAAGAGAATGAAATTAATGATACGTAATTGCCCTACACATGGTTTGAATTTATGGATGATTATACAAAAATTTATGCCGGATTGAATTTTGCTTCTAGAAATCTTTTAGATTCGGCTGCGGGAGGCACTTTTGTGGAAATCACTTTAGGATAAGCTACTAAACTCCTAGAGAGTATTATGATTAATTATTCTCAATGGCACACCGAAAGATCTACTAGTAAAAAGGTTCATGCAATGGAAGAGATTAATGTTTTGAGTGGAAAGATGGATGAACTTATGAAATTGTTTGCTAATAACAGTGTTTCCTCTGATCATAATGATGTGCCTTATCCACTTTGATTGAGAATCATAATGAATCTATGGATGTGAATTATGATGGTAGGAACAATTTTGGTAGCAACGCTTATAGAGGAAACTTTAATCCTAGGTCGTTCCCTAGTAATTCATCTAATAATAATGTTAATTCCTACAACAAATCTTATGGAAATTTTAATAATTTTCCCTCTGATTTTGAGATTAGTGTTAAAGAGTTTATGATTTCTCAAAAGAATTTCAATGCTTTGCTTGAAGAAAAATTGCCTAAGATTGATGAGTTGGCTAGGAACGTGGATAGAATTTCTCTTGATGTTGATTCTTTGAAACTTAGATCTATTCCACCTAATCAAGATATCAATGAGTCCCTCAATGCCATGAGAATTTCCATTGGTGAGTGCGAAGAAAGAACCGCTAGAATGCGTTCAAAAAAGGATTGCTTTGTAAAAGCGAGTTCTTCTAGTTTTCATGATAATAGGGATGAAGATCTAAAAGTGATTGATGTGTCTCCTATTAAATCTTTGTTTTGCAATATGAATCTTGATAATTATAGGACTAGAGATGAGTCAACTTTAGTTAAGAGGCATCCCAATGATTCGGAGTTTTTAGATCTTGATGAAAAAATTGGTAAAAGTGGGATTGAAGAGGTCAAAACTTTACATAGCAATGAACCCACTATTTTGGATTTCAAGGAATTTAATTATGGTAATTGTTCTTTAATAGATTGTATTTCCTTGTTGCAATCCGTGTTAAATTCTCCTCATGCTTATAGTCAAAATAAAGCTTATACTAAACATATCGTTGATGCCTTAATGCAATATTATGAAGAAAAACTTGAATTAGAAGTTTCTATCCCTAGAAAACTTTATCATGAGTGGGAACCTACTATTAAAATTAAAATTAAAGATCATGAATGTTATGCTTTGTGTGATTTGGGTGCTAGTGTTTCCACGATTCCAAAAACTTTGTGTGATGTGTTAGGTTTCTGTGAATTTGATGATTGCTCTTTAAACTTGCACCTTGCAGATTCCACCATTAAGAAACCTATGGGAAGGATTAATGATGTTTTTGTTGTTGTAAATAGGAATTATGTGCCCGTAGATTTTTATTGTTCTTGATATAGATTGCAATCCTTCATGTCCTATTATTCTTGGTAGACCCTTCCTTAGAACGATTGGTGCAATTATTGATATGAAAGAAGGAAATATTAGATTCCAATTTCCATTAAGGAAAGTGTAACATCCCAAATTTTCAATTTGGAATGTTATACATTAGATCATCATTGCATATCATATTTTATTGCATTTTGGCTTGATCCTAGAAATTCTACGCAACTCAAGGACCCAAGGAGAGAGTTGGGGATTTCGTTATTTTCATATTTGAGTTTTCTCAAGTTATGAAAATAGGATCATTTGATTTTATTTATTTTATCTTCAATTATTTCTATTATCAAAATATGAGAGAGGGAATAAAATGACTTTCCCAAACTAAAGAAATATTGAGGATTTAATAAAAAATCAAATAAGATTTTATTTTGGAGTTTTTGGCTATTTTATTTGAATTTAGGAAAAATGCACATTTTTCAAAATTGCATCTAGGCCCCAAATAAATGTTCATCATGTCCGGCTTGATTTTAGAAGTTCGGGAAAATTTGTTTCATGATTTTTGGAGTCTGTTTAGTATTTCTTTTAATTGTTTTTGTATGCAAAATTATTTAAAAAAAACAAACAAACCGACTCGGGCCGCCGTGGGCGACCCGGACTCCTCTCCGCCCAGGCTTTATAAGCCGCTGACCCCGCTAGCCCACCCCGCCAAAACCCTAACCCTAATCTGTCGCCGACGCCGCCGCCCCTCGCCGTCATCGCCCCGCCACCGCCACCCCTCGCCGGAGCCGCCCCGCGGCCGTCGCCCCGCCGCCGCCGACCGCCGCCACCCGCCGGACCCCGCCGCCCCTCGCCGGATCCCGCCGCCGCCGGAGGTAGCCACCAACGCTGGTTTTCTTCGAAAAACTGTTGGTTTTTTTAGGAACCGTGGTTTATTTTTTTATAGATCGGTTTAGTTTTTTTCTGGTTTACTTATTTTGCGGATGTTCGTCCGTACGTTCGTTTTAACGAACGGTTTTCGTCGTTTAGCTACAGACAGCGAACGCTCGTTCGTTAGCCTGTTCGTCCGTTTTTCTTTTTCTCGGATTTTCTGCGATTATTCCAGATCGCGATTTCTGATCCGATTTTCGTTTCAGTATAACTTTTTCTCGTTTATCGGAACCAGGCGATGCAAGCGCCTAGAGTTACGTCTCGAAACCCTCTTTCCGTTTAACCTACTCTAACAAGTTTTTGCTACTGTAAAATTTGACTTAGGTCCAAATTAGTAAACGAAGCTTGTTTATTTCGCCGTTTGACTTTCGGTTATTCGTTTGATTTGATTCTTTTTGCAAACCGGAGTTCTTAAGTTGAACTTTCTGGTTAGATCTCTTATTTGAGTTTTACCTGTGCATTAGATAAGTTCTTATTGTATGCTTGTTTGTTTGCGATAGAGTACCCGAAGTGCGCCGCTTGCTACTTCGAATCTCTAGGTTTCACGGATCATCAGCAAGGCAAGTAACACTTTGATCATACCTCTTTGCTACCCAGTTTTATTGCATTAGATCAATCCTCAAACAATTTCATGGTTAGGATCTGATTAATATGTGGGTTTTGGGAAGTAGATGAGGTAGTACCTATTGCCTGTTTATTATCAAACCTTGGGAGTTACTTCTACGTATGCTTATATTGCCATGTTATGCTAGTAGACGTGGATTGGGTGAGTGTATTCATGACAGATGTGAGATTTTTATTTAATGGTTTACTTAAAGGGGCAACTTAAACTCACATCTGGGTGGATTGAGGCACCTGGGGAACCCAGTGTTGCCTGTATTTTTGGAAATCCCGGTGTACCGTGTGATTCTCCTATGGACTGCCACCCAGGCTCAAAGGGATCATGAGATTGTTCATGCTAGAAACTTTCGTGTGCAGCCACAAGATAATATGGGCTCTAGCATAGTTGATTAAGTTGTGTAAACTCTTGAAGAGGTAGACTAGCAGATGTAGGGGAAAGTAAGTGTAACTGTCTACCCGGAGTAGGGAGTTTATGCTTCTGAAAGAATGTGTCTTGGTAATCCGTTTCTCAAACACCATGTAGTGCGAGAAACCCAGCGGAGGAGATCGAGTCTTGTGGGAAAAAGTGCGCAAACCTCTGCAGAGTGTATAAACTAATCATGGTTAGCCGTGTCCCCGGTTATGGACGTTTTGAGTATCTAGTACTTGGATTATCATGTGAATCTCATCATGTTACTTTTAATTTAATCTTGTTGGGTTAATGATGATGTTTAATTGGGATTGAGTTGGAGTACCCTTCTCAATGTTTAACACCACCATGATAGTTAAATAAAATTTATTCCTTTGCAGTAGGGAAAAATTGGCTTTATGCAAAACTGTAACCATAGAGCTTTTCACCAGCCATACATGCACGTCGTGATAGCATACTTCTGTTTATTACTCTCTATGTGTTACATTGCCAGCATATTCCATGTGCTGACCCGTTTCCGGGTTGCAACGTTCATGTTGCAGACTTTTCAGATGACGAGTAAGGTGCCTTAGGTCGTGGCCTTATACTCAGTGATACCGTTGGAGTTGATGGACTCGCTTATCTTTCAAGACTTCCGCTGTTATCATTACTAGATGGCCTTAAGCAATATTTATTGTAATAAGTTCTCTTTTGAGACATTCGATGTAATAAGTGTGTGATTCCTACTCTGTTATAAATCCTTCAAGTACTATGTGTTTCAGCATTACCGATCCAGGGATGACACTGATGCACAGAGATCAGACTGTTTGATGTCTGGTCGCTACAAGATGGTATCAGAGCACATGCTGACTATAGGACACGACCACTAAGCTAAAGCCCTAGATCACTACTCTCTCTTCTCATTTCTGACTCCTCATCTTTTCTACTCTTTTAGGATGGCGGATGCAAGGAACAAGTTCACGCAACTTGATGAGGATACACCCTTTGGAAGCCACTTGAAGGAAGTCACGAAGTACTTGAACATCGGAGTACCAAGCTTCATCGGGACCTACATCACCACTTTACCAGAAGAGGAGCGTTGGATGATTCAAGTTCAAGTTCCAGGAAGGACGTTCATGCCCATCACTGAGCCCATAGAGTTTTCCTTTGATGCACCAACCTAGAGTCTAGGAAAGAGCATGGCAACCCACATCACAATGGGACACATTGGAGAAGTTTACTACAAGGATATTAAGGATACTATCTACCAGATTTGTGGGCGCCGAGATGAGCAATGGGAGATGATCACCACCCGGAAGGATAGATCAATTGCAGCTTTCATCCAGGAGTTAAACCAGCACATTCGTCGCCAGGAGAACCACATGTGCGCAGGCATGATAGATCTAAAGAAGGCATTCACCAAGATCATGGAGCTGGAAGAAGAACTCAAGTCTACACGAGATGGATATGAGGAGGAAATGACGACACTCGTGGAGAAGAATGAAGATCTGAAGAAGAAGCTAAAGGTGTTTATGGGATTTCCCGCGACTGGAAAAGAAGATAATGATTGCACTTGTCTGGAGAACTACATCATCATCGACGACACCGACTCGGACCCAGACGATAGCGATGATGACTTTGTTGATAAAGCTGGAGCAAATATCATGGAGTCTTCGACCGATCAATTTTTCTAGTCGACCACCATTAGAAGTAGTAGTATTCTCCCATGTATATAGTATAGTCTGAGCACTTTTGGTAACGATAGTTAGAACGTTGGATGCCCTTGTTTGAATTGATTGGAGTGATATTGTTTGCTTTTATCTCATGTGCAGATGGGTAGTGTTCTCTCTGTAGACCTCATTCTATTCTGTCTTTCTCATCTCTTCTAAACCCTCAGATGCCACCGAGACGTGACAATGGATTTGCTTTCCCACCGGAGCTCACTCAGTTGATCCAGCAGTAGAATGCATTGGTGTAGATCCTAGTCCAGAATCAGAATCAGTGGAACAACAACAACAACAACCCACCACCACCACCTGTTGATCAGTTAGCCCGTTTCTTGAGGCTTAATCCGCCGGTGTTTTCCAGTAGCACCGAGCTGATAGTTGCAGATTATTGGCTCCGCAAGATGGGAAGGGAGTTAACCACTACAGGATGCACAGATGCGGAGAAGGTGCGTTTTGCTGCACACTAGCTTGATGGACCCGTAGCATCATGGTGGGAGAATTTCACAGCCACTTATCCCATCGACACTGTCACATTGGATCAGTTTCGGCAGGGTTTTCGTACTGCTCATGTCTCAGCAGAAGCCTCATTTTACCCCGAATTCGGGAAGACATTTTCAGCATACCCATGGAGGAGGTAGTTCACACAACCATAGGGGCCCCAAGAATGGTAATGGGAATGGAGGAAGCAACGGACAGAACCGCAGGAACCCATCAACCCCAGCCAAGAGGGATCTGAGCCACATTACCTGCTACAAATGCCAGAAGACTGGACATTATGCCACTGAATGTCCTGAAGTGAAGAATGGAAATGGCAATGGAAGCTCTGGGAAGAAGCCGAACCCTTTCTGCAAGGGACAGGTGAACCATGTTAGCGTGGAGGAGGTTGAAGCCTAGCCAGATGCAGTAATAGGTAAGTTTTTGGTTAAGTCATTTACTGCAATCGTTCTTTTTGATACTGGTGCATCGCATTCATACATATCAAGGGAATTTGTGGATAAGTATAAACTACCTACCAAAGTTCTTAGAACATCTATGCTAGTAAGCTCACCAAGAGCGGAGTATATGGCAGACAAGGATGTTTTCAAGTACCATTGGCCATAGGCAGACATGTTTTTCCTTTGGATTTGATAGTTTTGGAGTCGCAAGGTTTGGATGTGATTCTGGGTATGGATTGGCTATCTATGTATGGAGGAAACATTGATTGCGCTAGTAAGTCAATTTTGCTTACCACCCCAGAAGGAAGAAGGATCAAGTATGTATCTCTCCATGAGTCGAAGAGGAATCAAGTGAATTCCTTATCAGGAGTTGTACAGGAGGCAGTACCAGTGGTGAAGGATTTTCCTGACGTATTTCTAGAAGAGTTGTCAGGCATGCCACTAGATAGAGATATTGAGTTTTTGATTGAGATTTTGCCAGGCACAGGACCAATTTCTAAGAGACCGTACAGGATGCCCGCACAAGATTTGGAGGAAATTAAGAAGCAGAATAAGGAGTTACTGGATAAAGGTTATATTCGCCCAAGTTCGTCACCTTGGGGATCGCCAGTGCTTCTAGTGGAGAAGAAGGATTGGATCACTGAGGATGGTTGTTGATTATCGAGGGTTGAATGAAGTGACAATCAAGAACAAGTACCCACTACCGATGATCAATGATTAGTTTGACCAGTTGCAAGGAGCTAAGGTATTTTCCAAGATCGATCTGCGATCAGGATACCACCAGTTGAAGATTCGAGAGAAGGATATACCTAAGACGGCTTTTACCACCAGGTACGGGCTGTATGAGTATACCGTTATGTCATTTAGTCTGACTAATGCACCTGCATATTTCATGAACATGGTGAACAAGGTGTTTATGGAGTTTCTGGATAAGTTCGTCATGGTGTTCATTGATGATATTTTGGTCTACTCAAAGAATTAAGAGGAGCATAAGGAGCATTTGCGTTTGGTACTTGGGAAGCTCAGAGAACATCAGTTATATGCCAAGCTCAGCAAATGTGAGTTTTGGCTGAAGGAAGTTGGATTTCTCGGACATGTTATATCCGGAGAAGGAATAGCTGTAGACCCCACCAAAGTTGTCACTGTGACAAATTGGGAAGCACCAACAATAGTTGGAGAGATTCGGAGTTTTCTTGGACTCGTAGGATACTACTGGAGATTCATTGAGAATTTCATGAAGATTGCTAATCCCATGACGGAGTTGTTAAAAAACGATACCAAATTCAAATGGACTGAGGAATGTGAGGCTAGTTTCCAGGAGTTGAAGAAACATTTGGTTACATCACCGGTGTTGATTCTGCCAGATCAGCGCAAGGATTATGAGGTGTATTGCGACGCTTCACGTCGAGTACTTGGAGCAGTGCTTATGCAGGAGGGAAGAGTTGTTTCATATGCCTCACGACAGCTTAAGCCCCATGAGTTGAATTATGCTACCCATGATTTGGAGTTAGCAGCCATAGTACATGCATTGAAAACTTGGAGACATTTTCTCATCAGAAATCATTGTGAGGTGTACATGGATCACAAGAGTTTGAAGTACATCTTCACGCAGAAGGAGTTGAATCTCATGCAAAGGAGATGGTTGGAGCTCATCAAGGATTATGATATGAGATTGCATTATCACCCCTGAAAGGCTAACATAGTAGCCGACGCGTTGAGCCGCAAGAGCCATGTCAACACACTCTTGACCGGAGAGTTACCGAAGGAGTTAGTCGAAGACCTTCGCGAGCTATGTTTGGAGATAGTCCGAGAGGCTATGTTGCAGCATTGGAGATTCAGTCAACTTTGATGTATAAGATCAGAGAAGCTTAGAAGACTGACAAGGAGATTGCTGAGATAAAGGAGAGGATGAGGAAAGGAAAAGCTAAAGGATTTCGTGAGGATGAGCACGATACCTTATGGTTTGAAGACCGTGTTTATGTGCCCAATGATCCGGAGATCAGGAAGTAGATTTTGCAAGAGGCCCATGATTCACCGTACTCGATTCACCCAGGAAATACCAAGATGTATCTAGATTTGAAGGACACTTTCTGGTGGACCGGAATGAAGAAGGATATTACGGAGTATGTAGAAGTTTGTGATGTATGTCAGAGAGTGAAGGCAGAGCATCAGAGGCCAGCAGGATTGTTACAGCCATTGCCGATACCCGAATGGAAGTGGGATAAGATAGGCATGGATTTTATCATGGGATTGCCCAGGACTCGTTCAGGCTATGACTTGATATGGGTTGTAGTCGATTGATTGACGAAGGTAGCTCATTTCATCCCAGTGAAGACCACTTACACCAGTGCTAAGTTGGCAAAGATATACATGACCAGGATCGTATGTCTGCATGGAGTTCCGAGGAGCATCGTATCAGATAGAGGAACCCAGTTTACCTCAAAGTTCTGGAATCAGTTGCACGAAACTTTGGGTACCAGGCTAGAGTTCAGTACAGCCTTTCATCCGCAGACAGATGGACAGACCGAGAGAGTCAATCAGATTCTAGATGACATGTTGAGAGCTTGTGCATTAGATTATGGATCTAGCTGGGACGATAATTTGCCGTATGCGGAGTTCTCTTACAACAACAGTTATCAATCCAGTTTGAAGATGGCCCCTTTCAAAGCGTTGTATGGAAGGAGGTGCAGGACCCCATTGTTGTGCGATGAAGTTGGAGACCGCCAGTTGTTTGGACCAGATTTGATTAAGGAGTCTGAACAGAAGGTGAAGTTGATTCGCGATAGGCTCAAGGTAGCCCAGTCCAGACAGAAGAGCTATGCAAATTCTAAATGTAAGGAGATAGTTTACGAAGTCGGAGACAGAGTTTATTTTCGTGTATCTCCACTTCGAGGAGTTAAGCTCTTTGGGGTTAAGGGGAAGTTAGCGCCATGTTCTGTGGGACCATACAAAGTTTTGGAGCATATGGGAGAAGTTGCTTACAAGTTGGAACTTCCCGAAGGATTGTCAGGAGTTCATGACGTCTTCCACGTTTTCCAGTTGAAGAAGTGCCACGTAGAGATGGTTGATATACCGCTGAGAGATACAGTGCCACTAGAAGCGATTCAGCTGGATAGTAATTTGACCTATGAGGAGAAACTAGTCAAGATTCTCGAGTTTGCCACCCGAGTCACCCGCAGCAAGCTTATCAAGTTTTGCAAAGTTCAGTGGAGCCACCATACTGAAGATGAATCTACCTGGGAGCGAGAGGAAGATTTGTTGAAGGACCACCCTCACATATTTTCTAGCCAACCCGAATCTCGAGGGCAAGATTCATCTTAAGGGGGGTAGGTTTGTAACATCCCAAATTTTCAATTTGGAATGTTATACATTAGATCATCATTGCATATCATATTTTATTGCATTTTGGCTTGATCCTATAAATTCTACGCAACTCAAGGACCCAAGGAGAGAGCTGGGGATTTCGTTATTTTCATATTTGAGTTTTCTCAAGTTTTGAAAATAGGATCATTTGATTTTATTTATTTTATCTTCAATTATTTCTATGCAAATATGAGAGAGGGAATAAAATGACTTTCCCAAAATAAATAAATATTGAGGATTTAATAAAAAAATCAAATAAGATTTTATTTTGGACTTTTTGGCTATTTTATTTGAATTTAGGAAAAATGTGCGTTTTTCAAAATTGCATTTAGGCCCCAACAAAATGTTCATCTTGTCCGGCTTGATTTTCGAAGTCGGGGAGAATAGATTTCGGGATTTTTGGAGTCCATTTAGTATTTCTTTTAATTGTTTTTCTGCGCGAAATTATTTAAAAAAACAACAAACGAACCGACTCGGGCCGCCGTGGGCGACCCAGACTCCTGTCCGCCCAGGCTTTATAAGCCACCGACCCCGCCAGCCCACCTCAGCCCACCGCCGCCGAAACCCTAACCCTAATCCGCCGCCGCCCCCGCCGGATCCCGCCGCCGCCGGAGGTATCCGCCACCGTCGGTTTTCTTCGGAAAACCGTTGGTTTTTTTAGGAACCGTGGTTTATTTTTTTATAGATCGGTTTAGTTTTTTGCCGGTTTACTTATTTTGCGGGCATGGGGCCATCTAATAAATGCATGTTACTTATAGATCGGTTTAGTTTAAGGCCATCTAATAAATGCATGTTACTCTCTATGTGTTACATTGTCAGCATATTCCATGTGCTGACCCGTTTCCGGGCTGCAACGTTCATGTTGCAGACTTTTCAGACGACGAGTAAGGTGCCTTAGGTCATGGTCTTATACTCAATGATGCCGTTGGAGTTGATGGACTCGCTTATCTTTCAAGCCTTCCGTTGTTATCGTTATTAGATGGCCTTAAGCCATATTTATTGTAATAAGTTCTCTTTTGAGACATTCGATGTAATAAGTGTGTGATTGCTACACTGTTATAAATCCTTCAAGTACTGTGTGTGTCAGCATTACCGATCCAGGGATGACACTGATGCACAGAGATCAGACGATTTGAGGTCTGGTCACTACAGAAAGGCATGGAACACTTTCCTAGGAAGAAAATAAAATTACCTTACGAATCTATTATGAGAGCCACCTATGAATTGAATACCAAAGATGGCAATACTTAGATCTATTCTCACTTTCATGCCTCGCTAGGGGCGTTAAACGATAGCACTTGTTGGGAGGCAACCCAATTTTATTTTTGTTCTTTGCTTTTTGTTCCTGTTTAGTACTCCCTCCGTCCGGAAATACTCGTCGGAGAAATGCATAAAAATAAATGTATCTAAAACTAAAATACGTCTAGATACATCCATTCCTCTGACAAGTATTTCCGGACGGAGGGAGTAATAAATAATTCATCTAGCCTCTCGTTAGATGTGGTTTTGTGTTTTAGTTAGTGTTTGTGCCAAGTAAAACCTTTAGGATAACCTACGATGATAGTTAACTTGATCTTGCTGAAAAACAGAAACTTTTGCATGCACGAGAATAATTTTCATAAATCACAGAAATGTGGTTTTCAGTTGATTATTTTTTACAAGATTAATAAACAAATTACCTATGACTTCCTAATTTTGTAGAATTTTTGGGGTTCCAGAAGTATTCGAGAGCTACAGATTACTACAGAATGTTCTGTTTTTGACAAATTCTGTTTTTCATGTGTTATTTGCTTATTTTGATGAATCTATGGCAAGTATCGGGGGGTATGAACCATAGAGAAGTTAGAATACAGTAGGTTTAACACCAATATAAATCAAGAATGAGTTCATTACAGTACCTTAAAGTGGTGGTTTGTTTTCTTGCACTAACGGAGCTCATGAGATTTTCTGTTGAGTTTTGTGTTGTGAAGTTTTCAAGTTTTTGGGTAAAGATTTGATGGATTATGGAATAAGGAGTGACAAGAGCCTAAGCTTGGGGATGTCCAAGGCACCCCAAGGTAAAATTCAAGGACAACCAAAAGCCTAAGCTTGCGGATGTTGTAGGACCTTGAAGTATGTCTAGAGGGGGGTGATTAGACTACTTGACCAATTAAAAACTTAACCTTTTCCCAATTTTAGACTTTGGTAGATTTTAGATATCTTTGTGCAAGTCAAGCAATCTTCACACAATTCAAGCAAGCATGCAAAGAGTATATGAGCAGTGGAAATTAAAGCATGCAACTTACAAGAAGGTAAAGGGAAGGGTTTGGAGAATTCAAACGCAATTGGAGACACGGATGTTTTTGTCGTGGTTCCGATAGGTGGTGCTATCGTACATCCACGTTGATGGAGACTTCAACCCACAAAGGGTAACGGTTGCGCGAGTCCATGGAGGGCTCCACCCAAGAAGGGTCCACAAAGAAGCAACCTTGTCTATCCCACCATGGCCGTCGCCCACGAAGGACTTGCCTCACTAGCGGTAGATCTTCATGAAGTAGGCGATCTCCTTGCCCTTACAAACTCCTTGGTTCAACTCCACAATCTTGTCGGAGGCTCCCAAGTGACACCTAGCCAATCTAGGAGACACCACTCTCCAAGAAGTAACAAATGGTGCGTTGATGATGAAATCCTTGCTCTTGTGCTTCAAATGATAGTCTCCCCAACACTCAACTCTCTCTCATAGGATTTGGATCTGGTGGAAAGAAGATTTGAGTGAAAAGCAACTTGGGGAAGGCTAGAGATCAAGATTCATATGGTAGGAATGGAATATCTTGGCCTCAACACATGAGTAGGTAGTTCTCTCTCAGAAATGGTAAGTTGGAAGTGTAGGTTTGTTTTGATGGCTCTCTCCATGAATGAAGAGGAGGTGGAGGGGTATATATAGCCTCCACACAAAATCTAACTGTTACACACAATTTACCAATCTCGGTGGGACCGAATCAACAAACTCGGTCGGACCGATTCAGTAAACCTAGTGACCGTTAGTGATTTCGGTGGGACCGATATGGTTAGGGTTAGGGCATAGCGTAATCTCGGTGAGA
This sequence comes from Triticum aestivum, assembly GCF_018294505.1. NCBI lineage: Eukaryota > Viridiplantae > Streptophyta > Magnoliopsida > Poales > Poaceae > Triticum > Triticum aestivum. The sequence continues at coordinate 369,564,852 of NC_057807.1, forward strand.
CCGATTACACAAACTCGGTGAGACAGATTTTGGTAATTAGCTAACCAGAGAATTGGTTAGGTAAACTTGGTGGGACCGATTCGCTCTTTTCGGTGAGACCGAAATGTTACGGAAGGGAAACAGAGAGTGTACATTGCAATCTCGGTGAGACCGATCGCTCACTTCGGTTAGACCGAAACGTTACGAAGGGAAACAGAGAGATTACAATCCCATCTCGGTGAGACCGAGATCCCTATCGGTGAGACCGATTTGCCTAGGGTTTGTGGCAGTGGCTATGACATTTGAACTCGGTGGCGCTGGATAGAAAGAATCGGTGGGACCAATTTTGACTTTAGGTTTAGGTCATATGTGGATATGAGAAAGTAGTTGAGGGTTTTTGGAGCATATCAGTAAGCACTTGAAGCAAGAGGCTCATTAAGCAACACCTCATCCCTCCTTGATAGTATTGGCTTTTCCTATAGACTCAATGTGATCTTGGATCACTAAAATATAAAATGTAGAGTCTTGAGCTTTTGAGCTTGAGCCAATCCTTTTGTCCTTAATATTTTGAGGGATCCATTTTCATCATCCATGCCATGTCATTCATTGAGCTTTCCTGAAATATTTTTCTTGGAATAGTATTAGCTCAACGAGCTATATGTTGATATGAATTACCAAAACCACCTAGGGATAGTTGCACTTTCAGATGCCCCGGAAGGCATCCCCTCTTTCGTCTTCGTCTATCGGTAACTTTACTTGAGGCTATATTTTTATTCACCACATGATATGTGTTTTGCTTGGAGCGTCTTGTTTGATTTGAGTCTTTTCTTTTTAGTTTATCACAATCATACTTGCTGTACACACCTTTTGGAGAGACACACATGAATTGGAATTTATTAGAATACTCCATGTGCTTCACTTATATCTTTTGAGCTAGATAATTTTGCTCTAGTGCTTCACTTATACCTTTTTAGAGAACGGTGGTGGTTTTATTTTGTAGAAAATATTGATCTCTCATGATTCACTTATATTATTTTGAGTGTCTTTTAGAACAGCATGGTAATTTGCTTTGGTTATAAAATTAGTCCTAATATGATGGGCATCCAAGTTGGGTAAAATAAAAACTTTCAGATGGAGTGCATTAAACACTATGATCAATTTGATACTTGATAATTATTTTGAGATATAAAGGTGGTAATGTTAGAGTCATGCTAGTTGGGTAATTATAAAATTGAGAAATACTTGTGTTAAAGTTGGCAAGTCCCGTAGCATGCACGTATGGTGAACGTTGTGTGACAAATTTGAAGCATGGGGTGTTCTTTGATTGCCTTCCTTATGATTGGAGGTCGGGATCGCGCGATGGGTAACTCCTACTAACCCTTACCCTAGGAGCATGCATAGTGGTACTTTGCTTCAAGGGCTAATAAACTTTTGCAATAAGTATATGAGTTCTTTATGACTAATGTGAGTCCATGGATTATACGCACTCTTACCCTTCTGCAATTTGCTAGCCTCTACGGTACCGTTTATTGCCCTTCTCACCTTGAGAGTTGGTGCAAACTTCGTCGGTGCATCCAAACCCCGTGATACGATACGCTCTATCACACATAAACCTCCTTATACCTTCCTCAAAACAGCCACCATACCTACCTATTATGGCATTTCCATAGCCATTCCGAGATATATTGCCATGCAACTTTCCACCGTTCCGTTATTATGACATGCTCCGTCATTGTCATATTGCTTTACATGATCATGTAGTTGACATCGTATTTGTGGCAAAGCCACCTTTATAATTCTTTCAGACATGTCGCTCTTGATTCATTGCATATCCCGGTACACCGCCAGAGGCATTCACATAGAGTCATATTTTGTCCTAAGTATTGAGTTGTAATTCTTGAGTTGTAAATAAATAGAAGTGTGATGATTTCCATTATTAGAGCATTATCCCTGTGAGGAAAGGATGATGGAGACTATGATTCCCCACAAGTCGGGATGAGACTCCAGACAAAATTAAAAAAAAGGAAAAAATAAGAGGCCAAAGAAGCCCAAATAAAAAATCGAAAGAAAAAGAGAGCAGGGACAATGTTACTATCCTTTTTCCACACGTGTGCTTCAAAATAGCACCATGATCTTCATGATAGAGAGTTTCTTATTTTGTCACTTTCATATACTAGTGGGAATTTTTCATTATAGAACTTGGCTTGTATATTCCAATGATGGGCTTCCTCAAAATGCCCTAGGTCTTCGTGAGCAGGCAAGTTGGATGCACACCCACTTAGTTTCTTTTTTATGAGCTTTCATACATTTATAGCTCTAGTGCATCCGTTGTATGGCAATCCCTACTCCTCGTATTGACATCAATTGATGGGCATCTCCATAGCCCATTGATTAGCCGCGTCAATGTGATACCTTCTCCTTTTTTTCTCACATAATCCCTATCATCATACTCTACTGCACCCGTAGTGCTATGTCCATGGCTTACGCTGATGTATTGCGTGAGGGTTGAAAAGGCTGATGTGCGTTAAAAAGTATGAACCAATTGCTTGGCTGAAACCGGGGTTGTGCATGATGGGAGCATTTTGTGTGACGAAAATCAAGCATGGCCAAACTATATGATTTTGTAGGGATAAGCTTTCTTTGGCTATGATATTTTGATAAGACATAAACTACTTGGTTAACATGCTTGAAGTATTGCTATCTTTATGTCAATATTAAACTTTTATCTTGAATCATTTGGATCTGAACATTCATGCCACAATAAAGAAAATTACATTGAGAATTATGTTAGGTAGCACTCCACATCAAAATTCTGTTTTTATCATTTACCTACTCGAGGACGAGCAGGAATTAAGCTTGGGGATGCTTGATACGTCTCCAACGTATCTATAACTTTTGATTGTTCCATGCTATTATATTATCTGTTTTGGATGTTTAATGAGATTTATTATGCACTTTTATATTATTTTTGGGACTAACCTATTAACCGGAGGCCCGGTGCAAATTGTTGTTTTTTGCCTATTTCAGTGTTTCGCGGAAAAGGAATATCAAACGGAGTCCAAACGGAATGAAACCTTTGGGAGAATGTTTTTGGAATAAACTCAATGATGGAGACTTGGAGTGGACGTCAAGGAAGCAATGAGGCGGCCACAAGGCAGGAGGGCGCTCCCCCCTCCCTTGTGGGCCCCTCATGGCTCCACCGACCTACTTCTTTCTCCTATATATACTCATATACCCCGAAAACATCCGAGAGCACCACGAAACCCTATTTCCACCGCTGCAACCTTCTGTACCCATGAGGTCCCATCTTGGGGCCTTTTCCGGCGCTCCGCCGGAGGGGGAATCGATCACGGAGTGCTTCTACATCAACACCATAGCCTCTCCGATGAAGTGTGAGTAGTTTACCTCAGACCTTTGGATCCATAATTATTAGCTAGATGGCTTCTTCTCTCTCTTTGAATCTCAATACAAAGTTCTCCTCGATCTTCTTGGAGATCTATTTGATGTAATACTTTTTGAGGTGTGTTTGTCGAGATCCATTGAATTGTGGGTTTATGATCAAGATTATCTCTGAACAATATTTGAATCTCCTGTGAATTCTTTTATGTATGATTCGTTATCTTTGCAAGTCTCTTCGAATTATCAGTTTGGTTTGGCCTACTAGATTGATCTTTCTTGCAATGGGAGAAGTGCTTAGCTTTGGGTTCAATCTTGCGGTGTCCTTTCCCAGTGACAGCAGGGGCAGCAAGGCACGTATTGTATTGTTGCCATCGAGGATAAAAAGATGGGGTTTATATCATATTGCTTGCGTTTATCCCTCTACATCATGTCATCTTGCCTAATGCGTTACTCTGTTCTTATGAACTTAATACTCTAGATGCATGCTGGATAGCAGTCGATGTGTGGAGTAATAGTAGTAGATGCAGAATCGTTTCGATCTATTTGTCGCAGACGTGATGCCTATATACATGATCATGCCTAGATATTCATATAACTATGCACTTTTCTATCAATTGCTCGACAGTAATTTGTTCACCCACCGTAATACTTATGCTATCTTGAGAGAAGCCACTAGTAATACCTATGGCCCCCGGGTCTATTTTCTATCATATAAGTTTCCTATCTATTTTATCTTGCAATCTTTATTTTCCAATCTATATCATAAAAATACCAAAAAAAATTATCTTATTATCTCTATCAAATCTCACTTTTGCAAGTGGCAGTGAAGGGATTGACAACCCCTTTATCGCGTTAGTTGCATGGTTCTTATTTATTTGTGCAGGTATGAGGAATTTGAGTGTAGCCTCCTATTGGATTGATACCTTGGTTCTCAAAAACTGAGGGAAATACTTACGCTACTTTGCTGCGTCACCCTTTACTCTTCAAGGGAAAACCAATGCATGCTCAAGAGGTAGCAAGAACCTCTCCCCATCCAGGGGGGAGGCCATGGAGGAGGAAGCACAAGGGGGAGAACCTCTCCTCCTCTCTCTCCGTGGCGCCGGAGTGCCATCGGGAGGGGAATTATCGCCGTGGTGATCGTCTTCATCAACATCACCGTCATCATCACCATCCTCATCTCTTTTACGCGGTCAATATCCCGCACCCTGATGTAATCCCTACTTGAACATGGTGCTTTATGCCACATATTATGATCCAATGATGTGTTGCCATTCGACAATGTTTTGAGTAGATATCCTTTGTCTTTGGGTTGATTGATGATCTAGATTGGTATGAGTTGTATGTTTTATTTTGGTGATGTCCTATTGTGCCCTCCGTGTCGCGCAAGCGTGAGGGATTCCCGTTGTAGGGTGTTGCAATACATTCATGATTCACTTATAGTGGGTTGCTTGAGTGACAGAAGCATAAACCCGAGTAAGGGGGTTGTTGCGTATGGGATAAAGGGGACTTGATATGTTAATGCTATGGTCGGGTTTTACCTTAATGATCTTTAGTAGTTGTGGATGCTTGCTAGAGTTCCAATCATAAGCGCATATGATCCAAGAAGAGAAAGCATGTTAGCTTATGCCTCTACCTCATATGAAATTGCAATAGTGATTACCGGTCTTGTTAACAATTGCCTAGGATAATTCCGCACACCGACCCATCATTATTCCACACTCGCTATTTATATATTTAGTAATATATTCTAACTCTATGATAACAACACCTAATTTTATATTTTAGCTCTCTGATGCCATGCAAAGTTATCCACTTCATACCCACAACATAGTTTCTTTCTCGTTTCTAGTTGGAAGCAAACCTTCGGTGTACGTAGAGTCGTGTCAGTGGCAGATAGGACTTGAGAGAATATTGATCTTGCCTTTAGCTCCTTATGGGTTCGACACTCCATACTTATCACTTTCATCTTTGGGAATTGCTACGATGATTCCATGCACATGGGGATTATCGGTGCTAAAGCACGTTGATATCATTGTGTGATCCGGCCATGCCAAAGAAGAGTGCTAGATCTTGAGATCTTGAGACGCCACGGCCTCAAGTATGACAGTGCAAGCCCTGACATGGCCCTTATACTTCCCTTGCCAAGCAGAAGGGAAGTTCTTCCACTCCCAGTGCATGCAGTCTATGCTGCCAAGTATCCCTGAGAAGCCCCTGCTGGCATTCATCGCCAACAAACGGGCTGTATCTTCAGGAGTCGGCTCTCTCAAGTACTCAAGGCCAAACACAGCAATAACAGCCTTGCAGAACTTATACAGGGAGTCTAGGAATGTAGACTCACTCATACGAACGTACTCGTCAATGAGATCACCGGGCACTCCGTATGCAAGCATTCGGATGGCGACAGTGCATTTTTTATAAGAGGAGAAACCAATCTTTCCAACGGCATCCTCTTTGCACTCAAAATTGTCATCATAGCCGACCACCCCCTCTCTAATACAGTTGAAAAGATGCCTACTCATATGGAGATGGAGGCAGAATTTCTGATGTTTGAACAACAGGTTTGTTGTGTCAAAGTAATCCTTCCAAAGAAGGAAATATCCGCTCTCTCGGTTGCGATTCAACACCGATAGGTGCCCCGGAATGGAGCCACGAAACGAAGAGCACTGGCTATTGAGGTGGTGATAGACCAACGCGGCAGCCAAGATCTCCTTTTCATCATCGGGCAAGGAATCGTCGGAGTCGCAAAGAAAATTGTGAAAAAAGAACTCGTCGGCTGAGTCCATTTTGTACCTTGGCAAACTGTCCAACAGCTTGTGGGCATCGAAGAAGGAGATGGCCAGCGAAGGGAGGCGCGCCGCCCTCGGACCAGCCATCTTCCCTGGCGGCGTCCGACGAGCGTGCCGGTGAGGATCTGGCCGGGGCGGCGAGGCGGCTTCTTGGTCGCGGTCGCGGCTGTGTCAGGGGATGGAAAACTTTCGGTTCCCCGGCGGCAAGACGGCGGTAGCGGGCGATGTGGGAGGTGGCGGCGTTGCAGAGGGGATGTTGCGGTGCCAACAGCTAGCAGAGTCACCGAAGAAGTAGGCGGCGGCGGCTGCAACGAAGGAGGCGGGCGAGGGTTTATTGCTAGAATGGGAGAGGATGGCCAATGTGCCACCGACCAGTGGGCTGGGGGGAGGAGTAAGCAGGCGCGTGCGCGTCCGTCGCTTGTACGCGCCGATGCAAATCCGGCTCAAGAATGGGCCGGGGATGGGCCGGGAGGCGGACGAAAAGCAGAGTGCATCCGTTTGGGTCGGTGCGTTGGGCCGACTTTTCTGTCCGCGCCGACTAAACAGACGCGCGCGGACGAAATGGATCGCTGTGTTGGAGTTGCTCTAAGCTCATCAACAAGTAGAACACATGCAAATGATAAAAAAAAAGTTTATGAATCTTGAAGCAATCGGGTCGCCGCATGCATGCGCCCTGCCCTTCGTTTTTTTCTCTTCAAATTGTCGTAGTATTTGTACTAATTTCACAAAGCATAGGAAGTGGAGTACTGAAGGTACATCCGCACATGAGCTAGCTGCACTGCAGCACTTCTCACGCCCAAAAACTAATATATGGGCGGTCGAGCTGGACGAGACTTGCCTGCTTCCCGTGTGTGTGCCCATCTGTGCTCCCGCATATGTGGCATGATTTGATTGGAACAAAATAAGACTCGGTCCCACCCCCTTAAAATCAGGGGGGAGATGATTAGATTAAAAAGGGAAAAGGAAAAAAGACAACCGTAGGATGAAGTGGGAGCACGGATGGGAGCACGGGAAGGGAGAAGGCAAGCCGGATCCAGTCGAGCTAGTCGTCCTGGGATGTTTTATGTGGGGCCCACCCTAGAACGTTAGAGAGAAAGAGAGAGGGGGAGGAAGGGAGGCAGGTCAAAGGGAATTGTGCAGAATCTCCGGAGCATTCCATTCTCCAAAATGTTCCTCGAAGTGTATGATTTTAATTGTTGGTTACGAGTATAACCAACCAAGCTGTCATTGACCTCATCATAGAACTTGGCAAGCATAGAATCCAAGTAAGCGTAGGAGTATCTTTATATCAAGGCACACTCTGTGGAACTTCTTCAATTCTCTTATTGCATGCATCTCGAGGTACAATTAGGGTGAGAAATGAATTCTATGCGTTGAATTTATGCTGGTCCGTATTGGCGAGTCGGTGTCAGCAATCTGACCAGCGTAGAGGGGTGCCTGGTGTGTTCTCTGACAACAAATATTGTATTTTTTGCGGGAAATACTACTATATTTATTGAACACTGCAGCATTAGTAAAATATGTGTCGTTTGACATTAGCAAACAAGGAGAATATTTTGCGTGCTACTTGATCAAGCCCTCCTTGATACGGCTGCATGCGAATGTCTTGGTCGGATAAAACTAATGCCGGGGGTCATAGGGCTGCTGTCAAACTAATCGCAAACAATCTAATCCAAGTGAGCACTGGAGGACACTCCTTTGGTCTCACTTTACTCCGCGAAGCCAGGGGAGGGGTCACGTGACGACATCGTGAGGCTCCGGCCGGGAATCTTGCTTCCATCCGTCCATCCAACCATGCGCATCTCTCTCATTCTTCTACCCTGCTTCTTCTCCTCCTGTCAGAGTTTTACTCTATTTTTCACTTCCTCCTTTACCAAATCCCTAGGTTTTGACCTCTCTCATCAATCACAGCGGCATCATTGCCCAATTATTTTCGCACCGTCCGTGCGGGCGGGCGGGCGTGCGTGCGTGGTCGCCGCAGCATCTGGCTGGCCAGGTACGGCTATGGAAGCTGCCACACGATTGGCTGCGTCGTGCTTCCCCTGCTGCTGCACCCATGAAGGGTACACGCACCCTGCGACGAACAGTATAAATGTAAATTCAAAACACAATGCAAGATTAGGGGTGACTCGAGAAACTAACATTGGACAAAGAGTGCTCAGGTAACAGGCCGCTATCTTGGATGGCTCTATACTGTTCGTCGTTCTCGTGCAAGCCAAAGTTAGTTGGTCAGTATTGCACTGGAAAGTTCGTGGGAGCGCGATGCATGCACACTCTAGGGAACATTCTTAATTATTGCCATCTTGCTGTGAGTACAAACTTGCCATTCATCCAATACAACCGTATATCTTGGACCACTGAGGTTACAACCGTATATCTTGTTATATCTTGGCATTCTTAATTGTTGCATGGACAGCGTATTCTCGTTGTTGGTTGTCACTTTGACTTCCTCAAATGGTTATTTACTTGAGTAATATTAATTCGAGGTAGTGCTGGTGGGCATATGTATGCTTGTCTTTTTTAGGGACATATGTATGTTTTAGTTGTGTGCCCAATGCATGCATTTATTCATAACATTTCCAAGAGACCCGATGGTTGAAGATTAGTACTACCTCCGTCCTGGTTTATAGATCCCCTTTGTAGTTTGTGCCAAATTTTGACTAAAGATTTAACTAACAAAATGTTAATGCATGTCAAGAAAAATTATCTCATTGGATTCGTATTTCAACATAGCTTAAAAAAGTATAATGTTTGGTGACATGGGTGAACATTTTGTTAGTTTAATGTATGGTCAAAATTTGGCACGAAATGTATGGTCAAAATTTAGCTTGGAAAACCATTTTCAGCTCTTCGAACATCTCATATGCTCCGTGTTGCTCAAAACGCTTTTGGAGCCCCGGTTCTAAGCTGTAAAGCATGCCGCACTGAATGAGGGAGTAATCATCAGCACGAGACTGCCAAGCGTTCATGACGTCTTGGTTCTCTGGGATGGGAGCTTCACCTAGCGGTGCTTCTAAGACATAATCTTTCTTTGCAGCTATGAGGATGATCCTCAGGTTCCGGGATTAGTCCGTATAGTTGCTGTCATCATCTTTTAGCTTGGTTTTCTCTAGAAACGCGTTGAAGTTGAGGTGGACATGAGTGTTGGCCATTTGATCTACAAGACATAGTTGCAAAGGTTTTTAAACTAAGTTCATGATAATTAAGTTCATCTAATCAAATTATTTAATGAACTCCCACTCAGATTAGACATCCCTCTAGTCATCTAAGTGATACATGATCCAAGTCGACTAGGCCGTGTCCGATCATCAAGTGAGACGGACTAGTCATCATCGGTGAACATCTCCATGTTAATCGTATCTTTCATACGACTCATGTTCGACCTTTCGGTCTTTTGTGTTCCGAGGCCATGCATGTACATGCTAGGCTCGTCAAGTTAACCTAAGTGTTTTGCATGTGTAAATCTGTCTTACACCCGTTGTATGTGAATGTTAGAATCTATCACACCCGATCATCACGTGGTGCTTCGAAACGACAAACTTTCGCAACGGTGCAAAGTTAGGGGGAACACTTTCTTGAAATTATTAAGAGGGATCATCTTATTTACTACCGTCGTTCTAAGTAAACAAGATGCATAAACATAATGAACATCACATGCAATTAAAAAGGGACATGATATGGCCAATATCATATAGCTCCTTTGATCTCCATCTTCGGGGCTCCATGATCATCTTCGTCACCGGCATGACACCATGATCTCCATCATCGTGTCTCCATGAAGTTGCTCGCCAACTATTACTTCTACTACTATGGCTAACGGTTTAGCAATAAAGTAAAGTAATTACATGGTGTTAAATCATTGACACGCAGGTCATACAATAATTAAGACAACTCCTATGGCTCCTGCCGGTTGTCATACTCATCGACATGCAAGTCGTGATTCTTATTACAAGAACATGATCTCATACATCACATATATATCATTCATCATTCATCACAACTTTTTGGCCATATCACATCACAAACCATATGCTGCAAAAACAAGTTAGATGTCCTCTAATTGTTGTTGCATGTTTTACGTGGCTGCAATAGGGTTCTAGCAAGAACGTTTTCTTACCTACGTAAAAGACACAACGTGATTTGTCAACTTCTATTTACCCTTCATAAGGACCCTTTTCATCGAATCCGCTCCAACTAAAGTGGAAGAGACAGACACCCGCTAGCCACCTTATGCAACTAGTGCATGTCAGTCGGTGGAACATGTCTCACGTAAGCGTACGTGTAAGGTCGGTCCGGGCCGCTTCATCCCACAATACCGCTGAAGCAAAATAAGACTAGTAGTGGCAAGAAAGTTGACAACATCTACGCCCACAACAGATTTGTGTTCTACTCGTGCAAAGAGAACTACGCATAGACCTAGCTCATGATGCCACTGTTGGGGAACGTTGCAGAAAATAAAAAATTTCTACGCTTTCACCAAGATCAATCTATGAGTTCATCTAGCAACGAGAGAGAGGAGTGCATCTACATACCCTTGTAGATCATGAGCGGAAGCGTTCAAGAGAACGGGGTTGAGGGAGTCGTACTCGTCGTGATCCAAATCACCGGAGATCCTAGCGCCGAACGGACGGCACCTCCGTGTTCAACACACGTACGGTCAGGGAGACCTCTCCTCCTTCTTCATCCAGCAAGGGGGAAGGAGAGGTTGATGAAGATCCAGCAGCACGATGGCGTGGTGGTGGATGCAGCAGCGATCTCGGCAGGGCTTCGCCAAGCTTCTACGAGAGGGAGAGGTGTAGCAAGGGGAGAGGGAGGCGCCAAGAGCATGGGTGCGGCTGCCCTCCCTCCCCCCTCTTTATATAGGGCCCCTAGGGGGCGCCTACCCTAGGAGATGGGATCTCCAAGGGGGGGCGGCGGCCAAGGGGGTGGCTTGCCCCCCAAGGCAAGTGGAGGCGCCCCCACCCCTAGGGTTTCTAACCCTAGGCGCAGGGGGCCCAAGGGGGGCGCACAACCCCACCAGGGGCTGGTTCCCCTCCCACTTCAGCCCATGGGGCCCTCCGGGGTAGGTGGCCCCACCCGGTGGACCCCCGGGACCCTTCCGGTGGTCCCAATACAATACCGGTAACACCCGAAACTTTCCCGATGGCCGAAACCTGACTTCCTATATATAATTCTTTACCTCTGGACCATTACGGAACTCCTCGTGACGTCTGGGATCTCATTCGGGACTCCGAACAACTTTCAGTTTACTGCATACTCATATCTCTACAACCCTAGGGTCACCGAACCTTAAGTGTTTAGACCCTACGGGTTCAGGAGACATGCAGACATGACCGAGACGCCTCTCCGGTCAATAACCAATAGCGGGATCTGGATACCCATGTTGGCTCCCACATGCTCCTCGATGATCTCATCGGATGAACCACGATGTCGAGGATTCAATCAACCATGTATACAATTCCCTTTGTCAATCGGTACGTTACATGCCCGAGACTCGATCGTCGGTATCCCAATACCTCGTTTAATCTCGTTAACGGCAAGTCACTTTACTCGTACCATAATGCATGATCCTGTGACCAGACACTTGGTCACATTGAGCTCATTATGATGATGCATTACCGAGTGGGCCCAGAGATACCTCTCCGTCATACGGAGTGACAAATCCCAGTCTCGATTCGTGCCAACCCAACAGACACTTTCAGAGATACCCGTAGTGCACCTTTATAGTCACCCAGTTATGTTGTGACGTTTGGCACACCCAAAGCACTCCTACGGTATCCGGGAGTTGCACAATCTCATGGTCTTAGGAAATGATACTTGACATTTGGAAAAGCTCTAGCTAAACGAACTACACGATCTTTGAGCTATGCTTAGGATTGGGTCTTGTCCATCACATCATTCTCCTAATGATGTGATCCCGTTATCAATGACATCCAATGTCCATAGTCAGGAAACCATGACTATCTATTGATCAACGAGCTAGTTAACTAGAGGCTCACTAGGGACATGTTGTGGTCTATGTATTCACACGTGTATTACAATTTCCGGATAATACAATTATAGCATGAATAACAGACAATTATCATGAACAAAGAAATATAATAATAACCATTTTATTATTGCCTCTAGGGCATATTTCCAACACGTCCTCTCTTTGATCCCACGAGAAACCTCGCCAACAAGATGTCTCGGATCCTATTCACTCAAGGAATACGACTTTGGTGTGTCTAACATTTGGGGCCCTTAACTTGCTGGCCCACATGTCAACCACCCAAAGTGATATATTTTAAGTCACCCAGAAATGTTTATCCCTAGCAGCACCACGCAAAAAAAATCCTTGCTTCTCCATCTCTAGCAGCAGTCCCACATGGCCCAGGCGCCGGCCACGCCGGCCCTGATGTTGGCCATGATGACCAATGATCTTCACTAAAGTGCGCTCCATGTGTTAGGGTGATTGTTCATACGAGGGTAGGTTCTACACAATGTAGTTCTTCTCCTTGCACCAGCTCTCCCCTTCTACAACACAGGATGTGGTGAAGACCATCACCATTGACATGAACATTTTTATGATCCTACGCATTGTAGTTGAATTTATATCGTATACCGGTAGTGACCGTAATGTTCTTAATTGTAGCGGTCTGGAGGCAAGTTGGTCATCCGCAATGATGCTCTGTGCAGCTACTCCAAGGTCAAGGTTGTAGTAGATGCCAACAGCTCTAGGAAGTGTCGGGGGAGGCCAACGAAGGTTAGGCACTTTGATTAAGGCATAGATCCAACTCACTTCTGTGAGGTGCCTTTAGCACTTGATTTTGATTTGATGTCAATCCTCAATGACTTCCATAAGCACATGAGGACCGTCACACAGGAAATCATTCTGAGGAAGGACACCGGCAGCAATTGGAAGGTCAAGCTCCGGGATGACAACGGGAGACTTGCCATTGATCTAGGGCGGGCTGGCTTTACCATAGCTCACAAGCCACAGATCGGATACTTACCAACCTCCAAGGTCCTGACTGGGAATAGTTTTAGGGTCATTGTCCTTGACCTTTCCAGCACTGAAGTAGTAGTTAGGTTCGACCAGCATGACCCATCACTTGCCATGATCTAAGGATTGCAATCTTGTTTGTTGTTCTGTCGGTCTTGGCATGTATGTTGGCAATTATAAGTTAATGCAACAACATTATTGAACTCTAGTGCAAGTGGGAGACTGTTGGAAATATGCCCTAGAGGCAATAATAAAATGGTTATTATTATATTTCTTTGTTCATGATAATTGTCTGTTATTCATGCTATAATTGTATTATCCGGAAATCGTAATACATGTGTGAATACATAGACCACAACATGTCCCTAGTGAGACTCTAGTTGACTAGCTCGTTGATCAACAGATAGTCATGGTTTCCTGACTATGGACATTGGATGTCATTGATAACGGGATCACATCATTAGGAGAATGATGTGATGGACAAGACCCAATCCTAAGCATAGCTCAAAGATCGTGTAGTTCGTTTAGCTAGAGCTTTTCCAAATATCAAATATCATTTCCTTAGACCATGAGATTGTGCAACTCCCGGATACCGTAGGAGTGCTTTGGGTGTGCCAAACGTCACAACGTAACTGGGTGACTATAAAGGAGCACTACTGGTATCTCCGAAAGTGTATGTTGGGTTGGCACGAATCGAGACTGGGATTTGTCACTCCGTATGACGGAGAGTTATCTCTGGGCCCACTCGGTAATGCATCATCATAATGAGCTCAATATGACCAAGTGTCTGGTCACGGGATCATGCATTACGGTACGAGTAAAGTGACTTGCCGGTAACGAGATTAAACGAGGTATTCGGATACCGATGATCGAGTCTCGGGCATGTAACTTACCGATTGACAAAGGGAATTGTATACATGGTTGATTGAATCCTCGACATCGTGGTTCATCCAATGAGATCATCAAGGAGCATGTGGGAGCCAACATGGGTATCCAGATCCCGCTGTTGGTTATTGACCGGATAGGCGTCTCGGTCATGTCTGCATGTCTCCCGAACCCGTAGGGTCTACACACTTAAGGTTCGGTGACGCTAGGGCTGTAGAGATATGAGTATGCAGTAAACCGAAAGTTGTTCAGAGTCCCGGATGAGATCCCGGACATCACGAGGAGTTCTGGAATGGTCCGGAGGTAAAGAATTATATATAGGAAGTCAGGTTTCGGCCATCAGGAAAGTTTCGGGTGTTACCGGTATTGTACCGGGACCACCGGAAGGGCCCCGGGGGTCCACCGGGTGGGGCCACTGACCATTTGATCTCATTTCCACTTCAATGTCTTACCACACCTTTATTAACCATTTGTAAGAATGAGTGAATTAAAATCACAAATTATATGTAATATTATTTAATTATCATTCTCTTCAACCATATAGGAGGAAAACTGGAAAAAATACTAAGCTATTGTCAAATATGCAGACAACCCACTATTTTTTTTACTAAAGTTCCAATTAGTTCTAAACACAAGTTTAAAAATATACCGACCAAAATTTGAGTTACCTAAGAAAATCTTTAAAAATTCCATTAGTCCTACACATACATATTGGACGAACTGGGAAATTTTCAACTTAGTTGGCCCATTCGTTTTCAACTTTGACCACTGATCTAAGCGAAAATCTGACCAAGACATATTTTATTTAGAAAATTAAATTCATCGAAGGTAAATCTTTAGCACAAGTATTCGACCATTTTTGAACTACATTGTTCGCCAAAACACAACATCAGGTCTGAGAACATTGTTCATAATATAAATTGTATGCGATGTGATTATCTATGGGAGAAATGGCACGACTGGGAAATGTTTTGCTAAATTAAGTTCTTAAATATCATTGTTTGATGATCCAAATACAATGAACTAATAGTAAACAAAACATAATTAATTGAACTACACAATTTAATTATAAAAGCTAACTATCTTACTTGCACCAGCAACCCAAAACGGTGGACGCCACCTATTACTGCCGCTAGCGGAGAGGGTTCTTGTCGATCTTGGGAGAGGTGACCCAACCGACCATGACCTACCAAGATTCGGCGTGGTCACGTTCGGAAGCACGCGTCCCTGCTTTCTCCTCCAATCTTCCGGCTTCCACCGCTCTGTTCATGTCCAAGTCTGACAATACGCCATAGGTGACGACCTTGGTGGTTCAGCCTTATTCCTTGCTTTTATGCGCTAACGACGCATTGAGACGACATCGCATTGTCAGGTGCATTAGAGGAAGAGGAGAGGAGAGGGCGGATCGCAGTGGGTGAGATGAGAGAATGACGCTAGCAGTGCGTGTGCCTTTTATAGTGTCGGAGACGGCCGGTGTATACATGGAACTAGCATGGTGTCGCGTGTGTGGAGGACTCAAGCAGTGTCAGGGACCATCGCGCTTCATCCGAAACCGCTTAGCGGCTTCAGAAAGCACTGCACGACGCCTCCGACCTCGCGACACCTCCCCAGGGCACCACCAGGGGGCGATCTCAGGCACTGTCAACAGCCAACCACGACGCAGCCTCCTCTCCATCACTGCCGCTGCATAGGCCACCCCGAAGGGGCGGGGTGCTAGATGCGGCGGTGACCCTCATGGATTGGCTAGGGCGAATCCGCTGAGGAGCATGCGCGCAACGGCCTGGGTGACGCCCCTGGTCGTGCGGTGGCAGTACCATCCCCATGGCTACCAAGAACCGGCGGGTTCTTAGGCGATGGTGAGCATGGTGGCGGCCGTGGATCTCGATCCCACCCAGATTCGTCGTCGGTTCTTCACATGGATGGCCCGCGACGCGATGAGGAGCCCGGTAAGGGAATAGCGGATCTCCGCCCAAGTACCGACAATGGCATATGTCTTCATGGCGAAGCTCCGCGTGGTTCCAGCCAGCCATGAGATCATTACGATGTGACTTCCGATGAAAATCATGCCTGACTGCAGTCTGGTCAGACGATGGTGGCATCTCTGACGTCGTTTCCCTCCCAAGGCACTGTTGTTGCAAGTCACGTCAACTCAATCAAGATGATCAGTGGGAAAGCCTAGATCTGGGTCTACCGGATCGGACGATGACGGTGCCTTCAGTGTCCTTCTTCCTCCTGGGGGCGTTTTGGAGCAAGTGCTGGTTGGAGGGGACAAGAGGAGGAGTGGTGTTATATCTACCGCAAGGCCGAAGGCGGGTCATGACAGCATTGCGTAGCGGAGTTTCGCCAATGGGCACGTGTGGATGGATACATGCAGGATGGTGGTGTTGTCTGGCATCGCGGTGACGTCGGCGGCAGTATGGCCTGACGAGGTGAATATGTTGATCACTCCTGAAGGTGGGACGACAGAAGATGGCGGCAGCTTATCCTAGAGCATTCGCATGCGGTGCACGTGAAGGATCTAGCTAGAACCGTTGGTTCTCTCGGTCTGCCAGCAGGCGGATGGCGGCAACTGATCCTAGAGCGTGCGCATGCGGTGCGCGCAGAAGGTATAGCTAGAACCATTGGTTCTCTTGGTCTACCAGCGGGCGGCTTGATGAGGCTACAAGAATAGATGTAGTGTGTTGATATGCAGTCAGGGCATGTTATCAAGATTGTAGGTGTAGCTACAATGGTTGTCAAGAAGGTGACTACAGATTGATCCATGTATTTGTTTTTGTTGGGTTTTGTGTCATAATATAATAAAATGAATATATGCATCGGTTTTTTTTAGAGGCCGGGTATTCCTTCTTAAGAAAAACAATGAAAGCACCACGCGCGGGCGCCGACTAGTCACAGCCGCTGTTCCGAGTGGAACGGTATACAGAGCATGTACGCCATTAATCTGACTAGTGAATTTTAGAGGGCCCCACACCGGTGGCATAGTCAAGCGAGTCTTCTCTTCCTGTGGTTGACTTGGCGAAATGTGGGTCCCAAATGGAAGGCGGCCCATAGACGATGGAGAACTAATGGCAACTCACGGAGACCAAAGTGCAGGGCTATACAACTAATTTGTTCGCAAGAGATAGTGGCACAGACTGAAATAATGGAGTTTAAGCGGCGGCAAGACTCGGATGTCCAATTTCAATAGCGGTGCAGAACGAAAAATCCAAATAAAAATACTTGAAACAATCCTATATAGTGAGAGAGAGAGAATGAGATGGGGCGCAAGCCTCTTCGTATGTCATTATACCCATTTGTAAGTGCCAAGTAGAACGGGTGACGCCAGGGGCCCCCGAACCCTAGCACCGCAGGCCTCCTCTCGCGCCTCTCTCTGCCACCGCTGCTGCCAGCGAGGGCCGCGGTGGCGGCAGGCCCGGTGCCGAAGGCATCTGGGCGGGTGGATGCGGCGAGATCTCGTCGGAGGCGGCAGGGGTGGCCCTTCTCATGGGATCTGAAGGCGGCGGCTAGGGCGGCAATCCCTTGCCGTGCGGCGGTGGCCTAAGCGACATAAGCCGGCGGAGCGGAGGCCCTGAGATGGACGGTGGCGGTGGCAGCGCCCCATCAGACGGGGTGCCTGATCTGCGCGGTGATGGTGGCGGCGGCGACTGCGGATCCAACCCCGATCGGATCCGCCGTGGGGCGGCATTCAGCCGACCGGCGGCACGTGGAGGGACCGGTGAGTAGATGTCGGATCTCCGCCGGTTTACCGACATCGGCGTTCGTCTTCGTGGCGAGACTTCGCTCGGTTCCTGCCAACCGCGAGATCAGGACGACGTGGCTTCCGGTGAAAATCGCGCCTGACTGCAGTCATGGCGGACGATGGCGGCGTCTCGGACGTCGTTCCCTTCTCGAGGCATCGTCGTTGCAGGTCACGTCAACCTGATCGAAAGGTTCCGGGGGAAACCCTAGGTCTGGATCTACCAGATCGGATGATGGCGATGTTTCGCTGTCGTTCTCCCTTCTGGGGGCATCGTTTTGGAGCAAGTGTTGGCTGGAGGGGACAAGAGGAGGAGCGGCGTGATATCTGACACGTCGACAACGGCGGGTCTCAGCGACATGGAGCAGTGGGGTCTCGCCGGTGGGCGTGTGATGATGGACGAGCGCAGGATGGTGGCGTTGTCTGGCGTCGTGGTGGCGTCGACGGCAGCTAGACCGGGCAAGGTACATGCAACAGTACAACACTAAAGATGGATTGGTTGCAGGTGGCTGCGGCGGCCTCATACTAGGCAGGCGTCCTGGTTGAGGAGCACGCCGGACTGGTGGGTGCCCATACCCGGCAGGCGTCCTGGTTGGGACCTCAGGTCTTAGATGTTAGGTTTGGCAGCGATGTCTGTTTGGTATTAGGACTAGTCTATCAGCGCCCCTTCATCAACTGGATAGGAGTAGCAACATATATTGTTTAGACGGTAGCTTTAGTCTTATTGTTGTATGACTTTGTAAGGTTTTGCGTTAATAATTAATAAAATGGCTGTATGCATCGTCCAGATGCAGAGGCCGGGGGTCTTCCTCCTTTTCTAAAAAAAAGTAGAACGGGTGAGACCGAAGCATGTGTTAATCTAAAAAGAACTATAATTATGTATAACTCGACCCACGAAACTTTGGTTTTTTTACCATTACCTCTTTTTTTACGACTGTTGTAGCATTATTTGTTGTTGTAGTATGTGAAGTTGAAGGGCAGAAAGGTCACAGAGTTTGCACATGATGGAAGCATGGACTTAATCAGTGGCAGCTGGTTATTACTTTGTGTAGCTCAATTTTGTTTTTGAAGTCGGCCCCGGAGCTCAAAATTAGGGTGTTGTTGCACTTTGCTCGTTTAATTATTGATAATGTTTTCTGGCTTGAACATATTTTAAGTGTGTTAGGTGCTTTCCACTTAAAAATACGTTCTCAAACAAGAGAGACAAAAGAACATATATACGAGCCAACATACCTTGAACCACCTTAAAAGAAGAATGCACTGTTTCGTGGAGGACTCGTTCGCTGTTTGATTAGTTCCATTGCGCAAATGCCATCACACGCTGTAGGTTCGATGGATCTTTTAACGAAAGAGACAATCAATAGGAAAGCCCCATCTTTTCTTTAATTCCAGCTAGCTAGCTAGCAGTAGCTACTCGATGAGTCCATGTCAACAAATTGATCAGAGTACTATTGCACCGTCAAATCAGATGGGGCTAGCAGAGGCTCGATAGTACAGGTCTTGAACAGTGAAGAGTTAAAAGGTTATTGCCTTGAGTTAGACCGGACGAACATGTCAATACATGCTTCATGGCCACGTGCTTCTTATTCTCACTACCGTTTAAATGCCCTTAATTCCACAATCAAATGTTTGCAGGTACAGATGCACAAGAGCTAACCAATAAAGACTTTCGCCCCCTTTTATAAATAAAAAAAACAGCCACAAACACAACCAAGATCCAACAAGATACAAACGCAACACATGCCACAATAGAGTACACAAATAAGAAGTACTACACAAACAGTGATATTGCACAAAAATATGTTTGCAAATTCATCTTCAATGACTCTATATGCATATTTCTCTGCATGTAGAGATCAGTTAATGCAAAGGTCATGAATGTTGCCTTTTTCAAAAACTAGATGATACCCCACATGTTGTTGCAGGAATCTATTGCAATATATTTCAATGTGATTTGGTTGTATGAAATATGAATTATTAAATTAATAATATATGAACCAAAACTAAAAATACATATTCCATATTGTATTTGATTATTATCTCGTTAAAAATATTTGTTGAATATAAGTGGCAAGATATAAATATATAACAGAATTTTTTTCACACGCATGTTGAGTGGGCCCTTAATGAGGTGGCATGTGTGGTAAGATGGGTTGTGCATTTTGTGATAAATAGAAATAGTGAAGATCAACTAACAATGAAAACAATCCCATGGATGTTGAGGCGGGCCTTACATGAGGTGGCATGTGTGCATGTGAAGATAAAAGAGATAGCGGTGATCAACTATTTAATTAGGTATATAGGATATAACAAAACCCTACTATCTATTCAATAGTATTTGTGGTATTATTTTTTAAGTTCCAACACTCACTCATGTTTTGATACTACACATGCACTTTTATTTCGTTGAACCATAAATTATAAGAGCGATCCACAATTTACCATTTTCGCTTGACGTATGCATTCCATTGATTTCTGCCTTTCTTACATGCATCTTCATACTCCCTTCGTTCCAAAATAAGTGCCCTGACTTTAGTTCAAATCATATATCTTTATTATAGATCTCCTCTACTAAATTACTATTTTTCAGAAAACATGAACGGGCCTTCCTGAGGGTGCATTAATGCATGACTCAGAAAACTAGCTTTGCTAGCCTGTGCACAATCACGACGAACAGTATGAGACAGATATCCCACAGGCTGTATGCATGGAACTCACACTGTAGCAACCATATGTGCACCAGTATTTCTGTGTTCAATGTAGTAGCAACTGTTGCAACCGGTATGCTGCTGCAGCCAGCAAGCATGGAGATCTACACATCACAAGGCAATGCATGCAGCATGTTGGGGATCGATCGATTGATCGACCGCTCCAATGCATTGCAAGCATGTAGTGCATGCAGCATGCAGGGCCTTTTAAGATGATCGATAGGATATGTAGGATGTACATGCAGGAAGCGCTGGCTCTAAACATGTCATAAATATGAGCCTGCCTGCATGCATGCACGCACGCACTGTGGGTGACAAACACAGGCTACGAAGTACCCACCTCGATCATAGATTCATATCATGTCATTTCATAAATATATTTTTCTCTCATGGTTTCAATTTCGTACACGACCACAGACCGAAATGCTGGGCTGTTGTTTGTGTGGGTAACTAGAACAAAAATATTTAGCCACCCAGCCTTTAATTTTCTTGCTTGTTTTGGTAAGCTTATTGAAATAGAGGAAAATTAATATGATAATGTATAAAATTGACTTATGTTAGATAATTTGAGAACTTACACTTGCCATTTCAAGAAAATCCGCAAAAACGTTCATCTTCACATTATATACATCCATATAATTTGGTCATTTTCAGGTTGTGTCAAGTAATCACATCCTTTCGCTTGTTGGATCGATCTGACATAACACTACCAATTCACAACTCACTAGTTCCGAGACGCTTGTCCAAAATGGGTCAAATGATTTTCAAACATTTTCATTACAATCACGGTTTAAGCATTGAAATTACTTGATATACAAATGGTTCTATAAAATAAACGTTGGTGTTCCAAAGAAACTTGTGGAATAACCATAATCAGTGGTGGCTTATTAGAAAAAGGCTTGAGATAAACTGTCTTCCAGGAAGCATTTGGAATGTCCGGCAATCCATGATGGGCAACCTGGAACCACCTCGCTCTGCAGTCTGCACAAGGATAGCTTCTTTAGGTTTCCGACGTTTACTACAATACGGACGGGCCAGATCCACCCACGACCTCTACTACGTCCATGTTACTACTAGCTGAAGAACGGCAAGAAAAATTTGCACCTTGGATACAGGCTTTAGAGACAAGCTGGTGTTACATTCCCAATGTGTGTGCACTGCTTTGATAGATGTAGCCTTGGGGTTTGGGGACATATGCTTCATGGGGTGTAGGATGCGAGTCAACTTGTGGCCTCATGCATGCGTGTTTGTGTGTGTTTTGGGCATGTGGGGATGGCATAATAATCTCAGACAGGGTTGTCACTGGATTGGACGGAATATCTCGGGAAGAACATGCAAAGGGGCATTAGAAGATTTAGAAGGGGGCTTGGCTTTTGTGCAGTAGGAGTACGTAGTACCTTCTTATTGTAATCTCTGTGATTTGTTCCGTTGATTAATCAAGTGGCAAACGGTACGTGTGTAGGGTATAAGAAACAAACATCTCTCAGTTCGTAACTTTTTATTTTTTAAGTGGTTCTCTTGGTGGAAATAGAAAGTACATATACGTGTCATGTTCATCCTTTTCGTTTCTCTAGAAACAAGTACAAATGTAGATGTTCACGTACACACATACACTCATCCAGAAAAACAAGAAACATAATTAGACATTTTAAAAAACAGATTTGCTATTTCACATCTAGATGTGAAATAGTTATCTCACATCTAACTCAAGAACCGTTGGATCTTCTTTGTCTTTAATATTCGTGCAATTGTGCCGCTCGCGTGCTAGCTCGTGTGGCGTTGTCGGGCGCGACGGACCGCATCCGCGGCCATGCGAGTGGGAGGCGGGCTGCTTGTTTGTTTTTTCCTTTTCGTGATTTTTTGGCTGGTGGGCCATTTTACTTTGTCTCGGTTGTGGGCTGTTGCCTCACATTTCTCTCAGCACCCGTTTTGTTTGTTCTATCGTGAGGGCAGGGGGCTGCTCCCATTCCTTTGGTCAGTCCACACCATTTCCTCTCCGAAGGGGTTCCAGGCGACGGCGTTGTCGAGAGTGAGAAGGAAGGAGAGACCCCCGCAGCGAAGTGAGAAGGGAGGAGAGACGCCCGCACTGAAGTGAGTAATTTCCCCTCCCTATTTGTGTTCCTGTTTTTTTGTTCTTCTTTTGTGTATCCATCGATCTAGGGTTTGCCCCAATCGACAAATCTTGTGTAGGGATTCAGTGGGCCGGTAGTTTTTTTTCTAGAGATTCAGTGGGTGGTAGGTCCGGGAGTTGATACATGTTCTAGTGTTTGCCCCAAGTCAAACAGAGAGATTCAGTGGGGGTGAGCGTTTTTAGTTCAGTTGCCGCATTTAGACAGTGGGGATTTTTTTTCTTAGTAGTGGGGATGGGGGATGGGTGGGGGATTAGTATAGGGTTTTTCTTGTGTGCTATGCGACCAGTGATGACTTTTTTTGTGTGTTTTTGTGATTGTGTGAGAGTGTTTAACAGACAGGGGAGATCCATTATGTGTGATTCAGTTTGTATCTCTGAAGCTAAGTTGTGCCCGATCCATCCTGCGTGATGTTTGTTTGTTGTGTACAAAATCCAGAGCATCTCACTCTATGTGTATTCATGTGAGTTGTAATAGCAGGAGAAATTCTCAGATATTTACTAGATGTGTTTGTAGTAATACGAGTCTAAATCGTTGTGAAGATAGTGGTAAGTTGTTTTGCAATGTTTCTTTTTGTGGATGCATGCCTAGGTAGGCTGACAGCGGTAGTAGGCACATGTTGGTGATTTCTCATATAATCTCTACTCCTAATGGAGCAGTTGGTAGTCTCGCTTCCAGGTTTTTTTCGTCCCACACTTTCGTCCGGTTTTTTTCCGTAGGTTAACCGTCGTAGATTTTTTTCGATGATGATTTCTTATTCACCGGTTTATTTACCCCTCAGCTCTTTCCTT
Source organism: Triticum aestivum (assembly GCF_018294505.1). Lineage (NCBI taxonomy): Eukaryota > Viridiplantae > Streptophyta > Magnoliopsida > Poales > Poaceae > Triticum > Triticum aestivum. Next base: position 369,588,250 of record NC_057807.1, read on the forward strand.
GCAAATCAGGACTTTCCAAACGTGCACGCAATCACGGATCTAAATTTACTAACTTATCCAAATCAACCGATACCTTCCATTATTGCAAATTTCTTTAGGAAACAAATAATAGATTTTAAGGAAACAAATAAAAGATTTTAAAGACACATCATACTTTACTAATAATCACTAAAAATCAAATCTAAATTAATTAACCTTACCTTAAATCACTCAATCACTTTAATTAGAAAACATTTTCTTTCCTAACTGCACCTCGCTTAGTGTGCACATAACAATCCGAAGTAATTAGAGTCACATGATTGAATCCATTTATTTAGAGCGACATGATTGCGTTCCGGGATGGAGGCCATGATTTCGTCGAGGTCGTTGCTGCCTCCTACACTCAGGGTGTGTCGCCGAGATCGAGGCGAGCATTAGGAGCTGTGGCCACCGCCATGGTCACCTCATCGCAGGGGATGGAGCACGCCGTCGGCCTACAGCTTGTGGAGATCAGCACTTTCCAAACGTGCACGCAATCACGGATTTAAATTTACTAACTTATCCAAATCAACCGATATCTTCCATTATTGCAAATTTCTTTAGGAAACAAATAATATATTTTAAGGAAACAAATAAAAGATTTTAAAGACGCATCGTACTTTACTAACAATCACTAAAAATCAAATCTAAACTAATTAACCTTACCTTAAATCACTCAATCACTTTAATTAGAGAACATTTTCTTTCCTAACTGCACCCCGCTTAGTGTGCACATAACAATCCGAAGTAATTAGAGTCACATGATTGAATCCATTTATTTAGAGCGACATGATTGCGTTCCGGGATGGAGGCCATGATTTCGTCGAGGTCGTTGCTGCCTCCTACACTCAGGGTGTGTCGCCAAGATCGAGGCGAGCATGAGGAGCTGTGGCCACCGCCATGGTCACCCCATCGCAGGGGATGGAGCACGCTGTCGGCCTACAGCTTGTGGAGATCACTGTTGCTCTTCAGGTCATGTGGTGACCGGATCTTGCCGATGTGTCCCTCCCCGACGACCTCCTCTTCGCCCGGTTGGCCGGCATGGATCTCGCCACTACTGCCCTCAACTTCTCTGCCTCGAGCTCGACGGTCAGCCACCATGGATCCCCCAACTGGAGGGTCACGTGAACCAGCCGTCCTCCCATGCTGCAGCGGCGAGAAGGTGACATGGCTCTCCGTACACGAAGAGTGGAGTGTGGAGTTCGGTCAAGTACTTATATACTTGGCCTCTACTGCTGATCCATGTACATGGAGAAAAACAGACAACCGCTCATTCATGCTTCGTTCCACTCCTTTGCGCTACATTACTGGAGGTGACATTTTCCTATCTCTCTATGTTGTAACAAGCCTGTTGCCTGCATAGTTAATGGATTTTTTATTTAAATTTATCGCTGCTTAGTGCTTTGTTGCAATTGTTCACGCAAGATTCTTATATATAATCTGAGCGTATGTAGGCATACTTAGCTTTGCTATTCCATTTCTTTTTGGCGCATAGAAATAAGAGTATTGTCCAGGTTAGGTATTCAATTGAGTATGGTATTTGGATTGCTATCAGAATGTCTTTTCTATGCATGTGATTTCTCACATCTGGTTATAATATTTGTGAAGACATGCATTGCACGTGCACTTGGAAGCGGGCCCGTGGCCCGCGCTGGACGGCGCCGACGCCGACCCGAGCCACCTCGTCCGCGTATTCTTGGAGCAGTGGCTGGTCGATTTACATGAAATTAATTCCCTCAGTTCTGGTGGCAAATATAATACACATAATCCATATTGTTATGCACTAGCGTGTATGTGTGAAATAGATGGATTATGGTCCCGTACCCAATAAGATGGATATGTGTGTGTGTTAGAGAGAGAGAGGGGGATAGAGAGTGAGGAAGACGGAGGGAGAGTGTGTGTCTGTGTGTGTGTGAGGATTTGATGGTAAAAAAGGTCGCCAATGTCGTAATATTGAACTCTTAAAGTTAATGTGGCCCCGTTGCAACGCACGGGCGTTCTTCTAGTCCACAAAAAGTATCAGTTTGTTAGATTTGAATCTTCCCTATTTTTAATGGTGCATTTTCTGATGTACCAGAGTGATGTGTCTTGTGCAATTTTGCGTGCCTCGAATACAAAACTGCCTTCTATTCAAGTGTCTCTAGATCTGGTACAGCCAAAACAAGTAAGTGTTGTCCTCAAAAAAACAAGCAAGTGCTGAACTTTCTGTGCCTAGAATATAAACGTGTCCGGATTATTATTTTTCTAGTTACTAGTTGTATTGTATCTACTAATGGCCTCAAGTACATTAGAGGTGTTAGTAGTCCTGGTGGTAGTCAGAGTCAGCCAGGGAAAAAAAGGATAAGCTGAGTACAGTAAGTCATAGCAGAGGCAAGGGAGGTCACTTAGGTTTAGTGTAGTGTTGAAGTAGGCAAGTATATGTGTGCGTTGATGTAGGTTGAGTGTACTGTGTTGTCTGTAGTTCATGAAGTTTTCAGTGTTGTTGTTTGATGTAGTTCTAGAAGGCTTTTCAGTGTCGTGATTTTTTTGTACAAAAACATGATTGTAGTTCATGCCATGAGACTAGCCAGTATTTTTGCATCTGTCTTTTGTGTGTGAGCTGCTTGCTTGCTGTAACATTTCTTCCATACTAGGGGTCTACAATTTTGATTATCTGAGAGGATCAACTTCAGTTTTGAAATTAAGCAATTCGTTTTGCCGACAGTTTTGCCAGTCTTTTTTTAGTGTTCAACCAGCAGATTTACATGTTGTTTTGATGTATGTTCTTGATTTTTCCGCCGCTCATGCTTCATTTATAAATGGTTCTATTCTTTTCATTTTTGGGTCATTTTTTCTGACTGTTTTGAAATAGGATGAGTGGAGTTGTTTATATAGTTCTAGCAGATTTGTTGCTGATACTATAGTTTTTTATTAATAAAATCAGTGTAGTAATCTGTACACAAGCATGTTGTATTTCTTTTATAGTTGTTGGTCGACTTCACTTTTTAATTTTAGTGTTTTCATGGTAAGGGATGTTAGCATCCCCCCAAGAGTATGCTTTTATTTTTTATGTTTAATTGGGACAATTGTATTATGACACCACTTTTTTTCTTCTTTTGTTGCTTGACCAGGATGCCCGGTTTGCTTTTCGCATTGTCAGAGTGACAATGGTCAGAGCTTCGACATGTATCTTCGCAATGCTGACGAAACGTTCATAGTAAAGTTTCTGCCATGTTTTTCGTCCTTTTGCCCCTAGTGTTACAATCATTTTTTGGTTTGTTTTTTAATTTTCTTTTACCTGTCTTCGCGATGGCTTTTTTTTCTGGATGTTAAAGATGGTATGCACAATTGAATACTAGTTGTGTAATACACTCCTAGCTTTTTTGCTTATATTTTTTGGACCCTGTTTGCTTGTTAATAATCTCTAGTTTCTAGTTTCTAGTTTCTAGTTTTCGACAGTTTTGCCATAAGTACTTTTGACAGTTTTCCATAGTTACTAGTTACTGGTTTCAACAGTTTCATTAGTGTAAGCATCGGTATGAGCACCATCAGGTCTTGCTCTATGTTGATCTTTTTTTTTGCTATGATTCAAGATGGTGTGCCCAGTTTGTTTTTCTCATTGCGAGGTGGACAATGGTGAGAGCTTTGGCATGTTTTTCGTGATGCTGACAAAACCTTTGCAGTTAACTTTTTGTTTGATGCCACTTGCAAGTTGTCCCTCGACTTGCAACTGGGTCTTTTTGTTTGATGCCACTTGCAAGTCGACCCTCGACTTTGCAACTGGGTATTTTTGTTTGATGCCACTTGCAAGTCGACCCTCAACTTGCAACTGGGTTCCTTTATTTTTCATGCCACTTGCAAGTGGACCCTCGACTTGCAACTAGGTCCTTTTGTTTGATGTCACATGCAAGTCGACCCTCGACTTGCATCTGGGTCTTCTGTCTTCGTGCCACATGCAAGTCGAGTCTCGACTTGCAACTGGATCTCTTTGTTTGATGCCACTTGCAAGTTGAGCCTCGACTTGCAACTGGGGTCTTTTGTTTGATGCCACTTGCAAGTCGACCCTCGACTTGCAACTGGGTCTTCTTGTTTGATGCCAGTTGCAAGTCGACCCTCGACTTGTAACATGTTCCTTGTTTCATTCCACTTGCAAGTGGACCCTCGACGTGCAACTGGGTCTTTTCATTGATGCCACTTGCAAGTCGCCCCTCGACCTACAGCGAGGACTTCTGCTTTCATACCACTTGCAAGTGGACCCTTGACTTGCAACTAGGTCTTCTGTTTTCATGCCACCTGCAAATGGACCCTCGACTTGCAACTTTGTCTTCTTTTTTTATGCCACTTGCAAGTGGACCCTCAACTTTCAACTAGGTCTTTTTGTTTGATGCCATTTGCATGTGGACCCTTGACTTTGCAACTACAACTTTTTTATGCCCGCTTGCAAGTTGAGCCTCGACTTGCAACTGGGTCTTTTGTTTTTTGTGCCACTTGCAAGTGGGCACTCGACTAGCAACTGGGTCTTTTTTGTTTGATGCCACTTGCAAGTCGACCCTCAACTTGCAACTGGGTCTTCTTGTTTGATGCCGCTTGCAAGTCGATTGCAACTGGGTCTTTTATTTTTTATGCCAGTTGCAAGTGGACCATCGATTTTGCAAACGGGTTCCTTGTTTCATGCCACTTGCAAGTGGACCCTCGACTTGGAACTGGGTCTTCTGTTTTCATACCACTTGCAAGTGGACCCTTGACATGCAATTGGGTATTTTTACTGGATGCCACTTGCAAGTGGATCTTCGACTTGCAATTGTGTCTTCTATTTTTTTTGAAGACACTTGTAAGTGGACTCACGACTTGCAACCGGGTTTCTTTGTTTTTCATGCCACTTGCAAGTGGACCCTCGACTTGCAACCGCGTCTTCTATTTTTTGGATGCCACTTGCAAGTGGACCCTCGACTTGCAACTGGGTTCCTTTCTTTTTCATGCCACTTGCAAGTGGACCCTCAACTTGCAACCAAGTCTTATTTTTTTGATGCCATGCCACTTGCAAGTGGCCCCTCGATTTGCAACCGGGTTCCTTTGTTTTTCATGCCACTTGCAGGTGGACCCTTGACATGCAACTGGGTCTTCTGTTTTCGTACCACTTGCAAGTGGACCCTCGACTTGCAACTAGGCCTTTTTGTTTGATGCCACTTGCAAGTGGACCCTCAACTTGCAACCGAGTTCCTTTGTTTTTCATGCCACTTGCATGTGGACCCTCGACTTGCAACCAGGTCTTCTTTTTTTGATGCCACTTGCAAGTGGACCCTCGACTTTTAACCAGGTCTTCTATTTTCATGCCACTTGCAAGTGGACCCTCGAATTGCAACTACATCTTGTACTTTTTTTATGCCACTTACAAGTGGACCCTCGACTTGCAATCGAGTTTCTTTGTTTTTCATGCCACTTGCAAGTGGACCCTCGATTTGCAACCAGGTCTTATTTTTTTATGCCATGCCACTTGCAAGTGGCCCCTCGACTTGCAACCGGGTTCCTTTGTTTTTCATGCCACTTGCAAGTGGACCCTCGACTTGCAACTGGGTATTCTATTTTCGTACCACTTGTAAGTGGACCCTCGACTTGCAACTAGGTCTTTTTGTTTGATGCCACTTGCAAGTGGACCCTCGACTTGCAGCCGGGTTCCTTTGTTTTTCATGCCACTTGCAAGTGGACCCTCGACTTGCAACCAGGTGTTCTTTTTTATGCCACTTGCAAGTGGACCCTCGACTAGCACCGGGTTCCTTTGTTTTCCGTGCCACTTGCAAGTGGACCCTCGACTTGCAACCAGGTCTTCTTTTTTTGATGCCACTTGCAAGTGGACCCTCGACTTTCAACCGAGTCTTCTGTTTTCATGCCACTTGCAAGTGGACCCTCGACGCGCAACCGGGTTTTCTGTTTTGATGCCAGTTGCAAGTGGAGCCTCGAGGTGCAACCAGAATTGAATTGTTACTCACAACAGCCAGACGATTTGATGATGTTCCAAACTGATGGACCGGATAGGCGAATGAGTTAGTTGGAATCATCTGCGGAAAATTAGCTCCATTGCCTTGCATTTGAGAAAGCCTCGGGTCAAACACCATTCCAGGGTACTAGGAGCGCACATGCTGTGCGCTACGATCAAAACTTACAAGTAAGTTTATCTTTATTTCTGTCCTCAATCAGATTTTTCTAAGCTGGATTGTACCCGAGTACCAATGTAGTCGCCTGCATAGATACCTTCATTTGCTGCAAATGCAATGTTACAATGAATCAACACTTTTGTTAGAATATATATACAAAAAGTTTATGCTTGTGTTTTGTATGTGAAGACTGAAAGTTGTAGCTGATTTCTTTTATTTTGATTTTTCTGTCAACATGATACAACACACTGTGATTTATAGTTATCTAAGGAATTCTAACACAGTTGATTTTAGTTATTTCCAAATAAAATTCTCTCTTTTTTTAGTTGACAATGGAGTGTTCATTTACAGAATAAGCAATTTTTCCTATCAAGTTAAGTATGCTTTGTCATTTACTCCAGTCTGCAGATTTCTATGGATGGAACTATGAATGTGATTGCTTATGGCCATTTTTTTCATCGTGCATTTCCCCCATTCTGAATATAAATTCCCTTCTCAACAATGCAAGAGACAGTCCTTTTTTCAGACTTTATTGCCTGATCAGTTTATGAAACTAAATCAAATTTTCCTACCCTATAATGCACTGACTTGTACTTATTAATTGGCACAACACCAAAATTGTGTTTGTCTGCTCTTACACATATACTTTGTTTTTAGCCCTGTTTTTTTGATTGAGAGAACAAGACAACTATAATACACTGTGATTCTTTGTCAATACACTGTGACTCCCTCTGTTTGTAAAGTGCGAACAAAAGCTACATAAACCCTGTCTAGGTTTTATTTTCCCTGCCACCAAAACTCATTCTACAAGCAAGCAAGTGTTTTCTGCGGACAAACAAAGCCAGTCCTTTTCTTCTGTCAAACAAACAAACAGGCAAAAAAAGTCCAACAAACGAAGCCCAGGAGGCGGGGTAATTGGGCTGGGTGGGAGGGACAAAATAATACAAGCCAAAACATACAAACAAGTCCACGTGGAGGGGGGAAGCAAACAGTTTGTTTTGTTCGTCAACAAGGGCAGTTTCTAGAGATGACTTCACATTTAGATGTGAGATATTATCTCACATCTAGATGTGACATAGACAGACCCTTTAAAAGATATCCAACCTTTCATAACTGCTCCCTCTAGTTGTACTAATATCTTCTATATGTCTTCATTGTTGATTCTCTCTATTGGATTCGAGCTTGCACACTTTTTTCTTCTTCGATTCTGAATAATTCGACATTGCTTCGCATCTAGTCTCATATCTAGCCTCTATTCTAGCAACGAGTGCACAGGCATCTATCAAATTTCGTGCTATGAACCGATCAATGTAATGTTCTTCCGAATACCAAAACTTGCATCTATCTTATCACAAATTTGAGCAAACAATGAGCTACCGAAATTACGCCGAATCCGGTGAATAACCGAATCAAAACAAGCACATACCCTATCCTTTTTGCACTTGAAGAACACCCATCCGAGATGTTTCGGTGTAGTAGTAAAGTCGGCGCACCACCTGCCGCGGGCAATCGTCGCACTTTATGACTGGCAACGGTGAGCCGACGAGCCGATGGGCCAGCGCCGAGCCCGGGCGACGGTCTAGTGTGTCTTTGCCGGCGAACCGCTGACGGGAGAGAATTGAGCGGCCAGGCGGAATCAATACCTGCATGCGGCGCGGAGCGTTGTCGGGGCTATGCGGTCCGGTACCCGGCCAATCCATGGCAAGGCGCAGTTGTCGGCAGCCAAAAGCGCCAAATCTGGCGGCGACGTCAGCTGAGGGAGTCCTGGATTAAGGGGTCCTCGGACAGCCGCACTGTTGGGCTACGAAGATACAAGATAGAAGACTTCTTCCCGTGTCCGGATGGGACTCTCCTTGGCGTGGAAGGCAAGCTTGGCGATTCGGATATGTAGATTCCTTTCTTTGTAACCGACTTTGTGTAACCCTAGCCCCCTCCGATGTCTATATAAACCGGAGGGTTTAGTCCGTAGAGACAACAACAATCATAATCTCATAGGCTAGACTTCTAGGATTTAGCCATTAAGATCTCGTGGTAGATCAACTCTTGTAATACACATATCCATCAAGATCAATCAAGCAGGACGTAGGGTATTACCTCCATAAGAGGGTCCGAACCTGGGTAAACATCGTATCCCCCGTCTCTTGTTACCATCGACCTTAGACGCATAGTTCCTACCCTACATCCACCGGTTTTGACACCGACATTGGTGCTTTCATTGAGAGTTCTGCTATGACGCCGAAGATAGGATTGATGGCTCGCCTTGTTATCAAGGACAACATCACCTCCGGAGGAGCCCTGGCCTCAGGCCAAACCCTCTGGCTGGGCGGCTTCACTATGGCCGCCCGTCTGGCCGTCGGGCCGACGATGACTTCTCAGATCATCGAAAATCGCCTCCACATCAGTTTGGGATACTCCAAACAGATGGATCCGACGGAATTATCGTCTTTAAACGAACTCCTGAATCGCATTGCCGCCTTGGGAGTCACTATGGACTACGATCGGATTGGGCTTAAACCTGATCAGAGAGAAATTGAATCTCCACCGATCACCCATCAGATAGCGGTAGTGGAGGAGCAACACAACAACTCTTCCTCTGTATTAAGGACAAACTATGTTCGGATTTCCGAGCTCAGAGAGCCGGATACCCACCCTCGGGAAGGCGAGCCCATGGCCTCCGAACCAAGAGTCGGACTCTGGGTCTGAAAAATTGGTTGATATCCCGGAGCCCGAACTATTAAGCTCGGAAGTTTCTCAAACTCCGGATCCCAGATTCGGTCAGGGTTCGGACTTAAATCCACCCAGCCACCCAGATAAACGCGATCTTATCCACATCAGACAACAGTCTCAAGAAACGGTCCATCACTTTTCGGCCAGATTCCTCCTTGTCAAAGACAGGATCAAAGACTGCCGCGATGAAGACACAATCTCATTATTCTGCAAAAATTACACGGACGAGGGAAACCTCAATACCATCAACCGCCGTCGCGTATCACACTTCGTTGACTTGGCAGCCATAGTACAAAAGTACTGCGCAATGGAAAGCGCCTAGCAAACTCAGGCGGCTTCCTAGGAGCCACCGGTTCCCACTCAACCCCTCGTCCGGATAAAAAGGATCACTAGTAGAAAAGGGGGCAATGGTCCAGGCCGGGTCAGCCCATTAGTCCCGGTTCAATCCAGAATTGGGACCAATGGGGGCATTGGACCCGGTTCGTGAGCCCCGGGGGCCGGCCGGGCCACGTGGGCCATTGGTCCCGGTTCGTCTAGACCTTTTGGTCCCGGTTGGAGGGACGAACCGGGACCAATGTGCCTTGGTCCTGGCCCACCACCATTGGTACCGGTTGGTGGCCTGAACCGGGACCAAAGGCTTCCCTTTAGTCCCGGTTCAAGCCACAAATCGGGACCAATTAATTGCCTATATATACCCCTCGCCCGCGAGCAGAGCACTCTCACTGCTCTGTTTTTCGTGGCTGGCGAGGAGAGAGCTTTGTGGTGCTCTAGCTCACCTCCTATGCACATGAGGTGTTCGACGGAATGCCCGAGGCACACTACTTAACCTTTCTCCTCTCCAAGCTCGACCTCCAAGCTCCATTTTCCTCAATATTTGTCTAGGTTTAGCGGTCAGTCACGTCCCGTCCCCGTCTTCACCGCCATCGATCGCCCGCGCCGATCTCGTCGCCGGCACCACCGTGGTGAGCCTCTTGTTCTTATTTTCTTTCTGAAAGGAAAAATATATTCTTACTTGTATGTTTATATAGATACTTGTATAATTTTCTTACTTTTATTATTGTATCTTATATAGTGCGATGGTTTTGGTATCCGCCCCCGTCGGTCCTCGTCCTGTCTATGATTCGGATGTGGTATATATTATCTTTTCATAACTATTGGTTCATCTATTGTTTATGACAATTATGCCGACCAACGTGACATAGATTTTATTTATCTAGGAGGTTATTGAACAAGAAATTTCAACCGACCCTATTGTCAAGAGGTTAAATTTTGTTGAAGAAGAAAACAATTTCTTGAAGGAAAAAATTAGAAAAATTGAGGAGGAGAAGATGATATTGGAGTTGCATGTTGCGGATGTCGTGGATGATCATAAGATCAAGATGGATGCAATGCGCTTGAAGATTAGAAAGATTAGAAATATGCCATTCATACCGAGGCTTGGTATCATTATGCCATTGGATCAGTTGTTACATTGGTTGCAATTATGATTGCATTTGTTTTCGCATTGAAATGTTTTACATAGTTCCAATGTATGGTTTAATTAATTTAGATGCTCTGTAGAGCTTTATGTTGTTAGATAAGAACTATGTATGTACTTTGGTTTTAATGTGATGATGAACTTCTATTAATTTGGTTACTTAATTATCTATTCATGATGTTCTGTAATGATTTTTGACACACTTAATTATATATAATACATGCAGACGAACCGGCAATGGATGTACGGTTCAGGACACACCTCCGAGTACATTAAGGGCGTGCATGAATTTCTCGAAGTGGCTGAGGCAAACAAGCAGAATGGTTTTATGTGTTGTCCATGCCCTATATGTGGGAATACGAAGTCTTACTCTGACCGGAAAATCCTTCACACCCACCTGCTTTACAAGGGTTTCATGCCACACTATAATGTTTCGACGAGGCACGGAGAAATAGGGGTTATGATGGAAGACGTCGAAGAAGAAAAGTACGATGACAACTATGTGCCCCTTGAATACGGTGATGCTACTGAGGATCAAGAGGAACCAGACGATGTGCACGATGATGCTGCAACAGGCGAAGCTGCTGAAGATCAAGAGGAACCAGACGATGTGCCCGATGATGATGATCTCCGCCGGGTCATTGTCGATGCAAGGACGCAATGCGAAAGTCAAAAGGAGAAGCTGAAGTTCGATCGCATGTTAGAGGACCACAAAAAATGGTTGTACCCCAATTGCGAAGATGGCAACACAAAGCTCAGTACCGTACTAGAATTGCTGCAGTGGAAGGCAGAGAATGCTGTGCCTGACAAAGGATTTGAGAAGCTACTGGAAATATTGAAGAAGAAGCTTCCAAAGGATAACGGATTGCCCGACAGTACATACGCAACAAAGAAGGTCGTATGCCCTCTAGGATTGGAGGTGCAGAAGATACATGCATGCCCTAATGACTGCATCATGCTGCAAAGAAGAAGCTTCACCATCGCACGGGGTCAGGTGGCTACCTCAAAGCCCGGCCTAAGTGGTCCAAGGCTAAGAATGACCTGCTTGAAAAAGGGATCGAACCAGAGACAATGAGATGGCCAGACCGTTGCCGGACTTGGTTCTTCGGGGCTGGCGGAACCTTGGACCCTGTATCAGGGATGTGCCGTTGGACGGACGAGCAACTGGAAATACCAGTCAAGAACCTTCGACACTATATCAATGCAGCGCAGAAAGGGACGTTCGTACCCGACAGGGAGAAGGACGAGCTCACAATGGCCCTCGGGAATCCTGAGCACCCTGGACGGACACGAGGCACGCCAGGCTCCATTCCATGGAAGGTTGGTTTTCCGGACGCAGGGGGTTACAAAACCCACGAGAGGAGGAAGAAACTGGAGTAGGGACAACTGCAGGCGCTGCACGAAAGGGTAATGGGGCTAGAGGAACGAGAAGAGGAACGAGAAGCAGCAGATCGCAGCAAACGACCTGCCGAAGCTTCCCCCGAAGCTACCCCGCCATCTCAGCGGAGAAGCAGCATGACTTCCACCGAGCTGCTTCAGCTGGAGCATGTCTTGACGGCTCCTGCCAGCTTTCCCATGGATGCTACCACGGAGTCTCAACATTGCCACATTATGGCGCGATGGATGAATTTGAAGGTCAAGGCGGCTGTTGGCTCTGTTTATCCTAGTGGATCCGGAGCAACTTATCACTGCCGGCCGATTCCAGAAGGATATGCTAAGGTGATGGTGGATGATATAACGGACGGATTTGAGGAGCTCGTGCTTGACCACCCTACCGGTGAAGGGGAGACTAGGCTGGGTTCTGCTCTGAAGACTCCATGCCTATGGCGGAAGGAGCTCATCAACCTTCCGAACTGGACGCCTCTGCCTCCTCCTCCTCCTCCGGCGAGTTAGGGCACTCCGCCTCCTCCACCGCCTCCTCCTCCGGCGAGTGACGATCAGGGCATGCGTGGCGGCACTCCGCCTCCTTCTCCGGCGCGTGGCGGCACTCCGCCTCCTTCTCCGCCTGCGCCGGCGCTCCCGAGCAGCCAGCAGCCTCCTCCTTCTCCGCCTCGCCAGCAAGGGAGGAAGAGACCCGCCGCCACCCCGACTGCTCCGGCGTGTCGTACTCCTTCTCCTCCGCCTCGTAAGCACGCATGAAAGAAGACATACGCCGCAGCCGCTCCGTCTGCTCCGGCGTCTAGCAGCACAACCAGAGGCGGCAGGCAATACAGATACGGTCCACCTCTCAAGCCTCTAGAGAAGTTACCGTACGAGAGGACCGAGGAGGAAAACGATACGATTGTGCGGACCCACGTGAAGGAGTTCTTTGAAGGGGTGAAAGCAAAGAGACATCCACCTCCGGAGGAGAAGGTAGATCCGGTGAAAGCAAAGCGCACTATCGATGCCCTGAGGAAACCACCAAAGTCTCCGCCGAGAACCAACTATGAGCGCATTACTGAATAGACATATCTCCAAGCCCAGCGGTCGGGAACTACTGTCAGTGCTAAAAGGTTAAAAGAACGAGCAAAGGGGAAAAAATTGCCCAGCTCGGCGAACAAGCACAGCAATCGTGCCCCCTCTCAATGTGTCTAATGCTCCGGGGACGGTGGCCGGTTATGGCAATCTTGCAAATTACCTGCCTGACGATCAACTTCCTGATTTCTTGGAGGTGGACGAACACAGATATGAGTACGGGAAGCCTCTCGTCAAAGATGAAAAATCTCTGACAATAATGATGCGAAGATTCCATAATTGGTACATGGAAACCTGCAGAGAGTCTGGGGGTACGAATGCTTTGTATCTGAATATTAAAGAGGAGCATGACCTCGTTGTAAATGATCTGCTGACTGTTCCATTTGATGAGTTCTTCGCATTCTTCAATCAAAAGGCCCTCGATAAACTAATGGTCTTTTGGTACTGTCTGTAAGTACTATTTCTGTCATTAAGTCTCTATATATAGCTCGGCTCTTTCATTTCATGTATTTATAATTAATTATCCTCAATATATTATGCAGATTGAAGATCGTCGAGTGCAAAAAACAAGAAATTTATGATATTGGGTTCATTAACACAAATATCATAGATGAATTTCTGGTTAAAAAGGACGTCAAAGAGGCCGAGGACAACGTGCTACAATCGTTGATCAAAAATCAAAACAAAGATACCATACTCTTTCCTTACAACGGCAAGTGAGTGTTACTGTCGTGTGCATATTCGGTTTCCCTTATTACTCGAGCGAGGTTATAGTAATGTAATTGATGAGTTATGCATGCGTGCGCAGGTACCACTATATTCTTCTGAAGATTAAGCTTGAGCGAGGACTAGTAACCGTCTTAGACTCGAGACGGAAAGATCCCAAAACATATGCAGACATGACTGAAATGCTCAGCAAGTAAGTTCAATCGATCATTATCGCACCATATCGGCAACTTTTTGTTCATTTCCTGATATCTCAAGTAATAATAATTATTTTCTTTGTCTTGCAGGATTTGGAAACAGTTCACTGCACAAGCTCCGGGACTGCCGAAGGAGCTGCTATATACATAACCGAAAGTAAGTACTACTGGCTAGCTAGTTGCGCGCATCTCCCGTTGATTCTATAGCTATACTTTCATCAATGCCATTTATAATGCTTCATTATCAGTTTGATTGACCTCTATTTCTCATAAAGTGCTTGTGGCAGGAAGAAGGGAATGATTTCTGTGGATACTACGTGTGCGAGTTCATCCACAACGCGACTTTGAAAAACAAGCGGCGCTACTCTCAAAGACAATATGAAGTGCGTAAGCAATAATATTCACAATTTCATTTTATTACACCATCATTTCTGTTGAGTTTCATTCATATATATGTATTAATTAACCCCCTTCTTCAAATTAGACGTGGCACATGCGGAATGAACTCCTAGAACCAGATCGCATGAAAGCAATTCAAGAGGAATTGGCGGGATTCTTTCTTGACCACGTCATCAATAAAGCCGGAGAATACCATGTGGAAATTGATTTCAATTGCTAGGGGATTGTAATTAAGAGATCTTATACATATTGTACATGTATGTAGCCAGTAGCGTCGGATACATGATATACGAAAACTTGTTGTTCGACCAATCTCTCGGAGAAGGAGAGGTCGATCGATCACTTCTCTCGGTATGCATGACGAACTTCTGTACTCAATGGTTCTCTCGATCACTTATGTATATATAGTACGTAGCGTCGACCAAGCACGGACATAAGAGAGGACACTTCTCTCTATTAATCAGATAGCTAACACAATATATGAAACACCTAAATTAACCCCCCAAAACCCCCAACCCCCCCTCCTTTCAAAAAAAAACAAAAACCCCAGCCACTGGAAGGCTGACGCGTGGATGCCTTTTGGTCCCGGTTGGTACCACCAACCGGGACCAAAGGCCCCCTGACTGGGCTCGGCGCACAGGGCCACGTGGAGGCACATTGGTCCCGGTTTGTGTTTGAATCGGGACTAATGGGTGGAGGTATTAGTAACGACCCATTAGTCCCGGTTCATGAACCGGGACTAAAGGCCCTTACTAACCGGGACTATTAGGTGTTTTTCTACTAGTGGATGCACCCTCGTCGGTCTCCTGACAATAGTAAAAAAATCGAAGCTCATTACGGGGCGCGAAACCGTTTTGGAGGGATGGCTCGATAGGCGATGGAAAATACACACAACACCGGATACCATACCAACCCACAACCTTAGACCATGTTGGATACTCCGACAAGTGGCCAAGAGCGGCGAGGATCTCCTCACCAAAAATACCGCAGAACAACATCCCAACGACCCTACAGTACTGACAGTCCTCGAGACTTTCGCCTCAAACAATAGGCGCAAAAGGGCACTCCGCGGCCTCGCTGAAGTCTGCCAAGTCACAACAATAAATCCTTGGAAGGACACGGCCATAACTTTCAATGCCAGTGACAAACCAAAATTCAGAACAGTCCGGGCACCAGCCGCATTGGTCCTCAGTTTGATCGTGGACGACTTTCAGCTCACGAAAGTGCTCATGGACGGCGGAAGCGGACTAAACCTCATTTACGAGAAAACTCTCAACAAAATGGAAATAGACAGGAGCCGCATTGAGCAAAGTAGCACGACCTTCCAAGGAATTATTCCCAGTCGGGAGGCGCGATGTGGGGGAAAAATCACACTTGATGTGGTATTCGGCACGCCGGAGAATTATTGGTCCGAAGAGATAACCTTTCAAGTGGCCCCTTTCAATAGTGGATATCACGGCTTATTAGGGCGAGATGCATTTGCAATCTTCCAAGCTATACCCCATTACGGGTACATGAAGCTCAAGATTCCCGGGCCCAATGGTATCATCACTCTTGATAGCGATCCGGACATAGCACTCCGCGCTGAAAATAAAACCGCAGCCTTGGCCCTCGAGGCGTTATCTGAAGCCCTCGCGGCCGAAGAATTAACGCGTTGCGCTCCATGGTGGATAGGGACGACGTGATCCTCGATAAGCGACCCAAATCCACCTCCTTTAAACCAGCAGGCAAAATAGTCAAATTCCAGGTCCACCCAACGGACTCCACGAAGACAACATCCATCGGGGCACAACTGGACCCCACGGTCGACGCCACATTGCGGGCGTTCCTACGCGAAAACTGGGACATATTTGCCTGGTACCCTTCTGATATGCCAGGGATCCCACGCAGGTTGGCCGAAGATAGCCTAAACATACTGAAGGGATATAAGCCGGTCAAGCAAACATTACGACGCTTTTCCGAACCCAAACGACAAGCCATGGGAGAGGAGCTAGCCAAGTTACTCGAGGCCGGATTCATCAGAGAGATAAAACACCTGGACTGGCTATCAAACCTGGTGATGGTACCAAAGAAGGATAAATCCTGGCGCCTATATGTCAATTTCAAAGACCTCAACAAGGCCTGCCCTAAGGATCCCTTTCCCCTCCCCGCACTGATGCTACTGCGGGACACGACTCACTGTGTTTCCTCGACGCATACTCCGGATACAATCAAATCAAAATGAAGGAGTCCGATCAAGCCGCAATGACATTTATCACCCCATATGGGCCTTTCTGCTTTACACTATGCCTTTCGGGCTCAAAAACGCCGGTGCCACCTATCAATGCTTGATTCAAACATGCCTGGAGAGACAAATCGGCAAGACAGTTGAAGCATACATGGATGGAGTAGTCATCAAAACTAGGCATGTCGAGTCATTCATAGACGATTTGCATCTCACATTCGACAACCTCCGAACATATGACATCAAGCTCAATCCGGAAAAGTGTGTTTTCGGTGTTCCCGCTGGAAAACTGCTGGGCTTCATCGTTTCCAATAGGGGAATGGAGGCGAACCCAGCTAAAATCTGAGCTTTGTCACAGTTGGCTACGCCAACAGACCTCAAACAAGTTAAAATACTATCTGGATGTGTGGCAGCTTTAAGCCGCTTTATCTCCAGACTAGGAGAAAAGACGTTGCCACTCTATCGCCTTCTCTAACGCACCGATCACTTCGAGTGGATGGACGCGGCAACGGCCGGACTGGAAGAAATAAAAGCTCTTCTAGCAAGCAACCCAATCATGGCCGCACCGAACATCGACGAACCAATGTTATCATACATATCAGCCACACACCAAGTCGTAAGCGCGGTGCCCATCATCGAATGAGAGGAGGACGGACACAAATTCCCGCTTCAGAAGCCGATATACTATGTATCCACTGTGCAAGTCCTGGTACCCTCATTACCAAAAAATAGCATACGCGGTCTTCATGGCATCTCGGAAGCTACGACAGTACTTTCAAGAGTGCTCAATAACGATGGCCTCCGAAGTACCACTCAATGACATAATAATCAACCGCGATGCTACGGGCCGGATTGCCAAGTGGGCCATTGAGCTCCTCCCTTTTGACATATCATACAAACTGTGCCAGGCCATCAAATCTCAAGTACTAGACGACTTCGTCGTAGAATGGACAGAGGCCGAACTCCCCAAAGAGTACGACACATATTCAAACTAGGTCATGCACTTCGACGGCTCCAAAATGCTGTCAGGCCTAGGAGCAGGCGTTGTCTTAACATCCCCCACTAGGGATACAGTTCAGTACATACTCCAAATATTATACACAGACTCCAACAATGCAGCCGAATACGAGGCCCTGCTGCATGGTCTTCGGATGGCTGTCTCCATGGGCATACAACGCCTAGAAGTGCGTGGGGATTCAAACCTCACAATATCCCAAATAAATGGAGATTTATATGCCAAAGACCCAAAGATGGCGGCTTACCGCAATGCCGTTCTCAAAATGTCGGCTCGGTTCGAGGGGCTCGAGTTTCACCATGTGGCTCAAGAAAGTAATCAAGCAGCGGATGTCCTTGCTCGCATCGGTGCCAAGCGCTACCCCATCCCACCTAACATCTTCTTGGAGAGGCTTTTCAAGCCATCCATGGTGTGGCAAGGGGAGAGCGGCAACACCAATCCGGATCCGACTACAACCCCAGACTCCGAACACATCGACGTCACCGGGGGCTCAGCCACCGAAATTACACTGTCGGCCCATGTCATCATGGCAGTCATTGCCCGATGGACTGAACCCTTCTTGGCCTACCTTAATAGGCAAGAACTCCCTGAGGATCAGAATGAGGCACGCTGCATTGTGCGGTGCTCTAAAGCCTACAAGGTTCATGAGGTGGAACTCTACAAGAAAAGCGCTACCAGAGTACTTCAAAGATGTATCTCCGAGGAAGAAGGTTGGCAACTCTTGGCCGAAATTCATGCCGGTCTCGGTGGTCACCACGCTGTAGCTCGGGCCCTTGTAAGCAAGGCCTTCCGTACATGTTTCTATTGGCCGACGGCCCGATCAGACGCACATGACCTTGTCCAACATTGCATCGAATGCCAGCTTTTCGCCAACCAAAGCCATATGCCACACACCGCTTTACAAACAATCCCCATCAGTTGGCCTTTTACGGTCTGGGGGCTTGATATGGTCAGACCCCTTAAAGGAGGAAGCCATAAGAAAAAATACCTGTTGGTCAAGGTGGATAAATTCATCAAGTGGATAGAAGCCAAACCAGTTAAAACGGCTGAAGCCGGGCCAGTGGTAGACTTTATATCCAGTGTTGTGCACCGTTATGGTGTTCCACATAGCATCATCACCGACAATGGCTCCAATTTCACAGCCGATGAGGTGAAAGCCTGGTGTACTAATCTGGGCATCAAGCTCGACTACGCCTCCGTCTATCACCCACAAACCAACGGTTAAGTCGAACGAGCCAATGGCCTTATTATGAGCGGCATTAAAACCCAGATTAGTGCGGACTTTGAAGGAATCAGACAAGCACTGGGTGGAGGAGCTCGACTCCGTACTCTGGGGGCTGCGGACCACGCCCAATTGTTCTATCGGATATGCACCTTTCTTCATAGTGTACGACGCAGAGGCTGTGTTACCCTGCGACATTATTCATGACTCACCTCGAGTGCCCATGTATGAAAAGAGAGAAGCCGAGTTGGATCGGCAGGACAACTTAGATGCCCTGGAGGAGGAGCACGACATCGCAAAATCTCGTTCCGCATTTTATCAACAACATGCTCGCGGGTATCAAAGCAGAGAAGTACGGGCCAAGACTTATAATGTTGGTGAACTCATTCTACGTTTGCCAGAGAAGAAAAAGGAAAAACTCAAGCCCAAGTGGGAGGGTCCCTTCATCATTGACGAAGTCCTCACCGGAGGAGCATACCGCCTGCGTGATGCATCAGACAATCGTCTAGAGCCGAACCCATGGAACACGGCCAGACTCCGAAGATTCTATGCCTAGCGTCGGACTCTTCGTTCGTCTCCTCTTTACTTTTTGTTTCCATTATTTATTTTCCCTCTCTTTTCACATGTCCTTTTTAAGCCATAAAGCTCTCATGCGGCTAAGCTGTACAACTACGACGCACACATTCTCAAATATGTACGTCAATTATACCTAGGGGCTTCTTGTACAGAACCTTTTTTTTGAGCATCAAGCTCACCACATATGTGTCTTTTCCGCGTATGTACCTTTTGTTCGCCATTATACGCATCGATATGACTTAAGTTTTGGCCAAGCTGGGTTGTCTGGCTCCTGTTCTTATGCGTTACGTTCCCCGTTAATTCGGCTAGGGAATAAAGGGAGCACCTCTGCGATTGTTACTGCCGGGTCATCCGGATGTGTACCTCAGACTTGGTGAAGCCGAAAGCTAGCATTCTTAAGGGAATATTCGGTTGGCGGACTAAAGATATTCTTTACTCGTTACATTACGAACCCCCAGATGTTAAGTATGCTGCGATTTTTTAAATCACAGTCCGGACGTGCACGTTAAATGCATGTCAACCCAGGGAAAGGAACCCTTAACGGAACTATTCTCTCTGGAAGATGTTAATTACGATCAAAATGTAATATAACATAGCTAGCCAGATACTTGTCTGTTCAAGCAACTATGACCCCTATGCCTGGTTTCCACGCATACCCTGGTCTGCATTACCGAGTGGGTATTCGGAAGCACCCCGCACCTTCGGGTCTAGAGGTCGAAGCGAAAAGTCCGCCATGACAATCGTTTTACAATTCAGCTAGAGACATAATTTGTCAATTGAAGTACATAGTCACTTAGACTCAAAAACTTCTTCCTCTATGCCATCCAACAGGCTATCTAACCTACAATCCTGTTGGGAATATTTGGCAGCTACTTGTACCTGGTCATATACCAAACTAACAGGAATTTCTTTTCCATCTGACCCTAAAGGTCCGACCAAGGCCATGTGATTCGGATCGAGCTTAGTATACCATGTTTTCACCATGGCCCAGGCCTCTCGCGCACCTTCCCGGTAGGCCGATATCTTCCATAACCGGAACCGCCGCCGCGCTCCCTTGAGAAGCTGTACAAGCCCTTCCATACTTCCTGGAGGGGAGTCGGATGGCCATAAGGCCTTGGCAATACTTTGCATCGCTTGCAGAGCTCTCTCGTGCATTTGCGACAGCTCTTGCAACAAATCGCCCGAAGATCCGGGCATCTCCTCTTCAGGACAGCCGGTCAGCATACCTACAGACATAACTCTGTTAGTTACATTCCTTGCCGAACTATGTAAAGGTAAGTTCGAACACATACTAAATATGCCGCCTCGCAACTTCTTATTCTCCTTCCCGGAGTCAGCCAGCTAGTCCCGAACATCTTTTAGTTCCACGCCCAGCTCGGTATTGGCATCTTTGAGTTTGTTCTTCTCCTCCCTGACCCGTGTCAGTATACGTTCGCCCGCGGCCAGTTGCCTTTGAGCCCCTGGACCTCCCGCCTGTGCGACTCCCGGTACCTCTCCTGGATGATCTGATGACTCTGCCATAAGATGTGCACCTGCATTAATAATTCTGCTATATGATTATGTTTTCTCGATAGAGGGGAACATTACCAGACACTGCCTTCTTGGATTTCCCCAGTTCGGCGGTAGCAGCAGCTAGCTGGGCCTGACACTTTTTCAGCTCTTGAGACAATAGGTTGTTCCTCTCTATGAGCACCTAGTTGTACAATGATCCTTAAATCAGTTGTACCAACTGTTTCAAGTCTCGGGGGCTACTGGTATACGATTATCAGAATTTCGCAAATGTGTACTTACCCACATATCTTTCAAATACTGGTCGGTGGCTCTGGCGAGCCCATCTCGAGCAGCTCGGATGTACGCATCACCCAAGTTGAAGGCGTTGAAAGCCTCTTCCGAAAAGTCGGGGTCACGAAGAGCGGCCCGCCGGCACCAATGATTCATGGCGCTTTCCACTTCAGAGTTTGTGATGGATACTTTATCTGAATCCTCCGCAGAAGGACAATCCGGTGTCACTTCTGCATTAGCCTCAGTCCTTGAGATAGGGTACGGAATCAGGCTAGTGGTGGCATGACCGGCAGGATCCCCGGACATAGTCTGGTGAATGTTTTTCCTGATAAGACACAACGAATAGCGTCATACTCCAAGGTGACAGCCATGGAGCATATTTAAAACCATACCTCTTTGATGAAGGCTCGGCCATGTTCCTATTTGCCTTCCTCTTCGAAGGCCTGCCCGGCATAGGCGCCGCTTTCTTGCGAGTCGCCTCAGGTGCGGTGTGGCGCGCCGATCGCCTCCCCTTTAGAGAAGAACATAGTGCGGTGGGTGAGGTGGAATGAGGAAATTCTTCGAAGGATAAGTCTCCTGATTACTTACATGTGAGGCAGGGAGAAGGCCGGGATAGTCAGCGGTGATGGCCACTTCTGTGCCGCCATGGCTCGCCTGGTAGAACACCCCATCCCCGAGCTCTACGAATATATCCGGATCCTCTTCAAATCAGGGGTCAAGGGCCTAGTTGTGCTCCTCTCGCTGTGGTGCGGGGTTGTGGATCTCCTTGGTGATTTTCCGCCATTCCTGTTACAAATGGACGGATTGATATTTATGGAAAGGGACTCAGGGAGTAAATGGAGTAGAATAGTGGGATGGAAACTCACCCAGCTGGGAGGGTTGTACATGGAAAATCCGTCTCTGGGCTTAATGCTGCTAAACTCCTCTTTCTCCCCTTACTATAATCCTGACAGTATTTTCGCCAAAGAGGCGGGGGGGGGGGGTCCGGACCCTTCAGACCATAGTGGGTGGCATCATCTTCTCCATTGAAGTCCCACATAGGACGCTCTCGGTATTGGAGTGGCTGAACCCCGCATTATGGATATCGCCATAACCTCGACTATTGACAAGCCGGACTGAGCGAGCATCTTTATCTTGCTCATCAGTTGGTGGACTTCCGTGCTATCTTCCTCCCTGAGGCTCCGGGGATGCCAGCTGATGCGTTTCTTCAATGGATCACTTGAAAATTTAGGAAGGCCCATTCAGACTGGGTCGGGAAGGGAGACGTCCCCAATATAGAACCATTCGGAAGGCCATTCATCGGATGCCTTCTTCGGCGTGCCGGACAGATATCCGGTCCCGGCGATGCACCATATCTCGGCTCCGCCCACTTGAAATATTGATCCCTCTTGATTACGAGGGACAAGGCAAAACAACTTCTTGCATAACTCAAAATGAGCCTTGCAACCCAGAAATAGCTCACAAAGAGCAACATAACCCGCGATGTGTAGGATAGAGGCAGGAGTAAAATTGTGCAGTTGGAGGCCATAATACTCCAGAAGCCCTCGGCGGAACGGATGGATTGGAAATCCGACACCTCTCAATAAATAGGGAACGAAGCATACTCGTTCCCCCCTGGATGGGTTGGGGAAACCCACTGCCTGCTCCCCACCATCAAAGGAGGCCAATCCGGCTCGAATGGGGACTAGATCTGCGAGGGAGGGGGAGAAATCCCTGTGTCTGCAGCTTCACTAGTTGGTCATGGGATACGGAACACTTTTCCCAATCACCCTGTTTGGGGCCGTGAGGGCGGGAGGAAGAGCTGGGAGCGCTAGCCATGTTGGGGGTAGTTTCTGCTAGCAAGCTCTAAGGATTCCGCACTTGGGGTGGGCTGGATATGAAGATTCCCATCCCTTTAAATAGACGACTTTCTTGTATGGCCAGGGTGGTAAGTGAAAAAAATGCCCCGACCTCTCATATTCACTCGACATGTGGAAGCTCAAATCATGAAGGTGCAGAAGCCGATGAGCGCGACATTAAAAGAAAAGCTGGATACTGCTCTTTAAGTCAGGTACTTTGAAGTATTCAGAGAAGGAACCCGCCTTGCAATGCCGAAGACAATCTGCGCGTCGGACTCATCATCATTGAAGCCTGGTTCGGGGGCTACTGAGGGAGTCCTGGATTAAGGGGTCCTCGGACAGCCGGACTATTAACATGGGCCTGACTGTTGGGCTGCGAAGATACAAGATAGAAGACTTCTTCCCGTGTTCGGATGGGACTCTCCTTGGCGTGGAAGACAAGCTTAGCGATTTGGATATGTAGATTCCTTTGTTTGTAACCGACTTTGTGTAACCCTAGCCCCCTCCGGTGTCTATATAAACCGGAGGGTTTAGTCCGTAGAGGCAACAACAATCATAATCTCATAGGCCGCACTTCTAGGGTTTAGCCATTACAATCTTGTGGTAGATCAACTCTTGTAATACTCATATTCATCAAGATCAATCAAGCAGGAAGTAGGGGATTACCTCCATAGCAAGGGACCAAACCTGGGTAAACATCGTGTCCCCTGTCTCCTGTTACCATCGACCCTTAGATGCACAGTTCGGGACCCCCTACCCGAGATCCACCGGTTTTGACACCGACATCAGCAACTACAGATCTACCAGTTGTGCGCCGACGATGGGGCGAGGGAGGCAGAAATCCGGTGGTCAAGGACCGCGGCAGAGTCTACAGAGCATCGATGGTGGCGTGCGGTGGACAGTGGGGATGGGAGGGGCGACATCAACGTAGATGCAGCACGGGATTGGGGCAGCAGGGCAGCGGAGGAGAGGGGATTTTTACTCACCCCCTAGCAGTGGAGTGAATATAGGGAGGCACAACGCGACTGAGGACAGTTTATCCTCCACTAGTGTCGATTGGGGATTGGCTAGGTGCCGGTTAGAGGAGTAAGAAATTTTACTCCTCTAACCGGTTGTACGAGATCGGTTAGAAATGCCCTAAGCACCATACTGAGGCGGCACAACATACTGACATTGACAAAGTCACCACACGCGTCGTGCGAAGTCTAGGGCTTGAACCCTAATGTGTTGGTTCCACCACAAGGAACCTAAAATATTAGCTACTCTTAGTTTGCACTCATCCTTTTGGTTGGGGTAATCAAAACCAGGCATAGACATTTTGAGAGTGAACTCTTTGACCCCTTTCTAAGAGCATCTACAGCCCGATCATTTTCTAAGAGCATCGACAACTAGTCTGGGAAAAATCCGCACCCTAAACATATGCGGCTCATCCGGCCCGCCCCTCAAATGTCCTCCTTTATGATAACAACCCCACTTTAAAAACTTCAAGTGCATGTAAACACAAGCATGCCAATCATTTACACATAAGCTATGATACCCGCACACAAATGAAATTTATTCATACATAAAAGTACATAGTCCAAACATAAAATTTATTCGGAGTGCATAATTGAAACATTAAATTCATTGATTTCCAGCTTGGATCCACACATGCTCCACAAACTCATTGCGTAGTTGCATGTGCACCTGTTGATCTCAAAGTTGTCGATGCATCTCTACAAAGTTCACAACATGGGCCCCATCTTATTCCAGGAGGTGGACCTAAACTCCACGATTCTCAAAATCATGCGTGTAGATTGCCCCTTCACCCTCATCATGCACCAATAATGTTGTGCAAAATTACACAACATGTTATCAGCTGCCATAGTATCTCTGTTCCCCACACCACTGTAGCTCCACGAACAATACCCCAATGAGCTTACAGTACTCTGTATGCCCTCTCGACATCCTTCCTAGAATCTCCTTGCGTGCAAAGATACATTTTTTGTTACCTCGGGGTTCGGATATAGTCTTCACAGACATCGCCACTTAGGACAGATACATCAGCAAGGCAATACCCCATTTTATAGATGTGCCCACTAATGGTGTAGTTGCACGCTAGAGCATGCCATCACAAATTCTCTTGAAACCTTGATGTCATTGTTAGAACCAGGTGTGCCAAAGAAAGCATGAAAAATCCACAAGTCCTTTGATTCAACTTCTTGAAGTATGATGGTGGCCTCTTTGGTGTGACCTTTGTACTACCAGCGCAAATTTTTCAGGCAGTTCTTCATTGCCAATGCATGCAATCAATTGAGTCAAGCATACCAAGGAATCCACTTGATGCTCCAGTTGCCACCAGTTTTTTGTGTCCTCCACAATTGGTCCTCTCAGGTACTGTGACGCCCGGGTAATTAAGCTACAGTAATCCCCACTAATGATGCCACGTCACCTTTGTCACTGTAGTTAATCTCGGGTTAGTTCAAAAACCGGTTCGAATTTCAAATTCAAAATCAAGTCAAGAATAAACGTTTTCAAAATAAAAAAAAAAATGTTCGGTGGACGCCAAATATTACAAAGGTAATTATGGTGCAACAAACCCCTTTTTATAAAAAGCCTAAATACTTTTAGATGAATTTAAACAGAAAAGAAATAATAAAAGAAAATAAAAAAAAGGAAAAACAAAACAGAAAAGCTAAAACCTAAGACTATAAAAAAAAGAGAAACCCCCCTGGGCCGTGGCCCAACTGGGCCAACCCCCAGGCCCAGCCGGCCGGCCCGCTACCTCCCCTCCATAACCCCCCACCAGGGAGGAAACCCTAGCCCAAACACCCACACCCCCCGAAAATATCTCACCCCTCCCCTCTCTCCCCCGATTGGATCGGGATCGAGAGGAGGAGGACCCCAACGCAGCCCCGTCGTCCTCGTCTCCTCCTCGCCTCGACGCCGCGCGGGACGCCTCCGCCACGGCCACCTCGTCGACGCCCGTGGTCCCCGCCGACATCGCCGTTGCCGCCCGTGGATCTCGCGCCCCGCCGTCGTGCTTCAACGCCGGATCTGCCGCCTCGCGTCCCCATCCTCATCCCCGACCGGCCTCCTCGACCACCCCTCGCCCCTCCACCCCGGCGCCCGACGCCGGCGCCCAGAGCTTCCTGGCCGGACCACGTCAACGGCCTGCTTCCTCTCCGTCACGCAGTCTCCGACCTCTTCCCCGAACACCGTTGCCCCGTTCCCTACTCCCCCTGTGAGCCGCCATCCGTCCTCCTCTCTCCCCCTCTGCCTCGATGTGGCCACCACATCCCGGTGCGCTCGCCGCGCCCGGGCACCTCCAGCCACGCCCAACGCACGCGCCCGGGCACCGCGGCCCTTCCCGGTGCGCTCACCGCGTCCTGCCGCTCCACCCACGCGCCCGTCGCCCAAGCACCCGCTTCGGCTGCCGCCGTCCGGCGACGGCCCCTGCTACCCCGGCCTGACCTCGCCCCTTCCCCCCGTCGGTGCCGTGCCCGCCGGTGCCCTTCTGGGTGCCGCGGCGCTCGCTCCTGGGCTGCACAGCCCCAGGCCTTGTGCCACTGACCGGGGGGCCCCATGCCCCTGTTAAAAAAAACGAACGAAATTGAAAAATAGAAATAATTATTTAATTAATTAGTAATTTGATTAATTAATTAATTTGCTTAGTTAACTACCTAATTAACTTTGATTAATTAGCCTAATGAACATATTTAGTCTAATTAAACCTGCTTAGTTAAACTAGTCTATGACGATGGGCCCCATTGCCCTGTTTGACCAGTCAACGTTGACCCAGTCAACAGCTGACTAGACTGTTGACTTTGACTCTGACCCCACCTGTCATACACTATGGCTGGCACTGCACTTTGTGACAATAGTTTTACTGATTAAATTTTGGAGTTAAATAAATCAATATAATCATATAAAACTTTGGAAATTCATATAAAATAATCCGTAACTCGGATGAAAATACTTTCTACATGAAAGTTGCTCAGAACAACGAGACGAATCCGGTTACGCAGCCCATTCGTCCGCCACACACCCCTAGCATACCGAACACGCAACTTTCCCCCTCCGGTTCACCGGTCCGAAAACGCGGAACACCGGGAATACTTTCCCGGATGTTTTCCCCCTTCATCGGTATCACCTACTACCGCGTTAGGGCACACCGAACACCGCGTATTGCCTTGATATATTTTGTGATGCTTTGTTTGCTCTGTATTCATTATTTCTTCCCCCTCTTCTCTCCGGTAGACTACGAGACCGACGCTGCTGCTGACCAGTTCGACTACGGAGTTGACGACCCCTCTCTCTTGCCAGAGCAACCAGGCAAGCCCCCCCCTTGATCACCAGATATCGCCTATTCTCCTCTATACTGCTTGCATTAGAGTAGTGTAGCATGTTACTGCTTTCGTTAATCCTATTCTGATGCATAGCCTGTCATTGCTGCTACAGTCATTGATACCTTACCCGCAATCCTAAATGCTTAGTATAGGATGCTAGTGTTCCATCAGTGGCCCTACACTCTTGTCCGTCTGCCATGCTATACTACTGGGCTGTGATCACTTCGGGAGGTGATCACGGGCATATACTATATACTTTACACTGTTACATTACCTGTGATACTGTTCGGAGTTGGGGGCTGAAAGGACAGGTGGCTCCATCCCGGTAGAGGTGGGCCTGGGTTCCCGACGGTCCCCGACGGTTACTTTGTGGCGGAGCGACAGGGCAGGTTGAGACCACCTAGGAGACAGGTGGGCCTGGCCCTGTTCGGCGTTCGCGGATACTTAACACGCTTAACGAGATCTTGGTATTTGATCTGAGTCGGCTACGAGCCTATACGCACTAACCATCTACGTGGGAGTAGTTATGGGTATCCCGACGTCGTGGTATCAGCCGAAGCACTTCAGACGTCAGCGACGGAGCGGCGCGCGCCGAATTGGACTGGAACGCCACTAGGCTAGGTCTGCTTTCGGCCGCCCACGCAACGTGCAGGTGTGCTCAGGGCGATGGGCCCAGACCCCTGCGCGCTTAGGTTTAGACCGGCGTGCTGGCCTCTCTGTTTTGCCTAGGTGGGGCTGCGACGTGTTGATCTTCCGAGGCCGGGCATGACCCAGGAAAGTGTGTCCGGCCAAATGGGATCGAGCGTGTTGGGCTATGTGGTGCACCCCTGCAGGGAAGTTAATCTATTCGAATAGCCGTGATCTTCGGTAACAGGACGACTTGGAGTTGTACCTTGACCTTATGACAACTAGAACCGGATACTTAATAAAACACACCCTTCCAAGTTCCACAGACAACCCGGTGATCGCTTTTCCGCAGGGCGACGAGGAGAGGATTGCCGGGTAGGATTATGCTATGCGATGCTACTGGAGGTGCTACTTGGAGTTGCTATTGGATTCTACTTGGAGATGCTACTTGGAGGACTTCAATCTACTCTCTTCTACATGCTGCAAGACGGAGGCTGCCAGAAGCGTAGTCTTCGACAGGATTAGCTATCCCCCTCTTATTCTGGCATTCTGCAGTTCAGTCCACTGATATGGCCTCCTTACACATATACCCATGCATATGTAGTGTAGTTCCTTGCTTGCGAGTACTTTGGATGAGTACTCACGGTTGCTTTCTCCCCCTTTTTCCCCTTTCCCTTCTTCTGGTTGTCGCAACCAGATGCTGGAGCCCTGGAGCCAGACGCCACCGTCGACGACGATCCCTACTACACCGGAGGTGCCTACTACTACGTGCAGGCCGCTGACGACGACCTGGAGTAGTTTAGGAGGATCCCAGGCAGGAGGCCTGCGCCTCTTTCGATCTGTATCCCAGTTTGTGCTAGCCTTCTTAAGGCAACTTGTTTAACTTATGTCTGTACTCAGATATTGTTGCTTCCGCTGACTCGTCTATGATCGAGCACTTGTATTCGAGCCCTCGAGGCCCCTGGCTTGTATTATGATGCTTGTATGACTTATTTATGTTTTAGAGTTGTGCTGTGATATCTTCCCGTGAGTCCCTGATCTTGATCGTACACATTTGCGTGCATGATTAGTGTACGATTAAATCGGGGGCGTCACAAGTTGGTATCAGAGCCGACTGCCTGTAGGAATCCCCCTTCCAACTCCTTGGCCGAAGTCGAGTCTAGACTTTACAAAACTTTTACTAACATGGCTGTGCGGCCCATGGGCCCACGTCGCCATTGGGTGGTACTAGGATCTTTTACTCCTCGACCTTTACTCTGGGACTCTGATCTCTCCTCTATTCGGGTTAAATGAAGTTTACTAAATCTAACATTAGGATCTCGTTATCACTTTCACCCGGAGAGCCCCTTATTACTAATCGTCGACTGCACCAGAAGATTTCGGAGATACTCTTTGATATTCTCTCGAGACTTTGTGCCCATCACTTTTGCTATTCCCGACCACCGTTAAATCCGTATGGAAAACTACTTACACTTGCCATTCATACGATCATCCCCCATTGATCTTGTTATTACAAGATACCCCGAAGTTTTCTCTATTGTTCCGAGAATACTTTGTGTCTACTGCCTAGCAGTTCCTTGCCACATGAATACCCCTTCAAATAATTTCTTGCACTTATTGAGTATCCACTCATCCCCAGTTGGTTCATGTATTTCACAAAAGTCTTCGAAATGCCATTCGTTCTTCCGTAAATCCCGAGCAGCCTATTCCTCTTGAAATTCTTGCTTGCTTGCATTATGGTTAGTCCCATAAGTCTCATAGTCTTATTGACATTCCTTGTCATTATCATTTTGAGTTTGTTGACTCAATATGTTTGCGAATACCCGCAAACATCATTGATCCTTATAAATTACCTTTCCGACTGAGCTTCCATTCTTTTAACTGGAATTGGTTCACGACCAATCCAATTGTCTTTGATTGTACCCTAAGGCTATTCAACTTGTCCACCCCTAATTAGAGCATTGCTTCTGATCCCTTGATTTGGAAATCATAATTCCTTTGCATTTGACAATTGAGTTAGTCAGTTGTTTTTATAATCTGCTTCCTCTAGTTGAGTACCGATGCTCACGTTAGATCCCTTGTGGACCACCAGATCCTTTGTTGGATTTTATCTGACAACGCCCTTCATATTCAATAAACTTGTGAGCCTTTTCTCGGATACATAATGCCTTTGGTAAATTGTATCGTCTGCTTTCTCAACCATGCTCTGCCTTCGAGCTTGAGTTAATTACTTCTAAAGATTTGGTATATGATTCTAAGATGCCCCGATGGGTTGAACCTATGCCTTCCTTAATATGTGTGAACTCGAAAGTTTTCACGAGTCGTACTCTTCTGGTATTTTGCCAGATAAAATTTCAACGCTATAACTTCATCGAAAGCGAGAAGTGATTGAAAGGGTATGCATTGGAGAAGTGGGAGTCGACCTTGAACCTTGTGTTCATGCCCATGGACGCAATATATATCCTATCATGAAAGCTTCTTGTAACAATAACTATTTCCTTGATAACTAACATATGGTATCTGTGAATTGATCCCTTGCAACCGTGGTTCCGACCATGATTGTTCTTCTTTGATCTCATTTCTCGGACAAGTTAAAACAATTGTCTTCTATGGATCAATACACCAGTCCAACCTTTACTTTGATCTTGTGTCGAGTATTACCCCCCTGGTATCTCGAGATTATCATGGAACTGCATAACTTCTTATGAGTTCTTCATCAAGTGTTAACTTCCACTATTCCAATTTTCACGGGCTCTGAGTTATTGAACACTCAAAGACACCGATAACTGAACCGAGTCCGCTCTACGGTTCGACAACTCTTCAGTAAGCTTCTATAAGTACGAGTTTGTACCCGATCACGCCATTCCTAGCCTGTTTGGCTATATCATTGTCGTGACGATCCTAACGGTGCTACCTGGTCCTTATTCTCGGAGCACCAATTTTCGACGATGAACTAACCTTACGTCGATCCTCATCGTCATATCATTTCGCCTTGAACAACAAGCTTGGTTTCGAGTTTGTGTCGTACCCTTGGTTCCAATAACCTTTCACTTCATCATTGTTTGACTTGATGTCATCGTCGATCGATTACATCTTCGTGAAATCTCTCGACAAATGTGTCGTGATCATCATCATCATTCCGAGCTCTTCCAGGAATTCAATTGAATTCATGATGGGTAATACCATCCTTGCCCCTCGATGATTCCTGTTCTCATCGACCACTTTATTGCCTTCCGTTCAACACAACTTGTTCGTGTTTTGTGTAAACCTTGAGATCACTGCTACCCAGCAGTTGATCTTCCTTACCTCGGAAGTATTACCATCTCTTTTTGTCAAGAATGTGGTGAGAATTTCACCGCCTCTTAATAATTCTTGATATCATAATACTTCTTGCCATCTTCGTTCATTCCTTGGTCCCCGTATTGTTTTCAACCGGAATACCGACAATGGAGCGATGGCGTGTGAATTCAAAACTTCTAACAACCCTATTGCTTTGAAGTGAATGGGCGATAGTTCATTCTAAGTCCTTCGCTAATTGAATCACCATTCTAACATTGGTCGTGCAACCCAACCCGTACTTCGGGCGCACCCTTCAACCAATGTTTAATTGTGTATGTCTTTCCTCGGGCATACAACATTATATCATTTGAATTGACAAGTGTCATCTTCTTGTTCACCTTCTTGTGGAAAGCCATCCGTTTGGAATTCTCGATGAGTTGTCACTGAGCCCATCATCCACCTTCTCATCCCCTCCTTGGTTTAAGGATGGATTGTTGCTTCAAGAACCCGCTCTCGTAGTTCATTTCCTGAGAATCCTGAAATGTCATTTCGTCTATTTGTGTTGCACCTTTTATTCTCGGACATCCTGAGTCTGAGGTATCATTACACCAATCGGATCTGAATCTCGGTCAGATATGATGGTTGGGACAACTTTCCAAGAGTTATGTTGTTGGCCCTTTGATGACCCGATAAGGTGATGTCATGCCTAGCACACCTGACCGGAGGACCTATTGTTATAATTTTCCTTTTAGCAATGCTATCCATTCTTCCATGAGGAAATTGTAAGACTTATTCTACAAGCTGTTCCTGATGGATCCTTCGAGTATCCAAAGTCTGATCTTCACCTGGTGACCATGTCAATGCTATCTCGAAGCATGTCTGTGATACTCTAATTTTCAACAAGAACATTTGAAGCCCAATGCTAAATGTTTCTTGCTCAATTATCCAAACACCGTTGTATGGGTAATGTCATGAAATTTCTCTCCCCTACCTAAGGAGTTTTCTACATAATATCCTGTCATGGATATCTTGCTCTGCTTGTCCTTGGGAAGGATATACCCCTGATATACATGTTTAAGAACATTTTCCTTCCCGTTGTTTTGTTCAAACTTTCTTGTAAACTACTTAACCGAGTAGTGGTAATCCCCTGCTTAGGTAAACACCTCGGTGTACCTTCCTGTCTGGTGTAACCCTATTTCTACTGTTGATGAATTCCGGTGACCACTGATGGACGAGAACATTGCCTATTGGTCCGCCTCGTTCAACGAGTAGGAAAATAGTTCTCTTCGTCCCTCGCCCTTGGTACCGATGTTGACATTGACATAACTGACAGGCTTTCCTCTCACCTGCATTGCTATCATGATCGTGCATGATCACAACACCCTTCCTAAATTTTTTTACCCACATGGTGGGCCCATAACCCACAGTTCCGCAGGATCGAAACCTGACTCTCCTGTACACCCCCTGTTTCCAAAGTTATTCCTCCCGCGTGGACTCGTATGTAATTCATGAGCCACCTTCCGATGAGATCATCAATTCTGGCATCAGACACAATAATTATTCCGTGGCTTTGAAACCATTTTCACCTTAGGTCTAGGCATTGAACGATTGCCTGGCTGCTTGAAACTTCTTATTGTACCTTCCAACTTCACTCTCGATGTGTTTATTTGTTCAACTCGAGAGGTACTCATATGCTCCTTCATGGATTAATCCCAGATCATTAACCTTATAACATTCTGTCATTGCTGACCTGCCTCGTTACCTATTCGTAAATACGATGAAGATCCCGAAGAAAGGATGCCGACTTCATCATGATGACCTAAAGCGGAGAAATGAAGACATCAATGTATTGGACCGATCTCTTCGAGAAGAGCAAGCCAGAATGAGAAGACCCGCTAGATTCGTTACCAAACCTTTCCCCCTTTCACTACCTCTTAAATCTCGGGACGAGATTTCTTGTAGTGGAGGAGAATTGTGACGCCCGGGTAATTAAGCTACAGTAATCCCCACTAATGATGCCACGTCACCTTTGTCACTGTAGTTAATCTCGGGTTAGTTCAAAAACCGGTTCGAATTTCAAATTCAAAATCAAGTCAAGAATAAACGTTTTCAAAATAAAAACAAAAATGTTCGGTGGACGCCAAATATTACAAAGGTAATTATGGTGCAACAAACCCCTTTTTATAAAAAGCCTAAATACTTTTAGATGAATTTAAACAGAAAAGAAATAATAAAAGAAAATAAAAAAAAGGAAAAACAAAACAGAAAAGCTAAAACCTAAGACTATAAAAAAAAGAGAAACCCCCCTGGGCCGTGGCCCAACTGGGCCAACCCCCAGGCCCAGCCGGCCGGCCCGCTACCTCCCCTCCATAACCCCCCACCAGGGAGGAAACCCTAGCCCAAACACCCACACCCCCCGAAAATATCTCACCCCTCCCCTCTCTCCCCCGATTGGATCGGGATCGAGAGGAGGAGGACCCCAACGCAGCCCCGTCGTCCTCGTCTCCTCCTCGCCTCGACGCCGCGCGGGACGCCTCCGCCACGGCCACCTCGTCGACGCCCGTGGTCCCCGCCGACATCGCCGTTGCCGCCCGTGGATCTCGCGCCCCGCCGTCGTGCTTCAACGCCGGATCTGCCGCCTCGCGTCCCCATCCTCATCCCCGACCGGCCTCCTCGACCACCCCTCGCCCCTCCACCCCGGCGCCCGACGCCGGCGCCCAGAGCTTCCTGGCCGGACCACGTCAACGGCCTGCTTCCTCTCCGTCACGCAGTCTCCGACCTCTTCCCCGAACACCGTTGCCCCGTTCCCTACTCCCCCTGTGAGCCGCCATCCGTCCTCCTCTCTCCCCCTCTGCCTCGATGTGGCCACCACATCCCGGTGCGCTCGCCGCGCCCGGGCACCTCCAGCCACGCCCAACGCACGCGCCCGGGCACCGCGGCCCTTCCCGGTGCGCTCACCGCGTCCTGCCGCTCCACCCACGCGCCCGTCGCCCAAGCACCCGCTTCGGCTGCCGCCGTCCGGCGACGGCCCCTGCTACCCCGGCCTGACCTCGCCCCTTCCCCCCGTCGGTGCCGTGCCCGCCGGTGCCCTTCTGGGTGCCGCGGCGCTCGCTCCTGGGCTGCACAGCCCCAGGCCTTGTGCCACTGACCGGGGGGCCCCATGCCCCTGTTAAAAAAAACGAACGAAATTGAAAAATAGAAATAATTATTTAATTAATTAGTAATTTGATTAATTAATTAATTTGCTTAGTTAACTACCTAATTAACTTTGATTAATTAGCCTAATGAACATATTTAGTCTAATTAAACCTGCTTAGTTAAACTAGTCTATGACGATGGGCCCCATTGCCCTGTTTGACCAGTCAACGTTGACCCAGTCAACAGCTGACTAGACTGTTGACTTTGACTCTGACCCCACCTGTCATACACTATGGCTGGCACTGCACTTTGTGACAATAGTTTTACTGATTAAATTTTGGAGTTAAATAAATCAATATAATCATATAAAACTTTGGAAATTCATATAAAATAATCCGTAACTCGGATGAAAATACTTTCTACATGAAAGTTGCTCAGAACGACGAGACGAATCCGGTTACGCAGCCCGTTCGTCCGCCACACACCCCTAGCATACCGAACACGCAACTTTCCCCCTCCGGTTCACCGGTCCGAAAACACGAAACACCGGGAATACTTTCCCGGATGTTTTCCCCCTTCGTCGGTATCACCTACTACCGCGTTAGGGCACACCGAACACCGCGTATTGCCTTGATATATTTTGTGGTGCTTTGTTTGCTCTGTATTCATTATTTCTCCCCCTCTTCTCTCCGGTAGACTACGAGACCGACGCTGCTGCTGACCAGTTCGACTACGGAGTTGACGACCCCTCTCTCTTGCAAGAGCAACCAGGCAAGCCCCCCCCTTTGATCACCAGATATCGCCTACTCTTCTCTATACTGCTTGCATTAGAGTAGTGTAGCATGTTACTGCTTTCCGTTAATCCTATTCTGATGCATAGCCTGTCATTGCTGCTACAGTCATTGATACCTTACCCGCAATCCTAAATGCTTAGTATAGGATGCTAGTGTTCCATCAGTGGCCCTACACTCTTGTCCGTCTACCATGCTATACTACTGGGCTGTGATCACTTCGGGAGGTGATCACGGGCATATACTATATACTTTGCACTGTTACATTACCTGTGATACTGTTCGGAGTTGGGGGCTGAAAGGACAGGTGGCTCCATCCCGGTAGAGGTGGGCCTGGGTTCCCGACGGCCCCCGACTGTTACTTTGTGGCGGAGCGACAGGGCAGGTTGAGACCACCTAGGAGACAGGTGGGCCTGGCCCTGTTCGGCGTTCGCGGATACTTAACACGCTTAACGAGATCTTGGTATTTGATCTGAGTCGGCTACGAGCCTATACGCACTAACCATCTACGTGGGAGTAGTTATGGGTATCCCGACGTCGTGGTATCAGCCGAAG
Organism: Triticum aestivum; assembly: GCF_018294505.1. Lineage (NCBI taxonomy): Eukaryota > Viridiplantae > Streptophyta > Magnoliopsida > Poales > Poaceae > Triticum > Triticum aestivum. Next base: position 369,623,754 of record NC_057807.1, read on the forward strand.
CACTTCAGACGTCAGCGACGGAGCGGCGCGCGCCGGATTGGACTGGAACGCCTACTAGGCTAGGTCTGCTTTCGGCCGCCCACGCAACGTGCAGGTGTGCTCAGGGCGATGGGCCCAGACCCCTGCGCGCTTAGGTTTAGACCGGCGTGCTGGCCTCTCTGTTTTGCCTAGGTGGGGCTGCGACGTGTTGATCTTCCGAGGCCGGGCATGACCCAGGAAAGTGTGTCCGGCCAAATGGGATCAAGCGTGTTGGGTTATGTGGTGCACCCCTGCAGGGAAGTTAATCTATTCGAATAGCCGTGATCTTCGGTAACAGGACGACTTGGAGTTGTACCTTGACCTTATGACAACTAGAACCGGATACTTAATAAAACACACCCTTCCAAGTTCCACAGACAACCCGGTGATCGCTTTTCCGCAGGGCGACGAGGAGAGGATCGCCGGGTAGGATTATGCTATGCGATGCTACTGGAGATGCTACTTGGAGTTGCTACTTGGAGATGCTACTTGGAGGACTTCAATCTACTCTCTTCTACATGCTGCAAGACGGAGGCTGCCAGAAGCGTAGTCTTCGACAGGATTAGCTATCCCCCTCTTATTCTGGCATTCTGCAGTTCAGTCCACTGATATGGCCTCCTTACACATATACCCATGCATATGTAGTGTAGTTCCTTGCTTGCGAGTACTTTGGATGAGTACTCACGGTTGCTTTCTCCCCTCTTTTCCCCTTTCCCTTCTTCTGGTTGTCGCAACCAGATGCTGGAGCCCTGGAGCCAGACGCCACCGTCGACGACGATCCTACTACACCGGAGGTGCCTACTACTACGTGCAGGCCGCTGACGACGACCTGGAGTAGTTTAGGAGGATCCCAGGCAGGAGGCCTGCGCCTCTTTCGATCTGTATCCCAGTTTGTGCTAGCCTTCTTAAGGCAAACTTGTTTAACTTATGTCTGTACTCAGATATTGTTGCTTCCGCTGACTCGTCTATGATCGAGCACTTGTATTCGAGCCCTCGAGGCCCCTGGCTTGTATTATGATGCTTGTATGACTTATTTTATTTGTAGAGTTGTGTTGTGATATCTTCCCGTGAGTCCCTGATCTTGATCGTACACATTTGCGTGCATGATTAGTGTACGATTAAATCGGGGGCGTCACAGGTACTCTAGTCCAATACCTTCATCATGGTGCGTGAAAATTTAACCATGTCTGCAGGCATGTGGCCTCTCCCATTTAGATTTCAGTATCGATGGCATATACGACATTACTACAAGCATCCTGAGAGAAGCCATGCATTTTTGCAGAGGGAGGAAGGAAAGTTGTCTGCAACAATCCTTCCCATTCTTAAAGTAGTTATCAACCTCCTCCATGACATTCACTATGCACAAGAAGAAATTTCTACGCATTTGGAAGCGACGTTGAATAAACCTTTCAGGGTATGTGGGGTCCAGTGTGATGTAGTCTGATGCAGCTTGAACTACGTCGGTATTTCCCCAAAGAGGAAGGGATGATGCATCACAACTATGGTAGGTATTTCCCTCAGTGATGAGACCAATGTTATCAAACTAGTAGGAGAACCACGCAACACTATGTAAACGGTACCTGCACACAAAAGATAAATACTTGCAACTCGACGTGTAAGAGTGGTTGTCAATCCCTCCCGGGTAAAAGATAGATTTTTTTGTAGTAAATTGGTTAAATAGACCTCACAATAAAGCAAAATAAAATAAATAAAGGGAAAGTGTAGCAAGGTATTTTTGGGTTTCTTGGAATAATAGATCTAAAAATAAAAGTGAACAAAAATAGATCTCGAAGGCAAATATGATAAAGAATAGACCCAGGGGCCGTACATTTCACTAGTGGCTTCTCTCGAGAGAAATAGCATACAGTGGGTAAATTTTTTACTATTGGGCAACTATGAAATATCATTATCTTACCTCAATGGGATATTACGGTGCACATACAAATTGGAAGTCTTATCTCCATTTGTGCAGTTCCCTAAAATCAAGCAACATTACCATAGAAGTAGCACAACATATGAAAGCACATTGCACAATCATGTGAAAGAAGGCTAGTACTGACCTCTCATGACGCGGATTCAAACAACTCACAAGAAGAAGATCTGAAACAAATTTGCCAACAAGGATAGGAAGTCAGATCTCCTCTTGTGCAGTTCCATTAAGATCAAGCAATCAAGCAACATTGTCGGTGTGACATTTTGGTTGAACTGCACAAATCACTCTTAAAACAAAAGTGTTTTGTGCAGTGCAACAAAAGGTCACAATAGCAACAAGGTGAAGTAGATAACCCTGTTTACACAAAGGTGCAAAGGAAACAAGTACTGCTCAATAACGGTGGATGACATAGAAGCCCACAAAAATAAGCATCTAACTTATCTAAATGGGAAAGAAAGCAAAATAGTAGCATTTCTCAAACAGTGGCATTGATTCATATTAATAGAGAGATTATATTAACAATAAAATTCATTAAACATGTAATTTGCTTTTAACTGTGGCATTGCTTCAATTTTCCAGATTAACAACAACTAAAGAGTTGTACGGGACAGTGGACACACCAGCACCATCTGCATCTACCGATGTATAAAGGGGTGATGCACAGTCTTTTGCAACAAAGAACAAACAACCAAGGAGCATATTTGTGTTGGACCCAGTTTTGTCATCTTTAGAAACCTTTCCCTATGTGAGGGCAGCATATCTAGTCCTGCTCAAACTCTACAACCTTTCCCCCAAAACAGAAAGATCAGTTCGTTATAGATGTGCGTACTGCGTTTGTCATTGTTTTCCCTTTTCGACCAATGTAGGTGCTAGATAGCCAATCTGTACTACTTTCCCCCTTCCTTTCCTCTTTGAACCACGTCCTAGATTCATGCTACACAACTTTCCCCACTACTTCCCTATTTGATCCAACACCTAGGTTTGAGTGCAGAAGTGCAAAAAGCCCACACGCAGCTAGAGCAATGCATGTGGAATAAGTAAATTATACCTTAAGGTTCTTGGGGCGTGGCTCAGTGGGCGGCCGGAGGCCGTTCTTCCCACACTATGTACGACAGCAAGGAAGAAGGGGTCGGAGGCCCTCTTGTGCCACCGCTGGGTGAAAGAGAAAAACTATGCCAGTAGTGGATTCCTTCCCTCGCCGATGGCGACAACATTAAGCCTCCTTCCCTTCCCGACGGACAGATCCTACCGGCTCTTTGAGCAGCAGTGAGGGGAGAGAGAGAGAGAGGGGCTAATGAAGTCTTGTTTAGATTTGCAGAGGGTGAGAGAGTGTGAAGAGAGCTACTACGGGCGCTGAGGCTCTAGTGTGCATATATAGGGTCACTTGCAAACTGTGAAACTCTATTCACCTCTTATTTAGTGGATGAGGCAAATCTTTCGCCTCCGTTTCGAAAAAAAAACGGGAAATTCAATTTTAATTATTGGTTTGTACACTTTGCTCTCTTCCAATAATTTTTGGCACTTGTATTCAACCTAAGTCATTGTGCCACCGTATCTCGTACTACTCCCTCCATCTAGGTGTATAAGTCACGTTAGAAGGTGCAGCGGGACCAAGGTGCAAGCAGATTGGAGGAGAAGGAGAAATTTGACCGGTCCTTCCTCCAATCAAAGCCCTGATTTCTGTCTCTAAATGCAACAATTAATTACAACAATTAAGAGATGCCATTTTAGCTACCATGCAGGGCCACGTATTAACTCGCATGCAAGCCGACTTTGATTCCTTAACTGATCAACGCGTAGTTGCGCTCCATGCTTGGGTTTTCGGGGGAGATAACAAGGCAGAGTAAGGGGGTGTTTGTTTATAGGGACTTATTGGCGTAGGGACTTACAAAAGTCCCTTTTAGTCCCTTCTAACCAAACATGAGGGACTTATAAGGACTTAAAGTGGGCATTCGGGAGTTATGAAAGAACACCTTGAGGGAGAGTCTTTTTGGGACTTTTAGTTCTAACATGGTATTTCAGTCCATGTTTAGTCCGAGGAACCAAACATGTAGGGACTTTTTAGGGACTAGCGGCTTTTTAGTTGGGACTAAAAGAAGTCCTAGGACTTATGAACCAAATAGGGCCTAAGTAACAATGCTCGCTAGCAATGAGGCTAGGAGGGGATTGAGATGGGAAGTTAATGGACGATGCTTAAACATTTTGGGAATATCTGATTTTCGTAAGATGACTTAACTCCTAGATGGAGGGAGTACTACTCTACTCCTTAGTCCAGGTTTGATGGAATATTCGTCACCTCTTCTCTTCTTGTATGTGCTCCATTTATCTCACTTCCTGTGGCTTCCCACTCGCATGATATTCCTGTTCTATGAACCTGTGTGTGTGTGTGTGTGTGTGTTTTAACAGGGTGTGTGTGTTAGAGAGAGCGACACATCGACCTACCCCTATAGAGAGATGGTGTGTAGTGTACAATTTAGCCACGAGAGTCGGTGCGTGCTCTTGTTTCCGGGCGTTCGGTTGGTTAGCTGCCACGCCCGCTCCTGACTAGTCTGGCCCACCCAAAGCCCCTCCATTGCCCGCGCGCGCTTCCCGCCTAAAACGGTCAGCACCGCTCCAGAGAATCGGTGCCGCATTAATGCCCGGGCAGAGCGGACGTGACCTCTCACTGGGGCCTGCATTGAAGAAAGCGGATTCAAGAGTGATGGTTGCTTCATCCGTCCAACTTACTGCTGGGTCTATGTGATTTGACGACTCATTGGTCATTATTACTGAGGTGGTACGACTACTGGATGTCCCACATTTCGGCGAAAGGAGGTAGATTACAATTTTATTCATTCTTACTGCGGTGGAGTGCGAAAGCTGTGAAAACACACCAGCTCAGTGATTACATGGCCCACCTCACACTATCACCATATTTTCTGGACATCGTGCGACACCTAACTCTTTACATAGTAGTACAGTACGTACTGTAATTTCTCAGCGAGATAAATTTGTACAATTCTATGAAGCTTCCAGCTTCTTTTTCATGTATCTTGCATCCAAGGTTTCCCCGTTGCAACATTTCGTCAAATACAAAGGAGACTAACATGCATGCTATTGCATCTCAATAATTGAGAGATCATAGCCAACATGTACTCCCTCCTTTCCAAAGTATGTGTCTCAACTTTATGCAAACTTTAGTACAAAGTTGTACTACTACTAAAGTTGACACTTATTTTGGAACAAAGACAGCTAAAGAAAAAACAACCATGCAGTCCCTAGCCCTTGAACCCTAAATCCTAACCAGGATTTAATTTGCTGGCGACGTTGAACCTTCCAAAGAAATGAAGTTTGCAACCCTTTGACCATCGGATCATTTTGTGCAGTTTCACTAAAATCGAGATGAGCATCCCTGTGGCAAAGAAATTGAAGAAGCGTGATTAGAATAAGATTACTGGGACTAGTTGATGAGACATAAACTCATCACAAATACAGTAGAAGCCAGTAGAGGTACGTGCAAGGCAAAGAAGTAGAGAAATATCCACATGGAGCGATGTGGGTAGCTGGGGCAGTGGTGCAAGCCGGCTGTAAAGGGAGTTGTACATGAGGGATGTCGGGACGTACCTCAACTTAGAGGCGGGCAGCGAGAGGCGGAAACTGCCCATGTCGCGGCAGTGAGCAAGGGACGAAGGCAACCACACCAGCTTTGTGAGAGAGATCGATGGGGACCCCTGATCGAGACATGCCGACAGTGGGTTTTCGCCGGTGGTGACGGCGACCGCATCTACACAAAGCATCCACCCCTTTCCCCGGCGGCGGACGTGATCCGCCTGGATGTTAGAGATGTGGGCACAGTCCTTTTGTGCGAGAGAGTGTGAAGAGAGCAACCCCAGCAAGCAACCATTTAGGCTTGTCCTGCTATGTATATAGTGGAGCGGTTTCTTTTTCTCTTCAGCACCGTTCATGCGTGCTTCCCAACCCTCCATTATTTATAAGTGTTTAACTACTACTAGACGCGACAAATTATCACGTGGGTTGCATCATCATACAGAAGTGAGCTCCACCATCTCACGTGTGTGGTTGGGGAAGACGAAAAGAGTTCTACGGAGTACTAGTACTATGTGCGTGGGTGCGTGCACCTCTTCTCTTCGAGCATGGTTATTAAAAGTATAGCCCACTACTCTACCACGCGGTTATTATATGGGCAAAGAGTATAGGCAGTAATAATGACTAATAAGCCGTCCAATCACGAGGCCCACCTTTCTCTATGTTTGACCAAGGAAGCAGCCATCATTTCACTCCTCGTTGAATATCCATCCGCTGCTATCTCCGCAAATAAATAAAAATCCGCTTCTACCTCCGCACATGGTTAATAATATAGCATGTCAAGCATGACATAGAAATATCATTCACTGATACAATAGGGCTGGCTCAAAGGCTGGTTATTTTTTTTACTTTGTCTCTTTCTCTTTTTGTCTCATTTACTCATTTTACATAGGAGCACGTCTAGAGGATGGCTATTCCTTTCGATGGGACTTCTTCATGGGGTTTAAGACTAAGCAGCTCTGAATTATCCCTGCTGCCCACCACTCTGAATCGTGCCATCTATGATAGTACTCCCATTGCAACAACAAGGTCCACTAGGTCTAGCATGTCTTGTAAGAAGAGACTGTCATGCAAAACATACATATTGTTGCCTTCTTCCTCGTACAGTACCTACCACTGGTATGTACTACTAGTACTAATAGTACTCGTTCTCCTATAAACCTTGCGCTTGACATCTAAAAAATATTAACCTTGCACTTGGCTCTTCGTCTCTTGGGGAAGTCGAGCAATAATGGTACCACAGTATACGTTCTGGCTATCTGAGACCGAATGAATTGCTGCACGTCCACCATGTAGGCGAGGGTCGAGAGGCGAGGGAGAGTGCGTACTAGTATGTCCGTTTTAATATGGACTACATACGGAGCAAAATGAGTGAATCTACACTCTAAAATACGTCTATATACATCAGTATGTACCAGTAGTTCATATTGAAATCTACTACTCCCTCCATCCCATAATACTAGTGTCAAAAACGTTCTTATTTTATGGGACAGAGGAGTAAAACTAGATACATCTGTAACTAGACAAATTTAAGACAAAAATTTTGGGACGGAGGTAGTATATTTCAAACAATATGATAATCTATCTAACCAAGGTAGGGACGAGGAGTAACGGAGGGAGTAGTAAAATCTTCGCCTCGTCATGTGAGCCACCGCACGCGTGGGCGAGGGAGCGGGCATAGGCGCCGTAAGCAATCTTCTCCTTGTCCTGTGACTCTGCGAGGCACCGTGCCCGTGGGCGGGGGAGACGGCGTACTAAGCAAGCTTCTCCTCATTCTGCGAGTTGACGGGACACATCAAAAGTAATACGTCCAGAGCATCTCCAGTGTATAGAGCCTTTCCTCTGATGTCTACCACACAACCTTCTTCTTGTAGACGTTGTTGGGCCTCCAAGTGCAGAGGTTTGTAGGACAGTAGAAAATTTCCCTCAAGTGGATGACCTAAGGTTTATCAATCCGTGGGAGGCGTAGGATGAAGATAGTCTCTCTCAAACAACCCTGCAACCAAATAACAAAGAGTCTCTTGTGTCCCCAACACACCCAATACAATGGTAAATTGTATAGGTGCACTAGTTCGGCGAAGAGATGGTGATACAAGTTCAATATGGATGGTAGATATAGGTTTCTGTAATCTGAAAATATACAAACAGCAAGGTAGCAAGTAACAAAAGTGAGAGAGAACGGTATTGCAATGCTTCGAAGCAAGGCCTAGGGTTCATACTTTCACTAGTGCAAGTTCTCTCAATAAGGATAACATAATTATATCATATAACAATCCCTCAACATGCAACAACGAGTCACTCCAAAGTCACTAATAGCGGATAACAAACGAAGTGATTATGGTTGGGTATGAAACCACCTCTTCCGATCAATCCATTGGGCTATTCCTATAAGTGTCACAAATAATCCTAGAGTTCGTAGTAAAATAACACCTTAAGAAACAAATCAAGCAAAACCCTAATGTCACCTAGATACTCCAATGGCACCACAAGTATCTGCGGGTATGATTATACGATATGCATCACACAATCTCAAATTCTTCTATTCAAACCAACACAAAGAACCTCAAAGAGTGCCCCAAAGTTTGTACCGGAGAGTCAGGACGAAAATGTGTGCCAACCCTATGCATAGATTCCCAAGGTCACGGAACCCGCAAGTTGATCACCAAAACTTACATCAAGTGAATCAATAGAATACCCCATTGTTACCACGGGTTTCCCACGCAATACATACATAAAGTGTTCTCAAATCCTTAAAGACTCAATCTGATAAGATAACTTCAAAGGGAAAACTCAATCCATTACAAGAAGGTGGAGGGGGAGAAACATCATAAGATCGAACTATAAGAGCAAAGCTCGAGGTACATCAAGATTGTGCCAAATGAAGAATACAAGAGAGAGAGAGAGAGAGATCAAACACATAGCTACTGGTACATACCCTCAGCCCCGAGGGTGAACTACTCCCTCCTCCGGGGAGAGCGCCGGGGTGATGAAGATGACCACCGGTGATGGATACCCCCTCCGGCAGGGGCCGGAACAGGGTCCTGATTGGTTTTTGGTGGCTACAGAGGCTTGCAGCGGTGGAACTCCCGATCTAGGTTTCTTTCTGGGAGTTTGGGGATTTATAGAAGGGGTTGGTGTCGGTCTCACGTCAGGGGGCCCACGGAGAGTCCACGAGGCTGGGGGCACGCCCGGGGGGGGGGGGGTACCCTCCACCCTCTTGGGGCCCACGGACTCCCCAACGGTAGCTTTTCGTTCCAGTATTTTTTATATTTTCCAGAAAAATCTCTATTTATTTTCAGAGCATTCTGGGAACTTTTATTTCTGCACAAAAACAACACCATGGTAGTTTTGCTGAAACCAGCATCAGTCCGGGTTAGTTCTAATCAAATCATACCAAAATCATGTACAAATATTGTAAACGTGGCATGAATACAACAAAAATTATAGATATGTTGGAGACGTATCAAGCATCCCCAAGCTAATTCCTTCTCGTCCTCGAGTAGGTAAATGATAAAAATAGAATTTTTGATGTGGAATGCCACCTAACATATTTATCAATGTAATCTTCTCTAATGTAGCAAGAATATTCAGATCCATAAGATTAAAAACAAAAGTTTAATATTGACATAAAACAATAATACTTCAATCATACTAACAAAGCAGTCATGTCTTCTCAAAATAACATGGCCAAAGAAAGCTATCCCTACAAAATCATATAGTCTAGCTATGATTTATCTTCATCACACACAATATCTAAATCATGCACAACCCCGGTTTCAGCCAAGAAATTGTTTCATACTTTAGTATTCTCAAACTTTTTCAACTTTCACGCAATACATGAGCGTGAGCCATGGATATAACACTATAGGTGGAATAAAATGGTGGTTGTGGAGAAGACAAAAGGAAGGAGATAGTCTCACATCAACTAGGCGTATCAACGGGCTATGGAGATGCCCATCAATAGATATCAATGTGAGTGAGTAGGGATTGCCATGCAACGGATGCACTAGAGCTATAAGTGTATGAAAGCTCAAAAAGAAACTAAGTGGGTGTGCATCCAACTCGCTTTCTCACAAAGACCTAGGACATTTGAGGAATCCCATCATTGGAATATGCAAGCCAAGTTCTATAATGAAAAAATCCCACTAGTATATGAAAGTGACAACATAGGGGACTCTCTATCATGAAGATCATGGTGCTACTTTGAAGCACAAGTGTGGTAAAAGGATAGTAGCATTGCCCCTTCTCTCTTTTTCTCTCATTTTTTTGGGCCTTCTCCTTTTTTGGCCTTTTTTTATTTTATTTTTTGTCCGGAGTCTTATCCCGAGTTGTGGGGGAACCATAGTCTCCATCATCCTTTCCTCACTGGGACGATGTTCAAATAATGAAGACCATCACACTTTTATTTACTTACAACTAAAGAATTACAACTCGATACTTAGAACAAAATATGACTATATGAATGACTCCGACAGTGTACCGAGATGTGCAATGATTCAAGAGTGACATGTATGAAAAATTATGAACGGTGGCTTTGACACAAATACGATGTCAACTACATGATCATGCAAAGCAATATGACAATGATCAAGAGTGTCATAATAAACGGAATGGTGGAAAGTTGCATGGCAATATATATCGGAACGGCTATGGAAAAGCCATAACACTACAAAAAAAAGACACATCCGTGACATTTTGGGCCAAACGAATTTTTTTCTGTCATACATATGACACTTCTATGACAATAATTGTGATAAAACCCGGTATGATCATAGATGTGGTGGGCTCCTACTTCTATGAAAAAAATCATGACAGAAAATGGGCTTTTTGTCCTGGGCGGGATGGAGACGCAGCTGCATGACATTCTTTGGGCTGTCCATGACGGAAAAACCGTGGTAGAAGCGAGGGGGAGGAAAATTTCGGGGAGTTCCCGGTTATGGTGGGAGGTCGGGGGCCGAGCGATGCCCGTTTCTCTCGTACACGTACGCGCGTGTGTGCGAGGCATTGGATCTAACTGAACCCGAGCGAGGCATTGGGCTCTAACTGAACCCGAGCGATTGCACTGCAGGCTACGCGTTACTGAACCCGAGCGATCGATCGATGGCTGTTAACTGAACCCGATGGAGCGATTCCTTCACTACTGCTGCTAACTGAAGCCGATCGATTGGATGAACAGTGAGCGTTGGGGGGGGGGGGTGGATGAACAGTGAGCGGTGGCGTTGCCTCTGGATGAACAGGACCCCGTGGTGTGGAGGGCTGGATGAACAGTAGACGGTGGAGGGGTGGCCGTGGAGGGGTGGTTGAACAGGACCCCGTGGTGTGGAGGGCTGGATGAACAGTAGACGGTGGAGGGCTGGATGAACAGTAGACGGTGGAGGGGTGGTTGAACAGTAGCCGGTGGAGTAGCGCGCGGTGGAGGCTGGATGAACAGGAGCCCGTGGAGGCTGGAGGAGGTCGACGGTAGCCCGTGGAGGCTGGAGGAGGTCGACGGTGGAGATGAACAGTATCCCGTGGAGTCCCGTTTTGCGGTACGCCACACCCCTCCCGATGAACAGGACCCCCGTTTCGACCGTAGGAGGTCCGTTTCCTCCGTTTTGCGGTACGCCACACCCCTCCCGATGAACAGGACCCCCGTTTCGACCGTAGGAGGTCCGTTTCCTCCGTTTTGCGGTACGCCACACCCCTCCCGATCAACAGGACCCCCGTTTCGACCGTAGGAGGTCCGTTTCCTCCGTTTTGCGGTACGCCACACCCCTCCCGATCAACAGGACCCCGTTCCGAACATAGGAGGTCCGTTTCCTCCGTTGTGCGGTACGCCAGGCCTCGTTTCCATCGCCTGTTCCGTCCAAGCCGGTTGGCTCCCACGCGTTCCGTTGCCTCCCGATGAACACGACGCATTCCGTTGCCTCCCCATGAACACGACGCATTCCGTTGGCTCCCCATGAACACGACGACGACGCTGTTTCTCCGTTCCGACCCAGCCATGTACGTATGCGCGAGTAGGCGTTCGAGACCCTGCCCGTATGTGTACGTGGCCGTATTTTATTTCCTGCACCCTCGCCGCTGTATGTAAGTGTACATGCTACGTGAGCGCCTCTACATCGACACGTGCGCGCCTCTACTATGACACGTGCGTGCCTCTACATCGACCAGTATGTACGTACACTTTCGCGACCAGAATGACAACGCTACGTACGCTTCGACCAGGTGGGTCCCGACTGTCAGGCACTTCCTTGCTTGCGAAGATGTAGCTGGTGGGTTCCAGCAGTCAGGGGGGCGAATTGTTTTGGTTTTTTTTGCCCGGATGCACTTCCTTGCGTGCGAAGATGTAGCTGGTGGGTCCCAGCAGTCAAGGGGGAAAGGTTTTTTGTGAAATACTGGTGGCCCGTCCGGTGGGTCCCTGCTGTCAGGTGGAGGAATAATTATTTTGCGCGTAATAAGGAGGCACTTCCTTGCGGCCGTCGTGGACCCAGCTGTCAGCCTCTCCATGCACAGTACTCTTCGATGGAAGTCAGTCGTTGACCACATTGACCACGCCGTGCCGAGAGCACCACAGCGGTGGACGACGGCGAGGCCTAGGAAGGGGACAACGCGGAGCCGGGGAAGACGCAGCAGTGGATGCCCACGCGAAGAGGAGTACGAGGGTGAGGCTGCCGTCGCCGCAGAATAACAGGGGGTGTGGGTAGGTAGAGGGATGGCCTGGCGAGCGGTGGGAGTAGTAGGGGCGGTGAGGCCTCCACCGCATCGCAGCCGGCCACGGGAGGCAGGAGCACGAGGCACGACCGGCACTGGTTTGGGCGGCTGGAGCAAGAAGACCAGAGGTTGAAGAAGCACTACGGCCGTTGGATGGACATCGTACGGTCACTGGAGCTAGAATCGTGCATATTATTGACTAAGTTGACAAAGCCCTCTGTCCCCGTCAACTTAGTAGGCCCACAAGTCAGCCTGCCACTATACTGGGTCCCAGCTAACAGGCGGAGTATTCATTTTTTTGTGCGTAATAAGGAGGCACTTCCTTGCGTGCGAAGATATAGCTGGTGGGTCCGAGCTGTCAGCGGCGGTAATGTTTTTTTCGCGAAATACAGAGGCCCTTTCGGTGGGTCCCTGATGTCAGGTGGAGGAATCATTATTTTGCGCATAATAAGGAGGCATTTCCTTGCGTGCGGCCGTGGACCCAGCTGTCGGCCTCTCCACGTACAGTCCACTTCAGATGCATGTCGGTCGTTGACCACGTTGATCAGGCTGTGCCGAGAGCACCAGGGCGGTGGACGACGGCGAGGCCTAGGAAAGGAACGACACAGAGGCAGGGAAGACTCGGCAGTTGTTTCCCACGCGGAGGGGAGTACGACTGTACGAGGGTTTACTGGTTCGTCTGCCGTCGCCGGAGAATAACAGCAGGTGTGGGTGAGTAGAGGGATGGCTAGGCCAGCGATGGGAGTACGGTGGGGCGGTGAGGCCTGCGCGGCAGCAGAGCCAGCCGCAGGGAGGAGGGAGCAGGCAGTCCCGCCGGCGCTTGTTTGAGCGGCTGGAGCAGGAAGAGCAGAGATTGAAGAAGCACGACGGCCGTTGGATGGCAATCCAACAGTCACTGCTTGTGCGTCAACCTTTTTTTAGGAAAGCCTCAAATCTGTGGAAAACAGCATACAACCCATCTGCCATTATTTCTAATAATTTACAGCCCATTTGCTAATTCTTAAGGTTTTTTTGGAGCCCATATTCTTTTTGTTAGCATTACAGCCCATACTGTGGCCACGGTTAAAAAATTATACGAAATTTTGCATATTTCGGTGCGGTCCGAACTGTTTTTAATCCCGAAATTTCGACTCACATTCAAACTGATTTTAAAAATAAATGTATATCAATATAAAATCCAACAAATTCTCCACGCATAAAAATTAATGTAATTTAAAATCTCGAAATGAAAAAAAGATATTTGAAACTAATTGCCGGTTTGATGTGTTTTAAAAATGTACAACCCATTTCTCATTACTGATGGGCCATTTTCTCGGCCAGCCGAATGAAAGCTCTCCTCGTCTTGAAAGATTTGCAGCCCAACAGGCCTGACAAAGCGACTTACTTGGCAAATCACAAAAAAACTGGGCTGTGGCCGTGGACCCAGCTGTCAGCCTCTCCACGTACAGTACTCTTCCGATGGAAGTCGTTCCTTGACCACGTTGACCACGCCGCGCGGAGAGCACCACGGCGGTGGACGACGGCGAGGCCTAGGAAGGGGACGACGCGGAGCCGGGGAAGACGCGGCAGTGGAAGCCCGCGCGGAGAGGAGTACGAGGGTTCACTGGTTCGGCTGCGGTGTGAGGCTGCCGTCGCCGCAGGGCCTGGCCAGCGGTGGGAATAGTAGGGGGCGGTGAGTCCTCCGCGGCAGCACAGCCGGCCACGGGAGGCAGGAGCATGAGGCACGACCGGCGCTGGTTGGGGCGGCTGGAGCAAGAAGACCAGAGGTTGAAGAAGCACTACGGCCGTTGGATGGACATCGTATAGTCACTGGAGCTAGAATCGTTCATATTGACTAAGTTGACAAAGCCCTTCGTCCCCGTCAACTTAGTAGGCCCACAAGTCAGCCTCCCACCAAGGTGGGTCCCAGCTAGCAGGGGGAGTATTCATTTTTTTGTGCGTAATAAGGAGGCACTTCTGGTGGGTCCGAGCTGACAGCGGGGGGGGGGGGACGTTTTTTTCGCGAAATACGGTGGCCCGTCAGGTGGGTCCCAGCAGTCAGGGGGCAAACTTTTTTTTCGCAAAATATGGTGGCCCGTCCAGTGGGTCCCTGCTGTCAGTTGGAGGAATCATTATTTTCCGCGTAATAAGGAGGCACTTACTTGCTGCGGCCGTGGACCCAGCTGAGACTCTCCACGTACAGTATACTTCCGATGGAAGTCGTTCCTTGACCACGTTGACCTCGCCGCGTTCCGTTGCATGCATGCGTCCATGGGCGTGGTGCGTCCCCACTGTCAGCCTCTCACGTACAGTCATCTTCCGATGACTCTCGGTTGTTGACCACGTTGACCACACCGTGCCGAGCGCACCCAGACTGGAACGGCCCGAAGATGGGGAAGACGGGGCAGTGGAGTCGCAGATGGAGAGGAGTGGGAAACTTCACTGGTTCGGGTGCGCGGCAGCACAGCCGCGGTGCCGCCCACGGGAGACAGGAGCAAGAACAGAGGTTGAAGAAGGAGCACGGCTGTTGGATTAACATCCAACGGTCCAGCTGCTAGAATCATTTGTTGATTAAGTTGACAAAGCCGTGCGTACACGTCCGCTTAGCAGGCCCACAAGTCAGTCACCAAATCTGACGGGTCCCAGCTGTCAACGGGATGAATAATTTTTTTCGCAAAACAAGGAGGCACTTCCTTCCGTGCGAAGATACAGCCGGTGGGTCCCAGCTGTCAGGTGGAGGAAACATTTTTTTCAGCTTAATAAGGAGGAACTTTCCTTGCGTGCGACCATGGACCTCGTGGGTCCCAGCCGTCAGGCTCTCCACGTACAGTCCTCTTCCGATGACTCTCGTTTGTTGACCACGCCGCACCGAACACAGCGAGGCGGTGGACGACGGCGAGGCCCCGGACGGGAACGACTCGGAGATGGGAAAACGCGGCAGTGGAGTCGCAGATTGAGAGGAGGAGAAGGGTTATAACTGGTTCTGTTGCAATTCATATCAAACTCAGGTTCACAGGACACTTTCATATTCATAGCCAACATTCACTATCAACAACTCAAAAGATTCATATATACACAAGCTCAGCATATCTATGCATCCAAATGATTGATAGATCACACGACAATATTCATACATAATTCACAAAAAGATTCAGATATACACATGTTCAGTATGTTTATGCATCCAAATGATTGAGATCACAGCCAATATGATCCATGGACGAACTTTAATTACCTAGGGTACAGACTGGTAAATGGTGTTCAATCAGAGGTACTTCTTGCTAAAATTAGTTCTTGTACGAGTAAACTTTCGAGTACATAAGAGGCAGCACAGACAATCTGAACTTTGCTTGTAGGTTTATCCTCAAATAGTGGCCTCGTGCCGAGGGAGGTTTGAGCAACTTGGCCACTACTTTCATCCAACTAGTTTACTGGCTCATCTTGGTCCTGTATCTCGCCAAAATTCTACATTGCAGACGAGAAAGGAGGCGGTTGAGAAAATGAACCACCCAAATTTTTTGTGCAGTTCAACTGAAATGGAGCATCCTTGGCGTGCAGACTGATTAAGTGCCAGATGAATATACGCGTCAACCAACTTGTCTGGAATCTTTAGACTCCATGCCATATAGTTCGCTACCATATGTGCCGATAACCAAAAGGCACAAGTTGGGACCAAAGACTGGACTGCGTTTTTCTGGGCTATGCACCAAGCAATATTTTTGGCGTTCACTCTCCTAATACTTGGAGTTTGACAATTGGTTGACGCCGGTTGATACTCGAATGAATATAGGCACTTCTTGTCAACATCGATGCTTGTCTGAGTGAACTTTGGAGTACATAGCAGCAGCATAAGTACCTGTCCATCTGATCATTTTGTGCAGTTCTACTGAAATCACCCGATGTAATGATTTGCCTGCGAGTTCAGGCTCCAAATTACTCCTTTATGAAATCGGCAAACAGTAGCACAATACCAAATTACCAATACATATGACAGGCACAATAATCAGGATAAAGACCAGTACCAACCTGTGTGAGGTAGCATATCAATTACTATTTCCTTTGACTGGAAGCCGAGATAAGCCAAGCGACTGACAGCAAAGGAAGAAAGCAAGCGGAGATTAGCGACTGACAGGAAAGGACGGAAGCTGTCGAGGCAATGAAGCACCCAAAGTTTTTGTGCAGTTCCACCAAAATCGAGCATCCCTGTTGGCACATATATTGAGAGAGTGAGATTACTGTAATAGTGGGACTAGTTGATGAAACATACACTAACAAATAGAAGCACCCTCATTATTTTAATGGGTAAAGTTAGCAACATAGTAGTCTTGCTTAAAGAGAGGTATTAGTTTATTTAATCAGTGCCAATTAGCTCAACTCAACACTCAAAGCATTGCCATTTATCATAGGTTGCAAAACTTAAAAGTGCAAAGATAAAGGAGTTTCTCATGACAGTAGCACGATACAAATAGAGATGACAGCAAACTAATATGGATGAAGGCCTTAGGCCCGTACCAACCTGAGAAAAAAAGCTTATTCATGTAGTCCCATAAGAGATGATAAAGCACTCACTGGAATCACACAATAGTATATATTTTGTGCACTTCAATTTATCTCTTGTTTACCAGTTCTGAGATTATATCGAAAGATTATCGAACTTCCAGCAGAGTTAAAGTTTTTGTGCAGTTCCACCAAAATCGAGCATCCCTGTTGGCACATATATTGAGAGAGTGAGATTACTGTAATAGTGGGACTAGTTGATGAAACATACACTAACAAATAGAAGCACCCTCATTATCTTAATGGGTAAAGTTGCAACATAGTAATCTTGCTTAAAGAGAGGTATTAGTTTATTTAATCAGTGCCAATTAGCTCAACAACTCAAAGCATTGCCATTTATCATAGGTTGCAAAACTTAAAAGTGCAAAGATAAAGGAGTTTCTCATGACAGTAGCACGATACAAATAGAGATGACAGCAAACTAATATGGATGAAGGCCTTAGGCCCGTACCAACCTGAGAAAAAGCTTATTCATGTAGTCCCACAATATATTTTTGTGCACTTCAAAATGTATGGTTGAAATCACTCTTGTTTACCAGTGCTGAGATTATATCGAAAGATTATCAAGAACTTCCAGCAGAGTTAAAGCACTGGCTGGGATACAGTTCATTGTATTGTCTTGTGTAGTTCCACTAAAATGTATGATTGGCACAACATGATCCCTGTTTGCACAAGTAGGAACAAGGTGAAACCTTCATTAGCTTAGTGAGAAAGGATAGGAAGACATTAGCATATTACTCAAACAGTAGCATCAAATTCATGATGGACAATACGCAAAACATTGCCTCATTGAACCAATGGCAATAAATTGACATGCAAAACAATAGCACTATTATGTCATGACACTAATAATATTCCCTCCCTGCTCCACCACATGATTCACCTCCATAGACAAACATTCACACGTACATGATTCAGCATAGGGTCCTACTAAAGATTTGTTTAACTCCAACAGGAAAATTAGGCAGTAATAAATTAGTGGTACTTAAGTACTCCTAATTAATTAAGTGAGACAGCAGAAGTGGAAGGGCTCCCTGGAGGATCGTCTCACATGTAAGGTAGTCGTTGCCGGAGCCCTTGAATAGCCTCGACTGAGGCCTCTGGCTTCAGCAAGATCGCCTTGGCACTGTTTATTCTTCTTCTTCTTCCTCTTCATGCTCTGTTTCTCTTTCTCCTCACCAGTTGGTGAAACCAAGTACATGATTGGCCTTCTAATTCAGAATTGGTTTTGTCAGTGAGGGAGTACAAGTGTACTAGTAAAAAACAGCATTATTTTCTCATGGCAGTCGGAAAATAGAGATGAACACATGCATTAAATATCATTCTTACCTAAAGGAAGGTTATGGCGCCAATATGGATGATGAGGATTGGAACACAGATCTCCCTTTGTGCAGTTCCACCAAAATGAACCAACTGTTCCATCTGACATTCCAGTTAAACAGCACAAAAGTCACTTCTTTTAAGAAGAGTTTTGTGCAGTGCACCAAAAGGTCACAACAGCAACCAGGTGAATTGGATATCCCTGTTTGCACAAAAAGGCACAGAGGAAACAGTCAGAGTCTCAAACAATTACAGGCAAAAACATTTGGCTAAACTTGTCAGAGTCTCAAACAATTACAGGCAAAAACAGTGGCATGGCTTCATTTTTACCAGGGACATTATATTAAGAACAGCTAAGGCTGCGTTCGGTTCACAGGTTTGGTGCAGGATTTTCGTAGGAACACAATTCCTACGGTATTCTTTCCCTTCCAACCGTTCGGAACACGGGAAAGGTGAATAGTGTTTCATAGGAAAGCTGGTCTGGTAGTACTGATTCCATCGGATTAGAAACATCCACGCGCTGCTCATTTTTTGGGCGGAAGCCCGAGGCAGGCGCTCGCTGCCATGCGTTAGACAGGTTGTTGTGCTGTGTTTGCCGGAATAAAAAAATCAACCTATGTGTGGTACGTGAGGTGAGGACAAGAGTAGTCACTGTGCAGCTGAATAAACAAATAGCATCTCATACTGCCAAGCATGCTACTCTAAAAAAACAAATCTGTACATTTCGTAGTCCATCCGAACACATTCTCTTGAGAGTTTCCTCCGGTTCGCTGTTCCATAGTTTTATACCTACATTCCTTTCCTATTCCTCTATTTTCATCAAGACCTATGTTTTCTGCCCCTTTATTCCGACCGGAGCCTAAATATTTGGTATAAGGGCATGGGACAGTGGGTGCACCAGCAGTACAACACCATGTACGTAAACAGGGGCATAAAGTGGTGATTCATAGTTTGTTGCCCCGAGAAACAAACATCCAAGAAACATATCTGGGTTGGTCCCATTTTTGTTCACTCTAGCCACCTACTCCTATGTGTGGATAGCAAATCTAGTCCTGGTCATACCACTGTGTACAGCGTTACCCCTATATTTCCCTTTTCGACCAAGAGACCGGTTGGATGACCAGTCTGTACTACTTTCATCCCCTTTCCTTCCTGTTTGTACCAAGTCCGATGTACATACTAAATTCCCCCACCCCCACTTTATTTCAATGACAAGTATTTTCGGACGGAGGGAGTACAAGATTCGACTCCATGAAGTAGCTTTACCTCTAACAATAGAAGAAAAAAATAGGTGACGTTGGACCATCCGATCGAGAGGGGCTGAGAGGTAGAAAATGATGCACATGCAGCGACGTAGCGAGCTGGGGAAGTAGAGCTAAGGCGGTTTCGAACGAAGATATACCTGAAGGTCGTCGGGATGTGGATAGGTGGGCGGCGGGAGGCCGGATCCGCCCACAGGCAACGACGAAGGGATCGGAGGACCTCCCGCGCCGGCGCTCGGCCAGAGATAACGGTGCGGCCGGCAGTGGGTCTCCTCCCTCGCTGTCGACGACGGCCTAAACGCTGCCCCTCCTCCCCTTCACCGGCGGAGGGGGATACGTCCGGATCTGTAACCAGCGGTGAGGATAGAAAGCCAGTGTTTTTTGAAGGGAGAAAGACAGTGTTACTACCCCTATCTTGTTTAGATCTGGAGAGGATGAGAGTGTGTGAATAGAGCAGCCCTAGCAAGCAAGCGCGGAGGCTCCGGCCTATATATAAGTAGTGGGGTAGTTTTCCTTTTTCACTCCATCAAAACAATCGTTTAAAATTGTGTACTACTACATGCCAGGTCACGGTTTTTTTAGTTGTTGATTGTTTTTTGAGATAGCTACCCGCTTGTTCCAACTGGTGTTACGGTGTGCCAGGTCGCACTTTGTATCGTTCAAGTCTGGTACTACAAGTCCCTCCATTAAATGAACAACCACCCCCTCGTAAAAATTGTGAACAAGCCCACGGCTAAAATTAGCGGAAACGTGGGTTGCCCCAACATGCATTATTATTTATATTTTCTACTCCCTCCGTTCCTAAATATAAGTCTTTTTTATTAGCCACACCTAAGACAAGAATTTTTTTATTAGCAGTGAACCCCACATGTCATAGACACAAAAATTGTGGCAAGATTCCCTTAGGCAAGCCAAAGTGTGTCTAACAATTTGAGCAACTCAGGTTAGGCAAGTGTGGCAAGTGTGGGAAAAATAATGTGGCAACATAAGACAAACATAGTCACAATCCAAACAGCCCCGTGATTTTTTGTGACATGCATGAAAATTTGGTTAGTTAAATTTATAGTCAAAATTTGGCAAGGTGCATCAAATCAACACATGCAAGTATCAAAAGGAAAGTCACGGCATGCATGCATGCGTTGTACTCCCTCCGTTTCCAAATATAAGTCTTTTTAGAGATTGCAACAACTGACTACTCCCTCCGTTCCTAAATGTAAGTCTTTTTAGGGATTCCACTACAAACTACATACGGATGTATATAGACATATTTTAGAGTGTAGATTCACTCATTTTGTTTCGTATGTAGTTCATAGTGAAATCTCTAAAAAGACTTATATTTTGGAACGGAGGGAGTACATACGAAGCAGAATATGTCTACTCCTACATACGAAGTAGCCCATTTGAAATGTGTAAAAAGACTTTTATCGAGTGCAGTGCTTTGATGTGTCGCGTCAACTCGTACAAGACCGAGAAATTTGATTACTACGACGCCCTCTCCCTCGCGGACTGAGCTCCGGTGCCTTAACTGCACCTGCCTTTGGCTGCATGACAGGTGGGCCAACCACCTGTTGGGCCCACCTGTCATGGACGCAAAGGCAGGAGCAGTAAGTAGAAGCTTTCGCTACACGCTATCCCTCCCGCACGAGGTGGACGGACATGCAGCAGTGGATTCGATACTGTAGAAGTAGGAGTAACATCATTGTTCGTCTTCTCGAAGAGGCGAAGAGCCAAGCGCAAACCGAACGTGGCAGTTGCGAACGCTCGCGTGGTGCGGTTCCTTGGAGTACTAGCCAGGCTCTTGCATGAGACAAAATTGCTATTGTTTAACAATTAAACTCCATTATCCATTGGTTGATACTCATTCTGCATAGGTCCACGCGCTTAGCACCGTTTCCTCCTGGGGTCACCAATGTTTATTTGCTAATTAATAGCATTCCATGCAATGAACTAGCCATTGCAAGTCATTAAAAGCATGCACACCTCTCATCTCTTATTGGTTGATACGTATGTCAAGAAACAAGAAACAAGGTAGAAGTTAATGCACCGCGCCTAAGTGTTTTGGGACTATTTGGTTTTCGTAAGATGACTTACACACCTAGACGGAGGGAGTAGTATAGACCTGTAAACCGGAAAGGAGTATTTGCCTTTCTAGAGATTTCAACAAGTGACTAGACTTCGGCTCAAAAAAACAAGTGACTAGACTACACCGTGTGCAGTACCCCCTCCCTTCCGGTTTATAGGGCTCAAATCTCAAATCTCATGAACCAAGGCATTTTGCTATTGGAGGAATGTATCTCGTACTTTACAAAACTACCCTAATTAAACTCATGCATTAATTACGTAGTTCTCTCGTTTTCCTCTCCGCCTTGGTCGCGGTGCACAATATTGAGCACTCCTATATGACTAGCCGCTCTATCTACATGCGGGACATTTCAAAGCATCCGGGCCCGCGTGCCATCCACCAAATCACAGCGAGGTGCTACAGTCGAGACTCACCTGTCACCCCGGTGTGGCCGTCATGACCCGTCATATCACAAAACCCACACCTTTACCAGCAGTGGTAAGGTGGCCTCCAAGTTGGACTGGACGAAGCAACCATCATTTCATTGGAACGCTCGTTCAAGCCCTTTCTTCCCTTTCTTGAAGAAAACCTCACTCCAGGCTACTCACTTCTGCCATTTTTCTTCTCTACCGACGAAGGAAAGGTGGGCGAATCAGTTATGCTGCTATATTTTCATTCCAATAATCTTCTTTTTGCGAAGCACCGACCGATTCTCACATCCTATTCTTTTCCCGTTTTCATTGCGATTGTGGTTTCCTTTCGATTGCTTTTTGTTTGTCAGTTCATTGATGGATCCTGGAGCACTAGGCAAAGAGTTGCCGGCGGACAACCCACTGGAGACAGCGATCTCCAGGAAGCGAGCACCGACCAACGAGTTGACCATGTTGGCGGGCCAACCCATGGAGACGAAGAACTCCAAGAAACAAGCACTGGCCAAAGAGTTGAGGACGTTGGCGGACGAACTCCTCAAAGAAAGTTGGAAGAACAGCAAGGGCCCCACCGTGCCTACCCCAGGAACTCTGATTGCCACCTATGTGAGGCTCAAGACCGAGTTTGAGGAGATAGTCGCCGTTGAGAAGCAGTATTCCCCTGCCAAGGTGATGGCCCCCATCGAGGACGAGGAGATGGCCCCCGGAGGGATGAGATCCCCCGGTGAGCTGCACAAGGTAAAAAATAATGGCTTATTACCATAGTTGTGGTTTTTGATTATTTGCAATGTGCTTGCTTTTTGATTATTTGCAATGTGCTTGCTAATATGTTAGGGTTGTGCAGGTGCCGGTGGTTGTCCTTGATGATTCCGATGTCGTGGCCCGTCCTGTTGGCATCGCCCCGGAGATCGATTCCGATGCCGCTGTCCATCCTGTGGACATCGCCCCAGAGATCGATTCCGATGTCGCGGTCAGTCCTGTGGACATCGCCCCAGAAATCGATTCCCATGCCGCTGTCCGTGCTGTGGTCATTGCCCGAGAGATCGATGACAAGAAATAGTTGGTCGCGCTAATCCTTCAGGGTAGTTTGCATTGCCCTGTGTTTAATTACCAGAACGATGCGTGTTATCAAACCATCTTAGGGCTAGTGCACTGTCTTGTGTGGGCGGATCTTGCTACTTTTGTTTGATAGTGAATCATGCGATGAATCATGCGAACCCTCTCCGAGTTATGGAAACAGATGTATCCTCGCCAGCTTTTGATGTAATATATGGCATGCTTAGATGTAAGTTTGAACTGTTTATCATATCAGCAGGGCTTGTTTGATGATTCTTGGTGTTAGTAGGCTAGCTACTGTGCGAGCTATAGTACTTGCAAAACACTCACCGAAGAGAAACGTTGGGGCTGATGAGCTCGTGGTACGCTTATACTTATCCCTCGTCGATCGACCAATAGCCCTAGCTCCTAAAATTGTAGGCTTAGCGATCGATCAGACAATAGTCGACATACATTCAGGCCTCATTTGGTTCATAGGGTAGGAAAATCGTAGCAAAAGTACAGAGAACGTGCAACACAAAATCATAGCAGTGCAGAGACGTACTCCCTCCGTTCCAAAATAGATGACCTAGGCGGGCTAGTTTGGCCTAGTGGGTTTCAGTGATATGACGTGGTACAGTGCCGTCCAGTCTTCGCGTGTGGTAGCAGTATTGCGGGTACAGTAAGTTTTCTTGAAGAAGCGGAATTCAACGAAGTCATGATGGTTCCTTCGTCCGAACAACTTACAGTGGGAAAGGTTGGGCCTGCGATACGACCGGGGTAGACCAGGATAATTTTGTGCATGGCAGGTGGACCAGGATGGTCGACGTCCCACATGTCGGCGAATGAAAGTATTCTTTCCGATATAGAGGACGAGCAACGAGTATTCATTGTTTATTTTTGATGAAAGCTATTGTCTCCACTGTTACTCCTTGACTTTGTCAATGCCTCTCTCTCCTCCACATAAGCGGGGACTACTTGCTGTGCATGCAGCGGGCAGCTGGCGTCTTGAGGGGCCAGGGCGGTGAGAGCGGGCTCCGGAAGCGGTCCGGACTCCAGCATGGCCCACCTCACATTATCACCATATATTTCTTGGAGTCCGTGCGCGGCGGGCGGGCGATCTCTTCTCCCTCCCCCGTTTCTCTCTTCTCAGCCGACGCCCGCCGAGCGATTAGATTTCGGCTATCGACGGTTTATTCTTTTTGAGGAATCGACGGTTTATTCAATTACGGTCCCACATGTCAGTGAAATTGCAAGACAACGCGTGTCCCCTCTGGTGAGCGGCGTGCGAGCCGGACTGTCGGGGTTGCGACGCGTACGAGTCGTAAGTGTGCCGCCTTTTCCTTTAGAACTTGCGAAGCGTAACATTTTCGCGCGATCGATCGATAGAAATCCAGAACAAAATGACGAGGGCGGTGCTTTCCCGCTCGTTAGGCGGGCTAGTTCGAGTGATATGACGTGCTACAGTGCCGTCCACTTGCTCCATTTTTATGTAAGCAAGAGTTTACACTCTTACGCGGGAGGAGTGCGAAACACCGCGGATCTGATTTTGATCGAGGGATAACTGTTCCCTGCCAAATAATGGAGGATTGTTAGCGATTATAGCATGATAGTTAGGGCATCTCCAGCGCTGGCCCACAAATTTACACCGGCATCTGTCCGAGGACACTGATGGATGCCATCCGATGCTGCCCGCATACCTTTCGACAACTATATGAACTAACCGGACGAAATTCGTGCAAACAAAGCAAATTTCAAATTAACCGGATGAAATTCATTACATTTCGAAAACTTTTCCTACAAACTGGACGAAATTCATTACATATTTCGCACAAACCGTACTAAACCTACTGTAAACCTAATCTAAACGATCGCCGGCGCCCGACCACCATGTCCGGCCATGAACCCGAGAAAGCCGGCCATTGCCTTTGCCTCCTCCTCATCCGCCTCGATAACCTCCTCCTCCGGCCGGAGCACAAGGTTATGAAGATTTCCGCCTCCACGTCGCCGTCAAGCGGCTAATCGGCCGCCGATGTTTACCCCACCAAGCTTGGCGTCGACTGAGTGGAGTAGCGGTGGCCTTCCCGGGACCAGAGCGGCGGCGACCTACCATGTACTACTCTTCCTCGCTGCCGGCTGCCCGCGCACGCGCCGGCTTCGTGGTCGTGGCGGCGGAGGGCGGCCCGGGGGGTGCCGGCGATCTCCTTCGTTTGCTCCTGCGACAGTACGTCGAAGAGAGCTTTGGAGCGCGCCCGGAGCGGAGCCGCCGATGTCCCTCGTCTGCTCCTGCGACAGTACGTCCAAGAGAGCTTCGGAGCGCCAGGAGGCCATGGTTGAAGTGGTGCCGACAGAAGGAAGGGACCGGAGGAGAATAAGTGTGGGTCTTTGGCTATGGCTGGGAGCTGGGGCTCAAGTTAATATAGCGGGCGAATGGCAATGAGCCGCGGCAGACGGATGGACAACTGGCGCCGGAGTAGGTTCGTCGGGCGTGAATGCGGACGCTGCTTCAGTGACTTAACTGCAGATGCGTTTGGGTTACTGACATGTGGGCCCAACGGGCGTCTGGCCCGCATGTCAGTGACACACCAATTGCACCTGCAGTTAAGTCCGGTGAATGCGGCATTGACATTCTGGAGAGACGGTGACCGTTTCAGGCGGGAAGCGCGCGCTAGCGATGGAAGGGGTTTCGGTGTGCAGTGGCACTAAGATCGGTCGCTCACGATAGTACATACTCCGTACCATACTACCATAGTACCCTCTCTAGCTTAGGCTGTTTTATAGATTGTCGTTGTGATGGACGATATACATGAGCAAGGCGGTCCGAGTATGACCGTTGGTGTTGAGCCAGGTGAATACATGCTCGGCGTTCGCGTAGGCCTCCATCAAACGTCTAAACAGTAATGTCAGGCACCGCCGGGGCGCGCAGGTGATGGGCTCGCCGTTTGCGTTGCGCCATGAGCAGGACTTTGATTTAGAGGGCGACGTGCATGCATTAGCATGCTTTGACAGCGTGAGCGTGAGTGTCTGACGCGAAGTATTTCATTTTCATTTGGCTGACGAGGGTGCGTTGCAGCGACGAGTCCGTGGTTTGATTCCCCACATACGCATAATTTTGGTTTTTACAGTATTTCTTTCTCCATTCACAGGTAGGCCCGCGTAGATAGATAAAGAACACGAGCTGATGAGGCGCATGCGGACTGTTTGACTGGTCAACCATACAAATACGGAGCTATACGCTGAGCCAGCGACCGTATAATCACCATATCTCGTATACAATGATCAAAGTGAGCTATCAAGACAAGTTCGATGACCGCCAATGCATTTTACTCGGTAATAAATGACCAGGATTGAAGGGGAATCCTAATTTGCTTCGTCTTCTGTCCTTGAGCTCTTGACAAACCAATGCACTATACGGTTGTCCGGCCACTCCACCCCAGAGCTCTCACCAAGCGTCGTTCATGCCACCGCGCCGCACACTAACCGGTAAGGCAGCGATGGCATCCCGCCGCGCCGAGTTCCTCGCCGCCCACGAACGCACACAAAATGGTAGGGAAGCGATGGCATCCCGCCGTGCCGAGTTCATCGCCGCTCGCGACCTCACAACTATGTGGGAGGAATTTGAAGATGCCAAGGCCGAATGGGCGGTAGAGCAAGAGGCGGCCAAAGCCGCACAGAGGGAGCGGAAAAGTCAGAAAGCACTCAAGAAAAGAGAGGCCCGCCGCCGCAAGAAAGAAAAGGACGCACGCGCTGCTGCGGAGAGGTCGGCGGAGATCCAAGCACGGTGGGGTGTCGCCGACAAAGCCGGGAAGGAGAACGACGGCGTCTGGCCAGCATGTGAGAAGTAGTAGTACTAGTAGTTAGTGTGTGTGTCTGTGTCTGAGTACGAGCATGTACCAGTACTACTAGTTACTACTGTAGTTTTTAGAGCAAATTACCAGTACATTAGCCTAGACTAAATGGAAAAATTCCTATCCTATGCATCAAATGGCATCTCTTTCTCTATAGGAATTGAGATGCATGTCATCTCACTTCCTATGATTTTCATATTCCTATCCTATGAACGAAAGGAGGCCTCTGTTGGAGTAAATACTGTAGCTAGCAGTACTGCTGGTACAGTAGTTTTCTTCAAGAAGCGGAATTCAACGAAGTCATGATGGTTCCTTCGTCCGAGCAACTTCAAAGTGGGAAGTGGGCCTGTGATTTGACGGCTCATTAGTCATTGTTACTGCGGCGCGACGACCTGGGTGACTCTCCCTTGGAGTTCTGCGTGCATGGCAAGTGGACCAGGATGGTCGACGTCCCACATGTTGGCGAACGGAAGTATTCTTTCCG
Source organism: Triticum aestivum (assembly GCF_018294505.1). Taxonomy (NCBI): domain Eukaryota; kingdom Viridiplantae; phylum Streptophyta; class Magnoliopsida; order Poales; family Poaceae; genus Triticum; species Triticum aestivum. The sequence goes on from NC_057807.1 coordinate 369,650,958, forward strand.
ATATCGAGGAGCAAGGAAACCGCGTGGTATAGTATCACTGCTGATTGGTTCGCAAAAAAATAGTATCACTGCCGATTTATAATTATTTTTTATTTCTGATGAATGCTAGCGTTTCAACTCTTACGACGAAGGGTGCCAAACACGGCACGTGCTGGATGTCCCACACGTCAGCGAAAGGAGTGGGACATGAACAGCGTGGTAGAGCCCAGCGTAAAAAAACAGCGTGGTAGAGCGTCTCCACTTCTTCCACTTCTGGGTCGGAGACCACACGTAGTAGTACTTAGTGGTATGAACGATACAAAGTGCGACCTGGAGAGAAAGACACGTCTAGTTGGAAGGTCTCGGGGCATACACGTAAACAAATATAAAAGTTAATATGTGCCTCCAACTAATATAGTAGTAGTAGAGTACTTAGGCACGTACTCCATAACATCACCGTGCATTGCACGTACAACATTTAGTGGTAGTACGTAGTAAGAGACAAATGCCGCCCAAGAGTTCCCTTCTCGACCTACTTTTGGGTGTTTGGTAGAGTGTATGGAGGGTGCATGAGTCCACACTAGTTTAGCACAAATACACTAGAAGCATGCATGAAGAGAGCATGCATGAAGAGGGGTGTTGAGTTGAGCATGCATGAAGAGGGAACAACTATGCTGAGACGAGAACGCAACCAAACACACCCTGTATGCCACGCATGTTCATACCATTTGTGCCTTTCTACTTCACTTACTGCGCTACATTACTCAGGTTCGTACGTCCACTCCTGGGTACATGTCCGTCTCGTAGTTCCAGTGCCACGTGTTCTTCATATAGATGGAACGATCGTTGCATAACACGTGCGCCTTGATGCTAGATGTCTCGCGTGTTGGCAAAAGGATGAACAAAGCTCACGTAAAAAAATAGAGTGGAAGAACATAGATTCCGGACGACCGAGAAGGAGCAAGGAACCTCGTGGTGGAGCGTCTGCACTCATAATATTTAATATTATTCAGCGATATAAAATTAACCAATCATCTCCACAGTGGACTGGAAGAGTACGAAACACGGCAGCCCAGTGTAGTTACATCATACTAGTACATGGCTAACCCACGCTATCACCATATTTCTTGGCTTCCGTGCGACACCTATCTCTAGTAATCCAGCAGCCTGTATCGCTTCTCCCTCCTCGTCTCTATCAAAGTGCGGCGGGCTGGCGTTTCTGCCGTCTATTGAGGTCGGTTAACTATCACATGTTAGCGACATGCCAAGAGCATTCTAAAAAAATTCCTTTCACGTTCCGTTTTCAAAAAGAAAAAAATCCTTTCACGTACGAATTTGCCTGTATGCTTTGAGCAACTTGCATGTCCTATACTGCTCCTGTTTGATACTCTAACTTAGCTAGAGGTTAGACTAACTCATGACTAACCCTGAACTAACTGTAGCCAAAGAGGTGTTTGGGTGACAGGGTTAGATTGACAATAAATGCACTTCATGGAGAGAGAAAAGTGATTTTTCAGTGGTCCCAATGAGAACTATCTCCAGTTAGCACCTCTTGGGTGGGATAGTTTTTTTTGGTGGGTTCGGTGCAACTTGCTCCAATTTAAACCCTCATGCTTGGATACTTTAGGGCTATTTGAGCCCCAACTAGCTCAAACTAACTCTAACCCATGGATCCAAACAGGGCCTATGGCCAGTCTCGACGCGGAGCAGTCGCGTGCACCGGGAAGCGGCGCTCTCTCGGCCGTCGCGCCACTTCAAAGCCGGCGCCAGTGAGAGGTCGCCTCCGCTCTGGCCGGGCATTAATGCGGCACTGACGCTCCAGGGCGACGCTGACCGTTTCACGCGGGAAGCGCGCGCTGGCAAGGGAGTATAGGTTTTGAACCGTTTCAGGTGTAGTAGTAATGGTAGTTTGCAAAACTACTCAATTATTGCACTCAGTTTCCTAAGAAATTGTGGTAAAAAACGTTACTCCACAGCCCGCTTCCCTTCTCCTTCCTGCTCGTGATTTACGTGGCCATGTTAACGTGGTTGTGTCAAAAAAATGTCACTTCCTGCTCGTGATTTGCGTTATATAATTACAAGCAAGATTCTCGTGCATTGCACGGAACATCAATATGCATTTTTTTACAAAACACCTGTTGTGATTGACCCATGCAGGAGTAATCCCATGTGTAAAAACTAATGATATCTCGAGAATTTTATCGGAAAACTGGTATCTCGAGAATGTCATCGAAAAAATGAAAGATGAGAGAAAAGGTGAGGAGGAGTGGAGCGTGGTGGTGACTGGTGGTCGGAATGGGCGGTGGCATGGGGATGGACGGCGCCGGCAGGCGGCAGCGGCCACCATGTATGCTAGATTGTTCCAGAGACTTATTCCTTTTTTAATTGCTGAGCAATGAGGTTGCGAGAGATAATCATGTGGAGAGAGGTGCAGGTATCTTTTGTAAAATTATCATAGTTTGCTTCCTATCCGTCAGATATAGATCATACAGTCTGTATTACAAGATGGCAGGCACACCATCATCGCCAACTTGTTTTTTCAAAAGGGTACAGATGATAAGTTTGCTGACTACTAATGTAAAGTGGAATCCATCCATGTTATGCAAGTAAATAAAGGTGATTGATTATCATACGGGTAAGGTTGGATGAAGGGTGGTAGGAACAAATGCTCCGCCTAGAGCATGTGTGTGTGAGATGGAGTCTTAGTGTGTGTGTGGGGTGTGTGTGTGTGTGTGTGAGAGAGAGAGAGAGAGAGAGAGAGAGATGGAGTCTTAGTTTGTGTGTGAGAGAGAGAGAGAGAGAGAGAGATGGAGTCTTAGTGTGTGTGGGGGGGTGCGCGTGCGTGCGTGCGTGCGCGCACGCGCGCGCGTGTGTCTGTGTGTGTCACGGGGTCCCCTGTGGTGGATGTAATTTAAGTGTGCATGGCTTCATCATAGAGAGGTGATGTGTATGGCAGATGCCAGCAACGATGGGGTGCGAGAGACAAAATGCCCGTAGGGAGGGAAGAGAAGGTGCGTGCGCGTGAGAGGAGTCGACATCGAGAGAACGTGTTTGTTCGAGAGACACCAAGGAAGACTACAATATATCGATGGTGCATGTAGGAGGGAATTAAACAAAGGGATGGTCTTATTGGTTTCGGGGATGTGGGGGAAGAGTGAGAGGCGCGGGGGGGGGGGGGGGTAGCTAGAAGGAGATTGTTAAGTGTGAGTGTGCGTTTTTCCCATCCAGGCGGAAGTTATGTGCACAAAAGAGGAGAACGATTCGATGTGGCGTTAGGATTGAGGGTAATTAACTACGTATGGAGACATAGAGACCTTGAACGTGCATGTGTGAGAGGTATACATGTATACGTGGGATGTGTGTGTGTGTGTGCGCGCATGCATTATCGAGATAAAAGAAAGAAGACATAAGTCTTAAGATCAACGAGATGCGAGAGACGGATCGGTATGACAATATGCATGCATGTGAGAATGCAGGGAAGAAGGCCTAACAATTGAGCATGTGTTTTGTCTTTAAGAGAGAATGGTCTGGGCTAGAGCATGCATCTATGGCGAGCAGAGGGGGTGAGGCGCAACGATTGTGAAAAAGAGATCAACCTATAAATGCATATGTATGGATAGACATATATAGTGTGGGTGATAGGAAGCAAGACTCCATGCGAGAAAGAAATGTTGACGGAGAAACTACAGATAGATACAGAGATGGAGATGCTAGCTAGAGAGACATCCGTTAGTTTGGGTGTCGGAGATGACCGTCGGGTGGTTCAAAGGGTGAAGTTATATATGTGTGTGAGAGGGCACTTGACTGCATGTAGAGAGAAACATATGTAGTGTGCGTGATAGGAATCAAGAGTGAGGGCGAGAAAGAAGGTTGATGGAGAAACAGATAAATAGAAAGATAAAGATGCTAGCTAGTGTGCGCTGGAGATAGGAGTCGAGTGGATCAGAAGGCTGGGTTATGTGTGTGGGTGTGAGAGAGATAGAGAGAGGGTGCATGTGAGTCACATACAAACAGATATCAGAGAGAAATGAGATCCAGAGAGACGGAGTTTTGTGTCTGCGAGAGAGAAAGATATTTCACAATGAGAGTGATAGCTAGAAAGACATATGAGGGAACGCAAGATATCTCTAGGGAGAGAGGGTGTGTTTGAGCGACATACAAGAGAACAATGGAGAAATATGAGACCCTGGGAGACAGAGTTTGTGTTTGTGTGTGAGAAAGAGATATTGAAGAGGAAGAGTCGTAGGTTCTCATATCTAAGGAGCGAAAGACATCTCTGTATGAGGGGTGTGCGAGTGGCACACATGGGAATAGTTGAGAGAAATGAGACCCCGGGAGACAAAGTTTTGTGTTTGTGTGAGAGAAAGAGATTCCACATGGAGAATCATAGCTAGAGACACATAGCAGGGAGCGAGATATACTTAGAGAGAGATAGAGTGATGAAGGTCGAGGGAGAGAGTACCGTCAGTGTGTTACGAAGATAAAAGATCATTGTCGACATACAGGTAGCACGAGAGATGCCTGAGAGACGATGAACGCGTATAGGTCCAGAGAGATAGTCCTATATAAGCATGAGTGATAGCTATATGAGACGAATATCTGGATTAAAGGGGATTCAAATATTTAAACTGGAGATCACGACATCGATAATATCATAACGCAAATTGGTGTATCAAACATGCATATTCATTTGAATTTGGGCACACGTGTAATGTTATATAGTTTATCAATATTGGTGATCCATAGATTCTTCAATTACAAACAATGCATGGTTTATATGCAATTAATGTCTAAACGGGATTACACTATATGCACTGGCGGAGCTAGGTAAAATTGTTTGGGGGGGCCAAACAGAAAATATGGATGCTTGGGGGGGGGCAAAAGTCTATATTTCTTCTAATCTTCCTCTCCAAATTTTTCCTTCACATAATTTACCCAGGCTGGGGGGGCCATGGCCCCTGCAGATCACAACATAGCTCCGCCGCTGACTATATGTTGCGTGTGTGAAACACATTATACATGTTTGAGAAGTTAAAAAAACCCGCATGAAACACACATTAATTGGAGACAGTTAGCGAGGAATGCATACATTGGATTTCAACATAAAGTGGTTTCAAATATTTGAAAATCCAAATTGATGGATACAACCTTATGAATCTGAGATCATGCCATTTGTAAACCATATTTATGTATAAATGGTGTTGTGCTTTTGAAAGTATATATAAAAAAATGATGTATATAGAATGTAATTCCAATTGAAAATGGATCCCACCCGAAAAAAATTTAGTAGAATACAAACGGGATTCGAATTGAGTTGGCACGATAAACGTGCACTGTGCAAAATTTGCACGAAGTGGGGAAAGTCACAGTAACTGCCCGAAACCAAAATCTGCGAGATGGAAATCACTACTGCCTATCCCTGCCACGCAAAGTCTATCTGCTGGATATCTATAGGTTTCGATAGGGGTAGGTTTGTAATTTCACCCAAACGTGATGTAACCCCCTCTCACCCGGATTCATACACGGTGTGCGCCAAAACACAGAGTGCCCTCGGCCGAAATTGACTCTCTCCCCGATTCATATTCATACACGGTGGGCGCCAAAAACAAACTCTCGTCAGCAAATATTCGGTGTATGCGAGATTACCGTCCTATCCCCAACCAACTAATGTTGTTGTGATGTAGTAGAAATTTAAAACGGGGGCTAAGTTTGTAAATTTCCTCGCATTTGAGACAAGCGCGCCCTGAATACATGGTTCCCCCCCCCTTCCGTGGGCGCCAAAACACCCTCTCCATCCCACCCTCCTCCGTCCGCCGCCGTCCGCCACCCCATCCACCACCGTCCTCCTCCACCATGCCGGAGCTGATACCCCGACGCCGCCGTCCATTACAAGAGATCGACCTCTCTCATCCATGCCTTCGGACCGGGATCCTTGCATCCCGTCCTCTCGCTTCATCCCCGCCGTCGTCCACCTTGCCGGCACCGCTCCTACGACCGTCTCGTCCATCGCGCCCTGCCGCCACCGTCTGCCCTCCTAGATCTTCTTCCATGCCGCCGACAGCCATCGCTACTGCAGCATCGTCAAATTCTCAGCAGATGCGTACACGACGCTACACTAGAGGCGGTACTCTTTCGTATCTGCTCAACTTATTTATCACAGCAAGAAAATAGATCGCCACTGCTTTACTCTGATTTCTTGTCTTGGTTGCGAAGTTGCCTTTGTCCGGTTTGCACCTTCAGATCCGCCATGCCACGCTCAACACTATACTCCCAATGCTTATGGGTTTCCCCTTTTATATTCCACACTAGTTAAATCACAGTAGACTAAATTTCAAAATTGGGTCAGTCGATTTTTCAGAGCTCGCCGGAGTTCGCCGGTGCGATCCAAGGGGCTCGGGTGGTTGTGGGGCCTCGCCGAACGAAGAAAACTCGACGCGGGTGGGGGGTGGGGGTGGCGGAGGAACACAGGCGGTGGGGGCCGGTGGTCCGGCCGGCGGCCCGTGCGGTGTTCTGTATGGGAAGAATCAGAGACGAGGAAGAAGAAGGGTTAGGAGACGTAGGATCTTCATCCAACCGCCTGAAATGGTCGAGAGACAGCTGGGAGTTGCATTCTTAATGCGCTCTGGTTCATCATGTGTGGGCACTGCGCAACCAACATTTTATTATCCAAAATCTGCTTGCTCTTCTTTACCATGTTCGATAGTGCTGGCCTGTACGTGATCGATAGGCTTTCAATTACTAGCGGCAATACAACACCGTATTTTCAAGCCAGTTCCACTTTCCCGATTTATATATCGTGGTTATGGTGTACCCCTGTTATGTACACTATGATCTGCCTAGTTGCTGTGTGCTCTTGTTATCATGGTTTGGCAATAAACTCTCTATACAGTATATTATGAACCTATCATCTGCCAGCTATCCTTACTTCTGGAGCCTATTTTTTGTGTACTTGTGCCAGATTATATAAATGCACGCACGATATTACAGCACACATGAGCTCTCTCATCAGAATCCAGTGATAGCACATAAGTGTTTACAGGGGCGCCCCTATATTAGAATATCATCTGCATTACAAAGATAATCTCACAACTATTTATGTTTTCATGGTTCTCAGATATTATACGCAATTACAGTGAATATCAGAATCCGCGCATCAGAAGAATATTGTGGAACACTGCAATGACTTACAAAATTGGCACCAAGGCATTGAGTGCCATTCTGGAAGCAATGAAACTCGTACGCTCCCCACCTGTTGATTCTTGTTCAGAATATCATCCTAATGACTATTCTAACCTCGAGGAGTCAAAGGCAGATGGCCTGTCCTGTTCACCCATCAAGGTGCCTGTTCTAATTTGGCAAGGTTTTATTGATTGCGCGTATCTTGCATATGTTGTCTTGCATTTCTTCTACTTTGTTGCACCACCATCTGCTTAGTTTACTCATCATATAACTCGAGATGCCATGCCCATCCATTATCAATACATATTCCATCTGTCGTCATACCATGTTTTTCCACTCAAATGCTGTTCTTGTGCATCAGACATCAAAAAGGAAGAGGGTGATTGCCGAACCTGAAGGAGCACCAGCAAAGTCCTTGAAAAACGTGGTGGTGCCGGAGAAATCAGACAGCGCCCCACTTATATTGGCTGTACAACCAGTGACACAAAACATAGGACCGACTCCAGCAGACTGTACCCATACTTCACTGGCCACACCACTAGCCCCACCACACAGGACCTGCACTCCAGCAAAAGGTATACCGATTTCATTTGCCATAGCACCAGCCGTACCACAGAAAAATCCCACTCCAGCAAAAAGTACAGCAAGTCCACCGGCCGAAGACCTATCCCAACTGCAGAGACGGCCAATTCCTGCAGATTGGAACCCCATTCCATTTATTCCCAGTTTAAAAGACAATGCTTTCAATGTTGTTAGGGACTACGTGCATATATTCCCATCATGGGAAGATTATAGTGAAGACAAACACCATTTTCACATCTTCCTGTCCAACTTACGTGTAAGTGCTATTATTCATGGTTATTATTTTCCTGTTTTCTGCTGATCGAACACATCAATGATTTACATTACATTGTTGTAACTAGGTGAGGGTCAATCTGGATAGTCATGACGAGCAAAGCTTGCTTGTGCTTTTCAAGGAAGCATTGCAGCAGTATCGGTGTTACCTGAGGAAATCACACTTTGATGGCAAGTCTATAAACGAATTTCCGGTGAAGTCTGCTGTGCTAAATTTAGAAGACATTGAATGGAAAAACCTTGTTATGCACTGGTCTCGTTCCCAGGATGAGGTACTGTCTATGAAATCACATGACAATTTGAACTTCTACTTTTCCGCATGTGCCTTACGGATCTTTTTTGCAGGAAATCAGCTCGAAGAAGAATTCCGGTTTGAAAAGAACGACAGGATATCGCAAATATGCTGCCCGCTGCTTTGCTCTTGTTAGTACCTGTTGTCCTGTATCACTGTACTTGCATACATACCTGGTTCATTATGTGACAGCAGTATGCATGATAGCTTGCTTATCAATTGTTCGCTCCAAATTATCTGATCTGTATGAATGGTTACATTAGTGTAGAATATATCCAATGCCAATGAATTTTTTAGCTCTGCATTGTTCTTGTAAGTACATGTTGTCCTTTATCAGTGTACTTATATTGACAGGTAGTTGTTCATGTACCATCACTCTGCAGCTTATTTTCCTTTGCCCTCCATTTTCTACACATCAGATCTATATTTACTCTTACCATAAGGTTGGTACTGAAGAAGTTTAGCTGTGCATTGCTCTTGGCTGTGCCTTTTGCCTGTATCGCTGCACATACATTTATAGCTACTTGGTTATGTAGCATCACTCTTCATCTTATCTTAAATATTCTCCATTTTTTCGTATATTATCACATCTATATTTACTCTTAACAAAATGTAGAATAAAGGCAATGCTTATGAAGAAGATTCTGTGCTAAACTTCTTGAATTGCCCCCCCCCATCAGCATGGACAAGGGCTTTATAGAGCCTGTCTTCACCAGTAATGTAAGTTTGTCCTTCTCAAGCCTTCAAACTTTGTTGTGTATATTTGGTTAGGCATGACTGCAACAGCTGTTTATTTTTGGTGTTTGCATCAAATTGCATGTTTAAAGTTTATTATGTAGTTCATAAACAAAAGTTTGTCCTTCTCAATTTAAGTTTTCAGTTGTACAACCAAGTTCCTTCTTCATACCATGTAAATTAAACTATTCAGAGCAAGTGATCTTCTTTTGCACTGCATGTATGCTTCTGTTCTTCATCCGTAATCCAGTGGTGTGGTGAACCTACCCACTACAGCACAATGTCATATTCTGCAATGTCTTAACTATGAACAATGTCATATCATTCTACTATTATTTAAACCGTCTCTTTATTTGCCAATCTGAAATGGGATAAATTGACAGCACACTAACCATTGATACTTATGAGTTCTTGATCTGTAATCCAGTGGTGTCGTGAAGCTGCCAACTCCTTCACAATGTCATTTCCTGCCATGTCTTGACCTGAACAATACCATATTGTGTTAATGCAATTTTAAACTGTGTCACTTTATTCGTCAGTAAGAAATGTGATGAATTGTCAGCACTGATACTTTTATGTGCGAAACCTGTCATCTGTCTGCTTGTTTATCTTTCAGAGTGAGGAAGATATAAGTGTTGAACAAGCGCAGTCTCATCATCTTGCTCAGCTGCTTGCGCTGCAGCTCCCCAGCAGGGCTAACCTTTCTTGAACTCTATTGAAGTGCTGTCGGTTTTGTATATTATTTTGTCGGCGTGTTTATTTGCACTGGTGGCGATCTTTGATGCCCAGTGTATGTAATCTGCTGTCTGCTTGTGCTTTATTATCATAGTGGCGAACTTTGATGCCCAGTGGATGTAATATGCCGTAATTTCTTTATTGTATAGTCTAGGTTTTTTCTTATTCACGATGCTGCAGTTATTTTACTGTATATATGTCCTGTCTTCGCAGTAAACCGGCCAAACCGTAAAATTACGGTACATAATCGGGCCGTCATGCAATCACGATGTATGATCCGCATCATGGGCCCCGTCAAACTGGCCCACTAGTAGATTCGGGCCTTTAATAGGCCGAGTAACCCCCGGCCCTCTTTTCGCAAGAAAACTCAATGGGCTTTTAGGAGGCTGAGAAGTAGGCTGGGCCTGCAACGTGCCGAATAGCTCACGGGCCGGCGGCAGCCCGAAATGGACCCCGGCCCATGATTGTGCGAATCAATTCACGAGCTTTTAACAGGCCAAAGTTGTCTCGGTCCTTGTTTGGCCCAATCAGATATCGGCTGCGAGCAGTCTGGATGTAAACCGGGCCGTAGTTAGGCCCAACTATATGATGGGCTTTTAACGAGCCGAAATTAATATAGGGCCGAATTGTTAAATGGGCCCTTAACAGCCGGAACTAATATCAGGACGAATTACTAAATGGGCCTTTAGCAAGTGGGCCCAAAAGCATAGCGTCCAGTCAACGGGCCGAATCTGATATGGGCCATAATTGAGCCCAAATCCTCTTAAAGGGCCGAACCTGATCTGGGCCGTGATTTGGCCTAGAAAGTGGGAGGCTTTTAACGGGCCGGGTCTTATATGGGCCATTATTAGGCCCGGAACGTGGCAGGCTATTAATGGACCGGATCAATTATGGGCCGACATTTGGCCCAAAACATGGCAGCCAGTTAATGGGCCGGCCTACTAGGGTCCTCAAAATCTTGTGGGCCTACAGCTGTGTCGGCCCATTAATGTCGGTGCAATCTCGTCGGCCTTTAGCTGGGTCGACCCATTATGGCACACAAAAATCTTGTGGGCCTTTACCTGGGTCGGACTATTATGGCCCGTGAAATCTTGCGGGCCTTTAGCTGGGCCAGCCCATTATAGTCCGCAAAATCTCATGGGCCTTTAACTGGGCCAGCCCATGAAGTGCCGCAAAATCTTGTGGGCCTTTAGTTGGGCCGGCCCATTTAAACTTGTTAGGCCGTGCCACGTGTAGACGTATCATAGGCGCCTTCTGTCCAGTGAGTGGATGACATCTGTCCCAACGATGAGCCGACACGTGTTTCCTCCAGCCAATGAAGATTTTACACGTGGAAAATCCCCATTGGTCGGGGCTGTTAACGGGTTATCGGATCCAAAACCCGACCCGATAGCTTAACGGCGTTCCGTTACGGTGGATGCCACGTGTCGGTCACCCTTGATGAAAGCACTTCTGTGACACGCGATTTATCGTCATGGAAGTGGACACTTCCGTGATGATAATTTTGGTAATGTCATGGAACACTTCTACGACAGCACAAGTATGACTATCTTGATTCTGTCATAAATTTGTCATGGATGTACATGCATGACAAAAAACGCGACCTACTGTGACAAACACGTATCATCACGGAAGTGTATTTTTTTAGTGTAATAGGTAGGTATGGTGGCTGTTTGGAGGAAGGTAAATGGTGGGTGTATGGTACCGGCGAAAGTTGCGCGATACTAGAGAGGCTAGCAATGGTGGAAGGGCGAGAGTGCGTATAATCCATGGACTCAACATTAGTCATAAAGAACTCACATACTTATTGCAAAAATCTATAAGTCATCAAATCTAAGCACTATGCGCATGCTCCTAGGGGAAGGGTTTGTAGGAGTTAACCATCGTGCAATGCCGACCTCCACACAAAGGAAGATAATCAAAAAATAAAGGATGCTCCAACTTAATCACATAACGGTTCACCATACGTGCATGCTACGGGAATCACAAACTTTAACACAAGTATCTCTTAAATTCCCTACTACTCAACTAGCATGACTCTAATATCACCATCTTCAACTATCAAAACAATCAGAAAGAATCAAACTTCTTGTAGTATTCAATGCACTTTATATGAAAGTTTTTATTATATCTCTCTTGGATGCCTATCATATTATAACTAAATTTTTAACCAAAGCAAATTACCATGATGTTCTAAAAGACTATCAAAATAATATAAGTATAGCATGAGAGTTCATCATTTTCTTCAAAATAAAACCACCATCGTGCTCTAAAAAGATATAAGTGAAGCACTAGAGTAAATGACAAACTACTCCGAAAGATATAAGTGAAGATCAATGAGTAGTCGAATAATTATGTAACCATGTGAAGACTCTCTAACATTTAAGAATTTCAGATCTTGGGATATTATTCAAACAGCAAGCAAAACAAAATAAAACAAAATGACGCTTCAAGAAAAATGCATATCATGTGGTGAATAAAAATATAGCCTCAAGTAAAGTTACCGATAAATGAAGACGAAAGAGGGGAAGCCATCCGGGGCATCCCCAAGCTTAGGCTCTTGGTTGTCCTTGAATGTTACCTTGGGGTGACTTGGTTATCCCCAAGCTTAGGCTGTTACCACTCCTTATTCCATAGTCCATCGAATCTTTACCCAAAACTTGAAAACTTCACAACACAAAACTCAACAGAAAACTCGTAAGCTTCGTTGTATAAGAAAATAAATCACCACTTTTGGTATTGTTGTTAACTCATTATAAATTCATATTGGTGTTATATCTACTGAATTTCAACATCTCCATGGTTCATACCATCTGATACTACTCATAGATTCATCAAAATAAGAAAACAACACATAGAAAACAGAATCTGTCAAAAACAGAACAGTCTGTAGTAATCTGTAACTCTCGAATACTTATGTAACTCCAAAAATTCTGAAAAAATAGTTCCACCTGAGAAATTTGTGCACCAATCCAAAGCAAACATAATCAGGTCAAAATCACATTTCAGTAAGATTCTGGAAATTATTTACTGAGTGCAAAAGTTTCTGATTTTCAGCAGTATCAACACAACTATCACCACAAGCTATCCTAAAGGCTTTACTTGGCACTTTATTGAAACAAAAGCTATAAAACATGATTACTAAAGTAGCTTAATCACGTGAACACACAAAAAAGTAGGTGTAAATATTGGGTTGTCTCCCAACAAGCGCTTTTCTTTAATGCCTTTCTAGCTAGGCATGATGATTTCAATGATGCTCACATAAAAGATAAGAATTGAAACACAAATAGAGCATCATGAAGAATATTACTAGCACATTTAACTATAACCCACTTACTATTCATAGGGATTTGGTGAGCAAACAACTTATGGGAACAAGAATCAACTAGCATAGGAAAGCAAAACAAGCATAGCTTCAAGATTTTCAACACATAAAGAGGAAACTTGATATTACTGCAATTCCTACAAGTATATATTCCTCCCTCATAATAATTTTCAGTAGCATCAAGAGTGAATTCAACAATATAACTATCACATAAAGCATTATTTACATGATGCACAAGCATAGAATTTTTATTACTCTCCACATAAGCAAATTTCTTCTCATGAATAGTAGTGGGAGCAAACTCAACAAAATAACTATCATGTGAAGCATAATCTAATTGAAAATTAAAATCAATATGACAAGTTTCATGGTTATCATTATTCTTTATAGCATACATGTCATCAAAATAATCATCATAGATAGCAACTTTGTTCTCATAATCAATTGGAACCTCTTCCAAAATAGTAGATTCATCAGTAAATAAAGTCATGACCTCTCCAAATCCACCTTCATAATTATCAAAATAAGATTCAACACCCTCAAAAATAGTGGGCTCATTACTACCTAAAGTTTACACTCTTCCAAACCCACTTTCATCAATATAATCATCATAAATAGGAGGCATGCTATCATCAAAATAAATTTGCTCATCAAAACTTTGGGGACAAAAAATATCATCTTCATCAAACATAGCATCCCCAAGCTTGTTGCTTTGCATATCACTACTTCTTCTTCTTCTTCTTCTTCTTCTTCTTCTTCTTCTTCTTCTTCTTCTTCTTCTTCTTCTTCTTCTTCTTCTTCTTCTTCTTCTTCTTCTTCTTCTTCTTCTTCTTCTTCTTCTTCTTCTTCTTCTTCTTCTTCTTCTTCTTCTTCTTCTTCTTCTTCTTATTCTTCTTCTTCTTATTATTATTCTTCTTCTTATTATTATTCTTCTTCTTATTATTATTCTTCTTCTTCTTCTTCTTCTTCTTCTTCTTCTTCTTCTTCTTCTTCTTCTTCTTCTTCTTCTTCTTCTTCTTCTTCTTCTTCTTCTTCTTCTTCTTCTTCTTCTTCTTCTTCTTCTTCTTCTTCTTCTTCTTCTTCTTCTTCTTCTTCTTCTTCTTCTTCTTCTTCTTCTTCTTCTTCTTCTTCTTCTTCTTCTTCTTCTTCTTCGTCTTCTTCTTCTTCTTCTTCTTCTTCTTCTTCTTCTTCTTCTTCTTCTTCTTCTTCTTCTTTCTTCTTTTTCACTTCCTTTAATTATAACTATTTAACTAAAATCTAACACTAATCTAATATAATTAATCTAATTTTGCTAACTATATAACCTAAAGTAATTAAACATAAACCTAAACTAAAAAACCTAAACTAATTAAACCTAAACTATTTAAACTAATTAAACCTAAACTAATTAAACTAAATAACCTAAACTGAAAAAACTTAAACTAAAAAACCTAATCTAAATAGAAAATAAAAACAAAAAAAGACAGAAAATAAAACAGGACAGGGGGTGACAGGGGCTCACTGTGGGGGGCGGCGATGATGGCGTGGGGTGGGGTGGCACGAGGGAGTAAGAAAGAGGAGAGCAGACAGAGAGAGAGGGCGATGGCGGGGGCACGACCGTTAAGTTAGTTTTGAAGCTTTGCCGTCCGACCCCTCTTTGCCGTCTGCTAGCGGACAACAACGAAAGATTTGTCGTCTGCTAGCAGATGGCAAAGAGGGGCCCCATTAGGGGTTCACAGCCAGTGGGCCAAACCCCCTCTTTGCCTTCTGCTGGCTGACGGTAAATCTTTCATGGCTTATGGCAAAGCCAGCCTTTACCGTCTGCTGCCTCTTTGCCGTACGCTTTCTGCTGGCTTATGGCAAAGGCTACCATTGCCGTCAGCTAGGTGACTTCAAAGAATGGGCGGACGACAAATCTGCTGATTCCAGTGGTGTTAGTTCTAATCAAATCATTCCAAAATCATGTAAAAATATTGTAAACATGGCATGAATACATCAAAAATTATAGATACATTGGAGACGTATCAGCCTCTAAGATAGGCCCCACATGGTTTGCCTCTTTTTTAACATAACGCGTAAAGTTGCAATTTGTTTGTTCACCCGTGGTACACGATCCTCCATGAAGTGCACAACCAGTTCATGTGTCAAATTACCACGTGGGCTGCCTTTTCGTACAGAATGAGCTCCACCATGTACCCGCGCGGGTGTGGTTGGGAAAGAGACGGGAGTAGGTGCGCATGAAGTAAATATGCCCTAGAGGCAATAATAAAGTTATTATTTATTTCCTTATATCATGATAAATGTTTATTATTCATGCTAGAATTGTATTAACCGGAAACGTGATACATGTGTGAATACATAGACAAATAGAATGTCAGTAGTATGCCTCTACTTGACTAGCTCGTTGATCAAATATGGTTATGTTTCCTAGCCATAGACAAAGAGTTGTCATTTGATTAACGGGATCACATCATTAGGAGAATGATGTGATTGACTTGACCCATTCCTTAGCTTAGCACTTGATCATTTAGTATGTTGCTATTGCTTTCTTCATGACTAATACATGTTCCTATGACTATGAGATTATGCAACTCCCGTTTACGGGAGGAACACTTTGTGTGCCACCAAACGTCACAACGTAACTGGGTGATTATAAAGGTGCTCTACAGGTGTCTCCGAAGGTACTTGTTGGGTTGGCATATTTCGAGATTAGGATTTGTCACTCCGATTGTCGGAGAGGTATCTCTGGGCCCTCTCGGTAATGCACATCACTATAAGCCTTGCAAGCAATGTAGCTAATGAGTTAGTTCCGGGATGACGGATTACATAACGAGTAAAGAGACTTGCCGGTGACGAGATTGAACTAGGTATTGAGATACTAACGATCGAATCTCGGGCAAGTAACATACCGATGACAAAGGGAACAATGTATGTTGTTATGCGGTTTGACCGATAAAGATCTTCGTAGAATATGTGGGACCAATATGAGCATCCATGTTCCGCCATTGGTTATTGACCGGAGACGTGTCTCGGTCATGTCTACATAGTTCTCGAACCCGTAGGGTCCGCACGCTTAAAGTTTGATGACGGTTATATTATGAGTTTATGTGTTTTGATGTACCGAAGGTAGTTCGGAGTCCCGGATGTGATCATGGACATGACTAGGAGTCTCGAAATGGTCGAGACATAAAGATCGATATATTGGACGACTATATTTGGACACCAGAATGGTTCCGGTTGAGATCGGGATAATACCGGAGCACCGGGAGGTTATCGGAACCCCCCCGAGAGGTATATGGGCCTTAATGAGCTTTAGTGGAAAGGAGGGGAAAGGAGCAAGGGAGGGGGCGCCCCCCCAAGCCCAATCCGAATTGGGAGGGGGGCCGGCCCCCCCTTTCCTTCCTCCCTCCTTCCTCTTCCTTCCCTCTCCCTCTCTAAATAGGAAAAGGAGGAGTCCTACTCCCGGTGGGAGTAGGTCTCCCCCCTTGGGCGCACCTCCGCCTCCTGGTCGGCTCTCTCCTCCCCTCCTTTATATACGGAGGAGGGGGCACCCCATAGACACAACAATTGATCCGTTGGATCTCTTAGCCGTGTGTGGTGCCCCCTCCACCATAATCCACCTCGATAATATCGTAACGGTGCTTAGCCGAAGCCCTGCGTCGGTAGAACATCATCATCGTCACCATGCCGTCATGCTGATGGAACGCTCCCTCAAAGCTCGGCTGGATCAGAGTTCGAGGGACGTCATTGAGTTGAACGTGTGTTGAACTCGGAGGTGCCGTGCGTTCGGTACTTGATCGGTCAGATCGTGAAGACGTACGACTACATCAACCGCATTGTGCTAACTCTTCCGCTTTCGGTCTACGAGGGTACGTGGACAACACTCTCCCCTCTTGTTGCTATGCATCACCATGATCTTGCGTGTGTGTAGGATTTTTTTTGAAATTACTACGTTCCCCAACAGTGGTATTAGAGCCAGGTTTATGCATATATGTGATATGCACGAGTAGAACACAAGTGAGTTGTGGGTGATACAAGTTATACTGCTTACGAGCATGTCATACTTTGGTTCGGCGGTATTGTTGGATGAAACGGCCCGGACCGACATTATGCTACGATGGAGATCAAGGTGTCGCGCTGGTGACGATGGTGATCATGACGGTGCTTCGGAGATGGAGATCACAAGCACAAGATGATGATGGACATATCATATCACTTATATTGATTGCATGTGATGTTTATCTTTTATGCATCTTATCTTACTTTGATTGACGATAGCATTATAAGATGATCTCTCACTATAAATTTCAAGATAAAAGTGTTCTCCCTGAGTATGCACGGTTGCCAAAGTTCGTCGTGCCCAGACACCACGTGATGATCTGGTGTGATAAGCTCTACGTCCATCTACAACGGGTGCAAACCAGTTTTGCACACGCAGAATACTTAGGTTAAACTTGATGAGCCTAGCATATGCAGATATGGCCTCGGAACACTCAGACCGAAAGGTCGAGCATGAATCATATAGTAGATATGATCAACATAGTGATGTTCACCATTGAAAACTACTCCATTTCACGTGATGATCGGTTATGGTTTAGTTGATTTGGATCATGTGATCACTTAGATGATTAGAGGGATGTCTATCTAAGTGGGAGTTCTTAAGTAATATGATTAATTGAATTTAAATTTATCATGAACTTAGTACCTGATAGTATTTTGCATGTCTATGTTATTGTAGATAGATGGCTCGTGCTGTTGTTCCTTGAATTTTAATGCGTTCCTTGAGAAAGCAAAGTTGAAAGATGATGGTAGCAATTACACGGACTAGGTCCATAACTTGAGGATTATCCTCATTGCTACACAGAAGAATTACGTCCTGGAAGCACCACTAGGTGTACCACCTACGCCAGCAACTGCAGACATTGTGAATGCCTGGCAGTCGCGTGTTGATGACTACTCGATAGTTCAGTGTGCCATGCTTTATGACTTAGAACCGGGACTTCAACGACATTTTGAATGTCATGGAGCATATGCTATGTTCCAGGAGTTGAAGTTAATATTTCAAGAAAATGCCCGGATTGAGATATATGAAGTCTCCAACAAATTCTACAGCTGCAAGATGGAGGAGAATAGTTCTGTCAGTGAATATATACTCAAAATGTCTGGGTATTGTAGCCACTTGATTCAACTGGGAGTTCATCTTCCGGATGATAGTGTCATTGATAGAATTCTTCAATCACTGCCACCAAGCTACAAGAGCTTCTTGATGAACTATAATATGCAAGGGATGAACAAGACAATTCCTGAGCTCTTCACAATGCTAAAGGCTGCGGAGGTAGAAATCAAAAAGGAGCATCAAGTGTTGATGGTCAACAAGACCACTAGTTTCAAGAAAAAGGGTAAAGGGAAGAAGAAGGGGAACTTCAAGAAGAACGGCAAACAAGTTGCTGCTCAAGAGAAGAAACCCAAGTCTGGACCTAAGCCTGAGACTGAGTGCTTCTACTGCAAGCAAACTAGTCACTGGAAGCGGAACTGCCCCAAGTATTTGGCTGATAAGAAGGATGGCAAGGTGAACAAAGGTATATGTGATATACATGTTATTGATGTGTACCTTACCAGAGCTCGCAGTAGCACTTAGGTATTTGATACTGGTTTTGTTGCTAATATTTGCAAGTCAAAACAGGGACTACAGATTAAGCGAACACTGGCTAAGGACGAGGTGACGATGCGCGTGGGAAATCGTTCCAAAGTCGATGTGATCGCCGTCGCCATGCTACCTCTACATCTACCTTCGGGATTAGTTTTAGACCTAAATAATTGTTATTTGGTGCCAGGGTTGAGCATGAACATTATATCTGGATCTTGTTTGATGCGAGACGGTTATTCATTTAAATCAGGGAATAATTGTTGTTCTATTTATATGAGTAATAGATTTTATGGTCATGCACCCTTGAAGAGTGGTCTTTTTTTGATGAATATCGATAGTAGTGATACACATATTCATAATGTTGAAGCCAAAAGATGCAGAGTTGATAATGATAGTGCAACTTATTTGTGGCATTGTTGTTTGGGTCATATTGGTGTAAAGCGCATGAAGAAACTCCATACTGATGGACTTTTGGAATCACTTGATTATGAATCACTTGGTACTTGCGAACCATGCCTCATGGGCAAGATGACTAAAACGCCGTTCTCCAGAACTACGGAGCGAGCAACCGATTTGTTGGAGATCATACATACTGATGTATGTGGTCCAATGAATGTTGAGGATCGCGGCGGGTATCGTTATTTTCTCACCTTCACAGATGATTTAAGCAGATATGGGTATATGTGCTTAATGAAACATAAGTCTGAAACATTTGAAAAGTTCAAAGAATTTCAGAGTGAAGTTGAAAATCATCGTAACAAGAAAATAAAGTTTCTAAGATCTGATCGTGGAGGAGAATTATTGAGTTACGAGTTTGGTCTACATTTGAAACAATGCAGAATAGTTTCGCAACTCACACCACCCGGAACACCACAGCATAATGATGTGTCCGAACGTCGTAATTGTACTTTACTAGATATGGTGCGATCTATGATGTCTCTTACTGATTTACCACTATCATTTTGGGGTTATGCTTTAGAGACTGTTGCATTCATGTTAAATAGGGCAACATCGAAATCCGTTGAGACAACGCCTTATGAACTGTGGTTTGGCAAGAAACCAAAGTTGTCATTTCTTAAAGTTTGGGGCTGCGATGCTTATGTGAAAAAGCTTCAACCTGATAAGCTCGAACCCAAATCGGAGAAATGTGTCTTCATAGGATACACAAAGGAAATTGTTGGGTACACCTTCCATCATAGATCCGAAGGCAAGACATTTGTTGCCAAGAATGGATCTTTTCTAGAGAAGGAGTTTTTCTCGAAAGAAGTGAGTGGGAGGAAAGTAGAACTTGATGAGGTAACTGTACCTGCTCCCTTATTGGAAAGTAGTTCATCATATAAACCGGTTCCTGTCACACCTACACCAATTAGTGAGGAAGCTAATGATATTGATCATGAAACTTCAGAGCAAGTTACTACCGAACCTCGTAGGTCAACCAGATTAAGATCCGAACGAGAGTGGTACGGTAATCCTATTCCGGAGGTCATGTTACTTAACCATGGCGAACCTACAAACTATGAGGAATCGATGATGAGCCCAGATTCCGCAAAATGGCTTGAGGCCATGAAATCTGAGATGGGTCCATGTATGAGAACAAAGTGTGGACTTTGGTTGACTTGCCCGATGATCGGCAAGCCATCGAGAATAAATGGATCTTCAAGAAGAAGACCGACGTTGATGGTAATGTTACTGTCTACAAAGCTCGACTTGTTGCGAAAGGTTTTCGACAAGTTCAAGGGGTTGACTACGATGAGACTTTCTCACCCGTAGCGATACTCAAGCCTGTCAGAATCATGTTAGCAATTACCGCAATTTATGATTATGAAATTTGGCAAATGGATGTCAAAACTGCATTCCTGAATGGATTTCTGGAAGAAGAGTTGTATATGATGCAACCAGAAGGTTTTGTCGATCCAAAAGGTGTTGACAAAGTGTGCAAGCTCCAGCGATCCATTTATGGACTGGTGCAAGCCTCTCCGAGCTGGAATAAACGCTTTCATAGTGTGATCAAAGCATATGGTTTTATACATACTTTTGGAGAAGCCTGTATTTACAAGAAAGTGAGTGGGAGCTCTATAGCATTTCTAATATTATATGTGGGCGACATGTTGTTGATTGGAAATGATATAGAATTTCTGGATAGCATAAAAGGATACTTGAATAAAAGTTTTTCAATGAAAGACGTCAGTGAAGCTGCTTATATATTGGGCATCAAGATCTATAGAGATAGATCAAGACGCTTAATTGGACTTTCACAAAGTACATATCTTGATAAAGTTTTGAAAAAGTTCAAAATGGATCAAGCAAAGAAAGGGTTGTTGCCTATAATACAAGGTGTGAAGTTGAGTCAGACTCAATGCCCAACCACTTCAGAAGATAGAGAGAAAATGAAAGATGTTTCCTATGCTTCAGCAATAGGCTCTATCATGTATGCAATGCTGTGTAGCAGACCTGATGTGTGCCTTGCTATTAGTTTAGCAGGGAGGTACCAAAGTAATCTAGGAGTGGATCACTGAACAACGGTCAAGAACATCCTGAACTACCTGAAAAGGACTGAGGATATGTTTCTCGTTTATGGAGGTGACAAAGAGCTAGTTGTAAATGGTTACGTCGATGCAAGCTTTGACACTAATCCGGACAATTCTAAATCGCAAACCGGTTACATGTTTATATTGAACGGTGGAGCTGTCAGTTGGTGCAGTTCTAAACAAAGCATCATGGCGAGATCTACGTGTGAAATGGAGTACATAGCTGCTTCGGAAGCAGCAAATGAAGGAGTCTGGATGAAGGAGTTCATATCCGGTCTAGGTGTCATACCTAGTGCATCGGGTCCAAGTGACAATATAGGTGCAATTGCCTTGGCAAAGGAATCCAGATTTCACAAGAGAACCATGCACATCAAGAGACGCTTAAACTCCATCCGGGATGAAGTCCAGGTGGGAGCATAGAGATTTGCAAAATACATACGGATCCGAATGTTGCAGACCCGTTGACTAAGCCTCTTCCACGAGCAAAACATGATCAGCACCAAGGCTCCATGGGTGTTAGAATCTTTAATGTGTAATCTAGATTATTGACTCTAGTGCAAGTGGGAGACTGGAGGAAATATGCCCTAGAGGCAATAATAAAGTTATTATTTATTTCCTTATATCATGATATATGTTTATTATTCATGCTAGAATTGTATTAACCGGAAACGTGATACATGTGTGAATACATAGACAAATAGAATGTCACTAGTATTCCTCTACTCGACTAGCTCATTGATCAAAGATGGTTATGTTTCCTAGACATAGTCAAAGAGTTGTCATTTGATTAACGGGATCACATCATTAGGAGAATGATGTGATTGACTTGACCCATTCCGTTAGCTTAGCACTTGATCGTTTAGTATGTTGATATTGCTTTCTTAATGACTTATACATGTTCCTATGACTATGAGATTATGCAACTCCCGTTTTCGGAGGAACACTTTGTGTGCCACCAAACGTCACAACGTAACTGGGTGATTATAAAGGTGCTCTACAGGTGTCTCCGAAGCTACTTGTTGGGTTGGCATATTTCGAGATTAGGATTTGTCACTCCGATTGTCGGAGAGGTATCTTTGGGCCCTCTCAGTAATGCACATCACTATAAGCCTTGCAAGCAATGTAGATAATGAGTTAGTTGCAGGATGATGCATTACGCAACGAGTAAAGAAACTTGCCGGTAACGAGATTGAACTAGGCATTGAGATACCGACGATCAAACCTCGGGCAAGTAACATACCGATGACAAAGGGAACAACGTATGTTGTTATGCGGTTTGACCGATAAAGATCTTCGTAGAGTATGTGGGAGCCAATATGAGCATCCAAGTTCCGCTATTGGTTATTGACCAGAGACGTGTCTCGGTCATGTCTACATAGTTCTCGAACCCGTAGGGTCCGCATGCTTAAAGTTCGATGACGGTTATATTATGAGTTTATGTGTTCTGATGTACCAAAGGTAGTTCGGAGTCCCACATGTGATCCCGGACATGACAAGGAGTCTCGAAATGGTCGAGACATAAAGATTGATATATTGGACGACTATATTTGGACACCGGAATGGTTCCGGGTGAGATCGGGATAATACCGGAGCACCGGGAGGTTATCGGAACCCCCCGGGAGGTATATGGGCCTTAATGGGCTTTAGTTGAAAGGAGGGGAAAGGAGCAAGGGAGGGGGCGCACCCCCAAGCACAATCCGAATTGGGAGGGGGGCGGCCCCCTCCTTTCCTTCCTCCCTCCTTCCTCTTCCTTCCCTCTCCCTCTCCAAATAGGAAAAGGAGGAGTCCTACTCCCGGTGGGAGTAGGACTCCCCCCCTTGGGCGCGCCTCCTCCTCCTGGCCGGCCCTCTCCTCCCCTCCTTTATATATGGAGGAGGGGGGCACCCCATAGACACAACAATTGATCCATTGGATCTCTTAGCCGTGTGCGGTGCCCCCCTCCACCATAATCCACCTCGATAATATCGTAACGGTGCTTAGGCGAAGCCCTGCGTTGGTAGAACATCATCATCGTCACCACGCCGTCATGCTGACGAAATGCTCCCTCAAAGCTCGGCTAATTCGGAGTTCAAGGGACATCATCGAGTTGAACGTGTGCTGAACTCGGAGGTGTCGTGCGTTCGGTACTTGATCGGTTGGATCGTGAAGACGTACGACTACATCAACCACGTTTTGCTAACGCTTCCGCTTTCTGTCTACGAGGGTACGTGGACAACATTCTCCCCTCTCGTTGCTATGCATCACCATGATCTTGCGTGTGCATAGGATTTTTTTAAATTACCACATTCCCCAATAGCGCATGCAGTGTGTGCAGCTCTTCTCTTCGTGCACGTCTCCACCTACGTGGGTGTGTGTGAGAGAGATACAAACCTATACAGATGGCGTGTGTTCGTGAGTGTTTTTTGTTGGGGCGTAATTGCTACATCTTGATCTTGCGTTGGTTTTCCTTGAAGAGGAAAGGGTGATGCATCACAGTAGTGTAAGTATTTCCCTTAGTTTTTGAGAACCAAGGTATCAATCCATTAGGAGGCTCCTCAACAAGTCCCACGAACCTACACAAACAAACAAAGAACTCGCAACCAATGCGACAAAGGCGTTGTCAATCCCTTCACGGCCACTTGCAAAAGTGAGATCTGATAGAGATAGTATGATAAGATAAATTTTTTTTTGGTATTTTATAATATAGATGTAGAAAATAAAGATGCAAATAAAAGTAGATTGGAAGCAAATATGATAAGAGATAGACCCGGGGGCCATAGGTTTCACTAGTGGCTTCTCCCGAGAGCATAAGTATTACGGTGGGTGAACAAATTACTGTCAAGCAATTGATAGAAAAGCGAATAATTATGACGTTATCTAGGCATGATCATGTATATAGGCATCACATCCGCAACAAGTAGACCGACTCCTACCTGCATCCACTACTATTACTCCACACATCGACCGCTATCCAGCATGCATCTAGAGTATTAAGTTCAAAGGAACAGAGTAACGCATTAAGCAAGATGACATGATGTAGAGGGATAAACTCAAGCAATATGATATAAAACCCATCTTTTTATCCTCGATGGCAACAATACAATACGTGTCTTGCAACCCTTTCTGTCACTGGGTAAGAACACCGCAAGATTGAACCCAAAGCTAAGCACTTCTCCCATGGCAAGAAAGATCAATCTAGTAGGCCAAATCAAACCCATAATTCGAAGAGACTTGTAAAGATAACTCAATCATATAAAAGAATTCAGAGAAGATTCAATTATTATCCATAGATAAACTTGATCATAAACCCACAATTCATCGGATCTCGACAAACACACCGCACAAAGAGATTACATCGAATAGATCTCCACAAGAGAGGGAGAGAACATTGTATTGAGATCCAAAAAGAGAGAAGAATCCAACTAGCTAATAACTATGGACCCGAAGGTCTGTGGTAAACTACTCACAACTCATCGGAGGGGCTATGGTGTTGATGTAGAAGCCCTCCGTGGTGGATTCCCCCTCCGGCAGAACGCCGGCGATGGCTCCAAGATGGGATCTCGCGGATACAGAAGGTTACGGTGGTGGAAATTGTGTTTCGGTTGCTCCCTAGATGTTTTCGGGGTATGTAGGCTTATAGAGGAGGAAGAAGTACGTCGGTGGCCGCCCGAGGGGCCCACGAGACAGGAGGCGCGCCCTATAGGGGGGGCGCCCTACCCTCTCGTGGCCGCCTCAGCTGCTTCTTGACTTGCACTCCAAGTCCTCTGGATCACGTTCGTTCCAAAAATCACACTTCTCAAGGTTTTATTCCGTTTGGACTCCGTTTGATATTCCTTTTCTTTGAAATACTGAAATAAGCAAAAAAACAGCAGTACGGGCTGGGCCTCCGGTTAGTAGGTTAGTCCCAAAAATGATAATAATGTATAAAATAAAGCCCATAAACATCCAAAACAGGTAATATAATAGCATGGAACAATAAAAAATTATAGATACGTTGGAGACGTATCAAGCATCCCCAAGCTTAATTCCTGCTCGTCCTCGAGTAGGTAAATGATAAAAACCGAATTTTTGATGTGGAATGCTACCTAGCATAATTCTCAATGTAATTTTCTTTATTGTGGCATGAATGTTCAGATCCAAATGATTCAAAATAAAAGTTCATATTGATAAAAGAAATAGTAGTACTTCAAGCATACTAATAAAAGCAATCATGTCTTCTCATAATAACATGGCTAAAGAAAGTTCATCCCTACAAAATCATATAGTTAGGCTATGCTTAATTTTTGTCACACAAAGATGTTCCCAACTTCTATACCCCCGATGACAAGCGAAGCAATTCTTTCATACTTAAATAATTTCAAACTTTTTCAACCTTCACGCAATACATGAGCGTGAGCCATGGATATAGTACTATGGGTGGAATAGAATAATGATTGGGGATTGTGTGGAGAATACAAAAAAGGAGAAAGTCTCACATTGACGAGGATAATCAACGGATATGGGAATGCCCATCAATTGATGTCGACATGAGGAGTAGGGATTGCCATGCAACTGATGCACCAGAACTATAAATGAATGAAAGCTCAACAAAGGAAAACTAGTGGGTGTGCATCCAACTTGCTTGCTCACGAAGACCTAGGGCATTTGAGGAAGCCCATCGTAGGAATATACAAGCCAAGTTTTATAACGAAAAATTCCCACTAGTATATGAAAGTGACAACCTATGAGACTCTCTACATGAAGAACATGGTGCTACTTTGAAGCACAATATATGAGACTCAATAAAGAACAAGGTGCTACTTTGAAGCACAAGTGTGGAAAAAGAGATAGTAGCATTGCCCTTTTATTTATTTATTTTCTTTTCTTTTTTTTCTTTTTTTTCTTTTTCTTGTTTTTCTTTTGGCCTTTTTTTCTTTTTCTTTTTGGCCTTCCTTTTTTTTCTTTTTGGGCAATGCTCTAATAATGATGATCATCACACTTTTAATTATTACAACACATAAATTACAACTCGAAACTAGAACAAGATGTGACTCTATATGAATGCCTCCGGCGGTGTACCGGGATGGTGCAATGAATCAAGAGTGACATGTATAAAAAATATGCATGGTGGCTTTGCCACAAATACGATGTCAACTACATGATCATGCAATGGCAATATGGAAAAAGTAATGTATGTCATGATGATGATACACGGAACGGTGGAAAGTTGCATGGCAATATATCTCGGAATGGCTATGGAAATGCCATTAATAGGTAGGTATGGTGGCTGTTTTGAGGAAGATATAAGGAGGTATATGTGTGATAGAGCGTATCATATCACGGGGTTTGGATGCACCGGCGAAGTTTGCACCAACTCTCAAGGTGAAAAAGGGCAATGCACGGTACCGAAGAGGCTAGCAATGATGGAAAGGTAAAATTGCGTATAATCGATGGACTCAACATTAGTCATAAGAACTCATATAATTATTGCAAAAATTTAGAATTCATCATAAACCAAGTACTACACACATGCTCCTAGGGGGATAGATTGGTAGGAAAAGACCATCGCTCGTCCCCGACTGCCACTCATAAGGATGCACAAGCTAGGTACACTTCATGCTTCAAATTTGTTACACAACTTTAACCATACGTGCATGCTAAGGGAGTTGCTAACTTCAACACAAGCATTCTTTAAATTCATAATCACCCAACTAGCATGACTTTAATATCACTACCTCCCTATCTCAAAACAATCATCACGCAACAAGTTGATCATAGCATCCAATTCACTTCCTACGATAGTTTTTATTATACCCAACTTGGATGCTCATCATTCTAGGACCAATTTATAACCATAGGAAATACCATGCTGTTCTAAAAGACTCTCAAAATAATACAAGTGGAGCATGAGAGATCAACAATTTCTTCAAAATTAATCCACCACCATGCTCTAAAAGATATAAGTGAAGCACTAGAGCAAAAACTATCAAGCTCAAAAGATATAAGTGAAGCACATAGAGTATTCTAATAAATTTCAATCAAATAGGATTCTCCCAAAAGGTGTGTTACAGCAAGGATGATTGTGGTAAACTAACAAGCAAAGACTAATATAATACACGACGCTCCAAGCAAAACACATATCATGTAGCAAATAAAAATATAGTTCCAAGTAAAGTTACCAATGAACAAAGACGAAAGAGGGGATGCCTTCCGGGGGCATCCCCAAGCTTAGGATTTTGTTTATTCTTGAATATCTTGGGGTGCCTTGGGCATCCCCAAGCTTAGGATTTTGCCACCCTTTATTCCATAGTCCATCAAATCTTTACCCAAAACATGAAAACTTCACAACACAAAACTCAACAGGAAATCTCATAAGCTCCATTAGTGAAAGAAAACAAAACCACCACATAAGGTACTCATTATTTATTTAAATTGGTCTTAAACCTACTATATTCCAAGTTCTCTATGGTTCATACCCTTACATACTAGCCATAGATGCATCAAAATAAGCAAACAACACACGAAAAACAGAATCTGTCAAAAACAGAACAGTCAGTAGTAATCTGTAACTAACGCAAACTTCTGGAACCTCAAAAATCTTACCAAAATAGGACGTCCTAAACAATTTGTTTATTGAAAAAACAGAAAAAAGAATCAGTGCAAAAGCTCGTTCCTGTGATTTATTGATTTTTTTCTCGTGAGCGCAAAGTTTCAGTTTTTCAGCAGAATCAAATCAACTCATATCATAGGTTATCCTATAAGTTCTACTTGGCACAAACACTAAATAAAACATGAAAACACATCTAAACAGAAAGTAGAAACAAAATTTATTACTAAACAGGAACAAAAACAAATAACATAAAGAAAATTGGGTTGCCTCCCAACTAGCGCTATCGTTTAACGCCCCTAGCTAGGCATAAAAATGAAGATAGATCTAAGTAGTGCCATCTTTGGCACTTGGTTCATAAGTAGCTCGCATGATAGATTCATAAGGTAATTTGACTTTCTTTCTTGGAAAGTGTTCCATGACTTTATTTAATGGAAATTGGAACCTAATATTCCCTTCCTTTATATCAATAATCGCACCAATCGTTCTAAGGAAAGGTCTACCAAGAATAATAGGGCAAGAAAGATTGCAATCTATATCAAGAATGATAAAGTCAACGGGCACCAAATTTCTATTTGCAACAATAAGGACATCATTGATCCTTCCTATTGAATTTTTAATGGTGGAATCCGCAAGATGCAAATTTAAAGAGCAATCATCAAGATCATGGAAACCTAGAATATCACATAAAGTTTTCGGAATCGTGGAAACACTAGCACCCAAATCACACAAAGCAAAACACTCATAATCTTTAATTTTAATCGTTATAGTAGGTTCCCACTCATCATTAAGTTTTCTAGGTATAGAAACTTCCAAATTAAATTTTTCATCAAAAGATTGCATCAATGCATCAACAATATGTTTGGTAAAAGCTTTATTTTGACTATAAGCATGTGGAGAATTAACAACATATTGCAACAAGGAAATACAACGTTCTAAAGAACAATTATCATAATCAAATTCCTTGAAATCTGAGATAGTGGGTCCAATGCTATTTAAAGTCATGACCTCTCCAATCCCACTTTTACCAAATTTAGCATCAAGATATAAAAACACCGAATTCTTGGGACGCCTTCTAAATAAAGTTGACTCATCTCCAGTCCCATTATTTTGACGATTCATATTACAAAACAAAGATCTAATAGGGGACACATCAATAACTTTAAGATCTTCATCATTATTTTCATGGAAACTAGAAGAACACACTTTTATAAAGCTATCTTCTTAGCACGCAATCTAGCGGTTCTTTCCTTGCACTCGTCAATGAAAATTATCATTTCTTTGAAAGACTCATTGATATCATGCTCAGTAGGAAAGGATCTAAGTTTGAGAGAATCAACATCAAGTGAAAGTCTATCAACGTTCCTAGCCAAATCATAAACTTTGAGCAATTTTTCTTCAAGCAAAGCATTAAAATTCTTTTGGGAAATCATAAATTCTTTCACACTATTCTCAAAATTAGAGGGCATGTTATTAAAATTACCATAAGAATTATTGTAGGAATTTCCATTATTATTAGAGGAATTTCTAGTGAACGGTCTAGAATTAAAGTTTCCTCTATAAGCCTTGTTTCCAAAACTATTCCTACTAACAAAATTCACATCCATAGATTCATTATTATTCTCAATCAAGGTAGATAAAGGCATATCATTGGGATCAATAGAAGAATTCTTAGTAGCAAACAATCTCATAAGCTCATCCATCTTTCCACTCAAAACATTAATTTCTTCTATAGCATGCACTTTTTTACTAGTAGATCGTTCGGTATGCCATTGAGAATAATTACCCATAATATTATCAAGAAGTTCTGTAGCATCTCCTAAAGTGATTTCCATAAACGTGCCTCCGGCGGCCGAATCTAAAAGATTTCTAGAAGCAAAGTTCAAACCGGCATAAAGATTTTGTATGATCATCCATAAATTCAAACCATGAGTAGGGCAATTGCGAATCATCAATTTCATTCTTTCCCAAGATTGGGAAACATGCTCATGATCAAGTTGTTTAAAATTCATAATATCGTTCCTAAGAGTGATGATCTTAGCGGGAGGAAAATACTTAGAGATAAAAGCATCTTTGCACTTGTTCCAAGAATCAATACTATTTTCAGGCAAAGACGAAAACCAAATTTTAGCATGATCTCTAAGTGAAAATGGAAAAAGCTTCAATTTAACAATATCATTATCCGTATCTTTCTTCTTTTGCATATCACATAAATTAACAAAGTTGTTTAGATGAGTCGCGGCATCTTCACTAGGAAGGCTGGCAAACTGATCTTTCATAACAAGATTCAGCAAAGCGGTACTGATTTCACAAGACTCAACATCATTAAGAGGAGCAATCGGAGTACTAAGGAGATCATTATTATTGGTATTCGAGAAATCACACAATTTGGTATTATCTTGCGCCATGGCAACAAGTAATCCAACAGACAAGCAAACAGAAAACGGCAAACGAAAAATAGAGGAGATTGGGAAAGAGAGGGCAAATAAAGCGGCAAGGGTGAAGTTGGGGAGTGGAAAATGAGAGGCAAATGGAAAATGATGTAAATGCGAGGGAGATGAGTTTGTGATGGGTACTTGGTATGTCTTGACTTGAGCGAAGACCTCCCCGGCAACGACGCCAGAAATCCTTCTTGCTACGTCTTGAGCTTGCGTTGGTTTTCCTTGAAGAGGAAAGGGCGATGCAGCACAGTAGCGTAAGTATTTCCCTCAGTTTTTGAGAACCAAGGTATCAATCTAGTAGGAGGCTCCTCAACAAGTCCCACGAACCTACGCAAACAAACAAAGAACTCGCAACCAACGCGACAAAGGGGTTGTCAATCCCTTCACGACCACTTGCGAAAGTGAGATCTGATAGAGATAATATGATAAGATAAATATATTTTTGGTATTTTATAATATAGATGCAGAAAATAAAGATGCAAATAAAAGTATATTGGAAGCAAATATGATAAGATATAGACCCGGGGGCCATAGGTTTCACTAGTGGCTTCTCTCGAGAGCATAAGTATTACGGTGGGTGAACAAATTACTGTCGAACATTTGATAGAAAAGCAAATAATTATGACGTTATCTAGGCATGATCATGTATATAGGCATCACGTCCGCAACAAGTAGACTGACTCCTGCCTGCATCTACTACTATTACTCCACACCTCGACCGCTATCCAGCATGCATCTAGAGTATTAAGTTCATAAGAACTGAGTAACACATTAAGCAAGATGACATGATGTAGAGGGATAAACTCAAACAATATGATATAAACCCCATCTTTTTATCCTCAATGGCAACAATACAATACGTGTCTTGCAACCCTTTCTGTCACTGGGTAAGAACAACGCAAGATTGAACCCAAAGCTAAGCACTTCTCCCATGGCAAGAAAGATCAATCTAGTAGGACAAACCAAACCGATAATTCGAAGAGACTTGCAAAGATAACTCAATCATATAAAAGAATTCAGAGAAGATTCAATTATTATCCGTAGATAAACTTGATCACAAACCCACTATTCATTGGATCTCGACAAACACACCGCAAAAAGAGATTACATCGAATAGATCTCCACAAGAGAGGGGGAGAACATTGTATTGATATCCAAAAAGAGAGAAGAAGCCAACTAGATAATAACTATGGACCCGATGGTCTGTGGTAAACTACTCACAACTCATCGGAGGGGCTATGGTGTTGATCTAGAAGCCCTCCATGGTGGATTCCCCTCCGGCAGAATGTCGGTGACGGCTCCAAGATGGGATCTCACGGATACAGAAGGTTACGGTGGTGGAAATTGTGTTTTGGTTGCTCCTTGGATGTTTTCAGGGTATGTAGGCTTATATAGGAGGAAGAAGTACGTCGGTGGCTGCCCGAGGGGCCCACGAGACAGGGGGCGCGCCCTATAGGGGGGCACCCTACCCTCTCGTGGTTGCCTCGGCTGCTTCTTGACTTGCACTCCAAGTCCTCTGGATCACGTTCGTTCCAAAAATCACGCTTCCAAAGGTTTTATTCCGTTTGGACTCCGTTTGATATTCCTTTTCTTCGAAATACTGAAATAGGCAAAAAAACAGCAATACGGGCTGGGCCTCCGGTTAGTAGGTTAGTCCCAAAAATGATAATAATGTATAAAATAAAGCCCACAAAAATTCAAAATAGGTAATATAATAGCATGGAACTATCAAAAATTATAGATACGTTGGAGACGTATCAGTAATTTCGTGAATGTATTTGTGGGAATATGTGTCGACAATATCCCAAACAAAAATTTGACACATGCAATGTCTGTGAAATAGAGGCCTATCTATATCATATATAGAGGGTGCTATCCATGAGAAGAGAGGGAGGGATCATAGATATTGTTGATGTTCTGGATAACGGGGTAACCAGACTTGCCAGCCTGCAGCGCATGACCTGGCTCCATCAACGGCCTGGTACGACCCAGCTTCAGCATCAACAACTCAAGACCCTCGCGAGGGGCCAAGCCTCGCGAGGCAGACGACATCCAAGACCTAAACGGGGATCGGCCCCCTGAGGCTGGCTCTCGAGGAGAGGAGATTTCTATGCAAGGTGCACATCATGAGGCTCAGCTGACGTGAGCCATGACGACTAAGGCCAGGCGGGCGCCAGCAGGCATAGAGTACCAGTTTCCTCTTCGGTGCAAAGGTGGCAAGTAACAGGCGCAGAGTCCCGAGGAATGACCAAAGGTTTCCATTCTAGTGCAACAATACTAGGACCGCCAGGATGGCAGGATGGAGGTTATCGCTGAGTCCACCGCAGCGTCACGGCCAGAGGCTTTTCGCAGGCGAATACCACTTTAGTCAAGATAGGACGTACTTGTTGTCTCCCTTCAAATTTGGCTGTTGTGGGATCCCTTCCCGCCTACATTAGGGAAGAGGACCAAGGCCACTATAAATAGGACCTAGTCAACACCATAGAGAGGGATCCGGATCCTAGAGATCATCCTCTCCCCCACCAGCTCAAGAACACACCTCCTGAGGTTGTTCTCCACTGTACTAGTTCGTCCTCAGCCCCTCGAGGCAAATCCACCACAAAGTAGGAGTAGGGTTTTACACCGCAAGGTGGCCCGAACCTGGGTAACTGTCGTGTGTGTCTTTCCCTTCGAGCTCGTCGTGCTAGACTCTGAGGTTTGCGAGTTGGCAGGATGGGTAGGTTGAGATCTCCGCACGCACCCTAGAGTTCAAACCTCTGAAGGGTTTTTGGAACCCGAAATTTGATATTTGGCACGCCAGGTAGGGATGCGTCGGAGCCTCTCTTCCATCGATCGATACGTCACCACTCCGCCGCCACCATGACCGACGCCCCGAGAGCCCGTGTTGAGCACTGGGTTTTCCGGTCCATTCCGACAGCGTCTGCCGATGAGGAAGATCTCCACTCTACGCTGCTCACGGCTCGAGCTCCACCCGGTGCCGTCAGCCGCGCGAGGTGCGGGCCGCCGCCCCCCCTCTCGCGCCGTGCCGCAACCGCGTCGCCGCGTGGTCTTCAAGCTTCGCCATGGCAATAGCACCACACACTCGCTGGGAGCTACTGAGGTGTAGGCAGGCAGAGAGCGGTCATGGCGCCCATCTGGAACGGGTCGCCGAGTTGCTGGATGCTGCATGCAGGGGCGCGGCATTGTTCTGCACCCTGTCGACGTCACAAGCCATGGCGGGGGCGTGTGCTCACCCTCGCTACGCCCACGCACCCCCTCCTGGGCCCTGGAAGAGCCTCTCGGCGCCGACCTACCCCACGGTGCAGCCCGCTCTACTTCAACGGTGCCGCCCTGGGGCAGGGCGAACCCGAGCGGCCTCCCCTGGGGCCGCGCTGGGGCACCAGCCCTCAGCCATTCGGACTTGATGCTGGGCACCGGGGGCAGCAACGCAAGGCACCCGGGCAGCGACTCAGGCACGACCAACCCAGAAGCCTATGTGCCCATCACAATGGACCTAAGGTACACATCGGGAGAGGGCCCCAGCTGATCCCCCATGCCAGGCTGGGTGCTGGAAGTACACGAGGCCGAGGCTCACTATGAGCCACTACAGGGCTCCACCAACACCTTCGACGACAACAACGACTGGGTACAGCCAATGCCTCAGGAGCACGCTTGCTCTAACCATGAATCGCAGGTGAACCAAACTGCAGCCACCGCTAGGCCCCCCCACGGGGTGGGGGGGCAGCCGCAGGAGGATGAATGGCCTTGGGAGCGGCGTGGGAGGAGCCCGGGGCCAAGGCCTCCCCTGTGCTGTATGGAGCAAGGCGCTGCTCGGAGGTAGGTCCCCTGCCGGGGAAGGCACCGGCGAGCCCTTCACCAGGCGGAGGGCCTACGGTCGCCAAGGGCGCCGCCAACGTCCTCCTTGCCCCTTGGTCTCATCCTGGTTTCTCGACGCCCCAACGATGGTCGGAGGCGGTGCAGGGCGGGGTCCTCGTTGGGCGACATGAAGCAAGGCTCCGGCCTGTGAAGGTCTCCGCTCGTGACACTCTCACGTAATAATGAGTGGGGCTGTACACGCCCCGGAGTCTCCTGAGTGCAGCCCGGGGGCCTCATGGGGGCTCCCACCCATGTCCAAGTGGAAGCACCATGCTCCGCGCTTGCCATCGACACTGTCCCCCAATGACTATGCCCACGCCTAGTGGAAGAACTTAGCTACAAGCTGGTGAGAAGACCAGAAGACTAGCTAGGCGTCGGACGCAGCTGTTTGCTTTCACCCCTCTTTCTATACCCAATTTGCTGACTTTTTGGAATGAGTTTGAGTCCTGTGTGTTTACCAAAAGAAAAAGGGGGAAGTTTTCTTGACTTGTGTCATTTTCTCACTTTCTTGGTTCGTGTTTTTATGCGGGGCTCGTGCCTGCTGCACCTCCCCCGAGCGCCATGCAAGCGAGGGCTGGGTGCGGTGCGCGCGCGTTGAGCATGATCGGGCCAGCCCCGGGCATGCAAAGGCCCCCCTCGGGGGGCCAGGGATGTGGCCACCACACACACACCTTGCCGTGGTCCGGCAGTTGGTCCCTCGCGAAGCACTCTAGGATAGGCCAGCAGGCCCCTCGGGAGGCTCAAAACATCGCGAGCCCATGGCAGGCTCACCTCAAGAGAAAAAGTGCCACTACGACACCTGGGCTCACTCGAGACCCACAGAGCCAAACATGAGTCATAGCAACTACCCTACTTGGGAGCCCACAGGCCTGCTGGGTCGCGCTCCGGGCGCTACTTCAAAAGCATTTCATAATATCATATATTACAAGGGGCTCCCCTTTCAAAATTCTCCAACAAGGATGCGTTCAAGTTTTTTTCATACAGGTCAAAGCAAAAAGAAACATGGGTCTAGCTGGATGCGCCTTCTTCATCACCTCCGTCCGTGCTGCTGGCGCTGCTCGCATTGTCTCAATGATCCTCCTTATCATTGCTACCCGCGCCATCTTCTCTGTCCACAATCACAACTGTGTCATCCTCCGGAGCAAATTCTTCCACCATGGCATCCACATGGTCATCCACCCACCTGGCCAGGTTGTCCTGAATAACCGTGGGCACAGGGGCTAGCACAGAATTGAAGTCAAAGTGAGAATCACGGTGGAGAAGGTGGTTGAAGACATGTGAGAATGCGCACCCGAGAAGACCCCGACTCCTCTTCCCAACAAGCTCCTGAGCCCTCACAGCCCGATCCTCTAGGCAGGTCACGATGTTGATGAAGAAGCTAAGGTGGCTGGCGTAATCGTTCTCGTGCGGATGAGGAGCGCTCTTGTCACAGATGGTTCCCAAGGCGCGGTTAGCTCTGACTCTAAGATCCTGGAGCATCAAGGCGTGCTCGTGCTGCAGCATCCGACAGTGATTTGCTGCGTTCGCAGTCCTCTATACAAGGGATACGGTATCCTTGACCTGCTATTGAAGGGAAGACAGTTCAGCACGGGCAGAGGCCAAGGCTGACTCGGAAGAGGCCCGAGCCTCCTTGGCTGCCCGCTCACGCTGTTTTGCAGATTCCAGCTTTACCTTCAGGGCTGTGGTCCTGCCCTTGAGCTGCTCCATGGCAGGCTATGCTCCATGCCCTCGAGCTCGACTTCACGCTAGGCTATGCTCCATGGCCTCGAGAGCCAGGTCTTCCTGGCGTCTCAGAAGCTCCGCCTCGTCGTGAGGCGCATCGCCCGGCAACGCGGCCAAGAAGGCTCGCCGTGCCTTGATCTCCCGCTCGAGGGCGGCGTTTGAAGTCCGGAGCTCCCCCTCTCGTTCCTCTGCATCCTCACGATGATGGTCAGCGGGCCCGTCCTCCTCCAGGGTGCGGGGGCAAGCCTCACAAGAAGTTGCAAGAGAAGCCGCGACTTTTAGCTGCCCAAGATTGATGGCGGCTTTCAGCTGGTGCCGTTTGCCTGCCAGCCGACGGTCCTCTATCTCGAGGCGGGTGTCGATGCCGGCAAGCTCTCCACCAAGCCGGATCATCACGCGCATTGCCTCGCTGAAGAGCTCGAAGCGAATAGCACTGCGCCCGCGCGTGAACTCCAATGTGCGGCCGAGCCCATCTTCAGCCCTGGGAGCTGCCACAGGTGCGTGGCGTGGCTCGCCTGCCTCCGGCTGGGGGCTGGCCAATGCGGTTTCACAACCTGAAGACGAAGACGACCCAATGGGAGCCATCGGCACGCCCCCTGATACGTCTCCAACGTATCTACTTTTTCTCACACGTTTCCTCTTGTTTCGGACTCTAGTTTGCATGGTTTGAATGAAACTAACCCCGGACTGACCCTGTTTTCAGCAGAACTACCATGGTGTTGTTTTTGTGTAGAAATAAAAGTTCTCGGAATGGAACAAAACT
Source organism: Triticum aestivum (assembly GCF_018294505.1). Taxonomy (NCBI): domain Eukaryota; kingdom Viridiplantae; phylum Streptophyta; class Magnoliopsida; order Poales; family Poaceae; genus Triticum; species Triticum aestivum. The sequence continues at coordinate 369,687,558 of NC_057807.1, forward strand.
TTGCGAGGATTTTTTATATCAATAATAAGAATTTCTGGAGCCAAGACCTGCCGAAGAGGGGCACCTGGGTGGGCACAACCCACCAGGGCGCGCCCCCCTCTCCTGGCGTGCCTAGGTGGGTTGTACCCTGATGACCCACAAGTATAGGGGATGAATTGCAGCTCTTTTCAATAAGTAAGAATGTCGAACCCAAAGAGGAGCAGAAGGAAATGACAAGTAGTTTTCAGTAAGGTAATGTCTGCAATTGCTGAAACTATAAGTAGCGGACTAATTTGGTAGCAAGATAATTGGTAACGAGCAAGTAGTAATAGTATTAACAAAAAGTGCAGCAAGGTAGCCCAATCCTTTTGAGGCAAAGGACAAGCCAAAATGGTTTCTTATGATAATCAAAGTGTTCTTGAGGGTACACGGGAATTTCATCTAGTTACTTTCGTCATGTAGGTTCTATTTGTGTTCGCTACTTTGATAATTTGATAGTTGGATGTACCGGTGCTTAGGTGCTTTTCTTACTTGAACAAACATCCTACTTATGATTAACACTCCCGCAAGCATCCGGAACTACGAGAAAAGTATTAAGAATAAATTCTAACCATGGCATTAAACTCCAGGATCCAATCGGTCCCTTACGGAATAATGCATAAACTGGGGTTTAAGTTTCTGTCAATCTCGCAACCCACCATCTATTTACTAGTCCACAATGCATTCCCTTAGGTCCAAATATGGTGAAGTGTCATGTAGTCGACATTCACATGAAACCACTAAAGGAATCACAACATACATACTATCAAAATATCGAACACATATCAAATTCACATGATTACTTGCAACATGATTTCTCCCGTGACCTCAAGAACGAAAGTAACTACTCACAAATGATAAACATGCTCAAGATCAAAGGGGTATTGAATAACATAATGGATCTGAACATATAATCTTCCACCAAATAAACCATATAGTAATCAACACTACTAGTCACCCACGGGCACCAATCTATAGTCTTGATACAAAGATTGAACACAAGAGATGAACTAGGGTTTGAGAGGAGTTGGTGCTATGAAGATTTTGATGAAGATGGCCCTCCCCAAGATGGGAGAGTTGTTGCTTCTGATGATGACGATGATTCCCCCCTCCGGGAGGGAAGTTCCCCTGGCAAAATCACTCCACCGGAGGGCAAAAGTGCTCCTGCCCAAGTTTCGCCTCGAGGCGGCGGTGCTTCGTCCTGAATGTCCTCCCCTTATTTTTTCTAGGTCAAAATGACTTATATACCAGAAGATGGGCACCGGAGTTGGGCCAAGGAGGGCACAACCCACTAAGGTGCGCCTGGGCTCCCTGTCGCGCCCAGGTGGGTTGAGCCCACCTGGTGGCCCCCCTTTGGTAGTTATTTTCTCCAATATTCCTGGGGAGTGCCCATACCTGATACTCAGTTCTCCCTTGGTGGTGAAGAAGCTTCTTCCTCCTCCTCGGCCAATAGTGCTTGTGTTTTCACCGGGGATGTATTTATGGTAGCATTCTTGCTTGATAAATCTGACCAGGAACAACAAGAAAAGGGAAACAGAGGATTTATTCACGATATGGAGGTTAGCAGGTTCGGGAAGTGTATATATTTTTTTATCTTATAGGACAAGTAAACAGAAGAAAAATAGAATCAGGAAGGTGCCCCAGGTGGGCACACCCCACCTGGGCGCGCCAGGCATGCCTGGCGCACCCTGGTGTCTTATGCCCACCAGGGGAGATTTCCTCAGAGTTTCTTTATTTCCAAAATTCAAATATATTCCAAAACTAACAAAAAATATTTTTATGGATTCTTTGGAGACGTTTACTTACCGTATTACGTACCTCCTTATTTTGACGATTCTGGGGTGTTCTGGAAGGACTCTTTTATGTGTTCTTCCAGTGTCAAAGTTTTGATAATATTACTTTCAACATTGATAGGCGTACCTGAGATATAATGCTTTACTCGTTGCCCGTTGACAACCTTCGGGTTAGTACCTTCAAAATTATTTATTTTGATGGCTCCAGATCGGTAAACCTCCTCGATGACATATGGGCCTTCCCATTTCGAGAGGAGCTTTCCTGCAAAAAATCTAAAACGAGAGTTGTGCAAAAGAACATATTCTCCGACCTTGAACTGCTTTTGGATTCTTTTGTCATGCCATCTTTTAACTTTTTCTTTGAATAATTTTGCATTTTCATAAGCCTGGGTTCTCCATTCATCTAAAGAGCTAATATCAAATAACCTTTTTCACCGGCAAGTTTGAAATCATAGTTGAGTTCTTCAACTGCCCACTATGCTTTATGTTCTAACTCAAGAGGCAAATGACAAGCTTTTCCATAAACCATTTGATAAGGATACATACCCATAGGGTTTTTATATGCTGTTCTATAAGCCTGAAGTGCATCATCTAATTTCTTAGACCAACTCTTCCTGGACCTATTGACAGTCTTTTGCAAAATTAATTTTATTTCCCTATTGCTAAGTTCAACTTGACCACTAGACTAAGGATGATAAGGTGATGCAATTCTATTGTTAACATCATACTTGGCAAGCATTTTGCGAAAACCACCATGAATAAAGTGTGAACCACCATCAGTCATTAAATATCTAGGGACTCCAAACCTTGGGAAAATAACATCCTTAAGTTTTTTAATAGAGGTGTTGTGATCAGCACTACTAGTTGGAATAACTTCTACCCATTTAGTAACATAATCAACAGAAACTAAAATATGTGTATACCCATTAGAGGAAGGAAAAGGTCCCATGTAATCAAATCCCCAAACATCAAATGGTTCAACAGCAAGTGAATAATTCATAGGCATTTCTTGACGCTTACCAATATTAGCTATTCTTTGGCATTCATCACAAGATGAGACAAACTTACGGGCATCATTGAACAGAGTAGGCCAATAAAATCCAGATTGCAGTACCTTGTGAGCAGTTCTATCTCCAGCATGATGCCCTCCATAAGCCTCGGAGTGACTTTTTCATAGGATTTGTCCCTATTCATGCTCAGGTACACACCATCTAATAACACCATCTACTCCTTTATAAAGATGTGGATCATCCCAAAAGTAATTTCTTAAATCACAGAATAATTTTTTTCTTTTGTTGGTATGTAAAGCTAGGAGGTAAATATTTAGCAACAATGTAATTAGCATAATCAGCATACCAAGGAGTACCATTAGCAACATTTATTGTTACTGTTACTGTTACTACTGCTACTATCATCAAAACTATAATATTACTGTGCTACTAATCATTGTGTTGCAGATAATTAATCTCCAGGTGTGGTTGAATTGACAACTCAGCTGCTAATACCTTCAAATATTCTTTGGCTCCCCTTGTGTCGAATCTATAAATTTGGGTTAAATACTTACCCTCAAAAACTGTTGTGATCCCTTATACTTGTGGGTTATCAAGACCATTTTCTGGCGCCGTTGCCGGGGAGCATAACTATATTTGTTGAGTCACTTGGGATTAATGTCAATTTATCTCTATGAAGAATCTTAAGGATGCTACGACTAAGATATTACCCTCAAAGACGAGGGGAGGTAAGGAACTGTCATCCAGTTCTTCTTTAGATTCACCTTCTGTTATGAGTAAACTTGCAACACCACCACATGCTATTAATTCTGATATGTCACAAGTTATTGATGATGCTACTTCTACTATGAATGATGCATATGATGATGCTAGTACCATGCTTGATAATGATGATGTGCCACTTGGGTGAATTTCTTGATGAACAAATCGCTAGAGTAATACAACATGATGTTGTTGAATCTAATGATGATCTTGAAACTGAAACTCCTGGAACACTTGCTACAGCTAGCCCTCCTAGATATGAATTTCCTAAGGTATCAGAAGGCTACGTTATGAGTGAAGAGGAAACTAGAGATAGTCTTGCTTGTAAGGATAGAGATGATCTAGGGAAATTATTACAAAACTATAAAGAAAAATCTCTGAATGCTAGAATTAAATGTGATCCTAAGTTTGCTACTTCACCTGTTGTTATTGCTGATAAGGATTAAGAATTCTATGTCGACCCAGAGTTAATTACTTTGGTTGAATCTGATCCTTTCCATGGTTATGAAACTGAAACTGCTGTGGCACATACTACTAAGTTGAATGATATAGCCACCCTTTTTACTCATGATGAGAAAACTCGATACAACTATATTCTCAAATTATTTCCTTTCTCATTAAAGGGTGATGCTAAAGCTTGGTTCGATACTCTTACTCCTGGTTCTGTGCGGAGTCCCCAGGATATGATTTACTACTTCTCTGAAAAACATTTTCCTACTCATAAGAAACAAGCTGCTTTACAGGAAATATTTAACTTTGTTCAAACTAAAGAAGAGAGTCTCCCACAAGTTTGGGGGAGGCTTTGCCAGTTACTTAATGCTTTGCCTGATTATCCTCTTGAGAAAAATGAAATACTTGATAGCTTCTATAATGGGGACTAACTGATGCTTCTAGGGACTTCCTAGATAGTTGTGCTGGTTGTGTTTTCAGGGAACGAACTATTGCTAAAGCTGAAGAATTATTGAATAACATATTGAAAAATTATGATGGTTGGACTATTCCGGAACCACCGCCTAAACCCACTCCGAAGAAGAGGGGTATATTATATATCAGTCCTGAAGATATGCAAGAGGCAAAGAAATCTATGAAGGAAAAAGGCATTACGGCTGAGGATGTTAAAAATTTACCACCTATCGAAGAAATACATGGGCTTGAAGCACCACCACCACCCAAGGTGATAGAGGCAAAATCTTCAATGAAATTCAATGAAAGTGATGATCCTCATTATAAACATCCTAGTCAATGCCTTTATGAGTTTGATAATTACATTAGAAAGCAAGATCACTTCAGTGCAAATGTTATGAAACAATTGAAATATAATTCTAATATGATTGCTCGCTTGAGTGACTTGTTATTTAGAATCTCAAATGATAGTAGAGGTGTTGGAAAACATGCTTCTATGGTTAAAACCCAGTTAGAACAAGTTGCTAAATCACAAAGAGAATTACTTGATGAAATGAATCATAATAATACATGACTTTGCTGTTAGAGTTGCAACTAGAGGAGGTAAAATGACTCAGCAACCACTTTATCCTAAGGGACATCCAAAAAGAATTGAACAAGATTCGCAAAGAAATAACACTAGTGCACCTAGTCCTTCTAAAAAGAAAAAGAAAAGGAAAAATGATAGAACTTTGCGTGCTTCTAGTGAACCTGAAACAGAGAAACCTCCTGATAATGAAAATGAAATTTCTCTCTCTGATGCCGAAACTCAATCTGGTAATGAACATCCACCTAGTGATAATGAAAAAGCTAATGATGAGGTTCACGAAGACACTCAACCAAATAATGATAAAGAACAAAATAATGTTGTTGAGATAGAACCACCTGTTGATCTTGATAACCCACAACCTAATAATAAAATATATGATAAAAGAGACTTCATTGCTAGAAAACACGGTAAAGAAAGAGAACCGTGGGTTAGAAAACCTATGCCTTTTCCACCCAAGTCAACTAAAAAGAAAGATGATGAGGAATTTGAACACTTTGCTGAAATGTTGAGGCTAGTGTTTTTGCGAACTCGGTTGACTAACATCTTAAAAATGCATCCTTATGCAAAGTATATGAAAGACATCATCACAAATAAGAGAAAAATACCGGAAGCTGAAATCTCCACTATGCTTGCCAACTATACTTTTAAAGATGGGGTACCTAAAAAACATGGAGATCCGGGAATACCAACTATATCTTGCTCTATCAAAAAGAATTATGTGAAAACTGCTTTGTGTGATTTAGGAGTTGGTGTTAGTGTTATGCCTTTCTCTTTATATAAAAGACTTGACTTGAATAAACTCACACCTACTGAAATATCTTTGCAAATGGCTGACAAATCAACTGCCATATCGGTATCTGTGAGGATGTGCCTGTTGTTGTTGCTAATGTTACTATTTTGACTCACTTTGTTATACTTGAGATGCCCGAGGACGACAACATGTCGATTATCCTTGGTAGACCCTTCTTGAATACTGCAGGGGCTTTTATTGATTGCAATGAAAGCAAGATCACTTTTCATATTAATGGTAATGAGCATATGATGCACTTTCCGAAGAAACAATTCCAAGTGAATGGTATTAATGTTATTGTAAAATCTCCGACAATCTCTATTGGAAGTTTTAAAATACCTCTACCTACACTCAAAAAGAAATATGAAATGCTTATTGTTGGGGAAATGCATATCCCCATTGGGCTAACTTAGTGATTTATGGAAGTTCTTCGGTTTCATGTTAATCGAAAGTGGTTCTTAATAAGACCTGATCAACCTTATTAATGAATCATTTTTGAACAGTATGAAGTTGATGAATTTAGTAAGCACTACCTTGTGTCCCTACCTTTTGTTTTCTGTTTTTATTAGTTAAATAAAATAATTTGCCATGTTTTGTCTGTTTTCTGAATTTCCCGTGCAATAAAAAAATGACCCAAAAATAAAAGTTCTCAGAATGGTCTGAAAACCTGGTATGATTTTTCCTGATTATTTAAGGATTTTTGGTGCAAATAATCCCAGAGGGAGGTGCACCAAGTGGGCACAACCCACCTGAGCGCGCCAGGACCCCCAGGCACACCCTGGTGGGTTGTGGTCCCCACATGGGCCCCCTCACTTATCTCTTTAGCCCACATCATCACATACCTCCAGAAAAAAAATCCCCACTGCTCTCTCTCCTGTGTTCTTGAGGTCAAACCCACGGATTTCGATCTCTTTGCTCGAAGCTCTATCTCCGATACTGTTTCATGGGATTGTTGCTTGCTATGTGACTCCACCATTTATCCAATTGGTTTTTTTGGTGTTTTATACTTCAAATAATTAGCTACTCTTGGTGCTGCTGTAGATGAGCTTGCATGATGAATTCTTAGTGTTCTAAGTACTTTGAATGCTTGTTATGGCCTCTATGTATCCCTAGGAGTAGTTTCTATCAATTTTGTGAAGTTTTGTTGACAAATTTTTGTCACCTCAAAATTTTTATTTTTTAGAAATTGTACGTGAACATGAATATCGTCAAGAAGTTTGGCTCGAGGAAGAACTCCAAGGGTGTTATTGGGGAGTCTTCTGACAGTGATCTCCACCCTCAGAGGTTGGCAGAGGTACGACCGTGCGAATGGCCACACATCCTGTTCCTACCAGAGGCTGGAATTTTTGAGTAGTTCATGCAATATATTGCTAATGCCGGCCTCACCGACTTTGTTGCAGATGAGTGTGATCAGCACCAAATCCTCACAAACATATTTGTTCAAAGTTTTACTTTCTTGCCTAGGAATAATCCCCCTGAAGTGAGATTTGATTTATATGCTGAAAATCATCAGATACCGCTTACTGAATTTTGCAACATATGCATGATCCCTTATGATGGGAGCTTGGCTGAGCCTAGGCTGGCCGAGTTTGAGGCATTTTATCGCACTTTAACGGTGGGAGATGAGAGAGGAGTGTCGGCCACCACGGGTGCTAGCTTACACTTTCCTGCTGTACAATATTTTGCTTTATTCGTTGCTATGTGTCTGCTTGCTAGAAAGAAAGTAGGCGCGCTCAGTGCACCAGACTTTTCTGTTTTATGCCAGGCATTGGAGGGTGACAACACTTATAGCTTGGGAGCTATTATGGCTCGTCGCCTGCATCTTAATAAATCTCAGGGTCAAATACATGGTGGGATTTTTGCTATTCGTTTGGAGGCTCACTTTGAGGTTGAGGTATGCCCTCATGACTACACTCCCACCAGGGTTTACCTAGACCGAGCAGCCATGGATCACAACCATTTTACTGATGACAGATCTCCTAAGATCCCAATTCCGTATAATGTGGTTTTTTATGTAAAGACTCGTGATATTATTCCGTTGCCTGCTCCTCCTTTGTTTGATCCTGTTGCCAAGGGCGGATATAGGATTATGCCTACAGTCATCATCGCCTACTAGAACACTCAGGCTGCTGTGGAGGCGGCACAAGAGGAGCCTCAACAGTGGGATGCATGGATGCCCGCTCCGCAGCAACCCTTCTACCCTCCAGGCTACTGATCGACTACCAAGTTAGGCCAAATGCCTAAGCTTGGGGGAGTACGTGTTTCCACCGACCTTACATTCATATCCACATACTTCATTAGTCGGTGTTCACACTTTTTCATTGTATCATCCATGCTTAGATTTATTTTCTTACTTTCTTCTTGTGTGTTTGAAAACTTTAGAAAAACCAAAAAAATTAGTTGTAGATAGTTTAATTTCTATGCATGCTTAGTAGTAGTATGAAAAAGAAAATCCAAAAAGATTTCCTTGTTCTTCTTTTGCTTGTTGGTAGCTTTCCCGTGTAAATAGTTTTTCTCGTTTTTGCTTTTCCCTTTTATTTTTGCCGTTCTAGAAAACCAAAAACTCCAAAAATATTTAAGTGTGTATCTCTGAATTTCTTTTCCTTTTATTAGAGTCTTGCCAGGGAGAAGAACACGATGAAAATGTTGAGTGGCTCCCATATGAATAATTGTTGAACTAATAAGAGCACATTTTACCTTGTCTTCTCCTGTTGAATAATATGTTCGTTCGGTCGCGCAAATGAAAGGCAATAATGACGACATCTGATGAACTGGCCGTGGCAGGGAGAAACTGATATGGACTCGAGTTGTTCTGTTTTTGTAAATATGTTTAACCTAGTATCCATGATTCAGCCCATTATGATTAAACATGTTTGCAATGACAATTAGAAATTATAGTTTCTCATGCCATGCATAAGTAGCTCGGAGTTGATAATGATTTATCTTGGATATCAACATAGCGTTAAAATGATTGTGATGTAGTATGATGATATGGTAGCCTCCTCTGAATGTTCGAGTGGCTTGACTTGGCATGTTCATGCATGTAGTTGAATCAAAACCAACATAGGCTCTATGATATTTATGTTCATGGTGTCCATATCCTACTCATGCTAGTGCCAATGTTACTTACGCATAATGCATGGATACGATCATTGTTGCTCTCTACCTGGCCACTTCTCAATATAAATTGCTAGCCTTCGCCTGTACTAAGTGGGAATTCTGCTTGTACATGAAAAACCTTGAACCCATGTTATTCGAGATGAGTCCACCATATATGAGGTATTACCCTGCCGTCCTAAGTAAATTTGCATGTGTCACCTCTAAAAGCTTCAAAAATTATCCTTTTTGTGTGCCTGGATCGTTCATGGAACTATAGGAGGTGGTCGATATCTTCCATGCTAAGCGGGTTATTATCATGTCGAGTGTTTATTCACTCGCCATTGCACGAGAAAATGGGCGGTATTAGGGATGCCCAGTCCCAAACCGCAAACATGAAAAGGGTTCATCTCTAAGATAATCAAACAAAAACTTCCAATGGAGTCAAAACCTTTACATTTCCGCTTGGAACTGCCACTAGTGTGCCTAGCATGGAAGATATTGATAACTGATGGTCGTGAAGTGAATAAGAAGAGTGCATGTCCCAAAATTTCATTTATTTCTATTTTAAAAATTGAGCTCTAGCACCTCTGCAAATCACTACTTCCCTCTGCAAAGGGACTATCTATTTACTTTTATGTTGTGTCACCACCTTCTAAAACAAGCGCCATAAACTGAGTACAACACATATGTCATGATTTATGTATTATGTGTAGCTAATGTTGGGTGCATCATGACTGGATCTTTTCTACCATGAATTACAACGTTTAGTCGCTGCTTGAACTTTGGAGGTGCTCTGCATTTATGTTTTGCGGTCTCAGAAAGGGCTAGCGAGATACCACTATTGTCATATTATATCATGGTTGTTTTGACAACGTGTTGTTGTTTGAGATACTTTATTATTGATCGCTAGCTGATTATGTCATTGATATGAGTCATTATAATCTCTAAATATTATTGTTGACATGGTTAGTTATAGTGTTAGCTAAAAACCTGGGTGTTGTTTAAGCTTATTTATGCAAACAAGAGCAAAAGAGTTCGTAAAAGTTTTTCTTTATCACTTTCAGTTTATCAGCTGAATTGCTTGAGGACAAGCAAAGGCTTAAGCTTGGGGGAGTTGACACGTCTCCAACGTATCGACTTGTTCTCACGCTTTTCCTCTTGTTTTGGACTCTAATTTGCATGATTGGAATGAAACTAACCCCAGACTGATGTTGTTTTCAGCAGAACAACCATGGTGTTGTTTTGGTGCAGAAATAAAAGTTGTCGGAATGAAACAAACTTTGCGAGGAATTTTTACGGAATAAAATACATTTTTTGGAGCCAAGACCCACTAGAGAGGGGCCCCTGGGTGGGCACAACCCACCAGGGCATGCCTGCCTCTCCTGGCGCGTCCAGGTGGGTTGTACCCACCTGGTGGCCCCGCTGACGACCCCCCTGATACTATAAATTCACATATTTCCGGAAGAAAAATCAGGGAGAAAGAATTATCACGATCCACGAGACGGAGTCGCCGCCAAGCCCTGATCTTCCTCGGGAGGGCAAATCTGGAGTCTGTTTGGGGTTCCGAAGAGGGGGATCTTCGTTCTTCATCATCACCAACCCATCTCCATCGACAATTCCATGATGCTCCCCACCGGGAGTGAGTAATTCCTTCGTGGGCTCGCTGGTCGGTGAGGAGTTGGATGCGATTCATCACGTAATCGAGTTAGTTTTGTTAGGTCCTGATCCCTAGTATCCACTATGTTCTTAGATTGATGTTGCTATGACTTTGCTATGCTTAATGCTTTTCAATTTGGGCCTGGGTGCCATGATTTCAGATCTGAACCATTTATGAATTCATCATTATATCTATGTTTTAGATCCGATCTTGCAAGTTATAGTCACCTACTACGGTTATGATTCGACAACCCCGGAGTGACAACAACCGGGCCAACCCTTGGTGATGAGCGTAGTTTGAGGAGTTCATGTATTCACTATGTGTTAATGATTTGTTCCAGTTCTCAATTAAAAGGAGGCCTTAATGTTCCTTAGTTTCAATATGGACCCCGCTGCCACTGGAGGGTTGGACAAAAGATGTCATGCAAGTTCTTTTAATAAAACATGTATGACTATTTACGGAATACATGCCTATATTATATCGATTAACTGGAGCTAGTTCCGTATAGCCCTAGGGTATAACTGTCACATGATGAATATCATCCAACAAATCACCGATCCAATGCCTACCAATTTATCATATATTGTTCTTGCTAAGTTACTACTGATATCATTACTGCTACAATATCACTGCTATCACTGTTACCGTTACTGCTACTACTGCTGCTATCGTCAAAACTGTCATATTATATAGTTACTAATCACTTTGCTACAGATAATTAATCTCCAGGTGTGGTTGAATTGACAACTCAGCTGCTAATACCTTCAAATATTCTTTGGCTCCCCTTTTTATGAATCTATAAATTTGGGTTAAATACTTACCCTCAAAAACTATTGCGATCCCTATACTTGTGGGTTATCATGATGCTAAAGCTTGGCACAATACTCTTGCTTCTGGTTGTGTGCGTAGTCCCCAGGATATGATTTTCTACTTCTTTGAAAAATATTTTCCTGCTCATAAGAAACAAGCCGCCTTACATGAAATATTTAACTTTGTTCAAACTAAAGAAGAGAGTCTCCCACAAGCTTGGTGGGGCTTTGTCGGTTACTTAATGTTTTGCCTGATCATGCTCTTAAGAAAAATGGAATACTTGATATCTTCTACAATGGAATAACCGATGCTTCTAAGGAGTTCCTAGATAATTGTGATGGTTGTGTTTTTAGTGAACGAACTATTGCTCGAGCTGAAGAACTATTGAATAACATATTGAAAAATTATGATGATTGGACTATTCATGAACCACCGCCTAAACCTACTCCGAAGAAGAGGGGTATATTATATCTCAGTCCTGAAGATATGCAAGAGGCAAAGAAATCTATGAAGGAAAAAGGTATTAAAGTTGAGGATGCTAAAAATTTACTTCCGATTGAAGAAATGCATGGACTTGATACACCACCACTCCCTAAGGTGGTAGAGGTAAATTCTCTTATGAAGTTCAACGAAAATGATAATCCTCACAATATGCATCGTAGCCAATGCCTTTATGTGTTTGGAAACTACATGAGAAAATAAGACCACTTCAATGCAAATGCTATGAAACAGTTGAAATATAATACTGATATGATTGCTCACTTGAGTACTTGTTATTTAGAATCTCAAATGATGTTAGAGGTGTTGGAAAACATGCTTCTATGGTCCAAACACAGTTAGAACAAGTTGCTAAATCACGAGGAGAATTACTTGATTAAATGAATCATAATATACATGACTTTGCTGTTAGAGTTGCAACTAGATGAGGTAAAATGACTCAGGAACCACTTTATCCTGAGGGACACCCAAAAAAAATTGAATATGATTCGCAAAGAAATAACACTAATGCACATAGTCCTTCTAAAAAGAAAAAGAAAAAGAAAAATGATAGGAGTTTGCAGGCTTCTAGTGAACCTAAAATAGACAAACCTCCTTACAATGAAAATGAAACTTCTATCTCTGATGCTGAACCTCAATCTGGTAATGAACATCCACCTAGTGATAAAGGACAAGATAATGATGTTGAGATAGAACCACCTGTTGATCTTGATAACCCACAACCTAAGAATAAATGATATGATAAAAGAAACTTTGTTGCTAGAATACACAATAAAGAAAGAGAACCGTGGGTTCAAATACCTATGCCTTTTCCACCAAGTCAACTAAAAAGAAAGATGATGAAGAATTTGAACGCTTTGCTGAAATGCTTAGGCCAGTCTTTTTGTGTACTCACTTGACTGACATCTTAAAAATGCCTCCTTATGCAAAGTATATGAAATACATCATCAAAAATAAGAGAAAAATACCGGAAGATGAAATCTCCACTATGCTTGCTAATTATACTTTCAAATATGTAGTACCCTAAAAACTTGGAGACCCGGGAATACCAACTATACCTTGCTCCATTAAAGGAAATTATGTGAAAACTGCTTTATGTGATTTGGGAGCTGGTGTTAGTGTTATGCCTTTATCTTTATAAAAAAGACTTGATTTGAATAAACTCACACCTACTGAAATATATTTGCAAATGGCTGACAAATCAACTGTCGTACCTATCGGTATCTGTGAGGATCTGCCCATTGTTGTTGCTAATGTTACTAGTTTGACTGACTTCGTTATACTTGAGATGCCCCAGGACGACAACATGTCGTTTATCCTTGGTAGACCCTTCTTGAATACTGTAGGGGCTATTATTGATTGCAATAAAAGCAAGATCTCTTTTCATATTAATGGTAATGATCATACAGTGCACTTTCCGAAGAAATAATTCCAAGTGAAAGGTATTAATGTTATTGAAAAATCTCCGGCAATCACTATTGGAAGTTTTCAAATACCTATACCTACTGTCAAAAATAAATATGAAATTCTTATGGTTGGGGAAATGCATATACCCGTTGAGGTAACTTAGTGATTTATGGAAGTTCTTCAGTTTCATGCTAATCGAAAGTGGTTGTTAATAAGACCTGATCAACCTTATTAATGAATCATTTTTGAGCGGTATGAAGTTGATGAATTTAGTAAGCACTACCTTCTATCCTTACTTTTGGTTTCCTGTTTTTACTAGTTAAATAAAATAAAATGTCATGTTTTGTCTGTTTTTTGAATTTCCCGTGCAATAAAAATTGACCCAAAAATAAAATTTCTCAGAATGCCCTGAAAATTGAACATGAATTTTTTTCTGAATATTTCTGAATTTGTAGTGCAAATAATACCAGAGGGAGGTGCACCAGGTGGACACGACCCACCTGGGTGCGCCCTGGTGGATTATGGTCCCCAGATGTCCCCCCTCACTTATCTCTTTAGCCGACAACATCACTTACCACGAGAAAAAATCTCCATTGCTCTCTCTCCTGTGTTGTTGAGCTCAAACCTGCGGATTTCGATCTTTTTGCTCGAAGCTCCATTTACGAAACTATTTCGGGGGATTGTTGCTTGGTATGTGACTCCACCGTTTATCCAATTAGTTTTTATTTTAGTGGTTTATACTTTGAATAATTAGCTACTCTTGGTGATGCTATAGTTTGAATGCTTGCTATGGCCTCTATGTAACCCTAGGAGTAGTTGCTATCAATTTTGTAAAGTTTTGTTGGGAAAATTATGTGAACTAAAAATTCAGATTTTTGTTCATAGTAGAAATTGTACGCGGACATGAATATCTTCAGGAAGTTTGTCTCTAAGAAGAAATCCAAGGCTTTTATTGGGGAGTCTTCTGACAGTGATCTCCACCCTCGGAGGTTGGCGGAAGTACGGCCATGCGAATGGACGCACACCCCATTCCTACAAGAGGCTGGAATTCTTGAGGAGTTCATGCAATATATTGCTAATGTCGGCCTCACCGACTTCATCACAGATGAATGTGAACATCACCAAATCCTCACAAACATCTTTGTTCAAAGTTTTACTTTCCTGTCTAGGAATAATCCTCCTGAAGTAAGCTTTGATTTATATACTGAAAACCATCAGATACCACTTACTGAATTTTGTAACATATGCATGATCCCTTCTGATGGGAGCTTGGCTGAGCCTACGCCGGCCGAGTTTGAGGCCTCTTATCGCACTTTGATGGTGGGTGATGAGAGAGGAGTGTCAGCCATCACTGCCGCTGGCTTACATTTTCCTGCTGTTCGTTACTTTGCACTTTTCATTCCAAAATGCTTGCTTGCTAGGGAGAAGGTGGGTGCACTTAGTTCACCAGACCTTGTTGTTTTACGTCATGCACTTGAGGGCGATAACACGCATAGCTTCGGAGCTATTGTGGCTCATCACCTCCATCTTAATAAGTCTCAGGAAAAAATACATGGTGGGATTTATGCTACTTGTTTGGCGGCTCACTTCGAGGTTGAGATACGCCCTCATGATTACCCTCTGACCAAGGTTTATCTCGACCGTCCAGCCATCGATCACCACCATTCCTAACATCCCTATTCCGTATAACCTGGTTTTTAGTGTAAGAACTCATGATATTATTCTGTTGCCTGCTCCTGCTTTGTTTGATTCTGTTGTCAGGGGCGGATATAGGATTATGCCTGCAGACATCATCGCCTACCAGAATGCTTAGGCTGCTGCGGAGGCAACACAGGAGGAGCCTCAGCAGTGGGATGAGTGGATGCCTGCTCCTTAGCACCCCTACTACCCTCCAGGCTACTGATCGACTACCAAGTTAGGCCAAAAGCCTAAGCTTGGGGAAGTATGTGTTTCCACCGACCTTACATTCATGTCCACATATTTAATTAGTTGGTGTTCACACGTTTTCGTTGTATCATCCATGGTTAGATTTATTTTCTTGCTTTCTTCTTGTGTGTTTGAAATTTTTAGAAAAACCAAAAAAAATAGTTGTACTAATTTACTTTCTATGCATGCTTAGTAGTAGTATTAAAAAGAAAATCCAAAAAGATTTCCGTGTTCTTCTTTTGCTTGTTGGGAGCTTTCCCATGTAAATAGTTTTTCTCATTTTTGCTTTTCCCTTTTATTTGCCTGTTCTAGAAAATCAAAAACTCCAAAAATATTTCAGTGTGTTTCTCTGAACTTATTTATTTTTATTCGGGTCTTACCAAGGAGAAGACCACGATGAAAATGTTGAGTGGCTCTCATATGAATAATTGTTGAACTAATAAGAGCACATTTTACCTTGTCTTATCATGTTGAATAAAATGTCTTGCAGATTCCAGCTAAGTCATGGCACTCTTGCACTATTATTATTTTCATATCATTCGGTCGTGCAAGTGGAAGGAAATAATGACGATATTTGATGAACTGGCTGTGGCAAAGAGAAACTGGTATGAACTCGACTGGTTTTGTTTGTGTAAATATGTTTAACCTAGTATCCATGATTCAACCCATTATGATTAAACATGTTTTCAATGAAAATTAGAGATTATAGTTTCTCATGCCATGCGTAAGTAGCTCGGAGTGAATCATGATTTATCTTGGATATCAACATAGCGCTAAAATGATTGTGATGTAGTATGATGAAAAGGTATCCTCCTCTGAATGTTCGAGTGGCTTGACTTGGCACATGTTCATGCATGTAATTCAATCAAAAGCAACATAGCCTCTATGATATTTATTTTCATGGTGTTCATATCCAACTCATGCTAGTGTCCAATGTTACCTATGCATAATGCATAGTTATGATCGTTGTTGCTCTCTAGCTGGCCGCTTCTCAATCATAATTGCTAGACTTCGCGTGTACTTAGTGCGAACTCTGCTTGTACATCTAAAACCTTGAACCCAAAGTTATTCCAGATGAGTCCACCATACCTACCTATATGAGTTATTACCCTGCCGTCCTAAGTAAATTTGCATGTGCCACCTCCAAAAACTTCTAAAAAATTATCCTTTTTGTCTGCCTGGATCTTTCATGGAACAACATGAGGTGGTCGGTATCTTCCATGCTAAGCAGGTTATTCTCAGGTCAAGTGTTTATTCACTCGCCACCGCACGAGAAAATGGGCGGTAATAGGGATTCCCAGTCCCGAACTCAAAAATGCAAATAATTGAACAAAACTCCCCCGGAACTGATGTTTGTATGGACGGCACCCGTTGTTTCGGACAAGCCGTGGAGTGTGAATGACGGTGGAGGGGGAGTAAACATTTACTTTTATCGCTTGGGAACCGCCACTAGCATGCTTAGCATGGAAGATATTGATAACACATGGTCGTGAAGTGAATAAGAAGGTTGCATGTCTCAAAATATCATTTGTCTCTATTTCAAAAATTGAGCTCTGGCACCACTGCAAATCACTGCTTCCCTCTGCGAAGGGACTATCTATTTACTGTTATGTTGTGTCACCACCTTCTAAAAAAGCACCAGAACCTGAGTAGAGCACAACTGTCATGATTTATGCATTATGTGTAGCTAATTTTGGGTGGATCATGGATGGATCTTTTCTACCATGAATTACAATGTTTAGTAGCTGCTTGAACTTTGGAGGTGCTCTGTATTTATGTTTTGCGGTCTCAGAAAGGGCTAGTGAGATACCACTATTTTCATATTATATCATGGTTGTTTGACAACGTGTTGCTCTTTGAGATATTTTATTATTGCTCGCTGGCTGATTATGTCATTGATATGAGTCATTACAATCTTTAAATGTTATTGTTGACATGGTTAGTTATAATGTTGGCTGAAAACCTGGGTGATGGTTAAGCTTATTTATGCAAACAAGAGAAAAGGAGTTCATAAAAGTTTTTCTTTCTCACTTTCAGTTTATCACCTGAATTGCTTGAGGACAAGCAAAGGTTTAAGCTTGGGGGAGTTGATACGTATCCATCGTATCTACTTTTTCTCACGCTTTTCCTCTTGTTTTGGAATCTAATTTGCATGGTCTGAATGAAACTAAGCCTGGACTGACGTTGTTATCAGTAGTACTACCATGGTGTAGTTTTTGTGCAGAAATAAAAGTTCTCGGAATGGAACAGAACTTTGAGAGGATTTTTTATATCAATAATAAGAATTTCTGGAGCCAAGACCTGTCGGAGAGGGCCACCTAGGTGTGCACAACCCACCATGGCGCGCCCCCCTCTCCTGGCACGCCCAGCTGGGTTGTACCCACCTGGTGGCCCCACAGACGACCCCCCTGATACTATAAAATCACATATTTCTAGAAAAAAAATCAGGGAGAAAGAATTATCGCGACCCACGAGACGGAGCCGCCGCCAAGCCCTGTTCTTCCTCGGGAGGGCAGGTCTGGAGTCGGTTTGGGGCTCCGGAGAGGGGGATCTTTGTTCTTTGTCATCACCAACCCATCTCCATCGCCAATTCCATGATGCTCCCCACCAGGAGTGAGTAATTCCTTCGTAGGCTCGCTGGTTGGTGAGGAGTTGGATGAGATTCATCATGTATTTGAGTTAGTTTTGTTAGGGCTTGATCTCTAGTATCCACTATGTTCTTAGATTGATGTTGCTATGACTTTGCTATGCTTAATGCTTGTCACTTTGGGCCTGGGTGCCATGAACTCAGATCTGAACCGTTTATGAATTCATCATTATATCCATGTTTTAGATCCGATCTTGCAAGTTATAGTAACCTACTACGGTTATGACCCGACAACCCCAGAGTGACAACAATTGGGCCCACTCTCGATGATGACTCTAGTTTGAGGAGTTCATGTATTCACTATGTGTTAATGCTTTGTTCTGGTTCTCTATTGAAAGGAGGCCTTAATATCCCTTAGTTTCCAATATGGACCCCGCTGCAACGGGAGGGTAGGACAAAATATGTAATGCAACTTCTTTTAATAAAGCACGTAGGACTATTTACAGAATACATGCCTACATTATATCGATGAACTGGAGCTAGTGTCATATCGCCCTAGGTTATAACTGTCACATGATGAATATCATCGAACAAGTCACCGATCCAATGCCTACAAATTTATCATATATTGTTTCTACTAAGTTACTACTACTGCTTCTACTATCACACTTGCTACAAAATACTGCTATCACTATTACTGTTACTATTGCTGACGTCGCTGCTATAAAAACTATCATATTATTGTCCTACTGATCACTTTGTTGCAGATAATTAATTTCCAGGTGTGGTTGAATTGACAACTCAGCTGCTAATACCTTCAAATATTCTTTGGCTCCCCTTGTGTCGAATATATAAATTTGGGTTGAATACTCTAACCTCGAAAACTGTTGCGATCCCCTATACTTGTGGGCTATCACCCCCGCCCCCAGGCTAGGTTGCGGACAAAGGAGACAGGAGGCTCAAGTCCGAGGCCCCCTAGCAGCGCTCCAGCTGCTGGAGTTGGCCCCATGCCTTGTGAGGGAGTTGGGCGTGGGGGGCTGCACGTCGGGATCGAGCCAGGAGCTCCTGAAGGACGCCTCTCCTAAGGCTTTGCCATCGCGGGGGTCCTGCGAAGCCTTAGTAAGGGAAGAGCATGTCACACAGGAAGTCACTAGAATGAGGTACTTACTCCTCCATGGCTATGTACTTCCTCTGCTTCAGCGGCCGGGAGGCGTCACCATTGCAGCTCGGAGACCCCTTCCTCTTGCGGAGTGCTTCAAGATTCAGACGAAGCCGGCCAGGCTTCGTGGGGTGGTCCCCAGCAGGTGGAGCGCTTGGCGGGGCTCCCTGCACGGCAGCCTCAGGAGCGCCAGGAGGCACCTCCCGTTCAACGACCGCCTCAGAGCCGCTTCCCCGAGCCTGGAGGCGACCGCCTCATGAGCACCGGGTCATGCAGACCCCGCGGTGGCCCCTTTCGGGCCTCAGGAGCCTCGGCCACTTGAGCACCTAGTGGCGCCTGACCTCTGGAAGTCGCCAGGTGGCACCTAGTGGCGTGTGCCCCCTGCTTCCACATTCGGGGCGCACACTACGGGGTCAAGGAGCAAGGGAGCCACGAGGATAGGATTCTCGTGAGGCCCTTCAAGGCCCGTCGGGCATAACCCCCACTCATCGAGGAGGGGCATCTGCTTCACGAAGGCCACCTTGTTTGAGCATTGGTAAAGGAGGCAGCCCTTCCCTAGAAGCTCGGCGGGTTTTGAGTCGCCCGTCAGAAGCTCGAGCACCTTGCTCAACGTATTGGAAGGCAGCGTAGGCGCTTGGAGCCTCATGGAGTCCTCGGTGCCGATGAAGGCCCACATCGGGTGGGAATGCCGCTGGAGCGGGGCGATGCGCCACTAGACGAATTCTTGCACCACCATTGGCGCTGTCACCCCGATCTTCTTTAGCCTGGTCAGCCGCTTACAGACATGGGCAAGCCGATGGTCGACAACCTCCACGTGCCCCCAGCCAGAGCTGGGCACCGCTGGCGCTCGAGGGGTCAGAAGAAGGGGCCTACGCGTGCCGGCATCTATGAACAACCACTGCTTCTGGAACCCCTTCGCATCTGGCGATAGCTCGAAGTTGATCCCCGAGCCAGCCGTCACTGCAACAGCTTGGAAGGCCATGCACCCCGAGTGCTGGCTAGGGTCGACCAGGCGTAGAAAGAAGAAATGGCAAAACAGGGCGACAGAAGGAGCGATGCTGACCATGGCTTCGCAAAGGAAAGCGAAGACGGTAAGGAGGATGATGGAGCGGGGATCCAGGTGCAGCAGGTGGATCTGGTAGTGCGAGATTATGGCATTGAAGAAAGGGGAGAAGGGGGGAATCATGCCAGCAAAGAGGGTGTGAAGATGGATGGGAATCTCGGTGGCGCTCATGTCACCCGTGGGCCAAGATGCGGGTCGGGCGATCGTCACCTTCCACTCATTAGAATCGACGGCAAGAGCTGGGCAGGCTCCAAGGCTGGCGGGGGTTCAGCCAGAGCATGCATCATCCCTTTCTTCTTCCTCTGCTGCGGGGTCATGGAGGAAGCAAGGAGGGAGAACAACGCTGACGCCTAATGTGCGAGAAGGATTATGATTTGGGGGAGAAAAGAAGCCAAGGCCAAGCGCAGCAATCTACAGGGGCGGACTGCTCTGGCTACGGGCGGCCGCCAGGCTTGGCGGATTTTAAGGCATCATGGGGAAGTGGAGACACCCACGTCCCATCAATCACCACGCATAGTCCAAGTCCGCAGGAGGATAGGGCCCGCGGCTCCGCAATACATTTCCAACGTATCTATAATTTTTGATTGTTCCATGCTATTATATTATCTGGTTTGGATGTTTAATAGGCATTTATATGATATTTTATATTATTTTTGGGACTAACCTATTAACTGAGGGCCGAGTGCCAGTTTCTATTTTTTTGCCTATTTTAGATTTTTGCAGAAAAGGAATACCAAACGGAGTCCAAATGGAATGAAACCTTCGCGATGATCTTTCTTGAACCGAAAGCAAACCAGAAGACCTGGAGATGAAGTAGGAGGTGCAACAAGGAAGCCACGAGGCAGGAGGGCGTGCCCCCACCCTCGTGGGCCCGTCGTGGCTCCCCTGACATAGTTCTTTCGCCTACATATACTCGTATGCCCTAAAAACAGCCAGGAGAACCACGGAACCACTTTTCCACTGCCGCAACCTTCTGTATCCGTGAGATCCCATCTAGGGACCTTTTCCGGCATCCTGTCGGAGGGGTATTTGATCATGGAGGGCTTCTACATCAACACCATTACCTCTCCGATGAAGCGTGAGTAGTTTACCATAGACCATCGGGTCATAGTCATTAGCTAGATGGCTTTCTCTCTCTCTTTGATTCTCAATACCATGTTCTCCTTTATGTTCTTGGATATCTATTCGATGGAATACTCTTTTGCGGTGGTTTGCCGAGATCCGTTGAATTGTGGATTTATGATCAAGTTTATCTATGAATCTTATTTGGTTCTTCTCTGAATTCTTATATGCATGATTTGATATCTTTGTAAGTCTCTTCGAATTATCGGTTTAGTTTGGCCTACTAGATTGATCTTTTTTGCAATGGGAGAAGTGCTTAGCTTTGGGTTCAATCTTGTGGTGTCCTTTCCCAGTGACAGTAGTGGCAGCAAGGCATGTATTGTATTGTTGCCATCAAGGATAAAAAGATGGGTTTTTTATCATATTGCTTGAGTTAATTCCTCTACATCATGTCATCTTGCTTAATGTGTTACTCCGTTCTTTATGAACTTAATACTCTAGATGCATGTTGGATAGCGGTCGATGTGTGGAGTAATAGTAGTAGATGCAGGCAGGAATCGGTCTACTTGACACGGACGTGATGCCTATGTTCATGAACTTCGCCTTAGATATCGTCATAACTATGCGCTTTTCTATCAATTGCTCGGCAGTAATTTGTTCACCCACCGTAATATTTGCTATCTCGAGAGAAGCCATTAGTGAAACCAATGCCCCCCCGGGTCTCTTTTCCATTATATTGAATCTCGTTTACATCTTGCTAGTTTCCGATCTTCTATTTTGGAATCTATACTTTTCGATCTATAAACCAAAAATACCAAAAACATTTACTTTACGGTTTATCTATCTCTATCAGGTCTCACTTTTGCAAGTGACCATGAAGGGATTGATAACACCTTTATCACGTTGCGTGCAAGATGTTGATTGTTTTTGCAGGTAATCAGTGACTTGTGCGTCGTCTCCTACTGGATTGATACCTTGTTTCTCAAACCTGAGGGAAATACTTACGCTACTTTGCTGCATCACCCTTTCCTCTTCAAGGGAAAACCAACGCAAGCTCAAGAGGTAGCAAGAAGGATTTCTAGCGCCATTGTCGGGGAGATCTACGTCAAGTCAAGCCATACCAAGTACTCGTGATAAACTCTTCTCCCTTGCATTACATTATTGGCCATTTGCCTCTCGTTTTCCTCTCCCCCACTTCTAAAATGATTTTTGAAAACGTTTGCCTTTTCTTTGCCCCTATTCCATTCGTATCTTTTCGCTTGCTTCTTGTGTGCTCTTTTGTTAGATTGGTTTGTTGCCATCATGTCTAAAACTGGGGAGGATATCATTGAAAAGGATAGTAGTAACGATGGGGGAAACTTTCATGTCTTTGATAATATGAATCCTCATGAAGAACCTACTATTCTATGCACTAAAAAGTTTTGCATTGGTAGTGGTAATATTATTGGAAAAGGGGTTATTCAAGATTTCTTTACTTGTGCTGGTTCTTTACCCAGATCTATTCTTCATAAAACTAGTAGTCTCACGGACGCTATATCTTTTCTCGTAGTTGAACTTGAAAGACAATTTATTCACATGCATCCTTGCATACAAAGGATTTTTTTTAGAAGTTTCTAATATCGAGCATTCTTTTGTTAAGCGTGCGGCTACCATCTTTATAACACATGAGTTTCGATTTATAATAGAAGAGTCCAATGAAATTTTTGCGCATTATAGGGTGGACGCCGGTCGTCCTCCCATAGAAGCAATTCTCTTTAACCAAGAAGACATAATGTGTTTACGATCCTTTGCTTATAATGAAAATCTAAAAAAGAGGGTCCCTACCGATGTTCTAGTTGACGGGATTTCCGAACTTAATGATAATTTTGCTATTCAGAACAATGGGTTGGGTTTCTCTCTTGAACAATGGCTCATGACTTTTTGCCAAAAGAATGCCTATAATGATGAGTTGGTTGTTCAATATGAAGGGCCAAAGGAGGAAACAATTCCTCCCGTGCTTGATCTTGGGGATTTCTGTCCCATTAAATTTAGCCCTTTTCATTATTTTTGCTTGCCACAAAGAAAACTTGCTGCTGAATGTAGGGAGTACGATATGAGTTTTCGTGATTTTCCCTATCATTATTATGGCAATACCTAGATCCATTCGTGTTTTTATGCCTAGCTAGGGGCGTTAAACGATAGCGCTTGTTGGGAGGCAACCCAATTTTATTTTTGTTGTTTGCTTTTTGCTCCTGTTTAGTAATAAATAATACATGTAGCCTCTGGTTATATGTGGTTTTAAGTTTTAATTACTGTTTGTGCCAAGTAGAACCTTTGGGAAGACTTGGTGAAAGTTAATTTGATCTTGCTGTAAAAAACAGAAACTTTGCGCTCACGAGATTAGCATTCTTTTTTTTATAGAAGAGTGCTTTTAAGATGATTCTTTTTGAACAATATTAATAGACAAATTCCTCACGTCCACCAATTTATTTCAGAATATTTGGAGTTACAGAAGTATTTGAGAGTTACACATTACTACAGACTGTTCTGTTTTGACAGATTTTGTTTTTCGCATGTTGTTTGCTTATTTTGATGAATCTATGAGTAGTATCAGGGGGTATGAACCATGGAGAAGTTGGAATAAAGTAGATGTTACACCAATATAAATAAAGAATGAGTTCAAAACAGTACCTTAAAGTGGTGATTTATTTTCTTATACTAACGGAGCTCATGAGATTTTCTGTTGAGTTTTGTGTTGTGAAGTTTTCAAGTTTGGGGTAAGTATTTGATGGACTTTGGAATAAGGAGTGGGAAGAGCCTAGGCTTGAGGATTCCCAAGGAACCCCAAGGTAAAATTCAAGGACAACCAAAATCCTAAGCTTGAGGATGCCCCGGAAGGCATCCCCTATTTCGTCTTCGTCTATCGGTAACTTTACTTGAGGCTATCCACATGATATGTGTTTTGCTTGGAGCGTATTTTATGATTTGATTCTTTGCTTTTAAGTTTACCACAATCATCCTTGCTGTACACACCTTTTTGGAGAGACACGCATGAATCGTGATTTATTAGAATACTCTATGTGCTTCACTTATATCTTTTGAGCTAGACAATCTTGCTCTAGTGCTTCGCTTATATCTTTTTAGAGCATGGCGGTGGTTTTATTTTATAGAAATTTTTGAACTCTCATGCTTCACTTATATTATTTTGAGAGTCTTTTAGAACAGAATGGTAATTTGCTTTGGTTATAAAACTAGTCCTAATATGATGGTCATCCAAGATGGATATAATAAAAAGTTTCATATGAAGTGCATAGAATAGTATGAGAAGTTTGGTTCTTTATGATTGTATTGAGAAATGAAGATACTTGTGTTAAATTTTGTGCTAGTGGAGTAATTGTGAACTTGAGAGATACTTGTGTTAAATTTTGTGTTCCCGAAGCATGCACGTATGGTGAAGCATTATGTGATGAAGTTGGAGCATGATTTATTTATTGATTGTCTTCCTTATGAGTGGAGGTCGGGATCGCGCGGTGGTTAACTCCTACCAACCCTTCCCCTAGGAGGATACTGTAGTACTTTGTTTTGATGACTTGTAGATTTTTGCAATAAGTATGTGAGTTCTTCATGACTAATGTTGAGTTCATGGATTGTACGCACTCTAACCCCTCCACCATTGCTAGCCTCTCTTGTGCCGTGCAACTTTCACCGGCACCATAACACCCACCATTACTTTCCTCAAAACAGCCACCATACCTACCTATTATGGCATTTCCATAGCCATTCCTAGATATATTACCATGCAACTTTCCACTGTTCCGTTTATTATGACACGCTCCATCATTGTCATATTGCTTTGCATGATCATGTAGTTGACATCGTATTTGTGGCAAAGCTACCATTCATAATTTTTTCATACATGTCACTTTTGAATCATTGCACATCCGGTACACCACCGGAGGCATTCACATAGAGTCATATTTTTTTCTAAGTATTGAGTTGTAATTCTTGAGTTGTAAGTAAATAAAAGTGTAATGATCTTCATTATTAGGGCATTGTCCCATGTGTGGAAAGGATGATGGATACTATGATTCCCCCACAAGTCGGGATGAGACTGCGGAAGAAAAAAAGAAAAAAAAGAAGGCCCAAACAAAAAAATGAGAGAAAAAGAGAGAAGGGGAAATGTTACTATGCTTTTTCCACACTTGTGCTTCAAAGTAGCACCATAATCTTCATGATAGAGAGTCTCCTATATTGTCACTTCCATATACTAGTGGGAATTTTCATTATAGAACTTGGCTTGTATATTCCAATGATGGGCTTCCTCAAAATGCCCTAGGTCTTCGTGAGCAAGCAAGTTGGATGCACACCCACTTAGTTTCTTTTTGAGCTTTCATACACTTATAGCTCTGGTGCATCCGTTGCATGGCAATCCCTACTCACTCACATTGATATATATTGATGGGCATCTCCATAGCCCGTTGATACGCCTAGTTGATGTGACACTATCTTCTCCTTTTGTCTTCTCCACAACCACCATTCTATTCCTCTACATCATGTCATCTTGCTTAATGCGTTACTCCATTCTTTATGAACTTAATACTCTAGATGCATGCTGGATAGCGGTTGATGTGTGGAGTAATAGTAGTAGATACAGGCAGGAGTCGGGCTACTTGACACAGACGTGATGCCTATGTTCATGTTCATTGCCTTAGATATCGTCATAACTATGCGCTTTTCTATCAATTGCTCGGTAGTAATTTGTTCACCTACTGTAATATTTGCTATCTCGAGAGAAGCCACTAGTGAAACCTATGGCCCCCGGGTATCTTTTCCATTATATTGACTCTCGTTTACATCTTTATAGTTTCCGATCTACTATTTTGCAATCTTTACTTTCTGATCTATAAACCAAAAATACCAAAAATATTTACTTTATCGTTTATCTATCTCTATCAGATCTCACTTTTGCAAGTGACCGTGAAGGGATTGACAACCCCTTTATCGCATTGGGTGCAAGTTGTTGATTGTTTGTGCAGGTATTCGGTGACTTGTAGGTCGTCTCCTACTGGATTGATACCTTGGTTCTGAAAACTGAGGGAAATACTTATGCTACTTTGCTGCATCACCCTTTCCTCTTCAAGGGAAAACCAATGAAAGAACAAGAGGTAGCACTCCGCACTTGACCTTCGGCTTCGCCCAGAAGCCAAGTCCGAGCATGCCTTGGGCCCGGGGGCTACTGTCGGTGTTCTGGATACGGGGTACCCAGACTTGCCTGCCTGCGGCCCATGACATGGCCCCAGCGACAGCCTAGTATGGCCCAACTTCAGCATCAACAACTCAAGACCCTCGCGAGGGGCCAAGCCTCGCGAGGCGGACGACACCGAGATCTCCACGGGGATCGACCCCCTCAGGCTGGCTCCTGAGGAGCGGAGATTTCTATGCAAGGTGCACATTGTGAGGCTCAACTGACGTGAGCCATGACGACCAAGGCCAGGCGAGCGCCAGCGGGCGCAGAGTACCAGTTTCCTCTTTGGTTTAAAGGAGGCAACTAGCAGGCGCAGAGTCCCGAGGAATCGACCAAAGGTTTCCATTCTAGTGCAACAAGTCCAAGACCGCCAGGACGGCAGGACGGAGGTCATCGCCGAGCCCACTGCATCGTCACGACCAGAGGCTTTTTGCAGGCAAAGACCACTTTAGTTAGGATAGGACGTACTTGTAGTCTTCCTTCAAATTTGGTCCTTGTGGGATCCCTTCCCGCCTACATTTGGGAAGAGGACCAAGGCCACTATAAATAGGACCTAGCCACCACCATAAAGAGGGATCCGGGTTCTAGAGATCATCCTCTCCCCCACCAGCTCAAGAACACACCTCCTAAGGTTGTTCTCCACTGTACTAGTTCTTCCTCAGCCCCTCGAGGCAAATCCACCACAAAGCAGGAGTAGGGTTTTACACTGCAAGGTGGCCCGAACCTGGGCAAACTGCCGTGTCTCTCTTTCTCTTTGAGCTTGTCGCGCTAGGCTGTGAGGTTTGTTAGTTGGCAGGCTAGGTAGGTTGAGATCTCTGCACGCACCCCCAAAGTTCAAACCTCTCAAGGGTTTGCGGAACCCGAAATCTGACATATATAGATAGAGTCGAAGAGAGGATCAAGTGGGTGGGTGCGAGATCGATGAACAGAGTCATCGAAATTGTGTGTGTGCAAGTCAAAGATATAGGGCGACTGACCTACCGGAACATCAATGGGCACAGGGCAAATTTGTGTGTGGCAGAGAGACATGACTAGAGTGCTCGATGTATCGGTGTGTGGAAGGGGGAGGGGGAGGCAGAGATCTCACTAGATAGGTAGATCGACTCGTATATGTGTTGAGAAGGAGAGACCTAGGTATGTCATGAGGGAGATCGGTCAACATCCATACTGTTGGGGATATGACTATTATGTATGACCCGCCCAGGAGGGGTTGGGTTATACGTATGGAGATTCATAAATACGAAGCCCATGAGGATATTGAAGATACCGGTTCATGAAGCAAGGGCCCAAGGCGCAAGGGTGGCTTAAGGCCCATAGGGGTAAACCGCCATATGTGTATAACTTATATTGTAAGGCAAGTATATTTAGTCACCGAGCCGGACACGTTGTTTATGAGCCGGTCGGGACTCCATGAGCTGCTGGGCGTCAACCTGTGTATATAAAGGGACGACCCAGCGGCGTTTCAGGGCAAGAAACAAGAGATCGAAAGCTAGGTCAAGCGTATTCGCTCCCTGGTAATCGAGACATAAGCAATACCACCTCAAACTAGATTAGGCCTTCACCTTCACCGCAAGGGGCTGAACCAGTATAAACTCTTTGCGTCCTTTGTCCCGTTTAACCCCTTTAAGCTAACCTAGTTGCGATGGCTCCACGGCTAAGTCCTCACACTAGGACATCTACGTGACTATTCCACGATAGTTGGTGCCCATCGTGGGGCCAGCGCACAGTGGTTTTGAGTTCTTGAACGACAGCTTCGAAGCGATCAAGAGATACGCTGTGGGCTGGATGACCAAGAGTCGTCGCGGCAAGCTCTACATCGACGATGCAAGTTGGGGCCCCGAGGCCGGCTCAATTGAGTACGGGTACCGGGTCCCCTTCGGAGGAATTCACGTCTTCATCGGCAAGATCGGCGAGCCAGGCCCTTAGCCGGACATCTGCACCGACATCATCGAGACGGCTCAGCGTGCATGACCTGCCCGAGCACAGCCCGCCATGAAATGTGCCTTCGTCGGATTCATCCATGGGGCAGAATTTGGGAAGGATCCATGTCTGGCAGTGAGACGGCCATCTACTCTGATGGTGAGTCGTCCACAGGCAAGACTACTTCATTGCACCAGCTGTAGTACGACAGGCTTGTGGGTTGTTCCGATGGCGATGGTATTCTGGACCCTATGAGCCGCCGAATAGGGTTGCAATCTTCATGGACGGTAGACAGCCTGTGCAGAATTCTTCGACTGCGGCAGCAACGGTTTTCGGGTCAGCAACGGCGATGGCATCTGGGGCAGGAGGCCATGCGCGCCCGCCAGCTTAGGTATTGACTAACTTGCTGGATAAATTGATAGCCTTGTTAATAGAAGAGGTTAACCCGGCGAATCAAGTTCGGCATAACGCGGAAATTGCAAAACTGCGTGATGAGGTAGCGCAAGCCAAGGAAGCTCTACCGCCAGGATGACTATAGAGCGAGCTATTTTGGATGTTCATGCGCAACAGATCCAGGCTAATTCTTTCCGGCTCTCGTTGGATCAGAACGCCTCAAACAAAATCATGAGAGGAAGGCACCGGAGTCGTCTCCCGCCGGTTTATGAGGCAAGGAACCTCTTTTGCACGCCTGGAGCAGGGACCAGTAACCAACCAGAGATAAACCAGGTTGAAGCACCTGGGGCTGGAGCACCGGCTCAACCGCGAATGACAGAGCCACCTCGTATGTGCCGACACCACCAGGTCATTATTCCAACCCGTTGGATAATATGATTGCTGTGGTGACACGATTGGCGGCTCTTCCAGTGGAAGCCGATTCTCCAGCGGAGGATGAAACACGGAGGGCTAGAGAGCTTCTTCAAACAACATTATTATAGCGGGAGGCATATTCTTATAGTCGAGAGAGGATTCATTCGACCCCTCGCCCAAGCTGGAGTTATAGAAGACACATGGACTCACTGGCTATTTCAAGCAATGACCAGCACCGTAACCAGCCGCGTGGGCATGACCCGGCGCGTGATGGTGCTCATGATTTGGTCGATCAGGACAAGGCACGTCGAGAAGCTGAGCAGGCGGCTCAGCTGGCGGCTCATCAACATCTTTCGGTTTATCCACGGCTTCGGTGGAGGCAGGCATGACCTCCAGAACCACGAGTATACCATGTTTAGTGTCGGCTCTATGGAATGAGCATCTGCCCAAGGATTCCAAAGGACCTCGTAAGGTGCCTAACTACACAACCGACTCACCCCCCGAGGCATGGATTGAGTGTTACGAGATGGCCATGGAACTGTTGGAGGTCAGCGATGCTGCGTGTGCCAAATACTTCACCATGATGCTAGATGGGACAACCCGTACTTGGTTGAAAGGGATGCCTGCCAATTCCATCGGCTCATGGGACGATCCAAAAGCCTGGTTTATCCACAAGTTTAAAGGTACGTGCAAACAGCCCATGTTGATTGTGGATTTGGATGCTTGCGCCCAAGAAGAGGGAGAATCAACGATCCATTGGGTGCGCCGGGTCAAGGCAATCCTTCATTCATCGGATAACATCAATGCTGGTTTAGCAGTCCTAATGTTGGAGAAGAATTGTTGTTTTCTGCCCCTCAATCATAATCTAGGGCGGCTCAAGCGCCATTGCAATGATATGAGTGAGTTGATGGCGGCTCTAATTAAATATGCCGACTCTGATAGTACCTAGGACCCTGAGTCTGATGATGAAAGGCCAGCGACTCAGGAGGGCAACGGTAAGCGCAAGGCTGATAGTAATTCAATTTTGTGGCCAATACCAATATGCAGAATAATGGCCAGCGTTGTAAGGGGAAGCCACCTCCTCGGACAGGTGGATCAGGTCTCAATCTTGAGCAGTTGCTGAATCAGCCATGCCCAAAGCATGGCACGAAGGAGAGGCCGTCCAGTCACCTTTGGAAAGATTGTCAAATTGAGAGGGAGTTCAAAAATTCTGATTTATTCCAGAACAATCATGGGCCGGGCTGCGGCTCAGGTACTGGTAGTGGCGGTTCTCATGGCCCGGGTTACGGTGGTGGTGGTTCTAGTTCCGGCTTCCAGGCTCACCAAAACCATCAAGGTAATCAGGGTGGTTACAATCAACAATCTGGTCAGGGGGGTCAGCAGCAACAACAGTCTAGATATCAAAGTCATCCCAAGCAGTTGAATAGCGGGCAGTATCACGTCTTCACCACAAGTTTATGCAAGTGGGACCAGAAGCTCCATAAAAGAGTTGTGAACGCCGTTGAGCCGGCAGTTCCCCATTACTTGCGATGAGCAACCCATTATGTGGAGTCGAGAGGATCACCCGCCCCGGGATGATAATCCGGGTCACATGGCTTTGGTTGTGGCGCCTCAAGTTTGTGGATACAAATTAACTAAGGTACTCATGGACGGGGGTAGCAACATTAATATCCTTTACAATGATACTTTCTGTCGCATGGGGTTGACTGACAAAAGTCTTAAGCCATCCAATACCATTTTCCATGGGGTAGTGCCTGGTAAGTTGACGTATCCTGTAGGCAATATTGATCTGGAAGTGCCTTTTGGGGATGAATATGATTTCAGGGCCGAGAGACTAACCTTTGAACTGGTCAAGATTAGAAGCATGTATCACGCTCTGTTTGGACGGTCGGCTTATGCCAAGTTCATGGCACGGCCTTGTTATGTTTATCTACAGCTCAAGATGCCGAGTTACAAGGGGACCATCACGGTGCATGGGAGCCGGAAAATAGCTTTGGAGTGTGAAGCAGGTGATGCTGCTTACGCTGAGTCTGTCTATGCAACAGAGGAATTGAAGTTCTACAAAGACAATGTTGATCCGGCAGACATGACCTCTTTGAAAAAGCCAACCATAGAGCATGATCCGGTGTTGAAGTTTAAATCGGCCAATGACACTAAGCTAGTTGACTTTGTTCCTGGTGATTCGTCCAAGCAGTTCAATATCAATGCTAACCTGGATCCAAAATAGGAAAGCGCGCTCATCGAGTTCATCCGTGAGAACCGCGACATCTTCTCATGGAAACCTTCTGATATGCCAGGTGTACCAAGGGAACTCGTTGAGCATACTCTTAATATTGATCCGAAGTTTAAGCCGGTCAAGCAATTCCTTCGCCGCTTCAATGAGGAGAGGCGTAAGGCCATTGGTGAAGAAGTGGCCAGGCTCTTGGCGGCTGGGTTCATTGTTGAAGTCTTTCATCCTGAGTGGTTGGCTAATTCGGTGCTGGTACTTAATAAGAATGGCACTTGGCGTATGTGTGTGGACTACACGGACTTAAACATTGATCAAATCATTGATGCTATGACGGGTTGTGAGCGTTTGAGTTTTTTGGATGCTTACTCTTGTTATCATCAGATCAAGATGGCAGTCAAAGACCAGGAGAAGACAACTTTTATCACTCCCTTTGGGGCCTTCTGCTATGTGTCTATGGCTTTTGGGCTCAAGAGTGCCCAGGCGACTTATCAGCGATGTGTGCAGAATTGCCTTCACAGTCAGATTGGGCGCAATGTTCATGCTTATGTGGATGATATTGTGGTTAAATCTAGAGAGAAGGAAACTTTGATAGATGATTGGAAGGAGACCTTCAACAATCTCCGGGTCTGCAAGATGATGCTTAACCCGTCCAAGTGCATCTTTGGTGTGCCAGCATGCAAACTTTTGGGTTTTCTGGTTTCTAACAGAGGCATCGAAGCTAACCCGGAGAAGATCAAGGCCATTACCTCTTTGGCAAAGCCGGCGTGTATCAATGATGTTCAATGTCTGGTGGGTCGTATTGCTGCCTTAAGTTGGTTCATAAGCCGGTTGGGTGAGAAGGCTATGCCATTGTACCAGATGATGAAGAAACCAGATCACTTCGTCTCGAGTGATGCTGCTAATGGCACGTTTGAAGCTTTGAAGAAACAGCTACCTGAGCCACCAGTCCTTGCTTCTCCTATTGATAAGGAGCCATTGTTATTATATGTGGCTGCTAATGCCCAGGCTGTCAGTGTAGCTATTGTGGTGGAACGGAAGGAAGCAGGCAAGGAATATCTGGTTCAATGGCCGGTTTACTATATCAGTGAAGTGCTTATTGAGTCCAAGCGGAGATATCCGCACTGGCAGAAGCTCATATATGGGGTGTTCATGGCCAGTCGGAAGCTTAAGCAATATTTTCTAGCTTATCTCCACCGTGGTTAGTTCTGCTCCGTTAGGGGATATTATTCAATACAGAGAAGCCACAGGTCGGGTAGCCAAGTGGGCCATTGAGCTTGGACCTCATGGCTTGAAGTATAAGCCTCGCACGGCGATCAAGTCTCAAGAACTTGTGGATTTCATCAATGACTGGACAGAGCTGCAGATGCCTGAAGAAAAGCCAGATAACACATATTGGACTATTCACTTTGATGGGTCCAGGCAATTGGAGGGCTCGGGGGCTATTGTGGTCTTAGCTTCCCCTCGAGGTGACAAGTTTTGTTATGTTTTAAGGTTGATGTTTCCCTGTACTAACAATCCAGCTGAGTATGAATCCCTGCTCCATCCCCTTCGGATGGCTAAGGAGATGAGTTTAAGCCGGGTACTATGTTTCGGCGACTCAGACTTGGTGGCTCAGCAAGTTTTAGGTAAATGGGATTTTAAGGATCCACTCATGGCGGCTTATCACTTCGAGGTTGATGCTATTGTTGGGCATTTCAAGGGTTATCAAGTGGAACACATCGATCGTAGGAAAAATGGGGCGGCTGATGCCTTAAGCCGGTTAGGGTCCCAGCGTAAGCTGGTGCCACGTAACACTTTCTTGGATAGTTTGCATAACCCTTCTGTCAAATTGCCTACAGAGGAAGATCTGGCTATTCCTGACCCGGAAGCACAATTGGTGGCGGCTCTTCATGCTATTCCTGATTGGACAGTTCCATATTTTGGCTTATATGACCCGGGGCTAGTTACCTAAGGATGAAACTTTGGCCAGATAGATAACCCGGCGGTCAAAGTAAATGACACTTGTTAACAGAGAGCTGCACCATTGCAGTTTTACTGGGGCATTTCAACGTTGCATCTCTCCTGAAGAGGGCCGTGAAATTCTTCACGAGATCCATGAAGGAGATTATATTCATCATGCCAGTTCGAAGTCTCTCGTGGCTAAAGCTTTTCGTCATGGATTTTATTGGCTGACGGCTCATGCTGATGCAGAGGATTTGGTCAGTAAATGTGATGGTTGTCAGAAATTTTCATGGCGAGCTCACGGGCCGGCTCAAGAGTTGAGGATGATTCCAATTACTTGGATGTTTGCAGTTTGGCGGCTTGATATGGTGGGGCCTTTTAAAAGGACCAAGGACCAAACAACCCACCTTTTGGTGGCGGTTGACAAATTCACAAAGTGGGTGGAAGCAGAGCCGGTCAGTAAGTGTGACGCGGCAACAACGGTTCAGTTCATCAAGTTGATTTTTCGCTTTGGTTTTCCCCACAGCATTATAACTGATAATGGCACTAATCTATCCAAGGGTGCTATGAAAGAGTTTTGTCAACATGAGCATATTCGACTTGACGTATCGTCAGTAGCTCACCCTGAGTCCAATGGTCAAGCTGAAAGAGCCAATCAAGAAATTTTGAGAGGC
Source organism: Triticum aestivum (assembly GCF_018294505.1). Taxonomy (NCBI): domain Eukaryota; kingdom Viridiplantae; phylum Streptophyta; class Magnoliopsida; order Poales; family Poaceae; genus Triticum; species Triticum aestivum. The sequence continues at coordinate 369,721,487 of NC_057807.1, forward strand.
ATCAAGCCCCGGCTTATGGTTCACTTGCAGAGGACGCCGGGTTGCTGGGTGGAGGAGTTAACTTTAGTGTTATGGAGTATCAATACTACCCCCAACAGATCTATAGGTTACACGCCTTTCTTCATGGTTTACGAAGCAGAGGCGGTTCTCCCTAGTGACATCCGTCACGACTCACCCAGCGTGGCGGCTTATGTTGAAGCAGATAATGAAAAAAGCATGTCATGGTGCATTTGACCTATTAGATGAGGAGCGTGGCCTTGCAGCGGCTTGCTCGGCAATTTACCAACAAGATCAACGTCGTTATCACAGCCGTCGGGTTATGACCAGAACCTTTCAAGAAGGTGACATGGTGCTCCGGCTCATCCAGGATCAAACTGATATTCACAAGCTATCCCCACCTTGGGAAGGACCCTTTGTGGTTAGAAAGAATTTGAACAATGGGTCATACTACCTTATCGATTTTCGAGACCACAAGGACTCATGTAAGTCGGAGGAGGAGACCCTGCCGGCCATGGAATATTGCTCATCTTTGGCCTTACTACACTAGAGCCACCGGCTCTTATGATGTACATATTTTGACAATGTATATATTATGATGTTTATAATAAAGCGGCATCCCTAATAAAGCAGGGCCTCTGTTGTTTCATCTCCAAGAATAATGAGTCTTTTTCATCACAAAAAAGGTCATTTGGGGGCTTCCTGTTCAAACATAGGTGTATTCACCAAAGAGAACATAGTTGTGAATATCCCTATTGATCGATGCAACGCCATAATTTTAAAAGGTCACTTGGGGGCTTCCTGTTCAAACATGTATTCACCAAAGAGAACATAGCTGTGAATATCCCTCTTGATCGGCTCAAGGCCACACTTTCAAAGGTCACTTGGGTGCTTCCTATTCAAACATAGGTGTATTCACCAAAGAGAACATAGCTGTGAATATCCCTCTTGATCGACGCGTTGCCACAAAGCACTTGGGGGCTTCCTGTTCAAACATAGGTGTATTCACCAAAGAGAACATAGCGTTACTACCCTTGTGAGCTGGTTTGGAACACCAGGTGTATTCACCAAAACCTTCTAGGTTCTCCTGCTTTGTAGAAACTGCCACTCCGCCCAGGTAATCCTGGAATGACAAGTCATACTCTTGACAGTCAATCTTACATAGACCCCGAACTTGTCAAGGTCCAAAAGGGCGGTCATATGAGGCCAGTTTCCCAATGTGTAAAAGGTTAACTGAGTGGATTGGCGGCCCATGAAAGCCATGGAGATTTAGGCTTGGCAGCCTACAAAAGTCTCGTTTTCTTGCTTTGACTTGTTTTTTGAACATTTTTTGGGTTCCTCTTGGTACCATATTTAATGGTTTACAGTGATTCAGGCCATGTAGCCTCAATTCTCACAGCTCATATTTGAAGCATATCCGTGGTTTCTGTTAAACCGGCCTAGCTTTGTACGATAAGTCGCTAGTATGTCATGATATTAAATACTTGGAAGTATTGGCTTCTAAGTTTTGGGTTATCACCCTTACTGTACGGGTATCTTAAGGCGGCAGTACAATTCAATATAATAGGTATGACATTTTTCATGATTATATCTAATTATTATTAAACTGGCCCTGCCTATAAATTGTTTTAATCATCAGCGGTTTTATATGGGATATTATGACCCGCCCTGCGGTAACCCGCCAGGGCTCTTGTGATCTACTTGTGTGCAGGATAGTACTAAATCTCATCTGCATAAATCAATGTCATCATAAGTGTAAGATGATAGTTTTCAAGTGGCGGATCAAACAATGTTGGGCGAAACACAAACATGAACGATGGCACGACAGAGCAAAGTTTCGCTAGCCTATTACATGACTAAGGGAGCCAAAATGGTTAAGTGTTTTCAGAAGATCAAATATATGAACCGCCCAGCAGATCAATTTTCTTGGCCTTGACGACTTGAAGCTTCTGGATTATCGTTCTCCGGTTCTTCGTCCTCCTTTGCTGCCTGGAAGTTTGGTGATGACCAATCAATGCCGCACAAGGCGTGGAATTCAGCTTCATCATCTATAAGCTCGGACGGTTCAACTTCAGGGGAAAAAGTGTGCTTACGGATTGGGGGAGTTAAATCCATCACTTTATAAGCCGGTGTGGGCAGTTTCTGGTTCTCCATGTCATAAGCCGGTTAATATCTTGAAAGATCTATTTCATTTGCAATCAAGCTGGCCAGGGGACTTATCTCCTTCACGCAGGCAGCAAAGTCTTTCTTCTCAAAGCGAGTGCCATCTTCTTTCAAGCTTGGATACCCAGTAGCTATATCGGCCGGGTCTACCTCTGCTAGCAATGCCTTGGCCCGGCTTAAAGCTGTCACAACACCGGCTGTTGCAGATGATCACTTCATCTTGTTAATTCTCTCAGGTAGAACAGAAAGCTTTTCAATACCACCTCAAACTGGATTAGGCCTTTATATTTACCGCAAGGGGCCGAACCAGTATAAACTCTTTGTGTCCTTTGTCCCGTTTATCCCCTTTAAGCTAACCTAGTTGCGAGGGCTCCATGACTAAGTCCTCACACTAGGACATCTGTCGTGACTATTCCATGACACATACATAAGTGAAGGATGGGAAATAGGTTGGGACAGAGAGAGAGGGGGAGGAGAGAGAGGGGGGAGGGAGAGGGGTAGAGTGTTGGATGGGTGGCGGAGTTGCTTCTCGAAGATGGTGGGAGAGGCCTAATAGACAAACTGAGGGTAGAACTGCAATATTATCAATAACAGTGTGGATGTGTATCTGTGTGTGCGTGTGCGTGGTAAATGTCTCGGGGGAATGCATGGATGATGAAGGGCGACCATGTGTTTGGTAAGAAGACCTAACTAGATCAGTAGATCAATTGTTGTGCGTCGGAGGAAGGGAGAGACATAAAGAATGAGGTTGATCGATCGGCGCTTGGGGAAAACAAGTTATAACGACCTAGCTAGCTATATGTATTGCGGGAGATTGGTCGGTGTACATCCATTCGTTATAGGCAAATAAGGCCTAGTGAGACGGATAGACAGAGATAATGGAGCTAGGAGGTGGTGCGAGAGGCCTACTAGCTAGATAGGGGGAGGAGTGTGCGATTGTGAGATTGATGAAAAGAGGGGCGAGAGTTTACACGATTGTGGGATCGTATGAGAGACACGAGGCATGGACACAAAAAGGAGGAGATGGAAGGTGCGTGTGTATGTGGTAGGTAGACATCACTGGAGAGGTTTATCGATCGGTGTGTGTCGGAAATGAGTTATGGAGACCATGGGAGAACAACCTAAAGAAAAAAATGAATGTGCGCGATGCATAGAATGCTGAGGCAGGAGGAGGGCGAGAAGGGCATGTGCATGCATGAGAGAAAGTTAGTGCTAGCTACAAAGGTTAGAGGATTGTGTGGGTGTAAGAGACTAACAAAGATCATAATTCAATATGAAAGTGGATTCGTATATTTGAATAGGAGATCATAGTATTATCAACCTATGCATGCATGAATATAGTGGTGATATGCATGGTGTGGTTTTGTACAAGTTATACCATAATGTGATAATGCCTGGCGTTGGCAACTCACAGCCAAATATCGAACAATCTAAACCATACTATACATCGAACAATCTCACATTTTATTTGAATTTGTGATAATGTGTGGCGTTTTAAGCTCACAACTAAATATGAAACAATCTAAACCATACTATATATCGAACAATCTCATATTTTATTTGAATTTGTGATAACGTATGCTTTTTGCACCTCACATCTAAATAATTGTAGGCGTAGGGGGCGGGGCACCATACATTATGTGATGAACACATCATACATACGAGACATGGTTTAGATTATGAAGATCGAGCTAGAGCTTGAAATGTACTATGATTTGAAATCAACATAAAGTGGATTCAAAAAATCGAGTTCTAGTTCATATAGTACACATAGTTCATATCAAACCCGACAGTAATCATTGTACTGTGAAGATAATATACAAATGATGGTTTAACCTGACAATAAAGATGATTTTAGGTCTTATTAAAATAGAGAAACTAATTCAAATGGTTTAACCTAACAACAATCATGATTGTAGATCTTATTCAAATAGAGAAACAAATTCAATTTTAGTTCATATTAAAGTGGTAGCATATACGTTTAGAATGCACTAGAACGTTTATTTGAGTAGATGGTTGCATGCATTATACACGTAGCGAAATATTTTAATTGAAGATAACATGAAATCAAAGTTTTGAATGGCACTTGTAGTGCGAATTGATTTGGTACAATACACGGGACTAGACTCTCTTGTGTGGTGTGAATTGATTTATTTTTATTTTTTCATTGAGGGAAGTGTGAATTGATTTGTTACAGTACACGTTAGGCTTGTCTACAAATTTCAACCCGCGCCTTGTTACCCCACAATATTTAAGATATATATTTATCTCGTTGTTCTCCAAAAACTCCCTCCATCTCAACCCGCGCCTTGCTATCCCAAAATTACAACGCGCGTCAAAACTCCCATCTCCTGCGAAATCCTGACACGCGAAATGCCCATGATACCCCTGAACCAAAAGAACCGCCTTGCTCAAATCGGAGGGGGTACTTTCGTAACTTACCCCACATTTCGGACAAGCGCGTCCCTAAGCCATGGTTCCCCCTCCCAACCCATCTGTCCATCCATTCGTACACCGAGGCCGTGAAAACCCGTGAAGCCCCACACCCTCCTTCATCCGCCACCCAGCCGAAGCCTCTTCACTAACGACGTCGTCCACAGCAACACCTCGACGTCCCTCATCCACCACACCGGATGAGGATCCGTCGTTGATCTTGTTGTCCCGCCGGTTCAGCCAACCCGTCCTCCACCTCCAAGGAGCTGCCCCGATGTTCCCCTCATCTTTTGCTGCACCTCCATTCCCACACCACCCTCTTCACCTGCCCCACCGGAAGACCAGCATCATCACCGACTCCTTGGATGAAGCTGAGGCCTAATCGGTGCCACCAAAGAGGTTATACACTAATCGCCCCATTTACTTCTTGATTTGATCTCACGGTGCTGCTGGCGCTCGGTCCCGAGCCGACATGGCGCGGATCCATCCACGGTGGCATTGCCGCCACTTCCTCCATGGCGTCGCTCCCTCGGCAGCGACGTTAACATCGGTAGGAGTTGTTGCCGCTTTGGTTCTTGCTCACGCTATTGCTCTGCCCTTGCTCTCAGTCCCCTGCCTCATCTGCTCTTGCTATTGCTCATTCCCGCGCTGCTACTCTCGCTCTTGCTCTTGCTTGCACTGCTGCTCTCGCTCCTGCTCTTACTTGCGTTGCTGCTTCGATTTAGCTACACTTCAGTCGACTGAATTGACTTTTGGGTCAGTCAATTTTCAGGGGGTGGGGGGCTCGCCGGAGAGGTACCCCACTATCTATCTTAGGGTTCAGGTGGGGCGGTGATTGCCGGTGGTGGTGGGGCGGTGGCATGGGGACCACCGTAGAAAAAACTTGCTGCAGGGGGGCAAGAGGGATGGCCGGAACGGCGGCGGGGAGTGGTTTCGCTGCGGTGAGGCAGCGCGGAAGCGCCACCGGCCGGTGGTTTGGCCGGTGGTGACTGGTGGCTCAGGGGGGGTGGAGGTTTAAGATGAACTGCATGCCCTTGATTTCCTATCCAACGGCTGGAAAATCGAGTGACCAGAGATGAGAAAGTCAGTCGACTCTGCCTGCTTCTCTACTCTTGCGCACACTGCTGCTGCACGATCAGTAGATACTGCTCTCGCTTGAGCTCCTGCAGCTGCTACCCGAGATGCTGCTACATGACCAGCTTCCCCAGCTCTCGCACACGCTGTTGCTCCTGGCGCTGCTGCTACTGCTTTTCTGCTACTAGTGCCTGCAGTTTCGATAGTAAAATTCAGTTTCGAGAGCAAAATTCAGTTTCGACAGCAAAATTCCGTTTCGACAGTTAAATTCAGTTTCGACAGTTAAGTTCAGCTATGAGCGGCTGATGTATTTTACATCTTGCACTTTATGGTTATGTATTTTACATCATCTATTGGAGATGCTATTAGAATTGCACTCAGGTTAATGTTGTCTCTCTTGTCCTGCTTCAGCCTCGCTGTCGTACAACCCACCGGAGCTGCTCCAATGACGAAACCCTCCATCACGGTGGAGCAGTACCCCGGGCTCCATCTCCAGACGCCTACGATCTTCTTCCCCTCCTCTGATAGCCAAAGCAGCAGTGAGGTATCCTCACTGACCAACCCAATCATGCTGAGATCGACATGGCTTCGCCAAAGAGGTTGTACACTTGTTGCGTCGCTTTTTTACTCTACATGTTATATATATTGTCCACTAAGAACACGTAGTAACATAATTACAATTAGTTTCTACTACTATATGACCAGCAGTGAGGTACCAGGCAACTTAGCTATCCGTGATGGACTCTCTTGAACGCCATCATTATTTATCTCTACGCGTTTGAGCTGTGCATTTGTGGATGGGCCTGGGAGTTGAGCTAGTAGGATAGTGGCCTGGGTCCAAAGTAGTAGAAGTAGTACAAAAACATTTTTTGAGTGTAGGTTTTTCCCTGCTCAAGCCTGCCTACTAGAATCGCCACTGTTTGAAAGGAAAAGTGAAGGAAAAACATAGGAATTGAAAAGTTTCATATGGTACTACTATTCATGCATTTGGTTCAAAGGAATGGAGCAAAGGAAAATTGTAGGATTTGTTTATTTAGTGTCTCATTGAAAGAAAACCATAGGAATTTTAAAATCCACTTGTCCTCCTTTTCAAATTCCTATTCATGAAGCACAAGACTAAGAAATAGTAGCATAATAGCATTATAACCGTACATTTTCTTATGGTTTGACTTAATCTCACCATGCTTCTTTGCATCCTCCGATCTTCCAATTCTTGTGAACCAAACACCTAGATTGGGAGAAATCCTGTGTTTTTAAATTCTCTATTTCGCACGTGCATTCCTATCCTATTCATATGTATTTCCAATCCCTGCATTGTTAGAATCCTCAAATTTAAACAAGACCTTACCTAATTACATCTGTTACAGATATGTGTCAAAGAAAACCTTGTGTGGTTTGTCCCGCTCCTGCTGCGCTGTGTTGCACCCCAGCTCAGCTGCTCCAATGACGGAAGGGTTCACCACAGCAGGGATCCGCCCTCCAGACTATCTTTTGCTACCTCAGATCTTCTTCCCTGCCACCGGCAGCCACGACAACTGCATTACCATCATCAACCAAGCAGATGACCTGGAGGACTAGACGGGTCTGCAAGAGAGATCACACTCTTTCGTGTCTGCTTACGTTATGCATTGCTAAATATTACATGCTACTTCATCATCCTGTTCACCGATTAGACTCTGAGTCAGCTCCAAACTAATGATCAAACTTGAGTTTTTAAATGGTTGTGGGGTACATATTGGGGCCGCAATCAATAGTATCTATCTACTATCTGGTTAATCTCTGGTGTCTACTCTGAGTTTCATGTTGGGTGGAAAACAAATAGTAAAGAAGCCATTAATTGTATTTTTAACTAAAGCCATTATCTGCCTGCTATCATTGGTTTTGGGTCTATCCCCAGGTTGCTACCATCACTCTGGATTTCTGCATGCACTCCTTACATAATCTCACTATGTTTTATTCCTATGCATGTCAGTTATTGTACACAATGGAACTGAACATGTAGAGCAAAAGAGACGAGCCTTGTGGGTAATAAAATTTCATGCAGACGTCGCACCATGGTGGGTGCAAAGGCAGCCCCCCCTCCATCCATTTCGGATTGTAATCAAGAGGAAGACAACTGTTCTGAGGGGGATTCAGAAGGAGAAGACCACTCCTATTTACCTGCTGAGGTCTTCGCTCTAACTTGGCATGCTGATGTTGGTAATATCATGCATATGATGCCTTGCATTGCTTACTTTATACATCAAATATGTCATCTTCTTATTTTAGACATGCTTTGTGTGAATGCCATCTGTTTAGTTTCTTTATCATATATGTGAATTATGCAACGCCATCTTGTTTAGCCAGGCATCATATATGCGAATTTTGCAATGCCATCCTACTTAGCCAGTAATCTTATATTTGAATTATATCATGCCATCCTTTTTTCCACTATGTATTAGATTTGTCAACAATGTTAGTACATTCAACTACTCTTCATGTGCATCAGCCATTTGACACGGTGATGGAAAATTCTGGAGTGAAAACAAGGTCTTTAGAGCAGACTATGCTATCTGACGAGGCGCATATCTCGCTGGTTACAGATAGCTCCTCAGAGGAGGATTCAGAGACAGATGACCAGTCCTATTTCCCCCTTGAGGTGTAAGCTCTAACTTGGCAGGGTTATGTTGCTCATATCGTGCGTATGGTGTCTTGCATTGCTATGTAATTTGCTTAGTGTGGACATGCTTTGTCTGAATGCCACCGGTTTAGTGTCTAATTACCATATATATTAGTTATGCAATGCCATCTTTTGCAAGACATTATCTATGTGAATTATGCAATGCTATCTTGTTGCAAGGCATTATATATGTGAATTATTCAATGCCATGCAGTTTAGCCAATCATTATATATGTGAATTATATCATTCTATCCTTTTTTGTATTACGTGTTCCATTTGTCGACAACGTTTGTATATTCAACTACTCTTCCTGTGCATCATCCATTTGAAGCGATGATGGAAGTATCTGGAGTGAAAACAAGGTATTTAGAGCACACAATGCTACCTGGTGAAGCAGACATCTTGCTGGTTACAGATAGCTCCTCAGAGGAGGATTTAGAGACTCATGAGCAGTCATATTTCCCCCTTGAGGTCTATGCTCAAACTTGGCAGGGTTATATTACTCATGTCATGCATGTTGTCTTGCATTGCTTAGTTTTTACATCATATACGCCATTGCTATTTTCTTACTTGTTTATTATATAAATCATATATTCGAATTATATCATGCCATAATGTTTACAGACACTAGTACAGCGAGGTGCTGTATGAACGCTTTTAAACCCCTTTCGGCGACGGCATTTGGAACCGTCGCCAAGTGAGTGTGGGTGATAGGGGGATCCTTCCCACACGACCCAGAAACCGACGGTGATATGCCCTCCTGGCACACACGCTCGGCAAAATGAGGTCGTGTGCGACCGACGAGCGAGAAAATACAGTTATACATACAGTAGTGCTAAAAAATACAATTATACAGGCGAAATTGTTTCCGGTCGTAAGTACATCCCACACAGTCAGTCCCTGCTAAACGTTTCCATTCGTATATACATCCCACACAGTCGCTCCAAGGAAAACGTTTCCGTTCGCAGGTACATCACACACAATTTTCCCTGTTAAATCGTTTGTGATAACATTGCCATCGCACACAATATTAACAATTTTATCGTTTGTGTTATTGAATGCATCACACACTGTGCATAGAAGAAACTGTGTGGCAAAGGTTGTCCATCACACACAATTTGTATGTGGTAAACGTTTGCGCAAGGTGGCCTAACGCAAACAGTTTTGAAGAGAATGTCGTGTGTGATTGTTCATAGATCCAACATGGTTCATTCCTAGAAACTATGTGCGTTGCCTTAGGTCATCGCCCACGGTATTTTCTCAATAACCATTTGCAATAGCAAAAAACAATTAGTAGGCTAATTGCCCCATTATTAGTAATCCATTTATTAATCTAATTGACATTCATATTAAACACATAATATATTTCATTCCCATATTAAGGAAGCACGATTTCATAATTGAAATACATCATACTACAACATGATATAGCTTCAGCACTCAGCTACCCCATTACACAAATGCACGAGCACCAAGTTTCACATGCAAAATCTAGAACCTTTCGAAATTAGCATCATAGACGATACATAGACAGATGCATCTTGGGAAAACTGCAGAAGCGGAAGGCGGACATAGAGCCTTCATTGATCTTGAAGGTCTTTGCAACATTAAGCTAGGGCCTGTGGGTGATTGGTCGTCCATCCTTCGTCCTCTTCAGGAACACTTCAATATTGAACTGTGGGTGTTGTATGAAAACCTTCCTCACCTCCTGACCATAGAGGTGGTTTGAGAGGTACTCATCAGTGAACTGCTTTGGAAAGGCCCGAATACAAGGATGTGCATAAATACCTTCTCTATATTGGAAATGGGGCAAAGGAATAAAAAAGCCAAGGTATAATAGTTAGTACCATCTTGTAGTGAACTGGTGTCTTGTTCATTGTGCACACAAATATCTTGTTGTTTTTTGTCGCTAATTTCTTTATCATAACAATCTCTCTAAGTTTCTTGACTTGATTGATATTCATGGACAACTCATTCCCCATATGCAAAAAGAGCCGAATAGTGGGTCAAAACCTATGATAGCAGGACCTACATGTGCAAGACCAAATTGTTAAAAACCTAAATATTAGAATGGCTTCTGCAATTGCACAATAATGTGCTATTAGACAACGGACCATGCATGTGCTAACCTCGATTGTAAACCTCAGTGCTTCCAATTGTTTCGCTGCAACACATATAAGGTAGTTAGTCATTAGGTTAAGTAAGGGTTCGCATGCTATCATTAAAATATGTTGATGAAAAATAAGCACATTGCAGATTCATCAGATTAATTCAAGCCACATGGAAAACCCATTTATCCAAACCAAGCATGATTAAGAACTAGGAAATATAGCACTTGTATATGTTTCTCATGTATTAAGTGCATCCAAATTTGATTTATTCCTCACATGCACAACAATACAAAATTCTACCCACGACAATTGGACATCGCATTGCAGAATTGAACCAAGCAGTTAACTAAACACCACAACAAATGGACCAAACATTAACTGAGCACCACATTGCACAGTATAACATACTCCTAATAGAAGATCAGAAAGTTAACCAAACCAAGCATGCTTAACAACTTGGAAATATAGCAATTGTATTTGTTTCTCATGTATTTCGAACAGCCAAATTCGATTTACTTCTCACATGGTATACAATAACAGAATGCAGCCACAACCATTGAACATCGCATTGCAGAATTGAACCAAATAGTTAACTAAACACCACAATACAAATGAACCAAACGTTAACTGAGCACCACATTGCACAATGTATAACCAAACCAAGCATGCTTGAAAGCTTGGACATATAGCAATTGTATTCGTTTCTCATGTATTTTGTAAAGATAAATTCGATTTATTTCTCACATGGTGTAAGTGCATCTAGTGCCGCTTAGTGATTTTGGTGTATTGAAGACTTATAGGTTAAGGAACTAATGTGTTTGTGAGTGTACACAGGTCTATAAGTCTATGAGGAGTTTGATATTTACACGGAAAGTCGACCCCTAAAAATGAATATCTTCGACTGAAGATTTTGGTATTTCTGAAGACTTTCATGAAGACTTTGAAAGTGAAGCAATTGGTGTAACCGTGAAGACTTGATATTCATGCGAGGAATATGAAGCTTGAAGACTTTTGTTTTCATAGTTTTGTTTCTCTTTCTTGAGTCATAGGAAACATCGTACTGTTAAAGGGGGTCGAGGAAATACTAAGGAAAAATTTCCAAGTGATACTCAACTCAAAATCCTACACCTACCAAACCCTTCGAGTGAAGCTTTTGGAAATCTCATACAGTTCAGTCAATTTCTTCAGTGACAGAGACGAAGTTCTTCTGGTCGCTGAGGAATTTGTTCTGACTGAGGAGTTAGGAATTCTCCAGTGCGGATTGCCTACACAGTGAGGAACATGATAGCCCTGAGGAATTTGATAGTCAAATTTCCGACCGTTGTTGTGCTACGCGCCAGCTGTCCCAAAATATGTTATCCACCTAATGGTCATATCAGAAAAGGGCATTTATGTCTTATCATGTCGGGCTGCACCCTAGGCTATAAATAGCCGCCCCCGACAACCACTAGCTGGTTGGCTGCTGCGAGAGAATCTGGCACTTGTCATTTGAGAGCAACCCATCCTCCGAGGACTTTGAGCGAAAATCATCGAGTGAGGAAAAACCTCAAACCCAAAGTGATTGAGCATCACTAAAGAGATTGATCCTGCGTGGATCCGACGCTTGTTACCTTTGAAGACTGTGCTTCTTCCAGACGGTTAGGCATCATGGTCTAGAGCATCCAAGAGGAATTGTGGATCGCCGTGTGACCGAGTCTGTGAAGGTTTGGAAGTCGCCTGAAGACTTACCACGAGTGATTGGACGAGGTCTGTGTGACCTTAGTTCAAGGATAATACGGTGAGGACTTGGTGTCCTAAGCTGCGTGCTCAGTGACTGGGTGTCCGGGACTGTGTGTCCTCGAGTTCAAATACTCAGCCGCTCCAACCAGACGTACAACTAAGACAATAGTTGGAACTGGTCTACCAAGTCATTGTCTTCACCAACCTTACTGGTTCTATTTCCTCAAGTCTTTCATTTCCTCATTACTGTGTTGAGTGATTGTTCATATCTGCGTTTGAAGACTTTGACTGAAGACTTTCTCAATTTCCTCACTTCAATTTATTCAGTCTGTTTGTCTTCATCTTGTGTTATCATGTGTTTACGCTTCCTATACTCTGTGCTTGTCTTCATTTCATCATGATGACTATGTCTGGATCTTGTTATGCTTACTTCTGAGTACTTATTCCGCTGCTAGTAGTTCTTCGCTAAGGAATTTCCTCACCGGCAAATTCCTAAGTGAAGAATTCATAAAAATCGCCTATTCACCCCCCTCTAGTCGATATAACGCACTTTCACATGGAAGACAATACAAAAATGTAGCATGAAGAATTGAACATCACATATGCAGAATTGAACCAAACAGTTAACTGAAGACGACAACTAACTAACCAAATAGTTAATAAGTGATCACCGCCATACACGACATATAGAACATATACACAGGAGCAACATATTGCATGGTAAAATTAGATAGCACAACTCACTAGAATTTGTTAAGGAAAGGCAGGAGGATCACATGCAAAGGGTAAACCGAACATGCTTAACCGACGTAGCTAGCAAATGGCAAGGTGCTCCTCCAAGATCTGGGGGTCCGCACGAATGGTAGCCATCACGACCTCATCCATGCGTGCGGCCGCGATTTGCTTCTCCGTTGCCAAATGCTCCTTGAGCTCCTGGCTATACTGTGTTCATCATGGCTTAGGGCGGCGCTTATTTGCTGGAGGGGGCGGTGATTTGGGTGGAAGGTGTCACGCCGGTGGTCGGGGCATGTGTGATGTGGAAGGAGGAGGAGGCTGGGGGTCTGGTGTGGATTACCTGCCTAGATAGACGAGGCCGAGCAGTGTGAAGGAGGGTCGTCGGCAAGGGGAGCGGTGCTGCAAGCAAGGAGTGAAGGTTTCAACTTGGAAAGGAAGGAGGAAATAGGGGAAATGTGTCTTTTGGTAAGGAGGAGGGGCGGGGAGGTAGATATTTCTACGGAAGCCGAAAATTTTGAATCGGTTCAGCGAAAAAACTGGCGCGCGGTGTCATCAGACACGATCCCTTATTCAAAACTGCGTACGTTATGTGAACATCACCAACGATTCAGATAGCTTAAGTCGTGTGTGATGAGTTTGAACGTCAAAAATTTTGGTTCCAATTTCCCTAGTTACAGTGGTCATCCACGTCATTACATAATTTGGGTACACAAAGAAGACTACAGTAGTAGACTACACCACATCCACACTTCTTAATCGAGCAAGTTCAACAATTAAACAGAGCTACCTGGCCTAAACATTACTCTAGCAACTTAAAGACCGGCGCTCTAAATTAAACAAAACAAAGAGTACTACTATGGCTACTGCTCGTCGATCTCTGCCGCCTCCTCCATGTCCAGATCGCACCCAACAGTCTCCTGGGGAAGGGGCTCCATGGCACCCATCGCACCATACTCGGCAAGCATCTCGCCATCCACGTCCGACATCTCATTAGAAAAGGCCGCCATGAGCTGGGCGTGGGCGGCCGCAATCTGGGCTTTGGCAGGCTCCGTCGTGGCAAGGTATGTCGCGCTGGAACGAACGACTGCTCGAACACTCTCGGCGATTGCCAACTCTTCGGCCGTGGGTTGCTGACCGTTGTCGGAGAAGCTTAGTTCAATTTGTGTGGTGACCAACACGAGCTAGGCGTGGGCGGCCTCGACATGGTCTTGGGCGACCTCCATTAGGGCTAAGGCCGCTGCTGTGGAACGGACAGCTGTTGTGCCGCTCTCGCTAGTTGCTATCCCCGAGGCAGACGTTGCTGCCACCACCTGAGAAGCAACATCAGCTGTTTAGGCTGCCTTGGTTGCCCGGTCGTAGATTGCGGTCGTCCTCATGAAGCTTGTTAGCATGTGCTTGGCGGCTACGACCGCGCTGTTGCCGGAGTGGGTCGCCAAAGTTTCCCTCGGGACATGGGTCCACATCCCCATCTTTCACCAACGACGATTGAACAGTGAAATGATATTTGGGGAGCGAGCTAGTGTGCTTGACACACCGGCTGTGGACTGTAGCCGACGCACCTTCTTGCGTAACCCACAGGCGTACTATACACCGACGGTGCTCCAGGATATTTTGTACTGCATCTCACACGGTTGGTGATAATAAACTGTGTGGGATCTACTTGATTTTTCATCTCGATTTGTATTACATAATGGGGTCATAGCTGCAAAGGATGGTGTTTGAATTGCTAGAACTTCTATCTGCAGTGAACATGCAATTATAGGTGTGTCGGCAAAAAAATTGGAATTATTCACGGTTCGTTTGGACATTTTTATATAGTAACTTGGTTTTCTAGGCATTTCAGGTGCACAATTCAAAATTAAACCGCATGCTCCAGTCCATAAAAACGGGTTGCAAAATCAAATGTTTGTCCTTGGTTGCAAGCTTAGGTCACATGCAAGAAAATGAATGTCAAACACCTTGACACTATCGCTCAGCCGCTAACATTGAGATACATGATTTTAAAATTCTAGTAAATCGAAAACTCGGCTGAAATTCATGAAACTTGACATGATATCATGGAAAGGCAGCGACATGCCATGGTAAAAATATTGTCCCGTTTGGGGCAGGTGTGTGTATAAGCTTCTCGCAAACCAGAGCTTCTCTCACAACAAGCCTGATGGTTTCGGTAGGGTACGTGCCACCTTGGGGGACGAAACGATATATGTTGCCTCTTCTTACTTTCAAAATGTTTCTCGTGTCAACATAGAACAACACGAGTGTTGTGTCAATTTTTGGGATTTTTCAGGGTTCGCTTGGATATTTTTATACATTAACTGAGTTTTTTATGCATTCATGTGCATAATTCAAATTTGAACTACAGGAACGTGCCTTAATGCATATAAATTAGTTGAAAATTCAAATATGTGTCCTTGGTTGCATGCTTAGGTCCCATGCAAGAAAAGGGAATGAATGTCAAACACCCTGCCACCGTCACTCGACGCAAACATTGAGATTCCTGGTTTTTAAATACTAGTAAATCCAAAACTCGTCTGAAATTCATGAAACTTGGTATGCTATCATGGATCGGCATCAACATGCCGTGGTAAAATCTTTGTCCCATTTGGGGCAGGTTTCAGGATATGCTTCTTATTGCTTTCAAAAAAATTCTAGTGTCAACATAGTACAACACGAGTGTTGTGTCAATTTTTAGGATTTTTCGGGGTTCATTTGGACATTTTTATGCATTAATTCAGTTCTCGATGCATTTATGTGCATAATTCAAATTTGAACTACATGCACATGCTCTAATGCATATAAATTGGTTGAAAATTCAAATCCATGTCCTTGGTTGCATGGTTAGGTCCCACGCAGGAAATGGGAATGAATGTCAAACACCCTGCCACCATCACTTGGCTGCAGACATTGAGATTCCTGGTTTTCAAATTCTGGTAAATCCAAAACTCATCTGAAATTCATGAAACTTGGCATGCTATCATGGAGCGGGATCAACATGTCGTGGTAATTTTTTTTCCCATTGGAGGCAGGTTTGGGTATAAGCTTCTCACAAACTAGAGCTTCTCACAACAAGCCTGATGGTTTCCGTAGGGAACCTCCCACCTTTGGGGACGAAATGATATCCGCTGCCTCTTATTGCTCTCAAAAAAAATCTAGTGTGTCAAAAGAGCAACAAGAGTGTTGTGTCAGTTTTTGGGATTTTTCGGGGTTTGTTTGGAAATTTTTATGTATTAATTGAGTTTTTGATGCATTTATGTGCATAATTCAAATTTGAACTACATGCACATGCTCTAATGCGTATAAATTGGTTGAAAATTCAAATATGTGTCCTTGGTTGCACGCTTAGGTCCCATGCCAGAAATATGAATGAATGTCAAACACCCTGCCACCGTCACTCGGCCGCAAACATTGAGGTTCCTGGTTTTTAAATTCTTGTAAATCCAAAACTCGTCTGAAATTCATGAAACTTGGCATGCTATCATGGAGCGGCATCAACATGTCGTGGTAAATTTTTTGTCCCATATGGGGCAGGTTTGAACTAGAGCTTCTCACAAGAAGCCTGATGGTTTTAGTAGGGAACGTCCCAGCTTTGCAGATGAAATGATATCCGCTGCCTCTTATTGCTTTCAAATTTTTTCTAGTGTCAACGGAGAACAACAGGAGTGTTGTGTGAAATTTTTGAATTTTTCGGTGTTCGTTTGGACATTTTTATTCATTAACTGGGTTTTCTAGGCATTTTATGTGCATAATTCAAATTTGAACTACATGCACATGCTATATTGCATATAAATTGGTTGAAAAATCAAATCTTTGTCCTTGGGTGCATGCTTAGGTCCTATGGAGGAAATATGAATGATATTCAAACACCAGGGCACTGTTGATTGCCGGCAAAACATTGAGATACTTTGTTTTTAAATTCTAGCAAATCCAAAACTCGTCTGAAATTCATGAAACTTGGCAAACTATCATGGAATGGCACCCGACATGTTGTGGTATTTTTTCTGTCCATTTTGAGAGAAGAAGCACTCGAATAACAGCCAACAAAGGCATTTTGAAACAAATAATTGCCACTCTAACATCGCAAATGTTTGTATAATTCAAATCATGTGCGTTATATAACCATTCACGTGACGCCACATGTCTTGGTTTTAATGGCTATAGGAGGTGCCATGCAGACAGCTGCTTGACTGAACGGGAAGCATGCGAGCGTAGTCTGGTGCACAGGCTGACAGAGAGGCGTGCAAGCTGTTCTCCAAAGCGCATGCTCACCGGGAAGCGTGCGAGCTATACGCTGCGCAGGCTCACTAGGAAGCGAGCCCTTTGACTTCCATGGCTGCCCGCCTTCCTTTTCATTAATGGCACCCGAGCCGCTGCTTAATACGGGTGGCCTTATTGTTTGCCTCCCGTTCCCCTCCCTCCCATAGACCTCCACCAAGGCCATGGCGTAGAAGAAACATCTGCCACTAGTCTTCAAGTTTTTTGAAGTCGACTCCGAGCCGAGGAGATAGAAAATAAGGAGGAATGGGGCCTCATGGACAAGGCCCAGAATGAGCTGGCCGCGGCGGTTGCCGCTGCCGCTCCCATCCCCGCGCCTGCACCAGCGACCATCCCTGTAGCATTGACGGGCTGGTCACGGAGCACTATCGCAGAGCTCGAAGCCTCGGGCGTCAGGGAGGTCTCCATGGACCCGCGCGAGCTCATCTACAAGCTAGCACCAGCGCTCGTGCACGCCCCTCCACCAACCACGGAGCCGGTCCCTGTGTGTTTGGCTGCACCGACCGCACCCGTGCCCGTGCGGACGCCCTCCTCAGTGGCATGGGACGCCGCCGTCCTCCCGCGCCCCGCCCATTGATCGCGCGATGACATGATGTTTGACTTACAAGTGAAGAACATTCTGTGCTGCCTTGAAGACTTCAACAACGGTGTCCGGGAGGACGATAATGACTAGGATGGCACGGCATGCCACCTCTGCCGCCGCCGGAAATAGTTTTTTTCTTGGGTTTAATATTGTATCTCGATCATATGAATATAAATTTGCAGTGTGACTAAATGAAATATATGGTTTGACCAAACTTGCGTTTTTCTTTCTTAATGTACAGACTTATCAAACGATTTTGTTTTAAAAAATGTCAATGGTTTTAAAATATAAAACACTCATTGCAAACATTTTAGTTAGAGCACCCTTATGCAAACCGACAGCTTCCCTAGGAAGCCAAGGGAAAATGGGCTGAGCAGGGTTTGTGCAGCTCTTGATCACAAACGTTTTAGATAGAACACATGTATGCAAGGTGAGAGTAGGATTTGTGCATCTCTTCAACGCAAATGGTTGTTTTGGATGACCCGTGTGCAACCACTTACAAACAATTTGGTAAGATTTGCATCTCTCATATTGGGTATGTTGCCACTTGTCAAACTGGAAAGATTGACATTTGTTGATCTGGTAACATTGCCGTTTGTCAACCTTGGAGCACTCTGATTTGTCGAAATATGCAGCTAAAAATCACTAGGAGTATTTTATTTTTGCAACTAAAATTCAGTAATTAAGCATAGATTTCATACATAGATTAAGCAGTCATTCTTTACACAAATAGTTCAACTCGACAGCTGAACTGACCAAACGTTTCCCCAATTTTTGCCAACCACGTACTGAAATAGCTAGTTCTACTGTAATATTATCTAATTTTAAGTATGTTGTACAGTTCCACCACATCTATACACTACAAAAGAATACACTTCTGTGATGATACGTGTTTGTCACAGTAGGTCGCGTTTTTTGTCATGCATGTACATCCATGACGGTTTTATGACAGAATCAAGATAATCATACTTGTGTTGTCATAGAAGTGTTCCATGACATTACCAAAATTATCATCATGGAAGTGTCCACTTCCATGACGATAAATTGCATGTCACAGAAGTGCTTTCGACAAGGGTGACCGACACGTGGCATCCACCATAATGGAACGTCGTTAAGCTATCGGGTCCGGTTTTGGATCCGATAACCCGTTAACAGCCCCGATCAATGGGGATTTTCCACATGTAAAATCATCATTGGCTGGACGAAACACGTGTCAGCTCACCGTTGAGACAGATGTCATCAACTCGTTGGACCCAAGGTGTCTATGATACGTCGACATGTGGCACAGCCCAACAGAGGCCCATTCCTGTGAAAAGGCTGGCCCATTTGACTTGGTCAAAAGGTGGCGGACCAGCCCACGCAAAGCCTATTAACGGCTTGTTCGCATATAGCCCATTTACAGCCCGCTAACCCAGAGCCCATTACGACCTCTTCAAATTAGGCCCAGTAGCGTCATCTGGGCCGTCCAATATGATTCCAGCCCGTTTTAACTTCCGGCCCATCTATGGCCCATGACATCTTTCGACCCATATGAGTCCCTTTGTAACTCTTGGCCCATTAATGGCCCGTGGTGAAACTGGCCCATAATGAAAAGTGTATCACTTTATACCCATTAACGGCCCATTATTCCATTGGGCACTTTCCAGTCCATGTTATCTTTCGGCCTTCTCAGGGCCCATTTATTCTTGGGCTCATTTCCAGCATTCGGTTACTTACGACCCGTTACTGTCATTTTCTGCTTGTGGGCCAAATTCAACCCATGGTTACAATCAGCCCATTTGTGGCCTGTTAATACATTGGCCCGTTTTCATGTCAAAAAACCTATTGGGATGTTTTCATAGAGTTATCAAATACGTCCTATTAACGGCTCTTATGGTCCATGAATAGTATGGCCCATGATTGGCGAAACGATGATACGCCCCGTTGAAGGCCCATGGAGCCTATGGCCCGGAAAAGGCCCATGGATCGTACAGACCATAGAAGACCCATGGATCGTATGACCCGTAGAAGGCCCACGGACCCTACAGCCCGTAGAAGACCCATGGATCCTACGGCCCATATAGAAGGCCAATGGATCCTACGGCCCGTAGAAGGCCCATGGATCATACGGCCCACAGGAGGCCCATGGTTACAACAGTACGTGTGTTGCCATGATTATTGTGGCCTAGTTACCAAAAATAGGTTACTGTGGCCACTAGAAAAACACAGAAAAAGAACTGCAGTGACTACAAGCAAATAACTAAACAAGACAATAAGGAAATAAATAAGCAAGCAAATAACGCTAGCCTATTACCACTATTACACATATTACATCCACTAGGCATCAAAGCTCGCCACCAGTGCAAATATAGGGAATAAAGCAGCATATTACATACATTGGCCGTCAAAATTGGGCACCAGTGCAAATAAACGCGGCCACAAAACAAGAGCATAACTGAAACAACTTCAGAAGAACTCAAGAAACGTTATCCTGGGTATCCACCATGCTGGCAATAAGCTTAGCAAGCTTATTAACTTTGTCCTGTTTGGCGCTAAAATCCTCCGACGCTTGCTGTTGCACCAGGAAGTATGCATCTGAATGCTCCAGGGACTTCCGTAGTCCTTCCGCTTCTTGTCGTAGCACAGCTGATCGATGTCTTTCAGCTTGTAGTTGAGACTCAAGAAACTGAACTGATTCAGACAGAGAGTTTGAATAGCTTCTGCAAGCGGTAGTGGCCAGTAACTTGAACACTAAACCAAGACTGGACTTTGGGGTTGTCTCACTATCTTCAAGATAGTCTTCCTTAGTTGTTTTATCAGCTTTGTTGGAGACCAACAAGGATGTCTCACTATCTTGAACCTTATCTGCATTACTTCCTTTACCATTGCTTAATAAGGCACTCTTCCCCAATATTCTGTCAGCATTCTAAAAGAAGAAACAAGCTGACACATAATAGGTTTAGCATGTACTAGTATATGAAACTCATTTCGGTGAACCAGTTCATTAGTAAGGTGGACATGATTAAACTACCAAGTCTTCTATTGCCAAGTACTAGTACATAATAAAAGCATGAAACAAATATATATCTATGTCCTATGGTCACTACATTGTCTTGCCAAATCAAAATAGAGACACGGTTCAAATCATATCAGTTCAAGACAAAGCAGCTGTGAAAGAATACAAAGCGTGGGAAACTACACGGCACAACAAGATTTCAGATGGGTACCACGGGTCTACATGTACACCAACACTATTGGCTCTGTTGTCATGCTAGTAATGTGCATGATATGAGAAGTCAACTGTATACACAATTGAAATTGAAATCAACAGAGCTATTGATAAGACCAAACCTATAAAAGAAACATATGTGAACATACTTGTTGTGCCATTGGAGTATCGATTGGATCCTTCAATTTAAAAATAAGTTTGTATGAGTAAATACAGTGATACAAGAGCAAAGCAGTATGCACGACATCAATCATAGTTAAAAAGGCGCGCCTAAGCGAGCGCTTAAGCACGCCTAGGCTCTAGGCGTTGGCAAAACGCATTGCGCATAACTACGCTTAATCTGGGCATAACTGCACATAAGCATGCGCTTTGGTCAGTAAAGCGCAAGGCGGTGGCAAAACGCACAATTAACGCCTAGCGCTTTTTTGAACTATGGTAGCAATGGAATCATAAATTAGAACAGTTGTTCTTCAGGTTTGGGCACTTGTTCTACATGAACAGAGTACAGTAAGACGCGAGAATATAGTACTTCAAAATAGAAAATGAGCTCATAGACCTTACCACATTCTTGGTTCAGGACCAGTACAGAACGAGACGTTCCCAGTCATCGTCCAGTAAATGTGTCTCAGGAGAACATAAGGGAATTTGATGAGTTTCTTTGCCGGTGAAGTATGTTTTCTTCAGGTAATTCCGATACTACCACCAAGCTTTCTTGAAGATAGCAGAGGTATTAGCACAGGTTGCCTCATCCTGAGTTTCCAAATCGGTCCTTCTCTATAGAGAAAAAATGAGAAAATTTGATGTATTATAACCATCATGGAGGTAGGATGTATGGGACAAAGCAAAATAATTGCCATTAATAACATTACTTACACATAACTCCTGGACAAACACCTGCAACTGGCATTTTCCTTCATCTTCGGTATAATATTTCCAAGATGGGAAGATACAGACATACGATTTAACAACATCAAATGCGATAGATGCTAAACTACGACTAGCTGGTTGTGCTTCCACCATAGGAATAGGCGTACTAACTGGTGGAGTTGGGGTTAGCCGTGGTAGTACTGGCCCTTTGGGTACTGAAGCTGCCTTACTAACTGCTCTTGTTTGGGAGCTCTATGATGGATATGTTGTTGTGTCAATAGGAACTAGGTTTCTATCTACTGGGGTTGGGGTTAGATTGGGTGAAGTTGGTTCTCTGTCCATCGCAGTAGGGGTATAATCTGCAAGAGTTTGGGTTATGTGTGGTAGGGCTGGTTCTTGTGCATGCACAACCGGGGTGCTATCTCCACCAAGAGGTAGCACTATTTTATTTGATGAACATGTTTTTAGTCCGCTAGATACTGGCATCACCCGCTCCAATTCAAATGGCTGATAAACAGGAAACATAGTTGAATGTACAGACATTGTATGAGAGATAGATGCAATAGATAGTGTGGAAAAAGAGGGCATGAAATAGTTGACATGTATATTGTTTAACTAAAACGGATAGCATGACATAATTTCACATATATGATGTCTATCTAAACAGGATAGCATAGCATAACATAATTCAAAGATATGATGAATATCTAAACAGGATCGCATGACATAATTCACCTACATGTTATCTAAGTAATTAGGATCACATCATTTAATTCACATATGTGACTTATATGCTAAACAGAGGGCATTCGATATGATGTCTGAACTAAGAACATGGTGTTAAATATTGTGTACATGATGTCTAAACTATGCAATGCAAGACACCATATGCATGATATGAACAGTATAACCGTGCCAAGTAAGAGCATACACCTCGGAGGGGGAATAGGACTGGTCATGTGTCCCTGAATCCACCTTTGATGAGCTATCGTGACCCAACAAAAGATCTGCTTCAACATGTAGCACTGTCTGCTCTGAAGGCCTTGTTTTCACTCCAGATTTTTCCATCTCCCACCCAAATGGCTGATTCACAGGAAGAGTAATTTAATGTACAAACATTGTCGACAAATGGAAATGTAATGAAGAAAAGGATGGGCAAGATATCATCCAAATATATGATGCCTGGTTAAACAGGATGGCATTGCATATTTCACATATATTATGGCTCGCTAAAAGACATGAGACTGCATAATTCCCATATGTGATATAGAAACTAAACAGGTGGCATTACAGAATATGTCTAAACTAAGCAGATGACATATATGATGTCAAAAGTAGGCACTGCAAGGCAACATATGCTTGATATGACTAACATCATCATGCCACGGTAGAGCAAACACCTTGGGGGTGAATAGGAGTAGTCAGCGGCGTCTGAATCGATTCAGAACAGATATCTTCCTCTGGATTACAATCTAGAGAGGGGGGAGGGTTTGCCATTGAACCCACCATGGAGCAATGTCTCTATGACATTATATTGTCATGCAAAACTCTTCTCTTTTTCTCTACATGTTCAGCATAACTGTGTACAATATCTGACATGCATACGAAAAATATGGTGAGATTATGTAAGGAGAGCATGCAGAAATTTAGAGTGATGGTAAAAACCAGTGGATGGATCCAAAAATAATAATAGCACATTGATGATTGCTTTAATTTAATAAAAAGACAGATGATGATTGCTTTACTATTTGTTTCCCACCTAAGATGAACAACATAGGCATACCCTAGGTGAACCAGATATTAGACAAAGATACTATTCATTGCTGCCTCGATATGTGCCCCACAACTAATTTAGAACTCAAGTTTGAACATTAATTTGGACCTGACTTGGAGTCCAAGAGGTGAACATGACGATAAAGTAGCATGTAATTTTAAGCAATGCATAACATAAGAAGAAACAAAAGAGTGCGACCTCTCTTGTGGACCCGTGTACTCCTCAGGTTCATCTGCCGAGTCGATGATGGTGATGCCATTGCGGTGCGTGCCAGCAGCAGGGAAGGAGATCTGAGGCGGCAAAAGACGGTCAGGAGTCATGATGTCTGGTTTGGTGGATGCTTCTGCCGATGGAGCAACTCAGGTGAGGTGGACGACGTCGTGGCAGGAGCAGGACAAACCACACAAAGTTCCATTCGACACCTACGTGTAACTGAAGTAATTCTGTAAGGGCTCATTTGGCGTGCATGATTCTAAAAACGCAGGGATAGGAAAAACACCGGAATAGGATAGGAATGCGCATGGTAAACAGAGCATTTGTAAACACATGATTCCTGTCAACTTGGGTGTTTGGTTCACATGAACTGGAAGAGCAGAGGAATGCAAAGAAACAAGGCCAAAATAAAGTGAAACCATATGAAAGCGTGTACAGTTAGACTGTTATTATGCCACTAATGCACTTGGTCTTGTTTTCATGCATAGGATTTTGAAAAGTAGGTCCAGGTGGATGTTTTGCTTCACTTCTTTCAAAAAAATGCATGAATAATTGAATAGTAGAGTGCCATAGGAAAATTCCCTATTGCTATGTTTTTCCATTGAACCAAAATAGCCCTAATGGATCGACATGAATGTATAGTAATAAGTGATGCAACAAGTGTACAACCTCTGTGTCGTTGTCATGTCGACCTCAACATCATTGGGTTGGTCGCTGAAGCAGTTGAGGCAGAGGTAGCTGTCGGGGGTGTGGAGGAAGATCTGAGGAATCTGTAGACGGCGTCCAGGACACTGCTCTGTTGTGTAGGATTGTTCTGTCGTTGGAGCAGCTCCGGTGAGCCGTAAGACGTCAAGGCTGAAGCAGCACAAGACAGACATCATCAACCTCAAGTGGTATTCTAATAGCATCTCCAATAGATGATGTAAAATAGATGTAAAATTTACATCACCAAAAACCACCTGACTACAACAGATGAGGTAAAAACTGTTGACTCTGAACTTAACTGTCGAAACTGAAATTTACTGTGGAATCTAAATGTTTCTGTCAAAACTGAACGCAATGGTAGCAGAGAGGCACTTGACATGTAGTTTAGGGAGGGGTTGCAGTTCATCTTCAACCTGCACCCCTCTGAGTCGCCAGCTACCACCTGCCGAACCGCTGGTCCTAGCGCCACCTCGCCGCCTCGAAACAACTCCCCACCGCCGGTCCGCCGCCGCCCCGGCCAGCCCTCTAGGCCCCCCGCCCCCACCCTGAACTCTAAGATAGATAGTGGGGTACCTCTCCGGCGAGCCCCCGTCCCCGCTGTGGATGGTTCTTCCTTAACTCCGGCAAGCCCCCCCCCCCCACCCCCTGAAAATCGACTGACCCAAAAGTCGATTCTGTCGACTAAAGTGCAGCTAAATTGGAGCAGAGCAGCAGCAGCCGCGCGAGCGAGCGAGCGAGAGACGGAGCAGCAGCAGCTGTGCGAGCAAGCAAGAACTAGAGCAGCAGCAACAGCAGCAGCACGAGCGAGAGAGCGAGAGTCGGAGCAGCAGCAGCTGGGCGAGTGAGCGATCGAGCGAGAGCCGGAGCAGCAGCAACATCAGCACGACCGAGCGAGAGAGAGTCGTAGCAGCAGCAGCAGATCCGGCTGTTATAGACACCGCCGCCGAAGGGGCCTCGCACTGGGGGAGAGCCGCCATGGAGATGTCGCCCGCGGCGCCGGCTTCAAGGTAGCCGCTCCATGGGGGTGCGAGATGGATCACCGTCGGCGCCGGGAGGTCGAGTTAAGGAGAATGTGCGATGTCATGAGTGTACAACCTCTTTGGTGGTGCCGAGTAGGCCTCGGCTTCGTCCGAAGAGTCGGTGAGGATGTTGCGGTTCGTGGAGCAGGTTAAGGCGGCACTGTTGGGATGGAGCAGCCGCGATAGACGAGGCGATCGTCGGAGCAGCTCCTTGGAGGTGGAGGACGGGGCGGCTGAACCGGCGGGACGACGAGATGGACGACGGATCCTCATCCGGGGAGGTGGACAAGGGACGTCGAGCTGTTACAGTGGATGATGTCGTCGGGGAAGAGGCTCCGGCTGAGCAGCGGTGAGGTGGCAGACGGAGGAGGGTGGGGTTTTGCGGCTGGAGCGGAGAGGTTATGGCGGCCTGGGATTTCGAATGGCGAAAAGGAGGCGATGGGAGGGGGTGAACCATGACTTAGGGACTTGCTTGTCCAAAATGTAGGGTGTGTTACAAAAGTACCCCCACCGATTTGAACTAGCGGCCCTTTCGGCTCAGGGTTAGAAGGGAGATTTTGCGTGTTGGGATTTGGCAGCTGGAGGGAGTTTCCGCGCGCGTTGTAATTTCGGTATAGCAAGGCGCGGGTTGTGAAGGCACCAGTTTGGGGAGCACGATATCTGAATTTTCGGGATCTAACAGGGCGCGGGTTGAATTTTAGGGACAAGCCTAATGTGTAATATTGTTCTTGTATGTACCAAATCAATTTTCACTTCCCTTAACCAAAAAGAAAATGAAAAAATAAAACTATTCACACCACACAAAGGGAGAGTCTTGCCCCGTTTTACTATACAAATGTTATTCAAAGCTACTCCCTCCTTCCATCTATATAGGGCCTAGTGCATTTTTCGATGCTAACTTTGACCAAATATTAGAGCAATAATACATGACATTCAACTTACACAAAGCACACCGTTAAATTTGTCTGTGAAAGGAGCTTTCAATGATATAATTTTCATATTGTACATGTCATGTACTATTAATCTTGTCAATAGTCAAAGGTGGTCTTAAAAAATGCATTACGCCCTATATAGATGGAAGGAGGGAGTATGAATCCATGTTATGTCCAATTAAAAAAATTCGCTTGCTGTATAATGCATGTAACCTACTCATACCAACATTTTAGTGCATTACAAATGTCTATACTACCACTCCAATTCGAACTGGATTTGAACTCGTTTCTCTATTTCAATAAGAATCTACAATCATGATTGTTGCCAACTTCAACCATCATTCGTGCATTACCTTAATAACACACCACATGATTACTATAGAGATAGATATGAACTATGTGTACTACATGAAGTCGAATTCTATTTTTTGAATACACTTGATGTTGATTCCAAATAATAGTAAATTTGATGTACTAACTATATATTCATAATTTAAACCATGTTCCATATGTACACCTTGTTTATCACACAAAGTATATTGCCCCGCCCCCTACATTATGACAAGTATTTAGACCTGAGCTACAAAAGCCACACATTAGCCCAAATTATAATCAATGTTCTAAATATTATACGTAGTACTAGCAAGTGCCCATGCGTTCCACAAAACATCAACATGGTCAATGGGAGGCCTAATTTGCAAATATGGAGAGTGGTGTGGGTATCTTTTTTCAAAATTGCCATAGTTTCCTTCCTATCCGTCAGATATAAATCGGACAGCCTATACTGCAGGATGGCAGACACACCATCATCAACAACTCCGTTTTTAATAAGAGTAGAGATAAAATATATTATATGTAGTATAACATGTTCATAACCACACCATGTGTATCACCATTATATATATTCACACATGCGTCGGTTTAAAACACTATGATAAATTCTTCAAATATCTGAATTCGCTTTGTATAATGAAGTATGATCTCTATTCGTCTTTTACACCCACACAATCCTCTTATCTTTGTAGCTAGCGCTAACTTTCTCTCGTGCATGCAAACACCCGCATCCCTCTCACCCTCCCTCAGCATTCTCTAGCTCCATCGCGCAAATTCGTCTTTTCACTTTAGGTTGTTCACCCATGGTGTGTGTAGGCCCCCAGCTCGTTCTTTACGGCACACATCGATTGATATGCCTCTCTAGCCAGGTATGCCTAGCACAAACAGAAGCTTCCCCTCTTCTCTTATCACCGTCCATGCCTCACTCCCACCACTCTTTTCATCGATCTCATACTCACACACTCCTTCCCCCTCGATATAGTATGCCTCTGGCACCACCTCCTAGATGCATCCCCCTCTCTCTATCCTTCTCCCCGTGCCTCATTTGCTTCTAACACACACATGCATGTATACCGATCGATCTCCCAACATATACCTAGGTCGACTTTAACTATCCCCCCCCCCATCGATCCACGTACCTCACAAATTATGTCTCTCATTTCTATGACAAAGGACGATTGATATTCCTATGTAGTTACGTCTGCTTACCACAACCATATCATCCCACCTCATCATTCGTGCATGCCTCCTGACCCGTCTCTCACTCGCATTTGCACAGATAGGCAGCCATCCCCTCTCTTATTGATATTGCAGGCATGCCCTCCGTTTGTCTAGCAAACCTCTCCCACCATTTGTTAGAAGAAACTCCACTACCACCCCCTCCAACACTCTAGCTCTGTCTCTCCCAACCTTATTCCTCTCCTACACATATGCATGGATGCCGATAGATCTCCCTTAATACATGAGGTAGATCGATCTCCGTTAATACATGAGGTAGGCCTCTCTCCTCCTCCACACATATAACAATCATTGTACCTCTATAGTTAATTAGGCCTCCCTCCCCCCCCCCACACACCCATAGTCGAGCGTTGTAGGTAGGTATCCATGCCACAGAGACAAATTGCACCTGTCCCCTCTCACGTTCCAGTAGCCAGCCACTCTATATCTTTGACGTGGGCACACACAAATTTGATGGCACTCTTTATCGATCGTGTGCGCACACACACACACACATCATCCCTCTCTTCGATTCTATGCACACCTCAAGCCAATGATACCTCCACTCTCTTCCCATGGATTGCCCCTCTCTATATATGATATATCCAGGACTCCTCTATTTCACACACATTGCATATATTACATTTTTTGATTGACCCCCCCCAAAAAAACTCTCACGAACCCACACACTATATCTCTCTATGTTTGTATCTCTTTGACACAACCCCACGTAGGTGGTGTACGTATACAAGAAGAGAGTAGGTGCACCGTGCACGTACTCACACTTCGCGCCCAGCCACACCCGCACGGGTACACGGTGGAGCTCATTTCTATACGAAATGGCAGCCCACGTGCTAATTTGAACACGTCTAGCGGTTGTTTACCTACGGAGGTCGTGTACCACGCGTGCACTAAACAAAGTTTTACTTGACGCGTTGGGACTGGCGGACCGAGCCCCTTTCGGTTCGGCGGGGGGCGGAGATCGCACGAAGAGCGGATCGAGGCGAAGCACACGAGCAGTTTTACCCAGCTTCGGAGCTCTCCGGAGAGATAACACTCCTACTGCTGCATGTCTGAGTGTACTGAGTTCTTGCTCGGGAGCGCTGAGTGCTACAGTACACACTAGCTGCTAACGAGACCGAGCGTGAGTGTTTCTCTGCCTTCGAACCCCCCTCTACGTTGCGCATGGGCCTCCTTTTATATGCTCAAGGGGTCTCCAACAGGTGGCAACATAGACAAGGGTAAAAATGGAAAAGGAATTGCGGTTGGTACAGCTACCTGTACAGTGTATCATACCTAACCCTGACGGCAGGGGACAAAGGCATTCAATGCCCGTCTATGTCACCCAAATAGTGCAAAAAGGGACCGTCAGGGATGCCACCGCTTGCCACGATGGCTATCTTGTCAGCGTCGCTTGCCACTGCGCACCGCTGGCTGCACGGCCTCTCGCCACGCGCGCCTGGAAAGGCCCCAGGGCGACACGTTCGTGGATGTGCTGGAGCGTGGGTACAGAGTGGTAGTTTGCCGCGGCAAGCGCCTTGCCGCGGTCGTTGTCTTGTCGCGTCTGGAAGCTTGTCGCTCACCAGGCCTCGCTGGGACGCATGGCGCGCCGCGGCAAGTTCCTTGAGATGCCTTGGTTGGCCTTCCCGGCAAGCTCCTCTTGCCGGGCCTTGTCTCCTTGGCTTGAATACTTTGTTCTTGAATGGCTCCAAAGGAACCACGGAGGACCTTGGCGGTCACCCGGCAAGCCTTGCCGCGGGGTGCTGCAACTGCCCGTGCACAAGTTCGGGATACTAGGGTACCCCTACTCTAGTACACCGACAGGAGCCCCCGGGCCTGGGCCACACACGGTGCCGAGCGCTGTTGGGCCAGGCCCAAAACAGGGCATGGGCACACGCGGCCTGGGTTACACCGTATCTCACTCTGTACCCACCGCGCCCTCCTTGAACAGCACGCGTCAAATGCGGCGTCGTGGGAGAGATCGTGGGTGGTTTCTTTATTCGGAAAGACGGAACGCCCGCCCCCTCCCTCTTTATAAGCAGGGGAAACAGGGGCAGTTCGCCCATCTCGCCGGTTGCTACTCCAATCTCAGAAATCTCCGCCGCTCCCCCCTTCTTCCCAAAGCTGAAAGAGAGCAGCGCTCCGCCCCTCATCGCCACCAGCATCACCAACACCGTCGATCTCCCCCACCACCTCTGCCATGGCTCCGAAAGCCGACAAGGGGAAGGTCGTGAAGTCAGCCGAGGCGCAGCGGCTCGCGGCGCTGCGAAAGGAGCGGGCAATCTTCCCCCCCCCCCCAGCTCGCCACGAAGGAGCTGAGGGAGTACTACTACCTCTTCTAGTCGACGGAGACGCGAGCGCATCCGCGTATGAAGGTACTCCCAGCTGCCGCTTCGGAACTGGCTCCAAATGGATACCCTTTCTTCGCGCTGTTCTTCTACTGCGGGCTGTGCCCGCCTTTCTCTGAATTTTTCTGCGATAACATGAACACCTACGGGTTCCGCCTCCTTGACTTCACCCCCAATGCTGTTCTGACCATGGCAGTTTTTGCACATCTCTGCGAAAACTTTGTCGGAGTCTATCCAAACATAGCTCTTTTCCGCCACTTCTTTATGCCCCGAGTTGAGAGAGGGGAGCCTCTTTCCGGCGGAATCGCTTGGATCTCGAGAACTGGCAAGAAGGACGCTTATCTGGAGGGAGAGCTCCACAGCAAGTGGGATAAATGGAGAGCAGACTGGTACAAGATTGTCGAGGAGAACCCGTAGCCGTTTACCACCCAGCGCCAAGCCCTAGTAGTGCGCGGCAACGATTGGAGCAGCGTGTCCCCGGAAGACGCTAGGATGAAGATTGCCGTCACCCGGATCCTACGCCTTAGGCTTGCCGGGCTCACTGTAGGCGCCGTTGGCGCAGATTTTCTTCGTCGCCGCATCGCCCCCCTGCAGGAGAGGAGGAGACCCGCCTGGGAGTTCCAGAATGCGGAGGATATCATGAGGCTGCGCCCGGGCCTCAATTTTAACTTCACTGTCCTGGAACTGGACGCGATGCTCCTAGAACTGTTCAAGCACGATCCTCAACATCCCGAAGTGTTCAGGTTGCCGAGGGGTGTCGTTCCGCTGTGCAACAACTCGCTCGACCGCATCCGTGCAATGATGCCGCTGTGCGATTCGCATGGAATTGTCCCAACTTGGCAAGAGCCTGCAGACGACATCGTGCAGGAGTTCTTTGACGGTCTGGTAGAAGTGACGGTCCGCCCCGATGAACAGAAGAGCCTCACCCGCGACACCATCGATGATGAGATGCAGCGCATCACCACCAGGCTGGAAGAGGCGGCAGCAGCCGCTGCCGAGGGCGAGTTCAGATTCACCGTGGAGGAGGCAGAGGCAGCAGAGGCGGCAAGCCTTGTCAAGCGAGAGGAGCTTGCCAGCGAGGAAGAGCTTGTCGGGCCTGAAGCGGAGTCGAGCGAGCCCGTCGAGGGCGCGAGTGACTCGTTGAAGATCGGCTCCTCCTCCTCCCCACCTTCAGCCAGCTCGCCGCAAGCGGAGCCCCCAGCTCCACCAAGAAGGCGTCTCCGCAAGGCCGGGGACGTAGCGGGGCGGCAGACGAGTCAACAGCCGCCGTGCCGCGCGACACGCTCTACCGCGGCAAGCACTGTTGCCGCGGGAGCGCCTCACGCCGCTGCGGCAACTAGAGTGGGGTCTTCCCGGTCCACCGCTACTGCTCCTGCCAAGCGGACAAGGGAACCTACTCCTCCGCCTCGTCGCACCGGAGGCGAGCCGGACTTCGATCTCTCCGCGCTCAGCTCCAACGAGGAAGAAGAAGAGTAAGATTCTTTGCTGTACTTGTAGTTCTTCAATTCTTGTTGTTTTGTCTTGTATCTGATTTGCTTTACTCCAAACACATTCCTTTTTAGGACTCTGGCCCAGAGAGCGGCGAAGAGATCCAAGGTCCCGGTGATTGTCATCGAGGACGAACCCACCGCGACAGCAGGGGGCGTGTCCGAGACCACCTTGCCGGACCCGGCAACTTTTCCCCAAAGCAGCCCCCAGCGCAGCCCCCAGCGTAAGTATATGGTTTACTTCCTACTGTCAGGCGCGCATGGGTGCTCTTTCTTTGCTGATATCTGACTGTTGGTTTGTGTAGGAGCAGAGCAGCCTCACCAGGAGTGCGCGGAAACCGCTCCCGAAATGCCATCTGCTTTGATTACACCACCAAGGGAGGATTCCCCGGCAAGGGAGCGTTCTCCGGCAAGGGAGAATTCTACGGCAAGGGACAGTTCTCTGGCAAGGGACAGCACTGGCGACCCTTAGGTGGTTGAGACCATGACTGCAGATCCTAGTACAGGTAATCCTCTTGCTTGAAAACTTCCCTTGGGTTCTTCTTCTTCTAATTTTCTTTTTGGATATTTGCTTGACCTTTCTCTTTTTTCCGTTCGTCAGATCCATCTACCACGGAGCCGATGGAAACCAAGGTCGCCGGCGAGGAGAACGCGCGCAGCAATACCGACGACGTCGTTGCCACCGAAGGAGAAGCCGGCGCTGATGATCCCGTCGACGAAGAGGCCGCCAAAGCTGCCGCCGCAGAAGCTGGTGAGGGATCCGGCGATCGCACTGACGGCCCCGAGGCCGCAGGAGCGTCGGGCGCTACGCCGACCGCCGATCCCTCCGCCGCTGCTGCAGTGCCAGGCTCCGAAGAGCCCCAGCCCGGCGCCTATTTGAAGGCCGGCGATGGCATCTTCATCAAGCTCCCCTGGGCGTCAAGCTCCAGGGCGCCGGTCGAAGGAGAGATCTTGGATGGAGAGGTGCTCGCCTCCGCTGGGCTGACGCTGGTCGACGCGCCAAGCAGCAGCAGCGACGAGCCTGAGGAGGAGCGGCTGCTGCGGAAGCTGTTGTCGCTTTACCGCGCCCGACAGGCCAAGCTGGAATCCCGAGAAGTGCTTGTCGCGAAGGCGGGAGTGGACATTGAGAAGCGCGCGGAGGAGCTTCGGGGCTTCAACCAGGAAGCTCTCCGGTCTCTGGCAGAGGAGCGGGAGCAAGTCGCCGAGGAGCGGAAAGCCTTCCTCTTCGAGAAGGCTGAAGTTGAAGAGCAACAGCGGCTTGTTGCCGAAAAGCTATCTGCGCAGGAAGGCGAGTTGGCGCAGCGCAAGGTCAACCTTGACAGCCATGAGGAGGAGCTTGCCGCGCGCGAGCAAGCATTTGGCGGGGCTCTCAAGGAAGCAGAGGATGCTGCTGCAGCTGCCGAGGCCGCCAAGAAGGAGCTGGAGACGAAGATGGCGCAGCTGGAGGCCGATCTCAAGGCGAGCGGCGAGGAGCTTGCTGCGCTCAAGCGTGAGCGCGAGAAGGACGCCGCCGCTCATGGCGAGCTGCAGGGTTGTCTCGCTGAGAGGAGCAAAGAGCTTAGCGCCGCCAAGGACTCCAACGCAGATCTTGAGTTGAAGCTGGTTACTTTGACTCAGACGCTGGACAGCGCCAGGGAGCGGGAGGTGGCCTTGACGGAGAAGATCAAGGCCGACTAGGCGCTGCTGGCGAGTGCTGCCGCCGCCCAGAACAATTTTAGGGAGAATGTGGAGCACTCGACGGAGGGTCTCGTGGATGTTGCCGCAGCCATCGACAGGGAGCTGGCGCAGCTGGGGATGGAGGATCTCGGGTACTCCTCCGATGAGCACCTCCAACCCAGCGCCAAGCTCAGCTTGTTCTTCAAAGGCGTGGCGACGGCCCTCCAGCGACTCCGGGAGAAGATCCCAAAGCAGCTGGCTGACGAGTCGTGCAAGATCTGCGCGGGAGCTCTTTAAAAGGTGCTGGTGAAGGTGGCCTTCTGCAACCCAGGCCTCAACCTCACCAACGTCCTCAGGTCCCTGCCGCCGGATGCTGATCTGGAAGCGCTCAAGACCCTTGTCGCACCCGTTTTCTCTTTTTCTTTGTCGCTGCTGGTCATGTCATGAGAACAATCGGTTAGAGCTGCGACAAGCTATCTTGTAATATAACTCTATTTTGGGTAGAGATTGCTATGTTATTTCCTTTACTTGATTCCTTCCTTTGTATGTTTTTGCCCTACGCTTTTAGGGAACTTGTCGGCGCAGGCACCTGGGCCGCGAGCGCTGAGTGCGGGACGTCAGCAGCCTGCTGGCGGTGCCGCTTCCGACAAGAAACCTTGTCGCAACTAGTCGCAGCTCACTTAAGTTGTTGAGCGGACTCGAAACAAAGTAAGGGCGCAACTAGCTACGAGTTGGTTCCTCCGCGCACAGGTTTTCCATACAAAGCATGGTCGTTCGAGGAAGATAACTTAAAAATTTTAAAACTGATTGCTCAAATTTTAAAACTGATTGCTCAAACTTTAGCAACTTAGCTTTTCTGTCGTTTGCTTCCCGGTAAGGCGAAACTTCCTCGAACGACGCTTGGTCTACACCATTATCTTCTCCTTTCCCCCGGCAAACTTGTGGGCGATGGAACCTTCCTTTCTTTGAGAAAGAGAAAGAAGAGAAAATAAAGATATGGAGCCTTATGGCTCATTATTGCTTACCGGGGGTAGGTGCTGCACAAAGTGTCAGATAACGCATGCAAAAAAAAGGTAGAAAGCATGAAATTGACAAGATGTGCGGAGCACATGAGCTTTACTTACGCACGAGGTCTGCGCCCGGCTTCATACAAAGGATTACATGCAACGTCGGCAAGACTTACGGCAACCGCGCCCTACGGGTAAAACTTACGAAGATGCTCAATGTTCCAGGAGTTGCTCACCGGAATTCCATCTTCGGTCTCAAGGTGGACAGCGCCAGGCCTAGTGACTCGTTTCACCCGGTAAGGGCCTTCCCACTTCGGCGTCAACTTGTTGGAATTCTTGGCGGACTGAACGCGCCGAAGAACAAGGTCGCCTTCCTCGAGACTTCTGGCATTAACTTTGACGCTATGGTAGCGGCGCAAAGCTTGCTGGTATCGAGCAGCTCGTACAGCGGCCTGAAGACGGTTCTCCTCAAGGAGCAGCGCGTCATCTTGTCGCAACTGCTCTTGCTCAAGCTCATCATAAGCGAGCACTCGAGGTGACCCATATACGAGTTCCGTGGGGAGAACTGCCTCTGCTCCATAGACTAGAGCAAAAGGTGTCTGGCCAGTGGCTCGATTTGGCGTCGTCCTGATCGACCAAAGAACCACCGGCAGCTCCTCAACCCAGTTCTTTCCGCACTTGCACAGCCTGTCGAAAGTCCTGGTCTTGAGCCCGCACAGCACTTCAGCATTTGTCCTCTCCGCTTGACCGTTACTTCTCGGATGAGCAACAGAAGAGAAGCAGACCTTGGCACCAAGATCTTGGACGTACTGCATGAAGGTGCAGCTCGTGAATTGCGTGCCGTTGTCGGTAATGATCCTGTTAGGGATCCCGAAGCGGCAAACAATCGACCTGAAGAACTTGACTGCTGACTGTGCTGTCACCTTCCTCACTGCTTCCACTTCTGGCCACTTTGTGAACTTGTCGATTGCAACGTACAAGTACTCAAAGCCCCCGACAGCTCGGGGAAAGGGGCCGAGGATGTCGAGACCCCAGACCAAAAATGGCCAGGATAAAGGGATCGTCTAGAGAGCTTGAGCTGGCTGGTGTATCTGCTTGGAATGGAACTGGCACGCTTCACACTTGGTTACTTGTGCAGTTGCATCCTGGAGGGATGTCGGCCAAAAGAAACCTTGCCGGAACGCTTTGTCGGCAAGTGCTCTTGCGCCAATGTGGTCACCACATATGCCTCCATGTATCTCTGCCAACAGCTTTTGTCCGTCTTCCCGGTGAATACACTTCAATTTCACACCATTGAGTCTTCTTATGTATAGTGTGTTGTCGACAAACTGGTACGTACTTGACTGCCGGGCTACACTTTCCGCTTCTTCTTGCTCTTCGGGAAGTTCTCCTATCTGAAGGAAACAGACAATTTGTTGTGCCCATGCTGGAGCTTGCGGCTCGACAACAAGGACTAAAGGCACATCTGCTGCTACGGGAACATCCGCTTCTACGGCGAGAACCTGCGGCTCAGCCGGAGCTTGACGTTCCCCGGCAAGCTTGCCGGAGCAAAACTTGTCGGGAGCGTTTGCTTCAACGGAACAAACCCTAGGGCTTGCCAGAGCAGACTGCTCCTCAGCACCCTTGGTGTTGATCTTGAGGACTTTCTTGGTGGCGGCTTCGGGGAGCTCTGCCGGAAAATAGTCACTAGAAATTAACTTCCTCTTCTTGCTTTGTCCAGTTGATGGCGTTACAGACAGTTGAGTCAGTTTGAGCACCAAGATCCCTGGTTCCACAGGTAACTTAAGTCCGGCGGACTTCGACAGGCCATCGGCAATGTCGTTCTGACCTCTTGGAACATGTTCCATCTGTAGGCCGTCAAAGTGCTCTTCTAGCTTCCTCACTTCATCAACGTAAGCTTCCATCAACGGACTCTGATAATTTTTGTTCACTTGGCGGACGACAAGCTATGAGTCACCCCTGACAATGAGCTTCTTGATCCCAAGGTCTGCTGCGATCCTGAGACCGGCAAGCAAACCTTCATACTCTGTGGTATTGTTCGTTGCTTGCTCCTTGGGAAAGTGCATCTGGACTACGTACTTGAGGTGCTCTCCGGTGGGTGCAACAAGTAGCACGCCCGCACCGGCACCTTGCAGCGAGAAGGCACCATCAAAGTACATCAGCCACTCTTTGCTTGCTTCCTTGACGTGGATGCTCGTTTCTGGAATTTCTTCATCTTGTGTTGGCGTCCATTCTGCTATGAACTCCGCCAATGCTCTGCTTTGGATAGTTGAAGTGCTCTCAAACTTGAGGCCAAAGCTTGACAGTTCCAGTGCCCACTCGACAATCCTGCCTGTTGCTTCTGGATTTTGCAGTATCCTCTTCAGCGGAAAATGAGTGACGACTGTGAACTCATGTGCTTGGAAGTAATGGCGCAGCTTTCTCGAGGCCATGAGAAGGCCGAAAAGCAATTTCTGCACACCAGAGTACCTTGACCTAGCCCCCTGCAGAAGGGAACTGACAAAGTAAACTGGGTGCTGCATCATTCTTTTCTGCATCTTCTCACGCGCCTGCGTAGATCCATCTTTGTCGGGACCAGAGCTTGCCGGTGAAGTCCCCTGCTTGTCGCTGGATGCATCTGCCGTGGTTGCTGGCTCATCATCCGCCTCCCTCTCCGCTACTAACGCAGCACTAACCACTTGATTGGTTGCCGCTATATATAGCAGCAACTTCTCTTGTGGCTTAGGTGTGACAAGTGTTGGAGTGGAGGACAGGTATCTCTTCAAGTCCTGCAACGCAGCCTCCGCCTCCGGAGTCCATTTCATTGGACCTGCCTTTTTCAATATTTTGAAAAACGGCAGGGCGCGCTCAGCAGATCTAGAGGTAAACCTGCTGAGAGCAGCCATGCAACCGGCAAGTCTTCGTACATCCTTGACGCGCTTTGGTGCTTCAGTCTGCTCAATGGCCTTGATCTTGTCGGGATTGGCTTCAATTCCCCGCTGAGACACGAAGAACCCGAGAAGCTTGCCGGAGGGGACTCCAAACACACACTTCTTGGGGTTAAGCCTGAGGTTGATCTTGCGCAGATTTGCAAAGGTTTCGTCTAAATCTTGAATCAGATTTGCCTTGTCCTTGCTCTTGACCACTATGTCATCCATGTAGGCTTCCACATTTCTGTGTATTTGCGGCTCAAAAGCGTCATGGACTACCCTTGCAAATGTTGAACCAGCATTCTTTAAACCGAAAGGTATCCGTACGAAACAGTATGTGCCACATGGGGTGATGAATGCGGTCTTCTCCTCATCCTCTTCTGCCATGAAGATTTGATGGTATCCTGAGTATGCATCAAGAAATGAAAGCAAGTCACATCCGGCCGTGGAGTCAACAATTTGGTCGATGCGCGGCAAGGGAAATGGGTCTTTGGGACAAGCTTTATTGACATCAGTAAAGTCGATACAAAGCCTCCATTTCCCGTTTGCCTTGCGCATGACTACAGGGATGGCCAACCACGTAGGATGGAGCACTCCTCTGATAAGGCCTGGTGCTTCCAATTTCTTGATTTCTTCTGCGACGAATTCTTGGCGCTCCACTGCCTGTTTCCTGAATTTTTGCTTGACGGGCCGCGCATGAGGACAGACGGCAAGGTGGTGCTCGATTACTTTCCTGGGAACACCGGGGATGTCAGACGGTTGCCACGCAAACACGTCGACGTTCGCCCGCAGGAAAGCAACAAGCGCGCTTTCCTATTTAGGGTCGAGAGTGGCACTGATGGTGAAGGTACCACCAGTGCCGTCCTCCTTGGCGGACACCTTCTTGGTCTCTAGTGGAGCTGCCATTGCCTTCTTACACTTGCCGGTGGAGCTCGATGGTGCGTCCTCGACGGTAGCGCAGCACTCCGAAGAGGTGCGCTTGCCGGAGTGGGCATCAGAACTCTTGCCAGACTTGGTATTTTTCTTCCCCCCGGGAGCTTCAAAGGCAAGTGATTTGCGATCTGTTGTGGCTGCTGCTTCCCGGTAGATCTTGTCGGCGCAGATAAGAGCATCCTTCTTGTCGCCAGGGACAGAGATGACATTTAGCGGGCCTGGCATCTTCAGCATGTTGTATGCATAGTGAGAGGCTGCCATGAATTTGGCGAGTGCTGGACGGCCGAGTATCCCATTGTAAGGCAATGGACAGTTAGCAACGTCAAAAGTGGCCCTCCCAGTCCTGAAGTTCAACTCGCTGCCAAATGTCACCGGCAACATGATCTTTCCCTTCGGCTTGCTCCTTCCCGGATTGATTCCTTTGAATGTGCCGGTCTCTTCGAGCTCGCCATCAGGGATCTGGAGTTTCTAGAGTACCGCGGAGGAGATCAGGTTCAAGCCGGCCCCGCCGTCAACTAGTATCTTAGTGACCTTGAGGTTGCGGATAGTTGGTGAAACCAACATCGGCAAACCAACATCAAAGATGATAGGCGTGCTGGACCATTTCAGAGGCTTGCGTGACTCAACGGGTTGTTCTGCCGCATTGACTTCCCGCACCCACTGCTTGAGCTGGCGGTGTGAAGTATGCAGAGAAGCACCGCCGTCAATGCACAGGACCTCTGTAGCTTTCTGGAACTCCTGCTCATCGGTCTCGTCATCATCCATATCTTCATCGTCGTCGTCATCTTCATCCTTGTCGCGGCCGCGGGGAGGTCTGTCTCCTTGCCGCTGCTTGGTCTTGCCGCGGCGTCCTCCTCGGTCGGGGCGTTTCTTTGTGGCTCCTCCAGCACCTTCCTGGGCCTTCTCCGTGTCGCGTCGCTCGTATTCAGCCTTTTGCTGCTCGACAAGCTGCTCGACCTTCTTGCAGCTCTGGAGGTCATGGCCCTTGGTGCGGTGGATCTTGCAGTACTGCTTGTTGGTGTCGTCCTGCTTGTCGACGACCGCCACAGCCTGGTAGTTGGTGCCCGCGACAATCTCCTTGCCGGAGCTACCAGCTTTGGCTTTCTTGGCGCCACCTCCGTTACCGGACTGCTCAACGACTAGCACATCTTTGCCTTTCTTCTTCCTGTTGTTCCGCCGCTGGTTTTTCTTTGCCAGGGCAGCCTCCTCACTATCAGATCCTCCTGCTTTTGTATTCTCTCCAGGGAGTTTCCTCCCTTCCTCAGCACGTGCACACTTGTCGGCCAGGGCATATAGCTCACTGACGTCTCTGATCTTGCACATCGCCATCTCCTCCCGCATCCTGCGGTTTCGCACGTTCTGATGGAACACGCTGATTACCGCGGCAGGGTGGACATCTGGGATGTTGTGTTGTACGCGGCTGAATCTCTAAATGTACTTGCGTAGGGGCTCTCCTTCCTTCTGGGCGAGCAGATGAAGGTCGCTCTCTTGGCCATGAGGCTTGTGGCCGCCTGTAAAGGCGCCGACAAACTGATGGCATAGGTCTGCCCAGGAGGATATGGAGTTGTCCGGCAAGTGCATGGGCCAGGATCTGACATTGGGCTTGAGCACCAGCGGGAAGTAGTTGGCCAGGATCTTGTCGTCCCGCCCCCCGGCAGCTTGCACCGCGATGGTGTAGATGCTGAGGAACTCCGACGGATGCGACTTTCCGTCGTACTTCTCTGGCACGTCTGGCTTGAAATTCTTCGTGCAGGGCCACTGGACTTGCCGCAGCTCACGAGTGAACGCAGGGCAACCTACCGCGTACGGCAAGTCGCCTGGTTCCCCTGGTGCATGCATGTCGACAGAGGGCCCAGCGCGCTGGTCCGATTGACGCCGTGCTTCTCTTCGGCGCTCGATGCGAGTTCGAGCGTCTTCTTGCTGTCGCTCATGAAGAACTAGGCGCTGATCGCGACGAGCTCGTGGATCTGATGATGTGGTGGAGTCACTGTCGAGGCGGATCCGGCGAGTCGGTGATCTTGGCCTTCGGGGTGGAGAGTGCATGGTGGTTGCATCCCCACCGGTTTCGTCGCCATGGGCTCGTGCCTGGCAGTCCTGCCGCGGCAGCGATGTACTCGGCTGCCGTGGAGTGTCGCCGCTGGCGAAGCCGATGAGACTCTGAATGGTGGCCCTCCATCCATCGATCTTGTCTGGCGTTGGAGGGTAATCCAGGAGCAGTTGAGCTCGCGCCAAAGCTTCTGCTGGAGTGGTGGGCGGCAATGGTGAACGGCGCGAGGAGCGGGATATGCTCGGACTTCTAACTATGTTAGAAGGAGCAGTATCCCGTCCAGGCGACCGTGTCTCGCTCGTGCCAGCACGTTGGCAATCATGCTGGTCTTGAGCACCCCGAGATCCACCAGCTCGATCTTGGTCCAACAAACGTATGGCACTGCGAATACCATGACGCTGTCGGTCCTGCGCCTCCTGAGATGGGCGCGGTGCATGTACAGACGCCGAGGTCTGCGCAGCCTTGTCCTTGGACCTGGGAGCACCGTGGGCTCCCTCGTCGATGTCCGTTCTTCCGCCGGCGTCTACCCCACCACCCGTTTGCTCCGGTGGTGGTGGGATCGACGTGGAC
The DNA here is from genome assembly GCF_018294505.1 of Triticum aestivum. Lineage (NCBI taxonomy): Eukaryota > Viridiplantae > Streptophyta > Magnoliopsida > Poales > Poaceae > Triticum > Triticum aestivum. Next base: position 369,762,460 of record NC_057807.1, read on the forward strand.
GGAACATCTGCCGCCGAAGTCTTCTTCTTTGGTGGCATGTCGATGAAGAAGATGAAGATCTAGCTCGTGTGAACGCCGGATTAGGTTCACACAACCTCGACGCCCCCCTACCTAGCGCGCCAAAGATGTCGGGGAAACTGATCCACGAACACCTATGGGACCGGCGGACCGAGCCCCTTTCGGTTCGGCGAGGGGCGGAGATCGCACGAAGAGCAGATCAAGGCGAAGCACACGAGCAGTTTTACCCAGCTTCGGAGCTCATAGGAGAGATAACACTCCTACTGCTGCATGTCTGAGTGTATTGAGTTCTTGCTCGGGAGCGCTGAGTGCTACAGTACACACTAGCTGCTAACGAGACCGAGCGTGAGTGTTTCTCTGCCTTCGAACCCCCCCTCTACGTTGCGCATGGGCCTCCTTTTATATGCTCAAGGGGTCTCCGACAGGTGGCAACGTAGACAAGGGTAAAAATGGAAAAGGAATTGCGGTTGGTACAGCTACCTGTATAGTGTATCATACCTAACCCTGACGGCAGGGGACAAAGGCATTAAATGCCCGTCTACGTCACCCAAATAGTGCAAAAAGGGACCGTCAGGGACGCCACCGCTTGCCATGATGGCTATCTTGTCAGCGCCGCTTGCCACTGCGCACCGCTGGCTGCTCGGCCTCTCGCCACGCGCGCCTAGATAGGCCCCAGGGCGACACGTTGGTGGATGTGCTGGAGCGTGGGTACAGAGTGGTAGTTTGCCGCGGCAAGCGCCTTGCCGCGGTCGTTGTCTTGTCACGTCCGGAAGCTTGTCGCTCACCAGGCCTCGCCGAGACGCCTGGCGCGCCACGGCAAGTTCCTTGAGATGCCTTGGTTGGCCTTCCCGGCAAGCTCCTCTTGCCGGGGCCTTGTCTCCTTGGCTTGAATACTTTGTTCTTGAATGGCTCCAAAGGAACCACGGAGGACCTTGGCGGTCACCCGGCAAGCTTTGCCGCGGGGTGCTGCAACTGCCCATGCACAAGTTCGGGATACTAGGGTACCCCTACTCTAGTACACCGACATTTTTAAAGAAAGTTATATCGCTCAATGGCACGTACACATAATATAAAACGATTTTTATGGAGAAAAAGGTAGTCCGCTCCACTATATACAATGGAGACTGCCTGCTTGGTTTGTCTCTTTTTAGAGTATCTCACACAAGGCTGCGGTGGCCTCTCTCTCACCATTGGTCACTGATCCGGCCGCATCCTGTCCGCCAGTGGAAAGGGAGGATGTGCATCATTTCTTCGTTCGACGGCGCCGAGGCAGCACGTCCCGAGCTGCGGTACACGCCGTTCTCTCTGACCAATCTCTGGTGCGGTAGGGCCTACGTCACCTGCTCACTACCGCTGTATGGGCAGATTCCGCCCGCCGCCGCTCACCTCATTACATCCCAACGACCTCCAGTTATCCCCTCCGACCTTGCTCCATTTCCCGTCTTCCCACGTCGCTGCATGTGGATCTTCCATAGTTCTTTGTGTCAGTGTCAAAACTGGCAGATCTCGGTTAGGGGGTCCCGAACTATGCGTCTTGGGATCGATGGTAACATGAACACGGGGTTTTACCCAGCTTTGGGCTCTCTTAATGAGATAATACCCTACATGCTGCTTGATTGACTATAATGAGTATAGGGGTTACAAGAGTTGATCTACCTCGAGATCATATGTTGTGGTCTAAACCCTAGAGGTATGATGAGTAATGTCATGATAATCTATCGACTAGCCTGGCCTCGGTTTATATAATGTACCAGAGGCCCAGGATAACAAGAGTCCTAGCCTAATACGCCTGTGGGGGAGGAGTCCTTGTCTTGATCACCAAGTCTTGTGGAATCTTCCTTGTATGCGGCAACTGTCCGAACTGGCCCATGAGTATATGGCCATGGGGGTCCTCGGCCCAATCTAACTGATCGGGAGACGACGTGGTGAGTACCCCCTAGTCTAGCACACCGTCAGTAGCCCCCTGAACCGGTCTTCAAGTTGGGGACGCTCCTCGATTCTTCCGAACTGTTCTTCATGTTCGGTCATCGGTCTTGAAAACTGGTTCAACAAATCTTTCCATCTTTGATCTTGAGGATCGTGAAGTAAATCCGAAGAGTTTACTTGTCGGGTATCCGAGGAGCCCCTTTAAGTTTCCTGGCTTTTATCAATGCCTTGTAATTTATGCCGCACTTCAGGTTTGAAGTTATTCCAGGGCGGCAGCGTCCTCTTGCGTTCGAGATCCAACGCCAGATTGCATTCGAGGTATCTTTTGCAGCCAAGCACTAATGCCGGACTGCTTTCGAGCTCCAACACCGGAATATATCCAAGCTCTAATGCCGGACTATGTCCAAGCTCCAACGCCGGACTATATCTGAGCTCCAACACCGGACTATATCCGAGATGTCATAGATCATCTGGGTTCAAAAAGTTGAAGAAGTTTAGCCGAGCTTAATGCCGGAAGTGCCCTCTATGGAGCCAGCCACTGGCGCCCGAGCTTAATGCCGGACTGCTTCCGAGGTGTTGCACCACCCATGACTGCGGGCTGATTTTTTTGATTAGTGCAATTTATTCTCTGCTGAGATATATAGCTAGTAGCCCTCAACGTATGTGCGTCGGTCTAAAACCCAAGATGCACCTGAAGGAAAACATGAAACCGCTGATCCTAGTTGCCCCTGAGACTCAGGTCGATGCGCGAAATCGGCCTGAGGATCAATTCCTAGCTCGGCAGCATACATAGGAATAGAAACGTGGTGTGAAAAGTCTTCGAGACTCAGATTGGGTGTGTCCGACTATCCTGAGGATAATAATCTCCTCGAAAACTATACTGCACTTTAAATTTTCTGCATTGGATTGTCAATGCAGTAGCCCCCGAGACACTGGTCGGGTGGCGACACTAGATCAGGGGATCGATGTACCCCTTTAATATTTGTAAATAATAAGCACGAAGCCCAGTAGCCCCGAGCCTTAATGTGGTCACGGGTGGCCAAATTAAGGACTGATATCCAAACTAAAATCAAAAATTATGTGTAGTGATTCTATGTATCCAAGTACTTTGCATCATCAATGCTCGCATCCGCATTGTACAAAACTTTGTCGACCGGCCATCAGCTTCAACCTCCTCAGCCAGTAGCCAGGGAGTGTTTGTCCCACTTTATAAAGCCTTTATGAGGGCAAAGTTTGTGGAAAACAAGGCAATCCGGCCATACGGTTTTATAAACAAAGGCACGCAGAGAGACATGTTATATTATTGTTTAACATAAGAAACATCGTCCAAAGAAAATAGTCCCACTATCGGTTCCTTTCTTTGGGTTGTCATGCTAAGCATGATCATGAAACCTCAGCTCCGATCAATGTGGGAGGAAAATACTGAGGATTTTAGTTCGTGAAAAGCTTCCAAAACTCTGTGGTCTAGATGAACCCGAATTTTCACTTCCGTTGTGACCGTTTATAATCTGAAAGTGGCCCATCGTCGGCTTCTACCCCCTTGTAGATGCTACGCAGGGTGTTTCCGAAATAACAAAACAACCCTTAGCCGATGTCTCGGTGCCCGAGGGCGATTGTGTTGGTGAAAACAAGGCAATCAGATATACGGGCTTTATAACTTCCACTTAGTCATAGGAGCTTAAAGTTGGGAGCCAGCAAGTAGCACCCCGCTTAGTGTTCAGCGACAGCTGAGGTCAAGCCGTAAACACTTAGGCCAATGTTAGGAATGGCCCGTCATTTAACATAGTCATCGTATTGCTGACCGGTTTATGCTTTATTGTGACAGTCCATTTTTGGCTTTCTCCACCGAGGTGCTTAACCATATGAGTTGGAAGCACAATCGCAGTGGTTCTCCTTTTGCACACCTAACCGAACAAAGCGGAATGTAGGAGGCAAGCAAAGGAGCCGGGCAACCCAACTATCGACCGAAGACACAATGTGAAACCGATGCATATATAGCAATGTCCGAGAATTTTTGCCGAATCTCTAAAGGTGTCCGGCGTTGCACTGTGAGACTTATGCGGAAAACACAAAAATAGTTGAAAAGTGCCATAGGATTGGAAAACCAAAAACCGTCAGTGAAAACTCGACGTCCGAACTAGATCAAGTGTTCGGTGCCAATCTGAAAATTGAAAAAATTGTGCTTCTGTCGTGCTTTAACATGACACATCCTATCTCAGGACTTCAAGCGGGTCAGCCTACGGCTTCAACCTCCTATCCCGAAGGCGGAGTACTTTGGCGGCTTTGAGAGGGAAATCTGGCTATTGACCACACACTCGCGTCGAAAAAAGGAGCGATAGAAAAAAAACTTTGCAACGACTAGGAAGAAGAACACTTATTATAAAACAGCTCACATAAATTTAAGAGCCCCTGAGTGACTTGGGTAAAAGAATTTTATGTAAAATGATTGTATGTACCGAAGTACTTGTATCATGTCTGTGTTCACCCGAACTTTATACGCGTCTTAACCGGCCGTCAGCTTCTCCCTCTTCGGTCGAGGACCGAAAAGTGTTATGTACTCCACCTGTCGAGAGTATCGACGGTGTTTCCAATAACCAGGCAATCAGACCATAAGGCTATAACAAACAATGCGCGCTTAGGGAACTTATGCTATATTACTAACAAAGTGTAAGAAGCATCTTCGAAGAAAATAGTACCCCCACTGATGCCTTTCTTCAGTGCTCAATGTCATTATGAGACTTGTGCAATAGATTTTTTGTACTCATGAGTTCCGTTGTGAGCCGACCATGATTGAAAACAATAAGAGCGCTAGCTTTCGGCTTCTCCCAGTCTGAGGTCAGAGCTCGGAAGAACCAGTCGTGACAATCGCAGAGGTTCTCCCTTTACTCCCTAGCCGGACAATCGGGAACGTAGGGGTAAGCATAGGAGCCAGGCAACCCAGATTGCAAATCACTTAGGTCAATATGGTGCATATTGTGGCGTAATACACGAACAAGGAACGAAGCCGTACAAGTATAATCATATGCAAGAGGAAAAGCTTCATAAAGGAAGCCCCATGTAAACGGGGTTTTTGAATTTGTGTGTCACAAACAAAGTTTGGACAGGGAAGTTTTTCACAAGCAACTTTTTGCCAAAAAGGTATAATGCTTGTTCAAAGCGAACAAAATTTAAGACTGAAAGTTTTTGAGCATGAAAGCAACTTAGCTAGTTGATACGATCGGCATTGATGACGCGGTCCGAGCTTGATGTGGGACAGGGTTCCAGCCCCCAGGCTGGTCCCAAGGTGGCCGAGCAGAGAGTCCGGCACTCCGAGAAGATGAAGCCCCCAGTCCAGCCGCGGTAATGGAGCAGGCCGGCGCGCCAAGGCAACAAAACTGCTCAGTCTGAGTCGATTGGCTGCACAGATAAAATAGTGCAAACCAAAAGAAATGACAAATAAAGATAATAATGTATATATATATATATATAATTCTTCTACTTATTTAACACAAGTGAAGGAAATAATGTAAGATATGTGGCCTGAGCGTCGAGGTCAATGTCGATGCAGGGCGTCGGCGTGCCGCAATGAAGGCGTGACAAAGCCCGAATTCGCAGGTCAGTCCGAGTTCCGGATACGGCGTTCGCCGAACTATGCACAGAAACTGACCGAACTACCATGCAATCATCGCTAATGTGGCCACCAATTGATAGACCTGTGTACAGATGATGGAATAAAGCAGAGTAATAATTCCTTGGGAAAAATGGACCCAAACGAGCGAAAATTGCTAGGATTAATAGCACCTAGTTTATCTGTTGTAGCGGTTCGAAGAAAGGTTACTCCCAAAATTGGGACTCGATCCGCACACCCATTGTCTGACGGGTGATGAAGCGATGGCACAGCGATCCTGGCCAAAGTTGGCTCGCCACGGCGAAGCCCGTGGTCCAGCTAATGTGATGAAATTGGTCGGCTGGTGACGCCGAAGTCTGTGGAGTAAGTTGATGAAGGGATGACGAAGCCCCCAGTCCAGGCAAGGAGATGGAGCAGGTCAGCGAGGAGATGTGTCAGCCGAGGTGTTGAAGTAGTTCGGCGTGATGGACATCGGCTCGATGAAGCAACAGTTCGGACATGCCGATGCAGGTAGTAGCTTGTGACGTGATCAATGCTGGCTTGATGAAGGGACCGTGTGGCGATGTCGGTGTGCCCACTCCGTTAATCTGTGGGGCGGCGATGTTGGTGACGATTTATCCTTCGCTATGCCAAACTATTGTTCAGCTAGACGAGATGATGATCCGAAGAAGTTGAGCTCGGCTCAACAAAGCGACAACGTGTCTACCGTAGGTCGGCCGCCGTGGAGTGATGTTGTTGGGCCGGTTTGACACCGGCACGATGGTGAAAATCGTATTGTAAAAATACTTTTAATATTAATGAGATTTGTTTGAGAATAAAACACAATACCACATACGAAAACGTCCTTCAAAAAGGATGTCCGAAATCCCGTTCGTAAAGAAGATGAACTTGGGTCGGATTCGTTCTCGCACAGAAAACAGATTCGAAAAGTGATGCACTAATCGGAAGGTTACCGGAGTTCGGAAGGTCGGATGGTAGATATGGGAATTCCGCAGCCGATCAATGGTTGGATCTTCTAAAGGACATCCAAGCTAGATGCTGGACACCCCGGTCCAAACTCGTCCGGATTCTCGTCCAGATTCAGCAGGGCTCCAGTATATCAGAGATTGCCGGAAATTCCTCCATCAGAACTCAACAAATTTTCTGCAGGATTGTTGTAGACTTAATTCTACATAATTCCACCGAAGCAATCGTTTAGGCGACACTCGAGGAGGCGGTGGCGGCGGATACAAGTTTGCTGTCCAGAAAAATAGCACGGTCACCTAAGGGCAATGTTGACGTTGAGCCCCCGAGCTCCATGAATGACTCCTCCATGATCTTGATAGAGATCGGAGTTGATGTTGATGAAGGCCCTCATCCAAACATGACGATCGGAGGTAGGGCGCAGTCCTCGGTCAAGCCAAGGTGACCATTTGAGTTGGTGACGAAGAAGCCGACATCGCAGTTGACCTGCCATCGAGCCATTGATCCTTTTGCCGATCACACAGCGCAACTCTCAATTAAAGCACCAATGTCGGTGTCAAAACCGGTGGATCTCGGGTAGGGGGTCCCGAACTGTGCGTCTTAGGATTCATGGTAACATGAACACGGGGTTTTACCCAGCTTCAGGCTCTCTTAATGAGATAATACCCTACATGCTGCTTGATTGACTATAATGAGTATAGGGGTTACAAGAGTTGATCTACCTCGAGATCATATGTTGTAGTCTAAACCCTAGAGGTATGATGAGTAATGTCATGATAATCTATCGACTAGCCTGGCCTCGGTTTATATAATGTACCAGAGGCCCAGGATAACAAGAGTCCTAGCCGAATACGCCGGTGGGGGAGGAGTCCTTGTCTTGATCACCAAGTCTTGTGGAATCTTCCTTGTATGCGGCAACTGTCCGAACTGGCCCATGAGTATACGGCCATGGGGGTCCTTGGCCCAATTTAACTGATCGGGAGACGACGTGGTGAGTACCCCCTAGTCTAGGACACCGTCGCTTTGCCCAAAACGTAGCTCGTCCGGCGTACTTTCCATATTGCAATCTCGTCCTCGCATCGTTTTAGACAAACACAACTGTGTTGTTATCTTCCCTTAGGACAAGGAATATGCTTCTTTTTTGTCGTAGCATGTGTCATCAACTGTTATTGGCCAGTAATTTTTCCTTTCTATCTCTTTTTTGCAAATAGGGCTATCCATTTCACCTCGTTGCTATTGCGACCTTTTGGTGAACTGCACAAATCACTTTTTTCATAAGAGTTTTTTGTGCAGTTGTACTAAAATGTCACACGGGCAACGTCTCTACATTTCAGTGTGATTGCACAAAGGGAGATTGGTTTTTCTCTATCCTCCTCATCCAACTCCGAGCCTAATCTTCTCCAACTAGTTAGTCTTAAGAGAGACTGCAAAGGTGACCGGCTTCTATTTGTGTGTTTATTGTTTCATCAGCAGTCCTCTATTATCATAATCACACTTAATATCTTTGGAACAGGGACGCTCAGCTCTATTTTAGTGGAACTGCACAAAATGATTGGAATGTTGCATGCTCCAGACAGCTACTTTTTTTTCCGACATGCCTTGTCGATTTAGACAGAGCCGGGGGGACGTTGCTGCCAATGAAAGCATGGATCAATTTTAATTTAACACCTTCTCACAACTTTGTCTTCAGTTGTGATGTAAATATTAGCTCTGATCTGCTAATAATTGAGATGCATTAGCAAGGAAGTTAGTTTTTTATTGTTTCTGAAAGAGCATCGATGGCAAGACACACGAAACAAAAGTTGAAAGCTCACACCATTGTAAAATTTCATGTCACTGGACAATTATTTGTATAGTACGTCAATTATGTAAACAAATGATGGAAGCTTGATAGCATTGCCAGAAGCCTCTTCAGCATTCGGGTCCATGTGCCATGCACAAAATTATACTCCTTTTTTCCTAAATATTTGTCTTTTTACAAATTTCAAATGTGCACATTTTAGAGTGTAGATTCACTCATTTTGCTTCATATGTGTACTCCCTCCGTTCCTAAATATTTGTCTTTCTAGAGATTTCAACAAGTGACTACATACAGGAGCAAAATGAGTGAATCTACACTCTAAAATATGTCTATATACATCTGTATGTAGTAGTCCATTTGAATCTCTTAAAAGACAAATATTTGAGTAGTCACTCATTGAAATCTGTAGAAAGACAAATACTCCGGAGTATATTTAAGAACCGAGGGAGTAGTGCACAACCACATGGGGACTCATCCCGGTCGTTGCGCCACATTAATAGTGAGTAATGAGCAGTCAAATCATAAGCCCCACCTTTCCCACTGTGAGTTGCTCGGAAGAAGCAACCATCAATACGCCCTTCTTTGAATTCGCTCATACTACTCCATCTGTCACTGCTTATAGAGCGCGCTTCAAAAAAAGAAAAAATCTTTGGGACCAAGGTGACTAGCGATCGGCCTGAAAAATAGCATTGGTAGTTATAGCACGGCGTCTATTACTAGAGGAAATAATGCGTACACACATGCATGCAGTGCTACCACCCCGGGTACACACATGCATGCACTTACTCCACTCTGTAGTATACATCGAGAGAAAATTGTGGACTTCATTGTGGTTACCACGCCCTAATTAATTGAGCATTAAACCAAACGTGTCTAAATTCTCTCTGGCGGTGGAAATGCATTGAGAGAAATGCATCATAATGAAGCGCGCCCTGTAAACTGTGACGGAGGGAGGAGTAGTATGAAGGTGCAAAACCAAGTACGCGTATGGCCAGTCGGTCAACACACCTCCTCTTAGCATATCACTGACATGTGGGACTAGAGTATGAGAAAACCGATCTCAATTGATAGAAAAATGGCCAACCCGCCGTTCCTTGAGAGAGACGAGGAACAAGAACACACAGACGGGCTCGCACAGAGGCCAAGATATATTCGAGCATGTTGATCAATATCATCATTACATGTTGGGATGCCGTTTTCCGCCCTTCTCCGGAATAAATGTGTACTTTATCAAAGATTAAAACAAATAAGAGTACAGACGCTCCACCATGCGGTTCTAGTAGTAGTACTACTCGTACTACTAAACCTTGCGCTTGGATCTTCGCCTCTTCGTGAAGTCCAACAATGATGGTACTCCGTATGTTGGGTACTACAGTGTATGCCTCTGGCAATCTGACACCGAGTGAACTGATGCATGTCCACCGCCTGGGCGAGGGTAGGTTGCATTAGTCAAAAGGCGTAAGCGAGCTTCACCTTGTCCTACAAGCTTCTCCTTGTTCTACGAGTTAACGGGACACACCAAAAAGTAGTGCTAGTCCATACTCCCTCATTTCTGGTTAATACGGCATAATCTTTTTTGTGGGTAAATGAGAGAGCTTTATTCATATATAAGCATTCTTAGGACGATCATCCAAGACACTGGTCACTAGGAAGCGAGGTAGCCCGCAAAAAAAGAAGTAGGAAGCGAGGTGTTTCATCAAGCCAGCTCTCGGCCACATTCAAAGTGCAGCAAGCACGGTTCGCACAAAGATGCGCCGCAAGGTTTGATGACATGTTCACATGCCAAATAACAAAAGAAGAGGAAATGTTACCGAGCGCTCCTATTTGTAACAGGATATGAGCCAGAATTAAGCAAGAATTGTGGCGAGTGTTCCATGCAATCAACTTCCATTATCACATGCGAGAACCCTCGAAGAGAACCAAATGTGTTGAAGATTGCTTTATCACATTTTAAAAATATAATAAGAGTGCAGACGCTCCTCCATCCAGTTCCTAGTAGTATAGTACATACCTCTATGGACTATAGTAGTAGTACTAGTACTAGTAAACTTTGCGCTTGGTTGTCCGCCTCTTCGGGAAGTCGAACAATAATAGTACTACTATAGTGTATGCTTCTGGCAATCTAACACCGAATTAACTGTTGCACGTCCATCGCCTGAGCAAGAGAGAGCTTGCATTAGTCAAAAGTTTCTCCTTGTCCTGCAAGCCACCGCACGCAAGCTTCTCCCATCCTGCAAGCTTCTCCCATCCTGCAAGCTTCTCCTCGTTCGGCAACTTGATGGGACACAGTAAAGTAATGCTTGTCCATACTGCCTCCTCTCCAGTTAATATGGCTTAATTTCAAACGAGATAAATACACTGTCTGTCACTGTATATTTGTAAAAATACGATCAGTGGACTTCATAATATGCTCATGCACTCAATATATATATTTTCCGGTGTTTATACGGCCACTAGCTCACCTTGGCTGAGTATGTGTGTGCATGCACGTGTAGGTTGAGAACTTGAGCGTGACCATGTGTGTTCCGTCGTGTGCTTGGACATGCATGCATTAGAGCATCACGCACGTTTTTGCATCCATGTGTACGTGTGACTGTTGCATGCATGCATGAGGTTGTAGTCCCTTACATTCACATGTCCATAAGTCAATGCTTTGTCAAAACGTTGCATGCAAGGTTTACTTATTCGTTGTTCACGCATGCATTCCCGATATTAATACGTTGGTAAAGACAATTTTCTTGAGGAAAACGAGCCCATGAATTGAGTACAAAGGGGACCAATATGCCAGGACGGAGGGAGTACCAGTAGTAAACCGGAAGGAGGGAGTAGGGACTAGTAGTACAGTACTAGTACTACGTAACAACATGCAGTAATAAAATTCCTATATGTGCATCATGTCTACATGTCATGCAAGAAAATAGAGATAAGTACAAGTTAGACTCAGGAACAGTCATACACGTAGGGGGAGTACGTGTAGGGGCCACTAAGGAGCAGTCAAATCACACAGTAAGTTAGTCTGAAGAAGCAACCATCATTTCACTCTTCAATGACACATACGCAATATAAAATGATTGATATGGAGAGAAAAAGAAACCCACTATATATACACTAGGAGGAGCCTAAGTTACAAGCCTGCTTTCTTGGGTTTCTCTCTTCACAAGCATAGAACGACGGTGGCCACACCGCTGGTCACATATCGGGCCTGATCCCGGAGCTGGGGGAAGGGAACAATGTTCTGCGTAGACGCGGTCGACATCGACGAGGGAGAAAACCCACGGTTGGTGCATCTCAATCGGGGGTCACCGCGGTATGGGCCAATGTCACGTCCCAACCACCCTTCTAGCTATAGCCCGACGTCCCAGGTAGTACATCTTCCTTTTGGACCCGGCTTGCTCCACTGCTGCAGCTCCCCACGTAGCTCCATCTCCATGTCGATCTTTCTCTACTTCTACCTACTTCTACTTGTGATGATTTTATGTCCCATGAACTAGTGTCAGTACTATTATTCTAATCACACGTCTTCAATATCTTTGCCATCAGGGATGCTCAGCTCAATTTTAGTGGAACTGCACAAAAGCATCGTATGATCCGAGGGTGCCAGCCGTCTTTCCTTAGACAGGTTCTACCTAGCCAGGAAATTAAATCATGTTTAGGGTTTAGGGTTTAAGTCGTAGTGACCCCATCAGTAGTTTTTATTTTGTAGACACTCTCACAACTTTTGTCTTTAGTTGTGATGTAAATATTGGCTATGATTTGTGAATCATTGAGATGCATCACCATGCGTGTTAGTTTTCCTTTGTATTTGATGGAATGTTGTAACGGGGCAACCTTGGAGTAGGAATGAAAATGGACTGGAAAGTTTCCGTTTTTCCGGAGAAAAAATGGAAACGGAGAGAAACCAATGTTTCGTTTCGTTGTATCGCGCCATCGAGCAAAACCAATGTTTAAATAACATCTGTCGCGTTGTGTCTCACCCTCCTCCGCTGCTCGACCCCACACGGTTGCTCGGCATGCCACTCACCGCAAACTGAGTATACGATAGCTTTCATGCCTGTTTGTCGATGGATCGTGCCATGGAGTACTAGCACTACTGGAAGAGATTGACGAGTTGGGCGAGGACAGCTAGTTGTAGCACGGACTCCCAAGAACTTTTTACATGCATGTTGCGGCCGGCTATTGCGACCTTTGAACGCAGAGCACTCGCGTGCACCAGGAAGCGGCGTGGGCGACGCTCTCTCGGCCGGCGCGCCACTTCAATGTCGGCGCTAGTGAGAGGTCGCGTCCGCTCTAGCCGGGCATGAATGCGGCATTGACCGTTTCGGGTGGGAAGCACATGTGGGTGATGAAGAGGGTTCGGGTTGGTCAGGAGCGATCGTGGCAGCGGTCCGGACACCCGCACACAAGAGATGTTGTACGTTAATATTGCTGCGTATATAAATAACAACATAAATAATGTGCCAGTTGGACAAATATGATTGGAGATGGAGATGGAAATGGAAATATAATTTTATGTAAAAACGGATATGCATGTCTATGTCTATGTGTGTGTGCGACAAATCCCGCGACCTGGAAGCGGGGGCGTGTTTTTGATCGAGTTTTCTTTCTTGGTACGTTAAAAAATTGTCTGCCGGTTTTCGTTTCTTTTTTCCGGGAATGCGTGTATTCTATTTAAAACCACTGCTGTGGAGAGATTTTTTTACTCCATTATAGCCTCTTGTTTGATAGGGTTTCTCGCGTCTCGCTCTGTCACTCTCTCCATATCAAAACAAGATGACAGTGTCCACTCTATCTCTCTCCTCACCGGTGGTCACAGATCTGGCCGAATCCCGTCCGTTGTGGGAGGTGAGGAGGTGCAGCGTTGACATTGTCGTCGTCGGCGATGGAGGAAGCCGATGCACACCATCCTCTCGGAGCCGGCGCTGGCGCGGACGAAGGTCCTCTGCACCCTTGTTCGATGCCGTCGTGTGGGCAGATCCAGCCTGCCCGCCTAAGCGACATCTCGCCCACCTGAGGTATAACTTCTCGTACTGGTCCAGCTCCCCAGGTTGCTGCATGCGGGTTTTCTTCTATGTGACTACTCCCCAGCTCCCCATGTATAGTAGCTAGGGTTCGTTGGCTGGTCCAACATCACCTACTATTATAGAGGAAATGCCACTCGATAAGTTGTCCTAATTTATGCCTTGCTGGAGGTATACATGTTGTTTCGACAAAAAGTACATGGTGGTTGTGCGGTCATTGTCCATATGCTCCTATTGCTGCTGCTAATCTAATACTATCACTGGTTAAATGAAGAAATGCTTTTTTTCTCGGGTATCCTGGTTTAGTTACCATCAAGATAATCATGATGCTTTTGTTTGTTGGTATACTTTTCATTAATTCTTATTGACAATTGAGATGTTGTTGTTAATCTTGTAAAACAAAGTAACAACACTATATCCATTTTTTTATATTTTTGGAAACAGCGATGCATATCTCCATACCTGGGCATGTCTTCCTCAATTTTAGTGGAACTACACAAGAAATTGGATGGCCATTGTTGTTCCGCCTCACTGTCCGCTGCCACGTGGTTCTTCCTTCCTCAAGCTTGATTACTGAGAAGAAACAGACCACAGTGAGGATTTGTCGAACTTCATAGGTGCCTCACCCAAACTTGATGCCAAATGGATGATGCATCACCAGGATGACCTATCGATGATCATGGTTGCACCTCATGGTTGCATCGGCTGGTGAAGCTGATTGATTTTCAATGAAAAACAAGTTGTCTTCCATCAGTGCTCTTTGCTTGTTACCCACAAATATGATATCATTCATCAATTCACCTTGGTTGCATTCGATACGCAGTATTCTTTCACGTTGATGCAATTTTATCACACAATTGGCTATGAACCAAATGTTTCCTCGAAGAAGGATCGACGTTGGTCCTAAGAGCATACATTTTGTATTGATTTCTAAGCCTTCTCAAACCTTTGTCTCCAGCCCCACTGTAATTTTATTTGTCCAGCTATTAACTTTGATTAAAAAAATGGTGTGGACTAAAAACCCGGATGGACGTAGTAGCCCTCCATTTTTATTTACTCCGCATATTATATTTGACTGAAGTCAAACTTTGTAAAGTTTGACCAAGTTTAGGCTGAACACAACCAACCATAATTATTAGAGAGGCAAACTGTACATACTCTCAAACCTTTCCGATAATTGAAATTAAAATTCTTTATTTGTACACACTCTCACACGTTTCCGATAATTTGGCGCATGTGTGGTTGTTCACTTAAGGGAGGGTAGTGTACCGCATGTGAAGGACAGGAAGTGCGACCAGGACGCGTGGATCGTTAATTCATCCAAAGTACTCCCTCCGTTCCTAAATATCTGTCTTTCAAGAGGTTTGAAATGGACTACCACATACAGATGTATATAAACATATTTTACAGTGTAGATTCACTCATTTTGCTCCGTATGTAGTCATTTGTTGAAATCTCTAGAAAGACAAATATTTAGGAATGGAGGGAGTGGTAGTTTTCTTAACTAGTACGTTAAATAAAGAGTTTCGTTTCGTACTTACACAATTTAAAACAATTGTTATGGAGAGAATAAGAAAACCACTCCACTATATATTAGTCGTATACACGAGTACTATATGGACGCCCCTTCATTGACTTAGTGCACCTGCCTTTGGGTTTATGACAGGTGGGACCAAAATGTGGCTGGCCCACCTGTCATATAGCCAAAAGCAGGTGTAGTTAAGGCACCCGAGCTCAGTCCGTACTACAGTATATATATAAGGTGGAGCCTCGGCGCTTGTTCACTAGGGTTTGCACTCTCCACACTCTCGCCGCACTACATATATATATAAACGCTGGAGGCTCAGCGTTCCATTGCTAGGGTTTGCTATATTCACAGTCTCTCACCCTCTTCACAAGATCTAAACAAGACTGCGTTGGCCTCTTGTCTCTGTCTCCCCCCTCACAGCTGGTGAAGGAGGCGTCTGGATCTTGTCGCACCGGGAAGGGGAGGAGGTGCAGCGTTAACTCTATCACCTTCGACGAGGGAGGCAATCCACTGCTGGCTGCGCTGTTCTCTTTCACCCAGTGCCTATGCGGGGGGGCACCGACCCCTTCTTCCTCACTGTCGTACGTAGTGTGGGCAGATCCGGCCTCCTGCCGCACGCCTTGCCACATCCCGACGACCCTAAGGTATAAGTTTCTTTGAAACCGTCATTGCTCTAGCTGCATGCGGATCTTTTTTGATTCTGTAGTCGACTCTAGGTCTTGCTTCAAAGAGGAAAGATGGGTGCAGTGGGGTGGAGCATGAATCTAGGACGTGGTCCAATGAGGAAAGGAGGGAGGGAAAGTAGTATAGACTAGCTATCCAGCCGCTTTCTTGGTCGAAAAGGGAAAAAGGGGGTAACCCGAAACTTGGGGGTCGGGTAGTTTGTGCAGGACTAGATTTGCTGCTCTCACATAGGAAAAAGGTTCAAAGAGAAAAAATGTGGGACCAACGCAGATATGCTACTTCACTACATATTCTGATTCACCCATTTATACGTGTGGACGCACTTGGTGCTGGCTTGTCCCATGTCCCATACAACTATTTTGCTGCTGTTAATCTAAGAATGCCACCGGAAAATTGAAGCAATGCCACTTTTAAAAGTAAATTACATTTTTTTAACGAATGCCATTTTAAGAGAATGTCTCTGTTAATATGAATCAATGCAACCATTCTAGAAATGCTACTATCCTACTTTGTTTTCCATCAAGATAAGTTAGATGCTTCTTTCTGTCACCGTTTGTTTCCTCCTCCTTTATCGACAAGTAATTGTTTCCTTTTTTGGCTCTATTAAAATAGGGGTATCTATTCAACTTGCTGCTATTGTGACATTTTGCTTCGCTACGCGAAACACTTATGTTTTAAGACTATTGTGTGCAGTTCAACTTGAATGTCACACCGGCGACTTTGCTTAATTTTGGTGGAACTGCACAAAAGGAGATCGAGGTTTGCTTCTAGTCTTCCTTGCGAGTTGTTTCAAATATTGGTCTCATCCACATGATGGTGCAGTGTGCTTTGAGATGTTGTGCTACTTGTTTTGGTACTTCTTTGGATAAATGTTGAATTGAAGCTATTGAATTGTTGTCTTTAACCATTAAGTGAGAAAAAATTGTTCCAACCCAGACATGATGCTTGTTGCTTTGTTACACAAAACTCTGCATCACCCCCTTTATAAGTAGATGGAAGAACATGGTGTTGTTTCGACCACTCTCCCCTGGAACTGTTTATGCTTTTTGTTAATCTAATGCTCCTGGTAAAATTAAGCAATGCCACTCGTAGAATTAACTACTAAATCTTAGTTCAAAACTGCAACACTTGTTAGCGATTGGCGGAATTACCATTTCTGTGGCCGCATGTTTCATCCTCCTTTATTTGCCAGTAATTGATTCCTTTTTTGCCTCTGTTAAAACAGGGATATCTATTCAAGTTGTTGTTATTGCGACATTTTGCTTCGCTACATGAAACACTTATGTTTTAAGAGTGTTTTGTGCAGTTCAACTTGAATGTCACGCCGGTGACTTTGCTTAATTTTGGTGGAACTGCACAAAAGGAGATCGATATTTGTTTCTAGTCTTCGTGGCAAGTTGTTTCAAATCTTGGTCTCATCCACATGATGGTGCAGTGTGCTTTGAGATGCCGTGCTACTTGATTTGGTACTGTTTTGGATAAATGTTGAATTGAAGCTATTAAATTGCTATCTTTTACCATTAAGTGAGCAAAAATTGTTCCAACCTAGACATGATGCTTGTTGCTTTCTTACACAAAACTCTGCATCACCCCCTTTATAAGTAGATGGAAGCACATGGTGTTGTTGCGCCCACTCTCCCGTGGAAATGTTTATGCTTTTTGTTAATATAATGACGCTGGTAAAATTAAGCAATGCCACTCACAGAATTAATTACTGAATCTTAGTTCAAAACTGTAACACTTGTAAGGGATTGGCGGAATTACCATTTTTGTGGTTGCATGTTTCATCCACCTTTATTTTCCACTAATTGATTCCTTTTTTGCCTCTGTTAAAACATGGATATCTATTCAAGTTGTTGCTATTGCGACATTTTGCTTCGCTATGCGAAACACTTATGTTTTAAGAGTGTTTTGTGCAGTTCAACTTGAATGTCACACTGGCGACTTTGCTTAATTTTAGTGGAACTCCACAAAAGGAGATAGGATTTTCATATATGTGTTGGGATTTCGTTCAAATCGTCCTCTCAAGCTGTTTCAAATCTTGGTCAAGAAAGGTCAGTACCGACTTTCATCCACATGATGGTGCAGTGTGCTTTGAGATGTTGTGCTACTTGTATTGGTATTGTTTTGGATAAATGTTGAATTGAAGCTATTGAACTGATGTCTTTTACCATTCACTACTAGGAAAAGGGCAATAGATAGGATTGATACTAATGGCGCACCAGGTAAGCAGTGCGCCACTACTATATACTAATGGTGCACCGGTTGGAGGTGCGCCATTAGACACTAATGGCGCACCAGGCACACGGTGTGCCACTAGTGGAAAACGCCAGCCAATACGCGGGACGCTGCAGAGAAAGAATATTTCCCTATGAGAATCGCACTGCTCACGACGGTGCACGACTATCTCGGTTACGGATATCTCGCGGGGCAGGTAGTCCACGGATTTTCTGGATGCGTAAGGTGCATGGATGACACAACGTATCGCCAGCTAGATAGAGATCCTAGGTCTTCAAAAACCTTGTCCATGGGACATCGAAGGTGGCTTCGCGACGATGACCCGTGGAGGAAACGCAAGGATCTGTTCGATGGTGAAACCGAACCCCGAAAACGACCGTGTACGAGGAGCGGCGAGGAAATAGACGAGCTGTTGAAAAATTGGAAAGACTGCCCACTGCCGGGAAAGAAGCAAAAGGCGCTAGAGCTGGGAAAGAAGCGAAAGGCGCCAGAGCCGCTGCTGAAGGTATGGAAAATGAGGTCTGCTTTCTGGGACTTGCCGTACTGGAAGATCCACCGTGTGCCTCATAGCCTTGATGTCATGCATATCATGAAGAACGTGTGCGAGAGTCTGCTTGGTACCCTGCTCAACATGCCAGAGAGGACCAAAGATGGGCCAAAAGCAAGGGCAGACTTGAAATCAATGGGCATCAGGCAGGAGCTTCACGCTAATGATGATGATGATGATGATGATGATGAGGCGAAGCAGGACACAGAAAGTCGTCGCACAGGCAAAAAGGCCAAGAAGACCGGAAAAGACTACCCTCCCGCGTGCTTCACTCTAAATCAGGAGGAGATCGAGCAATTTTTCACCTGCCTCCTAGGAGTAAAACTTCCTTACGGTTACGCGGGGAAGATAAGCAGATACCTAGACCCAGCAAAGCAGATGTTCAGCGGGATGAAGTCTCACGACTGTCACGTGCTGATGACGTAGATACTTCCAGTTGCAATCCGTGGGATCATGGACGCGCACGTCCGTGAAACGCTATTTGGCCTATGCAACTTTTTCGACGTCATCTCTCGGAAGTCCATTGGCGTGAGGCAACTCAGAAGGCTACAGGAAGAGATCGTGGTGATACTATGCGAGCTTGAGATGTACTTCCCGCCCGCATTCTTTGACGTTATGGTGCATCTGCTGGTCCATATCGTGGAGGATATCATCCAACTCGGGCCGACGTTCCTGCACAGCATGATGTCGTTCGAAAGGATGAATGGTGTCATCAAAGGATACGTTCGCAACATGTCACGTCCAGAGGGAAGTATAGCCAGGGGCTTTCTGACCGAGGAGTGCATCTCCTACTGCACGAATTATCTAGGCATCGAGAACCCCGTTGGTCTGCCCGTCAACAGGCACCTAGGCAGGCTCGCTGGATGGGGTCACCGTGAGGGTCGCCGCCAAATGCATGTCGACTTCGAGGGTCGACTCGCCGACTTTGAAAGAGAAAACCTAGTCGCACTACAACACATAGATGTGGTCGATCCTTGGGTGGTAGAGCACAAAACCTTTATTGAGAAGACGTACAATGACCGAGGCCAACAGAGGACGGACGGAGATATAATCAAAGAGCACAACTCATGTTTCACGCGTTGGTTCAAGCAGAAGTTTCTGTCGTACCCTTTACATGAGGATTCTTCCGTGGAAGAACAACTCATATTCACCTTGTCACAGGGCGCCGAGCACAACCTGATGACCTATGAGGCGTACGATATCAACGGCTACACATTCTACACCGAGGACAAGGACATGAAGAGCGATGGTTATCAGAACTCCGGGGTAACGATGGAATCCAACACCGGTAATGACAAGGACAGAAACTACGAAAGGATCGAGGAGATCTGGGAGCTGAGCTACGCTGGAGAGAAGGTCCCGATGTTCCGTGTCAGATGGGCCAAGAGCGTCCTAAAAGAAGACCGGTATTTCACCACCATGGTTATACCCGAAGCCAAATCCAAGACCGCGGGCGCAAACGTCACCGCGAAAAATGAGCCATGGGTACTGGCTTCCCAAGTGGACCAATGCTTCTTCATTATCGACCCGTCAAAGCCCAGTCGTGTTGTCGTGAGGAGAGGCAAAAGGAAGATCATCGGAATGGATGGAGTAGCCAATGAGCAAGACTTCGACAAGTACGGCGACCCGAAGATCGAACATGACGACGACGATGAAGTAGCAGCACACACCACAAGAAGAAGTAGGACAACCCTACCTAAAGGACGTCCGTTCCACAGAAGAACTCCATTTGCGAAAAAGAAGGGCAAGAAGATTGTGAACAGATAGCTAGCTAAGATTGATTGTATTTAAATCGTAGTCTTCATTTCTCGATTGTATTTCATGGGCACTTTTTGATATCATGAATATTTTCAAATTTCATGGACACTTTTTGATCTAAATCTCGATCCCACCCGCACCCTCCCCCGCTAGCTCCACCGCCACCGATGACCCACCGCAACCCTCCCCCGCTCCACCGCCGCCGACGAGCACCCCCCCCCCAGCACCCTCCCCCGCTCCACCACAGCCGACGAGAACCCCCCGCACCCTCCCCCGCTCCACCGCCGCCGACGAGCACCCCCCGTTTCATATTCATATTCATTTTTTAAAAAATAATAATAAATAAGTGTAGACTATAATTGTAGTTAAACAACAATTATTACTGTTTTATAAAAAAATATTACTGTTTCATATTCATATTCATTTTCTAAAAAATTATTACATGCAACAAAACATAAAAAAAGATTACTAATGGCGCACCTCTGCCTGGTGCGCCATTGCTATGTAAAAAAATTACTAATGGCGGACCGACCGTGGGTGCGCCATTAGTAAGATTCCCCCCTAGCTAATTCCCTCCCTCTCGCCATATCACCTTCGTCCCTCTCCCTCGCCAGATCCACTTCCCCCCGCTGCCCTGACCCACGCCGCCGCCGCCCCCGCGCCTCCGTCTCCGTCGCCGCCCCCAGTCAGCCCCTGCCCTGCCCCCCATCACCGTCCGCTCCCAATCCACCCCATCCCTCGCCTTGACCACACCCACCCACCCCTCCCTCGCCTTCCCAGCCCTCGAGCTCCATCGTGCGAGGCGACAGGCAAGGCGGCGGGCAGAATCTACTTCAACACCGGGCCGGCGAGCCACGGAACCAGGGCGCGACGGCGCTCGACCCCTCCACCCCCCTCCACCTCTTCTTCCTCGGGTCACCGCTGTCTTCCTCAACTCCGGCCACCTCTGTTGCTACTAAGCTGTCGCAGGGCCTCCTTGCGCCTCCCCGGTGAGCTCCGCCTCCTCTCCCCTCTTCCTTCTCACAAACACTCTGTTTGTCCAGCAAATCAGCGATAATCCTGTTGATTCCGGCTATAGTATTTCAATCCAACAGTAGCGCCGAACGGCAGTGGCATCATTCTGGGGTATAGTTAGGGCCATGATGGCACAAGCATTTAAACAACTGATACAATATTACAAAAAACAATGCAGAATGATTTTGCTAGTAGTTAAGCAAAGAGCAACTTTTCAACAAGAAAACAAAGAGAATTAGTTTGTAAATACCACTGACAAATGGAACACGCCGATCAGTTATCACTGCAATTTCCAACATATATATGACATTTGTTGTTTGAGTTGTTAGTTTTTCCCATTTCTCGTTCAGTCAATTCAGCCAAATGCTAAACCTTTATACAGAGAGATGGAAACAGATGCTTCCTGTGTAGTATAATTTTTTTACTAGGTTGCCAGAAGAGGGGGGCTTACAGGTAAAACTAACGGGAATTGTTATGCAAAAATTGCTAGTGGTTGCTTGGCCACTCAATACAACTAATTTCACATAACCAAAATGATAAAAAGGGAGATGATGGCAACCAATTTAGAAAACATTGTACTAGTGAGTGGTAACTAGTTTGAAGAAAATTGTAAATAAGATTCCAACTAGTTTGAAGAAAATTGTAAATAAGATTCTAGCAAATTAGTGATCTAATTGTGATAATCCTGCTCACATCCCCACTTGCAGCAGAGGCAGGAAGTGCCTCTATATGCTCTATTTTACTGCCTAGCTAGAGCACAAACCTAGCCCCAGTTGTGTATTCCCAATTGCTAGTGGTCTAACTAATGTTTCCCTAGTTGGGTGAGACTGACTTGGCTCTTTCTTGGAAGAGACAGATCAAACAAGTGTTGTCAGTTTTTGTTTGAACTTCAAAGAGTGTTGTGACTTGGCTCTTAATCAAAAGACTGTTGTCAGTTTTTGTTTGAACTTTGTTTGACTGGAGGAAATTACTCTTAAATGCTAGTCCTATTCTGGTGGAGATTTTTCTTGTCCTGAGTTACACTAAAGATATTTTTCTAATAATATTATAAAAACTGTCTGGTGTGTGTTCAACTTGTATCTTCTAGCTTAAGTTTAACTTGTCCTGAGTTACACTCAAGTTATAATGTGTTTAACTTGTAACTTCTAGCTTAAGTGAGTAGCCAGTACTGTAGTCAGTAGCTTAACTTGTTTAAGTACTGCTAGTTAGTTGTACTGATATTATTGGCTTGTATAGATGTCAGCATGCTCCCTTTCTACTCATTTTGGAGAACATGTTCTTCACTTCTAAGAGTTGTTTTATTGACATGGCACATTTGCAATGGAGTTTTATATATCTTTAGCCACTGTTCATTAACAGCAAGTCGACAACAACATCAGTAAAATTCAGTTAACAACAACATCAGTAAAATTCAGTTAATTAACTGAAGAAGAGAAGAGAGAAAGTAGAGATCAAGAGGAGTACTTGCATTAACTGAAACGTTTTACTTTAAACTTGAAAAATTGCAGTACTCCCTAAAACTACTGCAAGCAAGAACTACTGTTGGAGGGCACTACTGTAGGGATATTCTCTGGTCTACTGAAACTTGCACTACTACAATTTACTCCAGTGATACTATATTTCTTTGCAAATTCTCTGCTCTACTCCACTGCATGCACTGCAATACACTACTCCACTGCATGTTTAATCAGTTAACAGAAAAAGGTACAGAACAAGCAAATGTAAGAAAAGAAGAGAGCTTGTACTGCCAGTACATCATCAGGCAGTTCACCAGAGATTTTCAAGTTAGAAATACTCCTAGGGGTAGATGAAGAGAGAATATCATGAAGGAACAATTTAGTTTTAATTAATGGAAAAGTTGCATTTACTTGTAGTGAAAGGAACAATTTCAAGTAATTATAAATATTCAATAGCATCAGAGGCAAGCAGTAGCAGTAGCAGTAGATGCCAACTTTTGATATGCATGCATGCATTCTTTGCTTGTTTATATTCATTCTTGTAAACTGAACATGCTCATCTATCTATCTATCTATCTATCTATCTACCTGCTTAAGTATGTATGTATGCATTGTATTTTTATTTCCTTTGGAAAGTAAAGTTTATTTCCTGGCTGGCTGGCATGATGGCTCATGGATCCCTCAGCTGCAGCTACAGTTGGAGCTCAATCTGATCTCATCTGAAATGAATCTATAAATACAGAGTGTAGTTAGTTACATAGTAGCAGAAATAGTTGTTGGATGTAGTTACTTGCATGGGCCTGGCTGATGAAGAAAAACTTTATATATATTCATACTGATTTTGACTCTATAAATCATACTTATTCGACATGTTTTATGTGTTGATCCATCAATTGATCACATTGAGAAATACCATCCTGTCTCCGACCATTTTGCAAAGGTCATGTCTCCGACCATCGTGTCGTGATGAATTAGCAGGTACCCCGAGAGGCCCTTGAGTTTGCCGGAATGTTGATTAACTTCCGTTCCGACAAATTCGGGTACTCCATATGTCCTATTTTCAGCAAAGGTCATGCTGAAATTTTCCGTGAATTTTAGCATGACTTTGCTAAAAATAGGACATATGGCGTACTTGCGACTAATGCATGGGCCGGGTATCTTAGTACTTAATTAAGTAGGATCAACTGCCCCTTTATTCTTGCTGCATTAAACCATAGGTGGCAATAGAGCCAAGTGATTAGGCCCAACTTAGAATTCTCCTTAGCATCGATAAACCCTAGATGATAAACCCAACATAGGTGGCAATAGAGCCAAGTGATTAGTGCCAAGTGATTAGGCCCAACCTAGGGTGCCTCGGCATCGATAAACCCTAAATGATGAAAACTTAACTTGGCTGCCCCGGATGCCTCGGTGTCGATGAGAACCTAAATGATGTATGCTTAGGCTTTTAGGGTGCCTCGGCGTCGACAAACCCTAAATGATGAAAGCTTAGGCTTTTACGGTGCCTCGGTGTCGACAAACCCTAAATGATGAGACCATGATGTTGTTCCTTGACAATAACTAACTTTTTGACCAAACTTTTTTCCTATTTAGAGCGAAACATGGCCCACAACAATGAGGCCGGTGGTTCGGGTGGCAAGCAATTCTGGGAGCTGTCCCAGGAGATGGAGGAACAACCTCACCGCTATGAGGACGCCGCGGAAGACACCGATCCTGATTACACACCCCCTAGTGGCGTCGGGGATGACACCACTGATGGTGCCGCCGAGGATGCCACCCCTGATGATGGCGGCGCACACACAGATGGCAGCCAACTAAAGAAGTAAAGGAAGGACCGGCGTCCGAATGCGCTCCGCACCCTCAAGGAGGAATTCACTCAAGTGGACTCCGACGGGAATCCAACGGAGCCCAAACATATAGTCAAGGGGTACTCGGTTCAGCTCGGGTGCATTCTTCGGAGCACCGTCTCGATCAACACCGAGAACCTTAGGCATAAGGACCGGGGGAATTTGCGCAACCTCCTCTTCACGAAGCTGCACGAATGATACAAGTTCCCCGCCGAATTTGAAAACACACGCCTCTCAGGGAATAAAGTGAATAGTGCCGCACTCACGAAGATGAGCACGGCCCTGTCTACTTGGAGAAGCGCAGTGAAGAGAATGATTGATAAAGGTGATAGTTATGAGAAGATTAAGGCAAAATATCCTTTGATGAGCGAAGATGAGTACAAGGAGTTCAAAATCAAGTGCTCGAGCAGTGCAACCTCCGAATCAAGTCAGTGGGGGAAAGAAATGCGGGAATTGAACTTAGGGGAACACAAACTCGGTCCCGGCGGTTACAGAGTGGAGGAGCCTATATTGGACAAGGAGGACGCGGAGCATGCCGAGCAAGGCCTACCGCCCCGCTTCGAGAAATACAGCGGTAACTAGCAGACCAGGAACTATGTCAGGGCCCGGTACAAGGAGGACCCGATAACAAAGGAGCTTACCACGGATCCGAAGACCAGGGCGCTTGAGCTTGTTCTGGTAAGGAATACACCCCCGTGTAATTAGCTCCATATGGTTGCACTCTAATTAATCCCCAATATTTCTAAACGGTTCACGTTCCTTTCGTAGGACACTGAAAGCAGTAGCGCGGGGTCGTCTCAGAGCTCCCCTTTCGACACCCCTTTAAATAGGGCGTTGAACATAATGAAAAACAAGGATAAGCTCACTAAGCCGACGTCAGCTGGTCGTGTGGCCGGCAAAGGCTTGTACACAAAATGGGGTCATACTATACCACTGGTGTGCGGAAGGAGAAAAAGACCAGCTCGGAAACCCAGACGCGCGAGGTTGAAGAACTCAAGGCACAAGTGGCGCGAATTCCGGAGCTTGTCCAAGAGCAAGTGGAACAACAACTGGGAACGAAGCTCAACGCCATGGTGCCTACGTTGATTCATGGGCTGACGACGTGGATTGCGGGCGGCCAACAGGGGCCTCCCCCGGTTCCCAGCTTCAAGGCCAGCAACTCGCACAGCGCTCCGGCGGCGCCATTGGTGCCTCCGGCGGCGCCATTGGTGTCTCCGGTGGCGGCGCCATTGGTGTCTCCGGTGGAGGCGGTATTCATGTCTCCGGCGCCGGCACGGGCATTGGAGCTTAATGCACCCGGGTGTACACCGGCCGACACCTCGCCAGCAAGCGCCCCCTCCGTCAGTTGCACGCCCGCCGTTGGCAGTGCCTCGACATTAGCCGAGCTCGACGGCATCACGGTAACTAAGCCTCTCGGCCGATGACTTCATCTCCTTGCCTTTGACTGGGCATCCCTGACGCCCTGTACATGTTTTTGTAGGGCGCCGCCGACGTTCCTTGCACTCCTCTGCACTTCATGGGCGCCGAGTTGGTCGATGTCGCCAAGGGCAGAATCGTTCAACCGGGCAATCGCATGTTCCACGGTAATCCGATGGCACCCACAATGTATAGGGTTGAAGTGGTTCGGGTGCTGCCAGGCTGCGACGAGCTGTTACCTCCGATTCGACCCGCTGGGGCTGATGAAGAAGATGAGATGACCCTCAGCGCCTGCGTAAACTGGCCCCTGCTTTGGCCGAAGAGCCAGATTCATTAGGTGCGGGGGACACCACCCCATAGACAAGACCGACAGTCGTGCCGGCGCCAAGCCATGGAAAGAACGCCGCAACGCTGCCGGACATCCCTATGGCACAAGATGAGGACAGCCCTATGGCACAGAATCCGGACGGCGACGACAACGACGACGGTACATTTACCAAAGTTGATAAGTACTTTGCCGAACATGGGTACACTGATGAGTTCTGCGAGCCTCTTTCTCAAGAACCCAACCAAGACGACCGCGATCTAGCTGGTACGACGGAGAAATCCAATTGCAACAGGCGTCGTCTGGCGTTCAGTTCTCAGGACACGCCTCCAGCTCCCGCCTTCACCGAGCCTCAGATAGCTGAGGTGCAAAGTATTATCAGCCCCAACACGCTCAAGAAGGCGGTCTGTGAGCAGAACTTGGTCCCATTACAGGAGATCAAGAAGAAGGGACCGAAGCGAAAGACTAACAAGGGCGCCGGTGCGAGCCAGCCGGCACCGAGTTCGATCTGTGCTCAGGACGGGCCACCTTCACCTAAGGATATCTCGAGGAGGGTGCATGTGGCGGGTAGGGCGATGCTACCGCCAAATATGCTGAATGCTGCAACCGGTGCTATGCGGAGTCTGCACGATAGTGTTCTTTCTTTGGAGAAGCGGCGTCTCAGAGAGAATAATGTGGCATACCCGGTTTTCGTGGCCAAGGTGCCAGAGGGCAAGGGCTTTGTGGATGGCGACATCGGGGGTACGATCATCCTGCGGTTTGATGACATCTTTGCTATGTTTAACCTTCATCCGCTGCACTACACCTTCGTTCGGCTGTTTTCGCTGAGTATGGAGATGCGGATCATTAGAGACAAGACCCCGGACATCGTGATAGTCGACCCCTTCTACATGCGTGCAAGCACTTGAGCAGCGCTGGGGACCGCCAAGTTGCGAGTTCACACCTCGAAGGCGTCATTCTGGCAAACCCAGATAAGGATAACTTCCTTGTGGCTTACTTTCCCGTGTAAGCCATCCCTTAACCGCCCCATAACATATGATTTCTTAGATTTCGATCATTCGTTTTTTTTCTAACATTCCGTGTTCTGTGCAGTGACACACATTGCACACTCATCCTCTTAAGCCCTAAATATTCCATGGCCACGTATTTCGACCCGAACCGTAACTCCAAGATAGTCTACACAAATGTCAAGAAAGTTCTTGATGATGTTCTCCCCGGCTACGCCAAATCTGGAGGTACCTTCACCAGGGAAGTTCGGCAAGCACACCTTCTCACACAATACGAATTTCTGCTGCGTCAAGCAGCCGCCTGGCAGTCAGAAGGATGCCTACTACGCCCTCCATCACATGCGGGCGATCGTAAGGGACCATCATCAACTTCTGCTACCAGATAGTCTCAAAGATTGGGCCGCGAGGTTGTCGGCAACCCAGGACGCGGACCTCAGACAAGAATTCTTTCGCATCCAGTCGGAGTTTGCGGACATCATCCTTCAAGATGCCCTTCATACCTCGGGGCAGTTCTACCTCAGATATCAACCATCCAACAATGAGATAGATGGAATGCTACAAATGCAGGGTGACAACGACCGTGATTTCATGACCATCACGACAGACGACGGCTTCATCCCCGCTCCTGTCCGATGAGTCGAGTCGAAAGTAGTGATGTGTAGTTCTGAAACATTGATTGGCTCATGTTGTAATTAAACTTTAATGAATTCGTATGTCTCTTTGGTTTGGACAGTCATTCAACTTAGATGTAATCGATGGTATTTATTAGTAGGATCATGAATCGTGCTATTAATGTCTTGCATTTCTCTTCCGATCCTTTTGTTGCATACTTACATATTTCTTATGTATTGTCTGTTGTCTGTTGTTTGGCTTGTGCATAGAGATGTCATCGTATGTCGTGTACAAGGGTAAGGTTCTCGGAGTCTACGGCGACTGGGAGGAGTGTCGGAGACAGGTTCACCATTTCAGCGATAACAGTTACAAACGGTACACCACTAGGGCGGAGGTCGAATCTAGATACGCCCGCTATCTAGCGGGAGAGAGGAGGGAGCGTTGGAGGAACCGGATGAAGACCAGTTTGATCGCGATGATGCCCATCGTGATGACCGCAGCTCTCTTTTATGTGATGGTAGTTTAGATGATCGATATCGACTTGTAATGTGAAGACAAACTCGATACTCGCGGTCTTGAGACTTTTAATGTTTTATCTTTGTTCGGTCTTTTGAATTCGGAGACGAATATGATGAATTGTATTCGGAGACTAATCTTCTATTGTATTCGATGAATCTGCTGTTGCTGTGTGCTGCTGTCTATATTCTGTCCAATAATATATTTTGTAACTCGTGCAAAAATCATAAAAGCAAAAAAAACAAATATTCATACTAATGGCGCATCAAGGCAGAGTGCGCCATTAGTATGCCAAAGGATACTAACGGCGCATCAAGGCAGAGTGCGCCATTAGTATGACAAAGCACGTGGTTACATATGGCCCCCCGGGAGGCATACTAATGGCGCATGGTGTTACATACTAATGGCGCACTGCTTGGTGCGCCATTAGTATACCAGATACTAATGGCGCACCAGTGGTGCGCCATTAGTAAAAAATTCTAGTGGCGTGCTACTAATGGCGCACCGGTAGTGTGCCATTAGTAGGCAAAACCAGTGCGCCATTAGTAGGCCTTTTTCTAGTAGTGATTAAGTGAGCAAAAATTGTTCCCACCCAGACATGATGCTTGTTTCTTTGTTACAACAAAACTCTACATCACCCCCTTTATAAGTAGATGGAAGCACATGCTGTTGTTGTGCCCACTCTCCCTGGAACTATTTACGCTTTTTGTTAATCTAATGCCGCTGGTAAAATTAAGCAATGCCACTCTCAGAATTAATTAACTACTAAATCTTAGTTCAAAACTACAACACTTGTTAGGGATTGGCGGGATTACCACTTTTGTGGCCACATGTTTGATCCTCCTTTATTGGCTAGTAATTGATTCGTTTTTTGCCTATGTTAAAATGAATCAGTCGCATTGTTTTAGGAATGGTACTATCCTGCTTTGTAGTTCTTTCTACATGTTTAACCAAGTTATTGTTAAGATAATGTCTCTGTCAAAATGAATCAGTCACATTGTTTTAGGAATGGTACTTTTCTGCTTTATCGTTCTTTATACATGTTGAAACAAGGCATTGTTTAGATAATGTCTCAGTCCATATGAATGAATCACACTGATGGAGAATTGCTACTCTCCTGCTTTGTTTCCCATTAAGATAAGGTAGATCAGTAGATGCTTTTCTTCTTGGAGTACAAGTCATCAACCGTTATTTCTCAGTAATTGTTTCCCTTATACCTATTGTTGCTTACAGGGATATCAAAATTATAGCTCGGTTTTATTCCGACTTTGATTTTAGTTGAACTGCACAAAAGGAGCCAATGTGTCCAAGGCAAACTGTTGCATTACAGGGTCCAGTTGGTCGTTCCACTTTGCAGAAAGAAGCATTCACTGTTTGAGCTGCATTACAGAAGGAATGATCGAGAAGCTTTACTGAGTATTAGTAGACATTGGTGACATGACTAGTCTGCAGAGAGCATAGGAAACTCTACAACACGTGGAGTGCACTGGGCAAAAAGTGCCCAAACAAGTACAAGAAGGCATGACAAGACTCCACGATCATAGGCATTACATATTTTGAAATGTGAAAAGCTTGTCAAAGTTTAATCATTGATGTTAGCAAGAAGACATTAGTTTAATATATTGGAATTGGAAAACCTTGTCAAAATTTGCTCATTGATGTTAGCCAGAAGACATGCATTTGATATTTTTGAGTAGGACGCCCTTTGCTGTGAGCAGCGTCGATCATTTTTTCCTATTCCTGCGTTCAGTTTTGAAGTAAATTGTTACTCTGCTGAGATGCATAGTCACATGAATGTTGACTTATGTATGGTATTTTAAGAATTTGTTCTGAATATTGTTTATGTAATGCCAGGCCTTGTGTTTGATTGCAAAGTTGAGTTTGGAATGTTGTGGCATGCGGCATCACGAGCTGTTCACCGTGAGAATAATGCTTCATATTGTTTTGCATGTTGATCTAATGCCAGTGATTTGCTTGTTAAGAAGATCATCCTCTTCTGTTGTTTCCATGCTTAAGAAGTTCATCGTCTTATGTTTCATTCATAGCCTATAAGACAAGTCGGGTAGGTTAGACGTGAAACCATATGATCTTCCGACCAACTCATCATCTTAGGCCGTGATTGGATCGTCGTTTTCCAACCAAAACCGCTTGTAAAACTGACGCTTGTAAATAAAAGCAGATGGTCTCGGGCGAAGCGCTTGGTTGGTCGATTTCGACTAGTAAAATATACACTGGTCTCTCAAATTACACACGTAACCCGCCGGTTTTACTTACAGACCTTGGGCCCCTGGTTTCGTTACGCTTGTATTTTACGCGTTGTTTCCGATGACGAGTAAATTGCACTTGTATCTTAATACAGGTGTGAAATAAACCAGAGCTCCCAAGCGCGGCCTTACCGTTTCATGCCGTCTCACTCTCTTGAAGGTGCTCATAGGTGTCCGATGATCCTGGCTTCCTGAATGAGCAGCTGGCGCTATATTAGACCATCCATAGGGCCCGCGAGGCCCTCTCCTCGTCCTTTGAGTTGTTGCGCTCGCCGTGGCGTCGAGCATTGTTAACATGGTCAAAGAACATGATGACTCAAGATATGACTTTATTTTGACTGGATGACAGTAGGGACCCACTAGGGCCATAGTCGTACGTACGCAAGTGCCTCCTTATTATGTACAACTATATTTTTTTTGCTTCCTCCCTGTTTCCTGACATCACGGTCCCACACCATTGTCAACTTATGTAGTCAATATAAACAAGAGAATTGCACAAGGTGCGACCGACAGCTGGGACCAAGCAGCTCGAGCAGTATTTGTGTTTTTGAGGCTTGAGTACTGCAGAGTTTTTCTTGAGCGATGTTTTCATTGTTTGTTCAGAGGACAGCAGGGTATAACTGGGCGGGATGTGGCCCGTCTAGCCCAGGCCAGATATCCAGTCCAGATATTATTATTTTTTCAAGATGAAAATGGCTAGCCTAGCTATACGTTTTTTTGAGGAATACCCAGGCAAGGTAAACTTGTTATTCTCCGCCCCGCTGGGCTATAAATCTTTTCTAGGAGGGATGCATTAGGCTTAACAGGAAAATGGGCTTTACAAAATAATAAATGGGATGTAATTATAAAAACTAGGCAGTAACTATAAAAAATGCACCAAACATGTAATTAGTTTATAAAATATTATTTTTGGATTTTGAAAATCTTAATTTTTAATTGTTGCGCGGGCAATGTTTTGTTGGATTTTTACGTAATACAAATTTATATTTAATCTGACTAGAAATTTCAGGATAAAAATATTTCAAATCCCATCAAAATGTGGGAAATTTTATTGAATTATATCTTGAACGGTTGTTTGAAATTATTAATCGTTGTCCTAGCTAGAAAATGGGCTATACTTTTAACAAACTGTAAATGCGCTGTAGTAAATTCCATTAGAATTCAAAAATGGGATGTACATTCTTATGAATCGCAAATGGGCTATAAGTTTTGTGCCACACACTTGTGGGCCTACTAAGTTGGCGTGTACCCTAAAAAAGTAGTTGGCGCGTATGCAAGGCTTTGTCAACTTATAGTCAACACACGCTTCTAGCAGCAGTGGTCGTTGGATATCTATCCAATGGATGTCGTGCTTCTTCTTCAATCTCGGATATTCTAGCTTCGGCCGCCCAAAAAATGATTCCTCCCCTTGATATCTGGGGAGCACCATTTCGGAGGCTGACCTGTGGTCCTACTAAGTTGACGCATACCAAGGGATTTGTCAACTTAGTCAATATAAATGATTCTAGCTACAGTGAACGTATGATGTCCATCCAACGGCCGTCGTGCTTCCTCAACCGCAGGTCTTCTTGCTTCAGTCGCCCAAAGCAGCGTCGATTGTGTAGCCTGCTCCTGCCTCCCGTGGCCGGCTGTGCTGATGCGGAGGCCTCACTGCTCCCTACTACTCCCACCGCTGGCCAGGCCATCCCTCCACTCACCCACACCCCCTGTTATTCTGGAGCGACGGCAGCCTCACACCGAAGCTGAACCAGTGAACCCTTGTACTCCTCTCCGCGTGGGCATCCATTGCCGTGTCTTCCCCAGCTCTGTGTCCCCTTCCTAGGCCTCGCCATTTTCCACCGCCATGGTGCTCTCGGTGCGGCATGGTGAACATGGTCAAGGAACGACTTCCATCGGACGTGGACTGTACGTGGAGAGGCTGACAGCTGGGTCCACGGGCGCGCACAAGGAAATTCTTCCTTATTACACGCAAAATAATGATTCCTCCAGCTGACACCTGGGACCCGCCGGAAGGGCCTCTGTATTTCACGAAAAAAATGTCCCCCCGCTGACAGGTCGGACCCACCAGCTATATCTTCGCACACAAGGAAGTGCCTCCTTATTACGCACAAAAAAAAATATACTCCCCGTGCTAACTGGGACCCCGCATAGTGAGAGGCTGACCTGTGGGCCTACTAACTTGACGCGTACCAAGGGCTTTGTCAACTTACTCAATATAAACGATTCTAGCTGCAGTGACCGTACGATGTCCATCCAACGGCCGTAGTGCTTCTTCAACTGCTAGTCTTCTTGCTCCAGCCGCCCAAAGCAGCGCAGGTCATGCCGCCTACTCCTGCCTCCCGTGGATGGCTGTGTTGTCACGGAGGCCTCACCGCCCCCTACTACTCCCACCGCTGGCCAGGCCATCCCTCCACTCACCCACACCCCCTGTTATTCTGCGGCGATGACACCCTCACACCGCAGCCAAACCAGTGAACCCTCGTACTCCTCTCTGTGTGGGCATCCACTGTCGCGTCTTCCCCGGCTCCGCGTTGTCCCCTTCCTAGGCCTCGCCGTCCTCCACCACCGTGGTGCTCTTGGTATGGCATGGTCAATGTGGTCAATGACCGACTTCCATCGGAAGAGTACTAAACGTGGAGAGGCTGACAGCTGGGTCCACGGCAGCCGCAAGGAAGTGCCTCCTTATTACAGGCAAAATAATTATTCCTCCACCTGATAGCAGGGACCCACCGGACGGGCCACCGTATTTCGCGAAAAAACGTTTCCCCCCCCCCCCCGGACAGCTGGGACCCATCGGACGGGCCATCGTATTTCGCAAAAAAAAACATCCCCCCGCTGTCAGCTCGGACCCACCAGAAGTGCCTCCTTATTACGCACAAAAAATGAATACTCCCCCTGCTAGCTGGGACCCTCCTTGCTGGGAGGCTGACTTGTGGGCCTACTAAGTTGACCGGGACGGAGGACTTTGTCAACTTAGTCAATATGAACGATTCTAGCTCCAGTGACCGTCTTCAACCTCTGGTCTTCTTGCTCCAAACGCCCAAAGCAGCGCCAGTCGTGCCGCATGCTCCTGCCTCCCGTGGCGAGCTGCTGCCACGGAGGCCTCACCGCACCCTACTATTCCCACCGCTGGCCAGACCCTGCGGTGCCGGCAGCCTCACGCCGCAGCCGAACCAGTGAACCGTCGTACTCCTCTCCGCGTGGGCTTCCACTGCTGCATCTTCCCCGGCTCCGCGTCCTCCCCTTCCTAGGCCTCGCCGTTCTCCACCGACCTGGTGCTCTTAGCGCAGCGTGGTCAACATGGCCAAGGAACGACTTCAATTGGAAGAGTACTGTACATGGAGAGGCTGACAACTGGGTCCACGGAGGACGCAAGGAAGTGCCTCCTTATTACACGCAAAATAATTATTCCTCCACCTAACAGCAGGGACCCACCAGATGGGACACCGTATTTCGTGAAAAAATGTTTCCCCCTGACTGCTGGGACTCACCAACTACATCTTCGCACGCAAGGAAGTGCGCCCGGGCAAAAAAAAGATTTTCCCCCTCACTGTTGGGACCCACCAGCTACATCTTCGCACGCAAGGAAGTGCCTGACAGTTGGGACCCACCTGGTCGAAGCGTACGTAGTGTTGTCATTCTGGTCGCGAACGTGTACGTACATACTGGTCGATGTATACGTGTATGTGTCATAGTAGAGGCGCGCACGTAGCATGTACACATACGTACATCGGCCAGGGTGCCAAAAAGTAAATACAGCCACGTATGTACATATGGGTGGGGTCTCGAATGCCTACTCGCGCATGCGTACAGCCAGGGCTCGTGTACATGGCTGGGTCGGAACGGAGAAACTGCGTCGTTCTCGTGTTCATGGGGAGCCAACCGGCTGGGTCAGAACGGAATGCATCCTCGTGTTCATCGGGAGGGCTCGGACGGAACAACCGATGGAAATGAGGCTTGGCGTACCACAGAACGGAGGAAACGGCCTTTTGTTCGACCGACCACGGTCGGAACGGGATCCTGTTCATCGGGAGGGGTCTGGCATACCGCAAAACGGAGGAAACGGACTTCTGTTGGACCTCCTACGGTCGAAACAGGGTCCTGTTGATCGGGAGGGGTGTGTCGTACCGCAAAACGGAGGAAACAGACTTGTGTTAGAGCGCTACGATCGAAACGGGGGTCCTGTTCATCGGGAGGGGTGTGGCGTACCGCAAAACGGGACTCCACTCGATACTGTTCAACTCCACCATCAACCTCCTCTAGTCTCCACGGGCTACTGTTCATCCACGGTCGACCTCCTCCAGCATGCATTTGTGACTGTTCATCCACGGGCTCCTGTTCCTCCAGCCTCCACTGCGCGCTACTCCACCGGCTACTGTTCAATCAGCCCTCTCCACGGGATCCTGTTCAACCACCCCTCCACGGGCTACTGTTCATCCAACCCTCTGCCGGCTATTGTTCAACCATCCCTCCACGGGGTGGTCCTGTTCATCCAGCCCTCCACGGGGTCCTATTCATCCAGCCCCAATTGGCTTGATCGATCGGGGTCCTATTCATCCAGAGGCAACACCACGGGGTCCTGTTCATCCACCCCCACCAGGAACTATTCATCCAAACCCCCCAGCAACGCTCACTGTTCATCCAGAGGCAGCATCGATCGGCTTCAGTTAGCAGCAGTAGGGAAGAAATCGCTCGATCGGGTTCAGTTAACAGCCATCGATCGATCGCTCGGGTTCAGTAACATGTAGCCTGCAGTGCAATCGCTCGGGTTCAGTAGGTGAACGCCTCTCTCGGGTTTAGTTAGAGCCCAACGCCTCACACCCACGCGCGTGGCTGTACAAGAGAAATGTGCAAACCTCCGTGCATCGCTTGGCCCCGACCACCCATCGTAACTGGGAACACCCCGATATTTTCCTCGCCCTCGCTTCTACCATGGTTTTTTCCGTCATGGATGGCCCAAAGAATGTCATGTAGCTGCGTCTCCGGTCCACCCAGGACGAAAATCCCATTTTGTGTAATGATTATTTGTCATAGAAGTAGGAGCCGACCACATCTATGATGATACCGGGTTTTGTCACAATTATCGTAATAGAAGTGTCATAAGTATGACAAAAAAAATTCGTTCGGCCCAAAATGTCACGGATGTGTCTTTTTTTTAGTGATAGTCAGATGAGTTGAACAAAATAGCCCCTAAATACTACTACTACTACGGAGGGCTTTGTACTACTTTCGGCAGCCTCTCCTTGATAATCCCCAAGTGCAGGGAATCATCATAGCAATTCGCAATGGTGGAAGTGATAAGTATGGAGTGTCAAATCCACATGGAGCTAAAGGTAAGATCAATATTCTCTCAAGTCTTATCTTCCACTGATACGACTCTACTTACACCGGATGTTTGCTTCTAACTAGAAACGAGAAATAAAACTACATTGTGGGTATGAAGAGGATAACTTTGCATGATATCGGCAAGCTAAGACATAAAAGTAGGTGTTGTTATCATAAAGTTAGAATATATTACTAAATATTATAAATAGCGAGTGTGGAATAATGATGGGTCGGTGCGCGGAATTATCCTAGGCAATTATTAACAAGACCGGTGGTCATGATTGCAATTTCATATGAGGGAGAGGCATAAGCTAACATACTTTCTCTTCTTGGATCATATGCACTTATGATTGGAACTCTAGCAAGTATCCGCAACTACTAAAGATCATTAAGGTAAAACCCAACCATAGCATTAACATATCAAGTCCCCTTTATTCCCATACGTCGTGACCCACTTATCCGTGTTTATGCTTTTGTCACTCAAGCAACGCAGACAATAAGTAAACCATGGACATATTGCAACAGCCTACAGCAGGAATCCCTCACGCTTGCGCGACACAGAGGGCACAATAGGACAGCACCAAAATAAAACATGAAACTCATACCAATCTAGATCATCAATCAACCCAAGGACAAAGGATATCTACTCAAAACATCATAGGATGGCAACACATCATTGGATCATAATATGTGGCATAAAGCACCACGTTCAAGTAGGGATTACAACGGGGTGCGGGAGAGTGGACTGCGTAAAAGAGATGAGGACGCTGATGATGATGGTGATGTTGATGAAGACGATCACCGCGGTGATGATTCCCCTCCCGATGGCACTCCGGCGCCACTGAGAGAGAGGAGGAGAGGTTATCCCCCTTGTGCTTCCCCCAACATTGCCTCCCCCTAGATGGGAAGAGGTTCCCCCTCTGGTCCTTGGCCTTCATGGCAATGATGGCCCCTCTGAGATCCTTCCCCATTGCCTCCGATGATGATGGCCCCCTCCGGCAGGGTGCCAGAGAGGGCCTAAATTGATTTCTCGTGGCTACAGAGGCTTGCGGCGGTGGAACTCCCGATCTAGGTTACTTTCTGGAGGTTTATGTATTTATAGGAATTTTTGGCGTCGGTATCACGTCAAGGGGGTCTCTGAATCGTCCACGAGATAGGGGCCCACACCCAGGGGGGGTGGGCGTGCCCCCCACCCTCGTGGACATCCCGGGACTCTTTTGGCCCAACTCTTTTACTCCAGGGGCTTCTTTTGGTCCATAAAAATCATCAAAAATTGGCACGTCAATTGGACCCCGTTTGGTATTACTTTTCTGTAAAACTCAAAAACAAGGAAAAACAGAAACTGGCAATGGGCTCTAGGTTAATAGGTTAGTCCCAAAAACATATAAAATAGCATATAAATGCATATGAAACATCTACAATGGATAATATAATAGCATGAATACTTCATAAATTATAGATACATTGGAGACGTATCAGCATCCCCAAGCTTAATTCCTGCTCGTCCTCGAGTAGGTAAATGCTAAAAGAAATAATTTATGAAGTGTGAATGCTAGCAGGTGCACAAGTTTGATCAATCATAATTTCAATCACCTTTTCATAATCATTATACATCATAAAAGTAGCTCATCTCATAAAACTTTTCATGATCAAGTAACAAGCTATTCACATGTTAAAGTATAGATCATAAACTTTCTTGAAAACTAACAAATAGTGCTCTTAGTCATCAAACAATTGCAATTCATCTTATTTTCAGGAAGGGTCTATGTAGGAGCTTTGATTTAGCAAATCCCACATACTCAACTATCATATAGTCTTTCACAATTGCTAACACTCGTGTGATATTTATGGGTTCAAAGTTTTAATCGGACACAGAGAAAGAGTGGGGCTTATAGTTTTGCCTCCCAACCTTTTACCTCAAGGGTAATGTCAACAATAATACTTTATGAAAACCTACATCAAAGTGGATATATATACATCCGGATCGCTCCAACACAAAGTGCTTGCCAAAAAAAGTGTAAAAAGGAAAGGTGATGATCACCATGACTCTTGTATAAGGGTAGAAGATAAAAGTAAAAGATAGGCCCTTCGCAGAGGGAAGCAAAGGTTGTCATGCAATTTTAATGTTGGATGCACAAAATCTTAATGCAAAAGAATGTCACTTTATATTGCCTCTTGTGTCAGAGACCTTTATTATGCAGTCCTCACTTTTATATCTTCCCTATCACAAGTTCGTATAAAGCTTATTTTCTTTGCACTAATAGATCATACATATTTAAAGAGCTATTTTGATTGCATGCACCGATGACAACTTACTTGAAGGATCTTACTCAATCCATAGGTAGGTATGGTGGACCCTCATGGCAAAACTAGTTTAAGGGATGTTTGGAAGCACAAGTAGTATTTCTACTTGGTGCAAAGAATTTGGCTAGCATGAGAGAGAAAGTCAAGCTCGACATGTTGGATGATCCAAGACAATATAATGTTTTGGATATAGGAAAACATATATCATTAAGTTGTCTTACTTGTCCAACATCAACCTTTTTGCATTTCATATTTTAATGAGTGCTCACAGTTACAAAAGATCTCCAAGATAGTATATTTATATGTGAAATCTCTCTTCCTTCAATATTATATCATGAATTGTTCAAGTGACCAATTCTGCGTTTACTAACTTTCAATAAGTTTACTACCTATACTTATTTTATGTGAAATCATTACTCCCCATGGTATAAGCATTTTAAAGATATATAAATTCAGATTTATGATATTCAGTTCATTCAACCATTTACTCATAGGATATACGTGAAGCGCGTGAGTAAATGACAAACTACTCCAAAAAGATATAAGTGAAGGACACTGAGTAGTCAAATAATTAACTAGCCATGGGAGGATTCTTTTTCATTCAATATTTCAGATCCAATTATTTTATTCAAACAGCAAGTAAAATTGAAAATACGCTCCAGGCAAAACACATATCATGTGACGAATAAAAATATAGCTCCAAGTAAAGTATACCAATAGTTTTGAAGACGAAAGAGGGGATGCCTTCCGGGGCATCCCCAAGCTTAGGCACTTGAGTATTCCTTGAATATTACCTTGGGGTTCCTTGGGCATCCCAAGCTTAGGGTCTTTATGCTCCTTATTCTCCTCATATCAATATCTCACTCAAAGCTTGAAAACTTCAATCACACAAAACTTAACGGAACTTCGTGAGATAGGTTAGTATGATAAAGAGTAAACCATTCACTTTGCTACTGTCAAACACAAGGTTCATAATTGTTCTCACACAATGCCTACTGTACCATATCATTTCTACACTTTATATTGAGAAATATAAGCCATAGAAACTAGAAAACAAGCAAACTATGCAATGAAAACAGAATCTGTCATAAACAGAACAGTCTGTAATGATCTGAACAACAACCATACTTCTGCTACTCCAAAAATTATGAAATAAATTGGTGGACGTGAATAATTTGTCTATTAATCTTCTTCAAAAATAATAAACTCAAAATCACTCTTCTGTAAAAAAATGGCAGCTAATCCCGTGAGCGCAAAGTTTTAGTTTTTTCAACAAGATCACATTAACTTTCACCCAAGTCTTCCCAAAGGTCTTACTCGGCCATTTATTGAAACAAAAGCTATAAAACATGATTAATACAGTAGCTTAATCATGTAAAAACAAAAAACAGAGGGTAGATATTGGGTTGTCTCCCAACAAGCACTTTTCTTTAATGCCTTTTAGGTAGGCATGGTGATTTCAATGATGCTCACATAAAAGAAAAGAATTGAAACATAGAGAGAGCATCATGAAGAATATGACTAGCACATTTACATCTAACCCACTTCCTATGCCTAGGGATTTTGTGAGCACATAATTTAACGGAACAAGAATCAACTAGCATAGGAAGGCAAAACAAGTATAACTTTGAAACTTTAAGCACATAGAGAGGAAACTTGGTATTATTGCAACTCCTACAAGCATAAATTACTCCCTCATAATAATTTTCGGTATCATCATGAATGAATTCAACAATATAACCATCACATAAAGCATTATGTTCATGATCTACAAGCATAGAAATTTTTCTACTCTCCACATAAGCAAAATTCTTCTCATTCGGAATAGTGGGAGCAAACTCAACAAAATAACCGTCATGTGAGGCATAATCCAATTGAAAATTAAAATCATGATGACAAGTTTCATGGTTAACATTATTCTTTATAGCATACATGTCATCACATTAATCATCGTAGATAGCAACTTTGTTCTCATAATCAATTGGAACCTCTTCCAAAATAGTGGAATCATTAGTAACTAAAGTTCACACTCTTCCAAATCCACTTTCATAAATATCACACTAAGATTCAACACCCTCCAAAATAGTGGGATCACTAATTCCTAAAGTTGACACCCTTCCAAACCCACTTTAGATGATAGTATTATTCATACTCCAAAAGATATAAGTGAAGATCATGGAGCATTCTACAATTAATATAGACTAACCAATATCCAAGCTCAAAATATAATAGTGAAGCACATGAAGCATTCTGTAAAACCATACTAAAAAGATATAAGTGAAGAACATGAAGCATTCTATAAATTAATGAAGGGCTATCTCATACTAGCATGGTTCCTAAAGAAAAATAAAAACACAAGGGACACAAATCATGTGAACAAAACAAAAACCGAGGTATACCGATAATTGTTGAAGAAGAAAGATGGGATGCCAACCGGGGCATCCCCAAGCTTAGATGCTTGAGTATGTTTGAAGTATTTACTTGGGGTGCCATGTGCATCCCCAATCTTGAACTCTTGCCTCTCTTTATTCTTCTCACATCGGTAACTCCACATTCTTCGAACACTTCATCCACACAAAACTTAACAATAACTTTGTGAGATCTGTTAGCATAATAAAGCAAATCACTACATTTAGGTACTGTTGAAAACTCATTTCAATTTTAATATTAGAACTTTATGTATTGTATTCCAACTTCACCATGGTTCATACTCCCTGATACTACCCATGGATTCATCAAAATAAGCGAACAACACATAGAAAACAGAATCTGTCAAAAACAGGACAGTCTGTAGTAATCTGGAAATTTAGTAAACTTATGTAACTCCAAAAATTCTAAATAAAATATGAAACTTTAAACAATTTGTACAGAAGTAATGTTCACAAAGTTTCAGACCCATTTAACATTCCAGTAAAAAATGTAAATTCACGCGCTACAGACAAAGTTTCTGTTTTTGTACTGCACATAGTAAACAAGCAATCTAATCATCCTAAAACAAAGCTTGGCACATTATTTTTATAATAGAAAGGGTATATACAAGGGGATAATTATTTACAGAGAAACTTCCATGAAAAATTCTACATTTTTTCCTTGAGCATGAACACAAGTGCTCAAGGTCAACCCTCACTTCTTCAATGCATAACTTTCCAATCACTTCTCTTTTTGAAAAACTTTTTTAGGCATGAGAGGCAAGTAATTTTTTTGTATTGTCATTATTTAAAACAAAATTTGTATGTTCCACCCACAACTAAATAGAAACAAAAAGGAAAAACAAAATCTACTTAGTGAAGAAAGCAAACAAGCACACACGAGAATATGAACCCCACGCTATTGCTCCCCGGCAACGGCGCCAGAAAAGAGCTTGATAATCCCCAAGTGCAGGGAATCATCATAGCAATTCCCAATGGTGGAAGTGATAAGTATGGAGTGTCGAACCCACAAGGAGCTAAAGGTAAGATCAATATTCTCTTAAGTCCTATCTGCCACTGATACGACTCTACGTACACCGAACGTTTGCTTCCAATTAGAAACAAGAAATACTACGTTGTGGGTATGAAGAGGATAACTTTGCATGATATCGAAAAGATAAAAAATAAAAGTAGGTGTTGTTATCATAAAGTAAGAGTATATTACTAAATATTATAAATAGCGAGTGTGGAATAATGATGAGTCAGTGTGCGGAATTATCCTAGGCAATTGTCAACAAGACCGGTGGTCGTTGCTACGTCTTGAGCTTGCGTTCGTTTTCCTTGAAGAGGAAAGGGTGATGCAGCACAGTAGCGTAAGTATTTCCCTCAGTTTTTGAGAACCAAGGTATCAATCCAGTAGGAGGCTCCTCAACAAGTCCCATGAACCTACACAAACAAACAAAGAACTCGCAACCAACGCGACAAAGGGGTTGTCAATCCCTTCATGACCACTTGCGAAAGTGAGATCTGATAGAGATAATATGATAAGATAAATATATTTTTGGTATTTTATAATATAGATGCAGAAAATAAAAATGCAAATAAAAGTAGATTGGAAGAAAATATGATAAGAGATAGACCCGGGGGCCATAGGTTTCACTAGAGGCTTCTCTCAAGAGCATAAGTATTACGGTGGGTGAACAAATTACTGTCAAGAAATTGATAGAAAAGCGAATAATTATGAGACTATCTAGGCATGATCATGTATATAGGCATCACTTCTGCAACAAGTAGACCGACTCCTGCCTGCATCTACTACTATTACTCCACACATCGACCGCTATCCAGCATGCATCTAGAGTATTAATTTCATAAGAACAGAGTAACGCATTAAGCAAGATGACATGATGTAGAGGGATAAACTCAAGCAATATGATAAACCCCATCTTTTATCCTCAATGGCAACAATACAATACGTGTCTTGCAACCCTTTCTGTCACTGGGTAAGAACACCACAAGATTGAACCCAAAGCTAAGCACTTCTCCCATGGCAACAAAGATCAATCTAGTAGGCCAAACCAAACCGATAATTCGACGAGACTTGCAAAGATAACTCAATCATATAAACAAATTCAGAGAAGATTCAATTATTATCCATAGATAAACTTGATCATAAACCCACAATTCATCGGATCTTGACAAACACACCGCAAAAAGAGATTACATCGAATAGATCTCCACAAGAGAGGG
Organism: Triticum aestivum; assembly: GCF_018294505.1. Classification (NCBI taxonomy): domain Eukaryota; kingdom Viridiplantae; phylum Streptophyta; class Magnoliopsida; order Poales; family Poaceae; genus Triticum; species Triticum aestivum. Next base: position 369,805,293 of record NC_057807.1, read on the forward strand.
GGAGAACATTTTATTGAGATCCAAAAAGAGAGAAGAAGCCAACTAGCTAATAACTATGGACCCGTAGGTCTGTGGTAAACTGCTCACAACTCATTGGAGGGGCTATGGTGTTGATGTAGAAGCCCTCTGTGGTGGATTCCCCCTCCGGCAGAACGCCGGCAACGGCTCCAAGATGGGATCTCGCGGATACAGAAGGTTACAGTGGTGGAAATTGTGTTTCGGTTGCTCCTCGGACGTTTTCAGGGTATGTAGGCTTATATAGGGGGAAGAAGTACGTCGGTGGCCGCCCGAGGGGCCCACGAGACAGGGGGCGCGCCCTATGGGGGGGCGCCCTACCCCCTCGTGGCCACCTTAGCTGCTTCTTGACTTGCACTCTAAGTCCTCTCGATCATGTTTGTTCCAAAAATCACGCTTCCAAAGGTTTCATTCCATTTGGACTCCGTTTGATATTCCTTTTCTTGGAAATACTGAAATAGGCAAAAAAAATAGCAATACGGGCTAGGCCTCCGGTTAGTAGGTTAGTCCCAAAAATGATAATAATGTATAAAATAAAGCCCATAAACATCTAAAACAGGTAATATAATAGCATGGAACAATCAAAAATTATAAATACGTTGGAGACGTATCAAGCATCCCCAAGCTTAATTCCTGCTCGTCCTCGAGTAGGTAAATGATAAAAACAGAATTTTTGATGTGGAATGCTACCTAGCATAATTCTCAATGTAATTTTTCTTTATTGTGGCATGAATGTTCAGATCCAAATGATTCAAGATAAAAGTTCATATTGACAAAAGAAATAGTAATACTTCAAGCATACTAACAAAAGCAATCATGTCTTCTCAAAATAACATGGCTAAAGAAAGTTCATCCCTACAAAATTATATAGTTAGGCTATGCTTCAATTTTGTCACACAAACATCTTCCCAACTTCTATACCCCCGATGACAAGCCAAGCAATTGTTTCGTACTTAAATAATCTCAAAAAATTTCAACCTTCACGCAATACATGAGCGTGAGCCATGGATATAGCACTATGTGTGGAATAGAATAATGATTGGGGATTGTGTGGAGAAGACAAAAAAGGATAAAGTCTCACATTGACAAGGATAATCAACGGGCTATGGGAATGCCCATCAATTGATGTCAACATGAGGAGTAGGGATTGCCATGCAACGGATGCACTAGAGCTATAAATGAATGAAAGCTCAACAAAAGAAAACTAGTGCGTGTGCATCCAACTTGCTTGCTCACGAAGACCTAGGGCATTTGAGGAAGCCTATCGTAGGAATATACAAGCCAAGTTCTATAATGAAAAATTCCCACTAGTATATGAAAGTGACAACACATGAGACTCTCTACATGAAAACATGGTGCTACTTTGAAGCACAACATATGAGACTCACTACATGAAGAACAAGGTGCTACTTTGTAGCACAAGTGTGGAAAAAGAGATAGTAGCATTGCCCTTTTATTTATTTATTTATTTTCTATTTTTTCTTTTTCTTTTTTTCTTTTTTTTTGGCCTTTCTTTTTTCTTTTTTATTTTTGGCCTTTCTTCTTTTTTCTTTTTGGGCAATGCTCTAATAATGATGATCATCACACTTTTATTGATTACAAAACATGAATTACAACTCGAAGCTAGAACAAGGTATGACTCTATATGAATGCCTCTGGCGGTGTACCCGGATGGTGCAATGAATCAAGAGTGACATGTATAAAAATTATGCATGGTGGCCTTGCCACAAATACGATGTCAACTACATGATCATGCTATGGCAATATGACAAAAGTAATGTATGTCATGATGATTATGAACAGAACGGTGGAAAGTTGCATGGCAATATATCTCGGAATGGCTATGGAAATGCCATAAATAGGTAGGTATGGTGGCTGTTTTGAGGAACATATAAGGAGGCTTATGTGTGATAGAGCGTATCATATCACGGGGTTTGGATGCACCGACAAAGTTTGCACCAACTCTCAAGGTGAGAACGGGCAATGCACGGTACCGAAGAGGTTAGCAATGATGGAAAGGTAAAAGTGCGTATAACCCATGGACTCAACATTAGTCATAAGAACTCATATACTTATTGCAAAAATTTAGAAGTCATCAAAAACTAAGCACTACGCGCATGCTCCTAAGGGGATAGATTAGTAGGAAAATACCATCGCTCGTCCCCGACCGCCACTCATAAGGATGCACAAGCCAGGTACACTTCATGCTTCAAATTTGTTACACAACTTCAACCATACGTGCATGCTACGGGACTTGCTAACTTCAACACAGGCATTCTTTAAATTCATAATCACCCAACTAGCATGACTTTAATATCACTACCTCCCTATCTCAAAACAGTCATCAAGTATTAAGTTGATCATAGCATCCAATTCACTTCCTATGATAGTTTTTATTATACCCAACTTGGATGCTCATCATTCTAGGACCAATTTATAACCATAGCAAATACCATGCTGTTCTAAAAGACTCTCAAAATAGTATAAGTGAAGCATGAGAGATCAACAATTTCTTCAAAATTAATCCACCACCGTGCTCTAAAACATATAAGTGAAGTACTAGAGCAAAAACTATCTAGCTCAAAAGATATAAGTGAAGCACATAGAGTATTCTAATAAATTTGAATCAAGGAGGCTTCTCCCAAAAGGTGTGTTAGAGCAAGGATGATTGTGGTAAACTAAAAAGCAAATACTAATATAATACACAACGCTCCAAGCAAAACACATATCATGTAGCAAATAAAAATATAGCTCCAAGTAAAGTTACCAATGAACGAAGACGAAAGAGGGGATGCCTTCCGGGGGCATCCCCAAGCTTAGGCTTTTGGCTATTCTTGAATATCTTGGGGTTCCTTGGGCATCCCCAAGCTTAGTCTTTTGCCACCCTTTATTTCATAGTCCATCAAATCTTTACCCAAAACTTGAAAACTTCACAGCACCAAACTCAACAGGAAATCTCATAAGCTCCATTAGTGAAAGAAAACAAAACCACCACATAAGGTACTGTAATGAACTCATTATTTATTTATATTGGTGTTAAACCTACTGTATTCCAAGTTCTCTATGGTTCATACCCTTACATACTAGCCATAGATGCATCAAAATAAGCAAACAACACACGAAAAACAGAATCTGCGAAAAACAGAATAGTCTGTAGCAATCTGTAACTAACGCAAACTTATGTAAGCTCAAAAATCCTACCAAAATAGTAAGTCCTAAAACATTTGTTTATTTAAAAGAATAAAAAAGAATCAATGCAAAATCTCGTTCCTGTGATTTATTGATTTTTTTTCTCGTGAGTGCAAAGTTTCTGTTTTTCAGCAGAATCAAATCAACTCATATCATAGGTTATCATATAGGTTATACTTGGCACAAACACTAAATAAAACATGGAAACACATCTAAACATAAAGTAGAAACAAAATTTATTGAATAACAGCAAGGAAAAATATTGGGTTGTCTCCCAACAAGCGCTTTTCTTTAAAGCCTTTTTAGCTAGGCATTGAGATTTCAATGATGCTCACATAAATGACAAGAATTGAAGCATAAAGAGAGCATCATAAAACATGTGACAAACACATCTAAGTATAACATGCTTCCTATTCATAGGCATATTATAAGCAAAAAAAAATTCATGGCAAGCAAAAACTAGCATATGCAAGGAAGAAGAAAGAGACGATAGCAATCTCAACATGACGAGAGGTAATTTAGTAAGATACAAATTTCCACAACCATATTTTCCTCTCTCATAATAATTGCATGTGGGATCATAAGAAAATTCAACAAAATAGCTATCACATAACATATTCTCAACACGATCCACATGCATGCAAAGTTGACACTCTTCCAAAACAGTGGGATTAACATTAACTAAAGTCATGACCTCTCCAAACCCACTTTTATCAAAAACTCCATAAGATCGAACATACTCCAAATATGTGGGATCTAAAGTTGACACTCTTCCAAACCCACTTTCAATATTATTGCAAACACTATTATCAATCTCATATTCATCATGGGGCTTAAATAAATTTTCAAGGTTATAAGAAGAATCACCCCAATCATGATCATTGAAACAAGTAGTAGACATAGCAAAACTAGCATCCCCAAGCTTAGGGTTTTGCATATTATTAGCAGAATTGACATCAACAGAATTTATAGGAAAATCATTGCAATCATGCTTTTTATTCAAGGAGTTATCGTGAATCTCTTCATAAATTTCGTCATCATAATTTTCAGATTCACAAATTTTTAGCAAAGCTTCATAAAGATAATCTAGTGCACAAAACTCACTAGCAATTGGTTCATCATAATTGGATCTATTAAAAAGATTAGCAAGCGGATGAGGATCCATAGATCTTAAGTTCTCTGTTTCCATATGTCTTGACTTGAGCGAAGACCTCCCCGGCAACGGCGCCAGAAATCCTTCTTGCTACGTCTTGAGCTTGCGTTGGTTTTCCTTGAAGAGGAAAGGGTGATGCAGCACAGTAGCGTAAGTATTTCCCTCAGTTTTTGAGAACAAAGGTATCAATCCAGTAGGAGGCTCCTCAACAAGTCCCACGAACCTACACAAACAAACAAAGAACTCGCAACCAACGCGGCAAAGGGGTTGTCAATCCCTTCACGGCCACTTGCGAAAGTGAGATCTGATAGAGCTAATATGATAAGATAAATATATTTTTGGTATTTCGTAATATAGATGCAGAAAATAAAGATGCAAATAAAAGTATATTGGAAGCAAATATGATAAGAGATAGACCCGGGGGCCATAGGATTCACTAGAGGCTTCTCTCAAGAGCATAAGTATTACGGTGGGTGAAAAAATTACTGTCGAGCAATTCATAGAAAAGCGAATAATTATGAGACTATCTAGGCATGATCATGTATATAGGAATCACGTCCGCAACAAGTAGACCGACTCCTGCCTGCATCTACTACTATTACTCCACACATCGACCGCTATCCAGCATGCATCTAGAGTATCAAGTTCATAAGAACAGAGTAACGCATTAAGCAAGATGACATGATGTAGAGGGATAAACTCAAGCAATATGATATAAACCCCATCTTTTTATCCTCGATGGCAACAATACAATACGTGTCTTGCAACCCTTTCTGTCACTGGTTAAGAACACCGCAAGATTGAACCCAAAGCTAAGCACTTCTCCCATGGCAACAAAGATCAATCTAGTAGGACAAACCAAACCGATAATTCGAAGAGACTTGCAAAGATAACTCAATCATATAAAAGAATTCAGAGAAGATTCAATTATTATCCATAGATAAACTTGATCATGAACCCACAATTCAACGGATCTCGACAAACACACCGCAAAAAGAGATTACATCGAATAGATCTCCACAAGAGAGGGGGAGAACATTGTATTGAGATCCAAAAGAGAGAAGAAGCCAACTAGCTAATAACTATGGACCCGAAGGTCTGTGGTAAACTACTCACAACTCATTGGAGGGGCTATAGTGTTGATGTACAAGCCCTCCATGGTGGATTCCCCCTCCGGCAGAACGCCGGCAATGGCTCCAAGATGGGATCTCGCGGATACAGAAGGTTACGGTGGTGGAAATTGTGTTTCGGTTGCTCCTCGGACGTTTTCGGGGTATGTAGGCTTATATAGGAGGAAGATGTGCATCGGGGGCCACCCGAGGGGCCCACGAGACAGGGGGTGCACCCTATAGGGGGCGCCCTACCCTCTCGTGATCGCCTCGGCTGCTTCTTGACTTGCACTCCAAGTCCTATGGATCATGTTCGTTCCAAAAATCACGCTTCCGAAGGTTTCATTCCGTTTGGACTCCGTTTGATATTCCTTTTCTTCGAAATACTGAAATAGGCAATACGGGTTGGGCCTCCGGTTAGTAGCTTAGTCCCAAAAATGATAATAATGTATAAAATAAAGGCCATAAACATCCAAAACAGGTAATATAATAGCATGGAACAATCAATAATTATATATACGTTGGAGACGTATCAGTCGTCATTGCAATTTCATATGAGGGAGAGGCATAAGCTAACATACTTTCTCTTCTTGGATCATATGCACTTATGATTGGAACTCTAGCAAGCATCCGCAACTACTAAAAATCATTAAGGTAAAACCCAACCATAGCAATAACATATCAAGTCCCCTTTATTCTCATACATCGTGACCCACTTATTTGTGTTTATGCTTCTGTCACTCAAGCAATGCGGACAATAAGTAAACCATGGACATATTGCAACACCCTACAGCGGGAATCCCTCACGCTTGCGCGGCACGGAGGGCACAATAGGACAGCACCAAAATAAAACATACAACTCATACCAATCTAGATCATGAATCAACCCAAGGACAAAGGATATCTACTCAAAACATCATAGGATGGGAACACATCATTGGATCATAATATGTGGCATAAAGCACCATGTTCAAGTAGGGATTACAGCAGGGTGCGGGAGAGTGGACCGCGTAAAAGAGATGAGGATGGTGATGATGATGGTGATTTTGATGAAGACGATCACCACGGCGATGATTCCCCTCCCGATGACACTCCGGCGCCAGCGAGAGAGAGGAGGAGAAGTTCTCCCCCTTGTGCTTCCTCCTCCATGGCCTCCCCCTGGATGGGAAGAGGTTCCCCCTCTGGTCCTTGTCCTTCATGGCAATGATGGCCCCCTCTGAGATCCTTCCCCATGGCCTCCGGTGATGATGGACCCCTCCGGCAGGGTGCCAGAGAGGGCCTAGATTGATTTCTCATGGCTACAAAGGCTTGCAGCGGCGGAACTCCCGATATAGGTAATTTTCTGGAGGTTTCTGTATTTACAGGAATTTTTGGCGTCGGTCTCACGTCAGGGGGGTCTCCGAATCGTCCACAAGATAGGAGCCCACGCCCAGGGCAGGGTGGACGCGCCCCCCACCCTCGTGGACATCTCGGGACTCTTCTGGCCCAACTCTTTTACTCCAGGGGCTTCTTTTGGTCCATAAAAAATCATCAAAAATTGGCACGTAAATTTGACTCCGTTTGGTATTCCTTTTGTGTAAAACTCAAAAAAAGGAAAAAAACTGAAACTGGCACTGGGCTCTAGGTTAATAGGTTAGTCCCAAAAATCATATAAAATAGCATATAAATTCATATAAAACATCTACAATGGATAATATAATAGCATGCATACTTCATAAATTATAGATACGTTGGAGACGTATCAGCATCCCCAAGCTTAATTCCTGCTCGTCCTCGAGTAGGTAAATGATAAAAGAAATAATTTATGAAGTGTGAATGCTAGCAGGTGCACAAGTTTGATCAATCATAATTTCAATCACCTTTTCATAATCATTATACGTCATAAAAGTAGCTCATCTCATAAAACTTTTCATGATCAAGTAACAAGCTATTCACATGTTAAAGTATAGATCATAAACTTTCTTGAAAACTAACAAATAGTGCTCTTAGTCATCAAACAATTGCGATTCATCTTATTTTCAGGAAGGGTCTATGTAAGAACTTTGATTTAGCAAATCCCACATACTCAACTATCATATAGCCTTTCACAATTGCTAACACTCATGTGATATTTATGGGTTCAAAGTTTTAATCGGACACAGAGAAAGATAGGGGCTTATAGTCTTGCCTCCCAACCTTTTACCTCAAGGGTAATGTCAACAATAATACTTTATGAAAACCTACATCCAAGTGGATATATATATATCCGGATCGCTCCAACACAAAGTGCTTGCCAAAGTTAAAAGTGTAAAAAGTAAAGGTGATGATCACCGTGACTCTTGTATAAGGGTAGAAGATAAAAGTAAAAGGGAGGCCCTTCACAGAGGGAAGCAGAGGTTGTCATGCGATTTTAAGGTTGGATGCACAAAATCTTAATGAAAAAGAACGTCACTTTATATTGCCTCTTGTGATAGAGACCTTTATTATGATGTATGTCGCTTTTATTTCTTCCCTATCACAAGTTCGTATAAAGCTTATTTTCTTTGCACTAACAGATCATACATATTTAGAGAGCAATTTTTATTGCATGCACCGATAACTACTTACTTGAAGGATCTTACTCAATGCATAGGTAGGTATGGTGGACTCTCATGGCAAAACTAGTTTAAGGGATGTTTGGAAGCACAAGTACTATTTCTACTTGGTGCAAAGAATTTGGCTAGCATGAGAGGGAAAGGCAAGCTCAACATGTTGGATGATCCAAGACAATATAACGTTTCGGATATAGGAAAACATATCCCATTAAGTTGTCTTCCTTGTCCAACATCAACCTTTTAGCGTGTCATATTTTAATGAGTGCTCACAATTACAAAAGATGTCCAAGATAGTATATTTATATGTGAAATCTCTCTTCCTTCAATATTATTTCATGAATTGTTCAAGTGACCACTTCTGCATTTGCTAATTTCCAATAAGTTTACTACCTATACTTATTCTGTGTGAAGTCATTACTCCCCATGGTATAAACATATGAAACATATATAAATTCAGGCGGCGGTGGCAGAGCGGGTGATGATCCGACGATGGGGTGGCGGCCACAACCACCACCTCACGCCTTCGGGCCGTGCTGGCGGAGCGGGTGATGCCCATGGTGGCCGGCAGTATGGTGGCGGCCACCTCCCGCCTTCGAGCCACGGCGGCGGAGCAGGCGATGGCCCTGGCTTTCGATGGTGGTGTGGTGGCAACGTTGGCCGGCAACAACTATCGACAGGCAGCGGCGGCGGAGCGTGTGGTTGGTGTTCCGCGCACACCCAACAGGGATGCCCCGCGCACTACATTATGCCGGGGACTACACCATCTCCGCGGTGTAGCCTCCCAACTGGAGCTGTTGTCTGATGACGGCGGAGTGGCTAAGCGACCATGACGGACCGGTGCCATTGGCGATTGTAGAAGCAGACGAGATAAGTTACAGGGAGGGAGGGGAAAATGCGACACATGACTCGCCGGCCATGAGGGTTTATATAGCAGGCCGGTAAGCATTAGGATTTTGGGGGATTTCACCGAGTCGGGCGGGAAGTTTGCGCGGGAACCTACGAGGTTGCGCGGGAATGGGCTCACCGACGATTCATTGCCGCCACCATGTGGCCAAAAGAGCCCCCCCCCCCGCGCACCTTGCGCAAGCTTGAGCTGTAAGCCTACTTTAGCAGCGGCGTGACAAGACGTGCGAGAGGAGGACGGAGGCCACGTACACATACGGTTAATAAAAAAACGTTTGCGATTTAATTACCTACTATACCCCCGTCCTGGTTTATAAGTAGGATTTAACAAATAAAATACGAATGTGTGTCGCCAAACATTATATAGTTGGAATCGTATTTGAACATAGTTTCCAATTATATAATTTTTATAACATGCATTAACATTTTGTTGGTTAAATTTGAGGGAAAAGTATGGCACAGAATATAAAGGGGACTATAGACCAAGATAGAGGTAGTAGCACATGGCCGCTCTCTACGGAGTGATGCAAGTGTTGTCCGTCTTGTAGGCGACCATTTCCTGCATGTTCAACTTCTCTGTGCATGTGGTTGCTTGCGGTTGAGGTGGCCGCGGTGCGCTCTGCTCATGTCCCGCCGCGCTGCTCTCGCGTCCCTCTGGGTGCTATGATGTCATCCCTCCACGCGCGCTGCCAGTGTTTGGGGCCAGCGCATGATCACGCACGTTCGTATGCATGCGGTTGCACCGGGCGCAGCGCGACAATGCAGTTCCCTTTCTTAAAAAACTGCCATGCCGACGCGCCGAGAATCCAGCCCGACCGACCCCATTTATTCCTACGGCCATTTACCTTCATCTCTCGCATCACACGACACAATAAGCACACCCACGACGACACATAAAGAGAGGACATCTAGCAGTTCCAGTGGCGATCCCCGTGGCTCCAATGGCGCTCCCAGCGGCCGCCGACGATAACGGCGGGCAGTTCACCACACATCACGAAGTGGACACCCACTTGAGGGGGAAGGCCCTCTCGGTGGTGTACCCGAATGATCTGGTGTCATTGGAGAGCTCCATCCAAACTATGGAGCAGTTTCTTGCCGATGACAAGTACCAAGTGGTCGGCTTCGACCTCGAGTACACCATCGGTCGCGCCGGGCATGATTAAAAGGTTGTCGTCGCCTATTTGTGTGTGCAACATGACGTCCACCTATCCACAAGGCCTCGCGAGCGTTTCTCCAGGTTTATCAACAGCTCCGACTACAATTTCGCTTCGCTGGACACCACCAACGATCTAAAAGCACGCAAGGTTTCGGGCTTGAAATGCCGGAATCTTTTCAACATCCAGGACCATTGCAAGGTCTGGGGTAGCGACAACAACAAACAAAACTCCCTGGTTGACCTCACCTCGGCCATCATTGACCCCTACTACATGAAGATGAAGGATGAGAGCAAGAAGGACAAGAAGGGCAAGAAAGCCTGGCACAGTGTTTGGCATGAGAGACTGGATGAACAACACGTCAAGTACGTGGCCAAGGACACATACACAAGCTACAAGACGTAAAGGCGGATCGTTGACATGAGGAAGTGTCTTCTTCATGCCCCAGACGAGGGATCGAGCCACAGAGCAGTGGCGGGAGCATCACAAGAAGTAGATGACTAGACGATCGTTTCTCCTACTTTTTTTGAAATAGAACTTCTCCTACTTTAGAATCCATGCAATTGTTTATTGAGGTGTGTGCGAATGATTTGTATAGTCACTTATGTAATTGGATGTTTATTTCAGCTATATATACACACACACGCTATTCTTCTGTAGACAGAGCAAATCACACGGCTTATTAGTGGCAATCATCTGTGTTATTATTGGTCTTCACACACATTTCTGATCACGAACCTGTTTGCCATGTATCACACACATCTTGTTCAGTTGAACCGTTTCCATTGTGTTACACAATAAAGTCTGCAAAGAGGGATCTACAGCAGCAAGGACCAGCTTCCCTACCAATAGCTCATCTAATAGAACTCCCAAGTTAATTGTGCTAAGGCTGGAGTAGTCATGAGATGGGTGACCGGATGGAAAGTGTACTTGATATTAACTAGTTGGATGGGCAACTGCAAAGATTTATTACCAACCTTTGAGTGACCCATCCATCTAATTAATATCGAGGTCTTTGTTTTGTAATTTTTGACATTTTTTTGAACACATGTTGATTGGCTTGAAGAAGGTCTATCTCATTACTTTTTGATAATTTTTGTTTTTTGAACACACAAATTAACCTCTATGTACTTGTTCTCAAATTAACCTCTAGGTCTGTTTGTTACATATCACACACACATCTTGTTAAGTTGAACCGTTGATGTTCTCTTCCCTAATCCAAACAGTTCATTCGAGTGAACCGTATGTCGTATATCGCACACAACTTCATCTGGCTGCCCGTTTCTGTTGTTCTGCCTCATCACAAACAATTCATCCGAGTGAATCATATGCTCTACATCACACACGCCTTCATTTGGCAGTCCGTTTCTTTTGTTCACCCTCATCGTAAACAGTTAAACTGTATGCCCTGAATCGCACAGGCAACAAAAATCTGAACCATGTTTGATGCATCCGTCATCGCAAACATTTTGCACCCTTTTTGACAGTTCTTTTACACCACCGTCTGTGATTAATGTATCACACATAGTTTCGTGAAAGGGTCTCTGATCATAGTGTCGCGTTAGCAGCATCCTGCAGTAGTGATAGACATCATCTATCTAAATTTTGGCATGCAAACCCATTTGATAAAGACATCATATAGGCGGCATGTGTGTGAATTATGGCATGCCAACCTTTTTAATAAATACATTATATAGTTATATCATGTCATCATGTTTACATAGTCATCATATTTTGAACTATGTCTTTCCATCCTTTTTAGTTAGCCATTATATATGTGAAATTGTGTCATGCTATCATGTTTAGTTAGCCATCATATATGTGAAATTGTGTCATGCTATCCTGTTTAGTTAGACAACATAAATGTGAATTATTTCATGCCCTCTTTTATTCCCCACTATCCATTGCACCTGTCTATCATACAATGTCTGTACATTCAACTACTTTTCTTGTTTATCATCCATTTGAGTTGGAGAGGGTGATGGCAGTATCTAAGGGTGTAACAACACGGTCTTCAGAAAAGATAGTGCTACCAGTCGATGCAGATAGAACCGCGGTTGTACTTGCCCAAGAACCGGCCCCACCACACATAACCCAGACTCTCGCAGATTGTGCCTCTACCCAGTTGGACAGAGAACCAGCTATACCCTTCTAACCCCTACACCAGTAGATAGTAACCCGGTTCCAGTTGACACAGCACTGTCTCCACCACAGAGCACCCAAACATGAGTAGTTAGTAAGGGAACTACAGTGCCCAAAGCACGAGGACCACCACTCTGAATCCCAACTCTACGCTTTAAGCAGAAGAAGAATTGTTCTCATGTAAGGTTCTGTAGCTATGGTTCATACTCCTTTGCTCTTGCATCACTGTATTTACTCATACCAACTATTTTTAAATTGGAAGGATGGAATTGAAAATCCAATGGCGCAATAGGTATGTTTTACACCTGTTTCTTTAAATGGTTTGTTGTTGTAACTTGCTTTATGTTGATTTCAGTTTCAATTGAATAAACAGTTATGTTCTCATGTCACGCACATTACAAGTGTTGTTATTGCTCTGTAGTTTCCCACACTTATATTCTGTCTATTTTGCTTTGTCTTAAACAGATATTTATTTGAACTATGTCTCTATCTTGATTTGGCAACAAAAACTAGAATGATATAGACCATACAGTGACCATGGTACATAGATATATGTTTGTTTCATGTTGTTATCATGTCCACTTTACTACTGAATAGATTTACCAAAATGAGTTTCATATACAATATGGTAAACCTGTGATGTGTCTGCTTGTTTCTTTTTAGAATGCAGACAAAATATTGGAGAAGAGTACCCCCGCTATGCAATCTTAAAGGAAGTAATGAAGATAAGATTCAAGATAGCGAGACATCCCTGTTGGTCTCCAAGAAAGCTGATAAAAACTATCTTGACGATAGTGAGACAACCCAAAAGTCATGTCTTGATGTAGTGTTCGAGTTACTGGCCACTACCGCTGGCACAAGCTCTTCGAACTTGTTGCCTGAATCACTTCGGCTTCTTTGGTCTCAGTTACAAGCTAAAAAGCATCAGTCAGCTGTGTTGCAGCAACAAGCTGAAGGACTGAGGAAGTCCCTGCAGAATTCAGATGCATACTTGCTGGTGCAATAGCAAGCACTGGAGGATTTAAGCGCCAAACAAGAGAAAGTTAATAAGCTTGCTAAGCATCTTGCCAGCATTATGGGTACCCAGGATATTGTTTATTGAGCTCTTCTGAAGTGGTTTCAGTTCTGGTCTTGTTTTGCTGCAGAGTGTATTTGCGCTGGTCGCCAACTTTGACAACCAGTGTATGTGCTATGCTGCTTTGTTCCCTATATTTGCACCGGTGTCAAACTTTGATGCCTAGTGGATGTAATATGTGTAATAGCCATGATAGCCTAGCGTATGTTGCTTGCTTATTTATTTCCCTGTTGTCTTCTTTATTTGTTTGCTTGTAGGCAGTGCAGTTCTTTTTCCGCGGTTTGCTAGTGGCCTCAATAACCTATTTTTTAAGACTAGGCCACAATAACCATGGGCTACATATTTACTGTAGTTACCATGGGCCTCCTACGGTCCATAGAAACAATGTGCCTTCTACGGGTCGTAGAAACAATGGGCCCTCTATGGGCCGTAGAAACAATGGGCCTTATACTAGCCATAGCATCAATGGGCCTTCTACGGGTCGTATGATTGATTGTCCAAACATGGTGAAAGCACAAGTGCTCCCTGGGTGATTTTGGTAATTAATGTCAACATATCTCTTGTTGGACTAATACTTTCATCTAGTATATTTCAGATAAGCCCAACAGTGGAGTGGCATGGACAAGAGGATGTGGAACCCCTTCAAGATACTAAGGACAAAGGATTGGCTCAAGCTCAAAGCTCAGGACTCTACATTTTCTATTTTCAGTAATCCAAGATCACATTGAGTCCATAGGAAAGCCAATACTATTAAAAGGGGATGAGGTGTTGCTTAATGTCTTGCTTGCTCAAAGTGCTCAGTGATATGCTCCAAAGCCCTCAGCCACTTTCTCATATCCACATATGTCCCAAACCAAAAGTCAAACTCGGCCCCACCGATTTGATCCATCTCGCGCCATCGAGTTCATTTGACATAGCCACTGCCAAAAACCCTAATCAGTTCGGTCACACTGATGGGATCTCGGTCTCACCGAGATGGGCTTGCAAACTCTCTGTTGTCTATTGCAACATTTTCGGTCCCACCGAAAATATGTAATCGGTCACACCGAGTTTGCCTGACCAACTCTCTATTTTACTTATTACCAAATTGGTCCATCGAGTTTTGTAATCGGTCAAACCGAGATGAGGTTTTACCCTAACCCTTGCACATCAGTCCCACCGAGTTGATCATGTCGGTCCCACTGAAATTGCCTAACGGTCACATATGTATTGAATCGGTCCGAACGAGTTTTCTGATTCGGTCCCACCGAGTTTAGTATAATGTGTGTAATGGTTAGATTTTGTGTGGAGGCTATATATACCCCTCCACCCTCTCCTCATTCGTGAGGGAAGCCATCAGATCGTGCCTACACTTCCAATAACTATTTTCTGAGAGAGAGCCACCTACTCATGTGTTGAGACCAAGATATTCCAATCCAACCATATGAATCTTGATCTCTAGCCTTCCCCAAGTTGCTTTCCCCTCAAATCATCTTTCCACCAAATCCAATCCTATGAGAGTGAGTTGAGTGTTGGGGAGACTATCATTTGAAGCACAAGAGCAAGGAGTTCATCATCAACACACCATCTATTACCTTTTGGAGAGTGGTGTCTCCTAGATTGGTTAGGTGTCACTTGGGAGCCTCCAACAAGATTGTGGAGTGAACCAAGGAGTTTGTAAGGGCAAGGAGATCGCCTACTTCGTGAAGATCTACCCTAGTGAGGCAAGTCCTTCGTGGGCGATGGCCATGGTGGGATAGACAAGGTTGCTTCTTCATGGACCCTTCATGGGTGGAGCCCTCCATGGACTCACACAACGGTTACCCTTCGTGGGTTGAAGTCTCCATCAACGTGGATGTACGATATCAACACCTATCGGAACCACCACAAAAACATCCGTGTCTCCAATTGCGTTTGCACACTCCAATGACATCCCTTTACTTTCTTGCAAGTTGCATGCTTTACTTTCCGCTGCTCATATACTCTTTGCATGCTTGCTTGATTTGTATTGTGAATGGTTAAACTTGTGATTAAACTCCACCCAAACTTGAAAAACTTAAAAACTGCCAACTTTGTTTGTTGAGTGTCTAATCACCCCCTCTAGACACCTCTTCTCGATCTTTTCACATGGGCCAATAACAGACTACATTATGGGCCATAAACAGGCTAGCGTTGGAATCATCCGTTCATGGGCCGACCATAACGGGCCGTCATTAATTGGCCATATTTGATCACGCTATGAAAATGGCCCAACAAATTAACGGGCCACAAATGGGCTGACAATAACCACGTGCTGAATTTGGCCCACAAAGCAGAAAACGCCAGTAACGGGCCGTAAGTAACCGAATCTGGAAATGAGCCCAAGAATAAATGGGCCCTGTGAAGGCCGAAAGATAACACGGGTTGCAAACGGCCCAATAGAATAATGGCTTGTTAATGGGTATAAAGCGATACCCTGTTTATTATGGGCTAGTTTCACCACGGGCCGTTAATGGGCCAAGAGTTACAAAGGGCCTCATATGGGCCGACAAACATCATGGGCCATACATGGGCCAGAAATTACGGGGCTGGAATCATATTGGACGGCCTAGATGACGCTACTGGGCCTAATTCGGATAGGTCATAACGGGTCATGACTTCGCGGGTTGTAATGGGCTATATGCGAACATGCCGTTAACAGGCTTTCCGTGGGCCAGCCCGCTTCCTTTTGACCAAGTCAAACGGGCTGGCCTTTTCACCGGAATGGGCCTCTGTTGGGCCGTGCCATGTGTCAATGTATCATAGGCCCCTTCTGTCCAATGAGTGGATGACATCTGCCCCAACTTTGAGCCGACACGTGGTTCCTCTCGCGAATGAGAAATTTACACGTGGAAAATCCCCATTGGTCGTGGCTTTTAGCGGGTTATCTGATCCAAAACCGGACCCGATAGCTTAACGACAACCCGTTATGGTGGAGGACATGTGTCGTTTACCCTTGATGAAAGCACTTCCATAACGCATGATTTATCGTCATGGAAGTGGACACTTTCGTGATGATAATTTTGGTAATGTCATGGAACACTTCTATGACAGCACAAGTATGACTATCTTGATTCTGTCATAAAATCGTCATGGATGTACATGCATGACAGAAAACGTGACCTACTGTGACAAACACTTATCATCACGGAAGTGTATTTTTTTAGTGTCAATACCAGTTTGAACGGCTATATTTGGTTCTAGTTATGCCTGGTGTAGTTAAGACATGCCCTTTATTTCAGGTTTACACATTTATCCAGTGTGATGTTTAAGCATTACCTACGTTCTATTCATTTTCAACAATACCAGTTTGAATTGCAATATTTGATGGTTGTTAAGCCTGTTGTCGGTAACATTGCCTTCCATTTTATATCTGCTTTAACAGCATGCTGAAATCAATACATTCAAGCTATCATTTGGAGATGATGTTGTTTACCTTTGCTATATTTGTCTGATGTTAAGGTTGATGTACTTATCATGCCTTTCCACTACTTACGCAGGACAACAACGGGAGTGGCCACCATTTACCGCCGAGGTTAGCTTCATCCCTCAGCTTGTACTTCCCCTTTCGTTCTATATTGTAGTGCATATAATCCAGGCCTAGACACTTGTTAGCTTCTAATATTGACTTGTTGATTGTAGGTACATATGCCTTGGCAAGGATCCACGCATCGACCCTTTTTATGTATGGGGCAATGAGATATTCATGAACAAGCATCAAGTGAGGAAATTGATAAGGATTATTAGCAAAAAGATACGAACGGTGGCAAGAAAATTATTTGTTTATGCTCTATCCAACACAAAAGTGAGTTGTGGGATGGTAACTACAAACTCTGCATCCTTCTCTTTTTACTGCCGATAATGAGTTGTTGGACAACAATGTCTGAATCTGTTTCGTTCATAGTGGTTCCCGAAGAAGTTCACTCAAGATTACCCCGGACACACAATGAAGGTTAAAGTATTTCATCCAGACTACAATGAGCATTGAGAAGTCGTAATGAAGATAGTGAAGGATGGATGGGCAGCCATCACAAGGGGTTGGACTAGAGTCATGCGCGCATTACACATGGACGAGGGCACAATATGGGCATTCCGCCTCACCTTCTCTAGCAACCAGATGTCTTCCGCCTCTCTCTTTACAGTCTTTAGTACAACTGTGGTTCATGGGATCGGATGTGCACCTTTCACTAGATTAAGGTACAAAATCCCTTACTAGGTATTCTTTACTTGGTGCTTCTATAGTTCTTCAGCATATGTACCTATGCATCGAATTATGCATTCGTGGTTGAACCTATATTTGTAATAAACATGGTTGGGTATGAAATAAGTGATTGCCTACTTTCAAATTCAAAACATGTGATTTTTGAATTAGGGATTAGAGTGCACACGTTTGCGAAAGCGAAATGTCTGTGATAGACGTGGAGATCAGACACGTTTCTAGGATCCACTACGTGTGCGATCAATCTCTACTACACACACGATCAGCCAAGAAAAGACGTGCGTGATTAACAATAGCATCACCCATAGTTCTTTCTTATTAAATATTTGCGATAGTCACCTTATCGCACACGCTTCGAAATTATGGACTGTTTGTGATGTTGTGCGCATTGCAAACGTTTGGGCATAGAAAAATGCGTGTGATGTACATACTAACAGAAATGTATTCCTTGGATTGGCTCTGTGGAATGTACATACGAACGGAAACATTTAGCGGGGACTGACTGTGTGGGATGTACTTACGATCGGAAACGATTTTGCCTGTATAATTGTATTTTTTAGCACTACTGTATGTATAACCGTATTTGAGCGCTCGTCGGTCACACACGACCTCATTTTGCCGAGCGTGTGTGCCAGGAGGGCATATCCCCAACGGTTTCTAGGTCGTGTGGGAAGGACCCCCCTATCGCAGTCACTCACTTGGCGACGGTAATGAACGCCGTCGTGGAAAGGGGTCAAAAATCGTTTGTATAGCACCAATGCGTACCAGTGCAAGCTGGTTTAACCTAACAAAAGCAAGGGACGAATTTGAAACAAGGTGAAGGACAAGCACAAGCGCAAGCAACACGAAGGCAGACTTTGATGTCTCCTCATCCCGCATAGTGGCAGTGGTAGCAGGGGTCCTCTTCCTGCTCTTTTGGAATTTCCAGACCTATTTTGATGTTGTTGATTTTCTTCCTTAACTGGTAGGTGGCGTACGCAACTATCATTGTGTACTCGATGAGGTAATCTGGCAGTGGGTTGATCCCCCACAACTTATGGTCTTTCTTCCTATCGATCTTCTTCTTCATTCCTCTGTAGAATGGGTGGATGATGCTGGCTGCAACATCAGCCAAGGTGTCGTACTCTTTTCTGGTGTTTGGAACTCTCCCGTTGCGCTGAATGTCGATGAAGTTGTTGGGGTTGATCTCCAAACCAGACTTCTTCAGCATCTCTTTGTCATCTTTAATGCTGAAACCGACAAAGGTGTATAACTTCTCCTTCTTCAGGAGCTCTTTGAGGCGCATGGGCCTGCAAGGGGAGACAAATATTGAAGATTAGTGTTCTTTTTTCAAGATTTAATTCTTCTATTTTTTTTGGTTTACAAGTGATGAATCCATGAGGTAGATGCTTATATAGTATAAGTCATGGATGAATGTAGTTCAGAAACTAGTACAAAAAGTTTTGAAATTAAATTCAAGTACACCATGCTATTTTTGTTTTTGGTATCTTCAGTGCTTCACCAAATGCTTCACCAAGTTCAAAAACCTATACCAGAGTCAATGATCTATGTGCTGCTTAGTGCCTGTTTAGTTCTCTTCTGCTGAATAACAGAACCTAAACCGGTGCTTCACCAAGTTCTTACTTATTTTTCTGCTGAAAATAACATCAGACCAAGTTCAGAAACTACTTTTGTACATCAAGTTCAGAAACATCTTTTAATACATCAAGTACAGAAACTGCACTGGTGCATCAAGATTAGAAACTACAGTACTACATCAAGTTCAGAAATTAATCTTGTGAAACAATTTCAGATGCTATGCATCAGGTTCAAAATATATTATAGTGCATCTACTTGAGAAACATGCACTAGTGCATCCACTTCACAAACTAGAGTAGTACATCTAGTTGGGAAACAAGTTTAGTGAAATTTTGAGGGAGCAATACTAATTAAACAGGTGAATGAAGCGGGCGAATGAGTAGGATGGTTCACCATTTTCTGGCCGCGGCGATGTGGTATACATTGCAGAGTTCCTCCATGCATAACTGCAAAACTGCTGCCATCTGCGGAGGTTTATCTTTTATGGTAAACTCCATATCGACGCCGATGAAGCTAGGATACAAGCCGCCGCCCTTCATCCTGAGCCTCCTGATCAACTCGTCATCCTTGTCTGGTTCGCTGGTGCAGATGACCTCCAACGTTCCTTGCCGTGGAGGTCCACCTTCTCCAGCGTGGTGGTGTAGTCGAGCTTCTCCCCGGGGACGTGAACATCGTCGAGGTTGCTGCTCTGGTCGGACGTCTCGCCATGCTGACGCTTGGCAGACGGTTTCTCCTCCATTGCCCTCCTCCAGCGACTGTGGGCTTCAAAGAGAGGTGTTTGTGGGGAGTTTGTAGTGGAGATGGAAGTGACAATGGTGGTTTTTGGAATGAGGCAGGGATGGAGTTGAATGGGGCTTTTTGAGAGCGTGGTTTGGGACGTGGGGGAGGCGGTTCGTCACGGTCGTGGGGGTAGTGCTCGTGAGGCGCCGTTGCAGTCCGTCGTGACAACCGCCCAGTGGGTGGCGCGGGCGGTGGCCTAGAAGAGCGAACTGTCCAATCCAATTTCTTTGCCAGGGTATTCATTGGTCGCACTGACTAGTCTTGTCAAGGTGTACTTATCGGTTGTTTTTCCCACTTGCACTTCTCAGGATCGTTAATGATGGCATTTTGTACTGTTTGAGTGACGAATACTTTGTGATGTTTTCAGTGTGGAGGTTTAGTTTAATTTTGCACTGAAGTCTTATACACTAGTTGAAGTGAACACTTCTTTCAGTGCACTGTGGGTTGTTGCTCAAAAGCGAGACTTATTTTATTTTCATCTGTCCCAACCTAAGTTAGGCCTTTATAGTTTTTGTACCCTCTTCTTAGTGTACTTATGGTTTAGTGTTGTGATACTGAATTGTAATTTCATACATCGTAAGGCTTTGAAAATTGGTGTCATAGTGGTGCGTGGATGTAGCGCGAGTGGACTGGCCCTTCCTGGTTTTGTAGTACTGTTGTCATATATATGTTTGAACTGAAGTTTTTTTGGGATTGAGATTATTTACGACGAAGTCGTTAATTTAGCTCTAGCCAGATTTTATGTAAATAAGAAATTAAGCAGAATTGACAAACAATATTTCTTTGAACTTCTTGCATTTTAGAGGTTGTGCTTTTGGTCTTCGGTTCGAAGGGTCGTTTCTAAACGGTCCTATTGTATGAGTAATTAATAATGAAAACTCCTGATGACATGACATGTTCATATAGCCAGCAACTAGCTATATTACTAATCATGCTCTTAGTGCGGTATCATAGGCCAAATAATGAGTTGACATTATATTGAAAGAAGAGAGAGAAGGGAAATGTATCGTAGGCAAAGTAGTGGAGACACAACTCTTAGCTTGTTTCCTTGTGTTGTGTAATTAACAGTATGATCTGATGTGGCTTATCTCCCTGTTTTTTGCCCGGTCTCTTCTCTCCATAACTAGGCCACACAGTTGACATGCCAATATGATCCGTAAAGCAATTATGCAATATGACTTGTACAACACCTCACTCACAATGCATTATGATGATTGTCCTGTTCTACTAACTATCATTACGTGTTATGAGTCGATGCATTGAGCGTGCCCTTACCCTCCACCACAAAATGTAAAAAAAATAAAAAATTATGATGACAACTAGTCTTCTTTGGTAAAATAAATCAAATAGTACACCAGTTCTATCCCAAGCCCGGTGAAGTAATAGTCCGTGGCGACTTCATCAATCCCAGTGGAAAGAAGTCAACTATAAAAGCGTCTGTGATGACTTTATCAGTCTCTATGAAATGCTTATACGGATAGGGTGTGAGATGATGAACAATTACGTCCGTAGTGTGTTAAAAAAAATCGAGTGTAACGGAGACACAATTTCAGGCAGTACCGACACCTGAAAGCCGCACGCAATTAAGCACCGCACCCCCGGTGCATATCTTAACCCCCACCACATGACCCAAATCAGATGCATCGCTACGGTTATGCCCTGAACAAATGACATAAAAGCTAAACGCAGCTATAGTACAGTATGTAAGCAGTGCAGAGGTATTATTGTGCGGGGACTACGAGCAGTATGACGGATGTGCGCATCCTCCGACCACGAGATGTTTTTCCATCTCGTTTTGAAAAAGGCAGTACTATTAATCAGAGAATGTGCATTGCAAAAATAATAATAATAAAAAGAAGAAGAAACCGACATTCATTCATCGGTAGACATGTGCGCGAACACAAGAATGGCTCTCCGCTCGTTATCACCGTATTCCGACGAGACTGTAGAATGTCGACCCGGTCAGTCCCGGCCCATGAGGGGCACTGAATCCCCACACGCATCCAATCCGAAAGCGAGACGAGGAGGAAGAAAAAATCCATCCTGGAGAGAGAGAGAGAGAAGGGAGAACAAGAAGCCTGTCCCTCCGGCGAGACTCTCCCTGTCATGAGCTCCCCCTTAAAAAAAGGGTGCAGTGCAGTGCAGTGCTCTACCTACAGGGAGGGACGGAGAGAGAAAGCAGAAAAGGATAGGGAGAGCCCAAACCCTGGGGGCATGGGGGGAAAAGAATCCCAAGCGCACGAGCTCACACAGCCTTTTCAGTCCAACAAACAAAATCAGATCCATCAGTCTTCTCCTACAATATACTACTACAACCAAAACCTACATGCATCTAGTACAGTTAATCCCATTTTCTATAGTCTGTGTGTGTGTCAATAATAGTGAGTAGTACGGTATTAGTAGTTCTTTGTGCGTGTGTGTGCTACTCTTTTAGAAGTGGTGGTGTATTTTATGGAGTAGTAGTAATACACGTAGAAACAAAAAGCGTGCTTCCTTTGACTCCTCCACTTGCCCTCCCCTATCTATCCATCCAGTACCACGGCAGTCTCCTAAGTGTCATTTTCTCAGACTTGGTGATGCCTGCCCCTCCTAATTAAACAAGCGAGATAATAACCTCACATTCTCTCTCTCTTCAGTTTCTCTCTCTACCTTTTTATACAAGCAAGAGCAATAAGGAAGGACAGCACAAGAAACCAATTCATCCCTGGTGTCTCTCATGTTAGGAGGTTGAGAGATAGAGATAGAGAGAGAGAGAAGTACTAGTAGTAACTCCAGTACTAGAGACAGATACAAAAGGAGACATCACACCACCCCCCAGCCCAGCCCAGCCAAAGCGCAAGCATTCCCAAGCAACACAACACGGCCGGCCGGCCTCCCAAGAACACCAAGAACCTTCCTCCGATCCTCCCCTTTCCCGTCCCACCAATCCGACCTAGGTGTCTGTGCGTGCTAGCAAGGCACGTACGCTCCGATCGGGGCGCGCCGGTGGCCGGGAGATGGAGGCCAGCTCGGCTGCGTCGCCGGACCTCTCGCTGCACATCAGCCTGCCCAGCACTGGGCCGCCGACGGGCCCGGGGGGCGGCGGAGGCGGGCGCGGGCCTGTGGGCGGCGGAGGCGGGGATCCCTGGAGGAGGCTGAACGGGTCCACGGCGTCCACGGAGCTGTCCTTGTCTCCGCCCCTCCTGGCCGCCGACCAGGAGGGCGCCGCGCTGCCGTGGCGGCACAGGCCTTCGTCGTCGGCTGCGGCGTCCTCGGCCGCCACCACGTCCGCCCAGGCCGCGCTGATGACCATGCCGATGCTGCAGCCGCTGGACGCGGGTGTCGGCGGCGCGTCGGCGGCGCCGCCAATCCGGGGGATACCTATCTACAACGGCGCCGGGGGCTTCCCGTTCCTGCCGCCGGCGCCTGGGGGAGGAGAAGGGCACCACCTCCCGAAGGTCGGGTTCTACAGCTACCACCATCCGGCGGCGTGGCCCTCCTCCCTGGGATCGACGTCGCCGTCCTCTCTCGGGCCGGGGCCGGCGCCACCCGCGAATTCCTTCGACCCCACGGCGGCGTTCCTGTCGTCGGCCGCGCACCATCGGATGCTGTCGGCCTCCGGAAGACTAAACGGCATGCTCTCCGACACCCTGCGTAGCTACGGCGCCCCCGGCGGCGGCGTCGGCATGGGTCTCGGCGGACACCATCATCATCTCCACGGCGCGCAGCCCTTCGGGCTGGGGTCCCGGTTCATGCCCAAGCTCCCCGCCAAGCGCAGTATGCGCGCGCCCCGCATGCGCTGGACCAGCACCCTCCATGCCCGCTTCGTCCACGCCGTGGAGCTCCTCGGCGGCCACGAGAGTACGTACCACTACCACCAAACCAATCTCTCCGACGCCGACGACGAGCGCGCGCGCTACCTACGTAACGTAGTACCTTTCGCTGATCAAAATCTAACCTCTGGCAGGGGCGACGCCCAAGTCAGTCCTAGAGCTCATGGACGTGAAGGATCTGACGCTAGCGCATGTGAAGAGCCATCTCCAGGTACCAGCAATTCTGAACCCCGATCCCTCTAGCTTGCTCCCAAATCCGCGGTCTCGCGTCTTCTTGCAGCTCGTCCCGTTCTTGTTTGGGTCAGACAGGAAAGCCAATGCAGTAACTCCTGAGTTAGTGAAGAAACTGCCATTCTTGGAGGTAGTGAGAGAGAGTGAGGCCAGTGTTTGGGGATGTGTGTGCGCGCGAGCGAGAGAAAAAGTTGCCATCATTACTCAATAATGCAATGTATGTGCATCTGTGCGCGCCTGCCCACCTAGCTAGCGTGTGTGTTCGCGTCTCGTCTGTGTGCACGGCCCGAAGCGCTCACCTCCACGAAGAAAGAGAAGCACAACTGCACAGGGACGACGAGAGAGAAGAACAAGAGAGAGAGAGAGAGAGAGGAAAGAGAGAAAGCTACTGGCTAGGAAGGCTCCAAGGCGAGGGCATTGGCATCATAGTATTTCTCCTTGTCCACTTCCGGGTGTTGCCTTGCGCGCCGATCCATCTGCTGATCCATTTGCTTGTCTTCTTCCCACCTCATCAGTCCTGCTAAACCGCGCTGCAATCCTTCTTGTTTTCTTGCTTGTGATTTTTTGCCGTTTCTTCTCACTCTGCTGCATGCCCCTTTCAGATGTATCGAACCGTCAAGAGCACTGACAAGCCTGCGGCCTCAGGTAATTCGCATTGCCATCCCTCGTCAAGAACTCCATTGCATCGCTCTTGTCTACACCTCGCCTCTGCTTACTGGTAATCAATGGAGTGGTGGTACTAATCTATGACGCTCCTTGGGTGCATGGCTGGCACTGTGACCTCATTCAGGCCCGACCGACGGCGGCTCCGGCGACGACGACTTCCCCAGCGCCGGTGGCCAGGTCGGGTCCGGTGGCGACAACAACATGTGCCCGAGGCCGTTCCCGGAGCACCGGTCCACCTCCGAGGGCGCGGCGAGCTCCGTCGGTGGCGGCGGCGACATGGACCAGTCCTCGGCAGGGAACGCCAGCACCAAGTGGAGCAACTCCTCAAGGTACCGTACCAGCTCAAGTCACATGACAGCCTACATGTGAATGTTGTGCACACATCATCAGTTTCATCACACATACCCCTCCATCGTTTGTTGTTTCACGCCTTTTGATCTGCTTTTACACATATCTGTAGGTAACAGCGTAGAAGTATCACTAGATAATTAATAAGTAGTGTGTTTGGTTTAGTTTTTGTCGTGCTTAATTGCTCGCTTAATCCCAAAGAAACACCACCAAACAAACTTTTGTTTGTATGGATTGACACCTGAAAAAGTTGGGAATATTTAACCAGGCTAACATTTGTACCAGTAGATCATCTGCTGATGGCTAAAGCTTAAAAGAATGTTTTGGGGGCACACACACACACCTGGAAGGGAAGGTACACACAGGGCTGCCTACATCTATAGGCGGCCAATGTTGTGTCACGGAAACGACCAAAACATCACAACCCCCAAGACCACCATTGACCTCAGCAGCCACAGCTTCTGCTCTTTGTTTTGTCTATGTAGAACTATGATATCACCCGCAATATTTTTTTTTTGTAGAACTAAGATATGAATATATGTACTACATAAATGTACACTACTAGTACGTATATTTATATTTTTATACACAAAGATATACTACTATATAAATATATAAACATGTTGTGTGAGTTTTTGTGTGCGTAGGTTCTTGGGTATTGTCCATTGTCCTCTTCTCTGAGTGTCTCTCTCTCCCGCGTCAATCCTAGGGAGGTGGCTAGGTAGCTCCATTATCTTTTCTTATCAATGCATGGCTCTGATTCCAGGGTGGGTGGGGCTTTGACCAGACATGCTCTATTGCCTAGGAATATGTAACCAAGGACTTGCTGCATTCTTGGTTCTTTCCACCTCCCTCCTCCGGTCACTTCAATGCCTTTTTTACTCCTATTTCTTGGCCAATTGTTACTAACACGCCACTCAATTGTTCCTTAGTAGATATAGTATATCAGCAGAGCCATGATTGTTTTCTTGGATAGAATCATCTATTTAATCTTCATTGCCCTAATTTTTTTCGCCCTTTTTTCAGCCATTTCATGTATTTTCCCGTGTAAAAATTAATGTAGCCATGCTATTACAAGCTAATCTATCTTTTTTACAAAATGAATTTGCAAATGATATAGGTCTATACTCCGTGGTATTAGAGTAGGTGTAAAATATTATTTAATTAACAATCTTTCCATTTATTTTACTATTTCCTTGCTTGTCGAGAACTTCAGAAACTGGCTTTGGTTTAAATTGCAGGAGAATCATAATTCATAAATTAATGTCTTTTATATGGCTACAAGCCAAGGACTGTCACAGTGCATAGGTTTTTCTGTATGCTTATGGAAAAATTAATTCATGGTGACCAAGTGAACATGCATGCAACTATTTTCCATAGAGATATTTGGATGTACATCACTGCAAAAGTTTGTGATTTTGAATGTGCTACGGGCCACTAGAACGACAAACTTGTGTTATGTCATTTCAATTTTAGGCTCTCCATCAAATGCTCCTTAATTATACTTCTTATCCTAATTTCATCATGTAGTCAGGCATGTAAAAACATAATGTGTACTTGTCTCAAGAAAAAGGTAAAAAAAAATGTAGTGGATGCATATTGATCTGTTTAAAAAGAAAATTCATGGTTGAACTTTTCCCCATGTTCCTGCCATCTAGAACAACTTCCAAAATGATATTGTGCTTCATCAGAACTGATCCAGACGTATATAAGTAGGTATATATGTAAATGTAAAGTAGTGGCGTATCTATGCTTGATATTATTGACATGCAAAGTCTGCGGTCCCTCAATGTTAACAGTATATGTTTGTTCCTATCAAGACAAAAGCACTTTAAAACGGTTTGGTGCTGGGTTGTTGTTATATGTTTATAGAGTAGTGATAAAGGAAGGGCACTTTCCTTGATGTCCCAAAATCATGTGTAGACTGAGAAGAAAAGAACTGTCAAATTCATGATCTCCAACATGTGGGTCATATATAGTCATACACAAACCTCTCTCTCTCTCTCTCTCTCTCTCTCTCTCTCTCTCTCTCTCTCTCTCTCTCTCTCTCTCTCTCTCTCTCTATGCTCAAACAGTCAAACGTTGTAGTGTACACTGTACAAGATACAGGCATACATAGAACTCTACATTTGCACGTGCATAAAGAACTCCAGTCATTAGATATGTGCAATGCACCAATTTGAATTGTCAATGTATAAAGAGTCCTCTATAAAAGCCAAGAGCACTCTTCCTGAGTGTGTTGTTACTCAAGTACACGGAGAAGCATTAGATTCTTTGCTTGTGTGTGTCTCTCTTTACCTTAAAATTCTTCCCCGCAGCAGCAGCAGCAGCCTGGCTTGCTGATGAAGATGGGCTCGCCTGTACATGCCATTGCACTGCACGACTGAACCAAAACCGGAACATCTTTTAAGAGCTTTTCTTGCCTAGAAAGAAGCTATATGTGTAACGAACCGATCAGGAAGAGCAACTGTTGTTACTCTCTTTAGCCAAAGCTAACTATCTATACACTGGGCAAGTATTGTTCATCCATGGTATGCATGTTCCTATCTGCAGTGGTAAACTTGCCATACATATATAGATACAAGCATGCCCAGTTGTAGCAAGCACTTGGAGAGACCTACTTTTACTATTTGGTCAGCCTCTTGATTTGGAAAGCTGCTGGTAACTGATCATCAACTTTGCTAATTTGGAAATTCGTTCTCCTTGTGCATGCAGGGACCCATGGGTGTCATCTAATTCTTGCAACATGGATGCTCATCGCTCCATTGGACTGTCTTCTCCAATGGAGGTACGTACGTATATGCATGAGCCCATTATTCTAATATGATGTCTCAAAAGACATGTATTTGCACATTTGCATTGGTTGCTACTTGCTACATGCATGTTTTTTGTTGATCCATGTGTGTTGTGTGTCTGTTACAACAGAACATGGAGCCCTGCAGATCAACCGGCTCGCAAGTGTCGAACCACGAGCTGAGCAGCCCGAGCCTGGAGTTCACGCTGGGGAGACCGGACTGGCATGGCGCGGATCATGACTAGCCATTGAGTCATCAGATCGACAAGAAAAACCTAGCAACGCTAATTTTCGGTCCAAGATAGTACACCGGTACTGATCATCTTTTAGTTGAGTTTGCCCCGGCCCCAAGTCCGTCCGCTTCCGTGAAGAAATCAACGGCAACTTCAGACATATCGCTCCGCCGGAATAGGAGAAGCACCCAGCATGGTCGGGAAAAGCTATATATATACCGGATTGATATCTGTTAGTTTAAATTCGAGGTTTCTTTCTTGGTTCCTATATATGTTTTGCCGGCCGGCCCATGCATGCATGCCTTGTACTCCTAGCTAGCTACTCCTAGATAGTAGTTTTATTATCTTCTCTTGGGCATCTTTGATTAGTTGTGTTCCCTTCTTGTGTGGCGAGATCTATTATAGTTGCCCGGCGTGTGTGAGTGACTGAGTGGTCGGTGTGACGTTGGTGCAAAGTGTAGCGTGTGAAAGGAGGTGCGTACGATGAGCACATGGAAAGTTGGAAAGGCCAAGAGAGGAAAAAAGAATGAGTTGTGGTGAAGCAATCTGTGCCTTGCATTGGTGGTGTGCATGACGGAATGATTTGATCAAATCAACGATCCCTTTTGCGCATGTTTCTTTCCTCTTTAATTAAATCCCTGCAGGTGCTTGCTTGCTTGCTTTAGTCTTTTCTTTCTTTCGCCTCCCACTTGGTCGTGTCAGCTGATCACCAAGCCACGGACATTACCTGCCTGCTTGCTCTTTTCCAGCACCGCCCAAGTCCAGTGTGAAAATGTGGATCGCCCGCTTGACCGCACCGCATCAGCTTAATTAATTATAAACTAGCCACATTAGCGCACATGCATGCATCAAAAGCCGATTAAGATTGCAAAGCAAAGCCAAGCAAACCAATCGATCGTCGTCGCCTTGGATCGGCCCCCGGGTACCTGATGCCTCATCCATCATCGATTGCTCCCTGGACTGGCACCGTGGTGGTCCTGGTCCGGCAACTGCGAGAACCGGCCATGAACATCGTCGCAGGGCAGCGCATTGATCGGCCCAAGTACGACGCGCCATGAAACCCGCCGCGCGCGACGGGGACGTTTCGCGCAACCAACCGCGCATCCATCTCTCCCTTTCCCAGCTAGCCAAGCCACCACATGCCGAAATGCGCATCAGTAATGGCTAGGCTACGGCACGCAGCATCTGGTCACAGGTGCCGCAGGCGACGGCATGAATACATGACCATGACAGCAACGGCCGGGGAGGGGGAGGTGGTAGCACCTAAGCTAGCAGAGAGAAAGGCCTTGTGTGATCAAGGGGACGTACTCCTACGCGTTTGGTGCCAACTCGGACATTGATGTATAGCTAGCGGCCGGCCCAGTGCGTGTGCGTCGCGTGATTGGTGAGAGGATGCATGGCGGAGACGTCGTCGTTGAAAGATCCTATAGCTGGCTAGCTATAGCTAGCCCTGATTCCGACTGAGCCGCACTGGGCGTGAATGGCGGGCGGCCTGGAGTGGAAAGGATCGGCATCGGCCATGCACCTTCCTTGGCAAGCACGATGAGCTTGACAGGTTTTCAAAGTTGTTGATTACTGGTAGAGAGAACTTGTTCCAGGTGCGCGGAGCAAAAGGAAGGAGGAAATCCCACCACACTATACAGATTCAGTAGAAGAAGCTGGCCATCTAATCAGATGAGATGGAGCATAAGCATATGGAATACATGCATGTCAGTCACCGACAGGTAGGGCGGCCAGGGCAATGTGCAGCTCGGGCTTTGCCGGTTCCAGTTCCAGGGAAGAAAGTCGGTGTTCATACTAGTTACTACGTACTACCTCAGGACGCTAGCTAGATAGATAGGGAGGATAATCTTAGGTAAAGTGGCCACCAGACAGACAGGACCGGTACTAATCGTTCCTCCTTCCTGCAACGCGAGGCACTTTTGATTTGACAACCATAGGACGGACTCACGCTCACTCACTGACGGACTGACTGAGTGACTGATTGACCCAAATGTTTTAATGTGCAGGTAGGAGTACCAGTAAGCCTCAAGCCACTGCAATCTCCCTGTCCCAGTACGCACGAGCACCACACTAGCTAGGCTACGATCTCGATCAATCTTCGCCCACACATTTGCAAGGAGGATAGAAAGAAGGAAATTCTTTTGGAGCAAGTGAGGCGAGGGAAAAAGATGAAAAGGAAGGTCCCCTACTAGTAGTACTGGCCAAGAAGAAGAGAGAGATGTGGGGGAAAAGAAGGAAAGGGCGGGGAGGAAATGGGAAAAGGAGGGAGAGCCCAATCATAAAGCAATGGATTGCAAAATCATTTTTCCCAGTCCCCCCATGTTTCTCTGTCTCCTCATTCAAGTCATTCTATTGTTCCCTCCTCTGTCGGACCTTTTGCTCAGCGTCTGACAACAGCGGCTCAATGAGGGGTGAGAGAGAGAGAGAGAAAATGAAAGTGAAAATAAAGAGGGTTTGGGATAGAAAAGGGGAAGCAGGCAGGCTGCGGCACAAAGGAAAAATAAAGAGCGGCCCTGTGCCTGCGCGGCATCTCCGTCCGTTTTAAATGCCCCGTCCTGGCCCGAATACTCTCTCGCTCGCGCTCGATGGAAATCTCTCTTCCGCTCGCGCTTCACGCCGGAACAGTGCGCCCCCCCCCCCCCCCCTCTCTCTCGCTAGAACTGTAGTGGGGGGCCGGGAGGAGACGTGGCCGAGTTCCTGATGCACTGTGGCAGAGAGAGATGGGGAGAGAGAGAGAGAGAGGAGAGGGGCACTGGGACTTCGAACTGGGCATTTATTTGCATGGGGCCTTTTGGCCCCGTGCAGATGGGGGGTTGCTGCGGCCCTCTGCTGTGGACCACCGCGCGCACTGTGCCGCATTCATCACCGTATGACCTGTACATGTGGAGTGGACTTTCATTGGAGGAGCCACGTACGTACGTGTCCTCCTCATGCGCTGCTGCTTTGTCCCCAATCACGCCGCAAACTCAAAGTTTCCGGTTTAAACTGGCCTGCATTATGTCAATTCCAAACATGTTTAGTTGCTGCTCCTGGCTGAATGGCTGAATTTGAAACACATTCGTTCGTCCGAGGCGAATTCAGCGGTTAGTCTGAGACACGAAATTTCACTTAGTTGCTGGTTGTCTACACTCTCTTTTCCTAAAAAATAAAAGGTGCTTTTATTAACTCACTAGACAATTGCCCGGCTGCTTTTATAACTCGGTAGATAATTGCCCGGGCATTGAAACAGGGTATAAATATTCTACTAAATTTCACTGTAATTTTTCTTTCTATATTTATGCTATTGTGCAAATATATATTTATAAAATTGTGCAAGTGATTTATCAAAATAAAAACTGAAGGAAATATGCCCTAGAGGCAATAATAAAGTTATTATTTATTTTCTCATATGATAATAAATGTTTATTATTCATGCTAGAATTGTATTAACCGGAAAGAGAATACATGTGTGAATATATACACAAACATAGTGTCACTAGTATGCCTCTACTTGACTAGCTCATTGATCAAAGATGGTTATATTTCCTAGCCATAGACATGAGTTGTCATTTGATTAACGGGATCACATCATTATGAGAATGATGTGATTGACTTGACCCATTCCATTAGCTTAGCACTTGATCGTTTAGTATGTTGCTATTGCTTTCTTCATGACTTATACATGTTCCTACGACTATGAGATTATGCAACTCCTGTTTACCGGAGGAACACTTTGTGTGCCACCAAACGTCACAATGTAACTGGGTGATTATAAAGGAGCTCTACAGGTGTCTTCGAAGGTACATGTTGAGTTGGCGTATTTCAAGATTAGGATTTGTCACTCCGATTGTCGGAGAGGTATCTCTGGGCCCTCTCGAAATGCACATCACTATAAGCCTTGCAATCAATGTGACTAATGAGTTAGTTGCGGGATGAAGCATTACATAACGAGTAAAGAGACTTGCCGGTAACGAGATTGAACTAGGTATTAAGATACCGACGATCGAATCTCGGGCAAGTAACATACCGATGCCAAAGGGAACAACGTATGCAGTTATGCGGTTTGACCGATAAAGATCTTCGTAGAATATGTGGGAACCAATATGAGCATCCATGTTCCACTATTGGTTATTGACCGAAACGAATCTCGGTCATGTCTACATAGTTCTCGAACCCGTAGGGTCCGCACGCTTAAAGTTTGGTGACAATCGGTATTA
This sequence comes from Triticum aestivum, assembly GCF_018294505.1. NCBI lineage: Eukaryota > Viridiplantae > Streptophyta > Magnoliopsida > Poales > Poaceae > Triticum > Triticum aestivum. The sequence goes on from NC_057807.1 coordinate 369,837,463, forward strand.
TGAGTTTTTGTGTTTTGATGTACCGAAGGTAGTTCGGAGTCCCGGATATGATCATGAACATGACGAGGAGTCTCGAAATGGTCGAGACGTAAAGATCGATATATTGGATGACTATGTTCGGACACCGGAATGGTTTCGGGCATATATCAGAGTACCGGGGGGTTACCGGAACCCCCCGGGGGGTTTATTGGGCCTCATGGGCCCTAATGGAGAAGAGGAGGGGCGGCCAGGGCAGACCGCGCGCCCCCTCCCCCTCTAGTCCGACTAGGACAAGGAGGGGGGGCGGCACCCCCTTTCCTTCCTCTCCTCTCTCCCTTCCTTCCCCCCTCCTACGCCAACTAGGAAAAGAGGGAGCCTCCTCCTGGTCGGCCACCCCCTCCCCCTTGATCCTTTATATACAGGGGCAGGGGGCACCTCTATACACAACAATTGATCATTGATCTCTTAGCCGTGTGCAGTGCCCCCCTCCACCATATTCCACCTCGGTAATATCGTAGCGGTGCTTAGGCGAAGCCCTGCGTCGGTAGCATCATCAACACCGTCATCACGCCGTTGTGCTGATGGAACTCTCTCGCAAAGCTCTGCTGGATCGGAGTTCGTGGGACGTCATCGAGCTGAACATGTGCTGAACTCGGAGGTGCCGTACGTTCGGTACTTGATCGGTCGGATCGTGAAGACGTACGACTACATCAACCGCGTGTGCTAACCCTTCCGCTTTCGGTCTACGAGGGTACATGGACAACACTCTCCCCTCTCGTTGCTATGCATCACCATGATCTTGCGTGTGCATAGGAATTTTTTTGAAATTACTACGTTTCTCAACAGTGGCATCAGAGCCTGATTTTATGCGTAGATGTTATATGCACGAGTAGAACAGAAGTGAGTTGTGGGCGATACAAGTCATACTGCTTACCAGCATGTCATACTTTGGTTCCACGGTATTGTTGGATGAAGCGGCCCGGACTGACATTACGCATACGCTAACGCGAGACTGGTTCTACTGACGTGCTTTGCACATAGGTGGCTGCCGGGTGTCAGTTTCTCCAACTTTAGTTGAACCGAGTGTGGCTACGCCCGGTCCTTGAGAAGGTTAAAACAACACTAACTTGATGAACTATCGTTGTGGTTTTGATGCGTAGGTAAGAACGGTTCTTGCTCAGCCCGTAGCAGCCACATAAAACTTGCAACAACAAAGTAGAGGACGTCTAACTTGTTTTTGCAGGGCATGTTGTGATGTGATATGGTCAAGACATGATGCTAAATTTTTTTGTATGAGATGATCATGTTTTGTAACAAAGTTATCGGCAACTGGCAGGAGCCATATGGTTGTTGCTTTATTATATGCAATGCAATCGCCCTGTAATTGCTTTACTTTATCACTAAGCGGTAGCGATAGTCATAGAAGCAATAGGTAGCGAAACGACAACGATGCTACGATGAAGATCAAGGTGTCGCGCCGGTGACGATGGTGATCATGATGGTGCTTCGGAGATGGTGATCACAAGCACAAGATGATGATGGCCATATCATATCACTTATATTGATTGCATGTGATATTTATCCTTTATGCATCTTATTTTGCTTTGATTGACGGTAGCATTATAAGATGATCTCTCACTAAATTTCAAGGTATAAGTGTTCTCCCTGAGTATGCACCGTTGCGAAAGTTCTTTGTGCTGAGACACCACGTGATGATCGGGTGTGATAGGCTCTATGTTCAAATACAACGGGTGCAAAACAGTTGCACACGCAGAATACTCAGGTTAAACTTGACGAGCCTACCATATACAGATATGGCCTCGGAACACTGAGACCGAAAGGTCGAGTGTGAATCATATAGTAGATATGATCAACATAGTGATGTTCACCATTGAAAACTACTCCATCTCACGTGATGATCGAACATGGTTTAGTTGATCTGGATCACGTGATCACTTAGATGATTAAAGGGATGTCTATCTAAGTGGGAGTTCTTAAGTAATATGATTAATTGAACTTTAATTTATCATGAACTTAGTACCTAATAGTATTTTGCTTGTGCATGTTTGTTGTAGATAGATGGCTCGTGCTATTGTTCCGTTGAATTTTAATGCGTTCCTTGAGAAAGCTAAGTTGAAAGATGATGGTAGCAATTACACGGACTGGGTCCGTAACTTGAGGATTATCCTCGTTGTTGCACAGAAGAATTACGTCCTGGAAGCACCACTGGGTGCCAGTCCTGCTGCAGATGCAACTGATGAAGCTAAGAACGTCTGGCAGAGCAAAGCTGATGACTACTCAATAGTTCGGTGTGCCATGCTTTATGGCTTAGAATCGGGACTTCAACGATGTTTTGAACGTCATGGAGCATATGAGATGTTCCAGGAGTTGAAGTTAATATTTCAAGCAAATGCCCAGATTGAGAGATATGGACTCTCCAATAAGTTCTATAGCTGCAAGATGGAGGAGAATAGTTTTGTCAGTGAACATATACTCAAAATGTCTGGGTATAATAATCACTTGATTCAACTAGGAGTTAATCTTCCCGATGATAGTGTCATTGATAGAATTCTTCAATCGCTGCCACCAAGCTACAAGAGCTTCGTGATGAACTATAATATGCAAGGAATGAAGACAATTCCTGAGCTCTTCGCAATGCTAAAAGCTGCGGAGGTAGAAATCAAAAAAGGAGCATCAAGTGTTGATGGTCAACAAGACCACCAGTTTCAAGAAAAAGGGTAAAGGGAATAAGAAGGGGAACTTCATGAAGAACGGCAAGCAAGTTGCCGCTCAAGAGAAGAAACCTAAGTATGGATCTAAGCCTGAGACTGAGTGCTTCTACTATAAAGGTACTCGTCACTGGAAGTGGAACTGCCCCAAGTATTTGGCGGATAAGAAGGATGGCAAGGTGAACAAAGGTATATGTCATATACATGTTATTGATGTGTACCTTACTAATGCTCGCAGTAGCACCTGGGTATTTGATACCGGTTCTGTTGCTAATATTTGCAACTCAAAACAGGGACTACAAACTAAGAGAAGATTGACTAAGGACGAGGTGACGATGCGCGTGGGAAATGGTTCCAAAGTCGATGTGATCGCAGTCGGCATGCTACGTCTACATCTACCTTCGGGATTAGTTTTAGACCTGAATAATTGTTATTTGGTGCCAGCGTTAAGCATGAACATTATATCTGGATCTTGTTTGATGCGAGACGGTTATTCATTTAAATCAGAGAATAATGGTTGTTCTATTTATATGAGTAATATCTTTTATGGTCATGCACCCTTGAAGAGTGGTCTATTTTTGTTGAATCTTGATAGTAGTGATACACATATTCATAATGTTGAAGCCAAAAGATGCAGAGTTGATAATGATAGTGCAACTTATTTGTGGCGCTGCCGTTTAGTTCATATTGGTGTAAAGCGCATGAAGAAACTCCATACTGATGGACTTTTGGAATCACTTGATTATGAATCACTTGGTACTTGCGAACCATGCCTCATGGGTAAGATGACTAAAACGCCGTTCTCCGGAACTATGGAGCGAGCAACAGATTTATTAGAAATCATACATACTGATGTATGTGGTCCAATGAATATTGAAGCTCGCGGTGGGTATCGTTATTCACCTTCACTGATGATTTGAGCAGATATGGGTATATCTACTTAATGAAACATAAGTCTAAAACATTTGAAAAGTTCAAAGAATTTCAGAGTGAAGTAGAAAATCATCGTAACAAGAAAATAAAGTTTCCGCGATCTGATTGTGGAGGAGAATATTTGAGTTACGAGTTTGGTCTACATTTGAAACAATGCGGAATAGTTTCGCAACTCACGCCACCCGAAGCACCACAACGTAATGGTGTGTCCGAACATCGTAATCATACTTTACTAGATATGGTGCGATCTATGATGTCTCTTACTGAGTTACCGCTATCGTTTTGGGGTTATGCTTTAGAGACGGACGCATTCACGTTAAATAGGGCACCATCAAAATCCGTTGAGACGATGCCTTATGAACTGTGGTTTGGCAAGAAACCAAAGTTGTCGTTTCTTAAAGTTTGGGGCTGCGATGCTTATGTGAAAAAACATCAACCTGATAAGCTCAAATCCAAATCGGAGAAATGTGTCTTCATAGGATACCCAAAGGAGACTATTGGGTACACCTTCAATCACAAATACGAAGGCAAGACTTTTGTTGCTAAATTTGGATCCTTTCTAGAGAAGGAGTTTCTCTCGAAAGAAGTGAGTGGGAGGAAAGTAGAACTTGATGAGGTAACTGTACCTGCTCCCTTATTGGAAAGTAGTTCATCACAGAAACCGGTTCCTGTGACGCCTACACCAATTAGTGAGAAAGCTAATGATATTGATCATAAAACTTTAGATAGAGTTACTGCTGAACCTCGTAGGTCAACCAGAGTAAGATCCGCACCAGAGTGGTACAATAATCCTATTCTGGAGGTCATGTTACTTGACCATGGCAAACCTATGAACTATGAGGAAGCGATGATGAGCCCAGATTCCACAAAATGGCTTGAGGCCATGAAATCTGAGATGGGATCCATGTATGAGAACAAAGTGTGGACTTGGTTGACTTGCCCAATGATCGCAAGCCATCAAAAATAAATAGATCTTCAAGAAGAAGACTGACGCTGATGGTAATGTTACTGTCTACAAAGCTCGACTTGTTGCGAAAGGTTTTTGACAAATTCAAGGGGTTGACTACGAAGAGACTTTCTCACCCGTAGCGATGCTTAAGTCTATCTGAATCATGTTAGCATTTGCCGCATTTTATGATTACAAAATTTGGCAAATGGATGTAAAAACAGCATTCCTGAATGAATTTCTGGAAGAAGAGTTGTATATGATGCAACCAGAAGGTTTTGTCGATCCAAAAGGTGCTAACAAAGTGTGCAAGCTCCAGCGATCCATTTATGGATTGGTGCAAGCCTCTCGGAGTTGGAATAAACGTTTTGATAGTGTGATCAAAGCATATGGTTTTATACAGACTTTTTGAGAAGCCTGTATTTACAAGAAAGTGAGTGGGAGCTCTGTAGCATTTCTGATATTATATGTAGATGACATATTGTTGACTGGAAATGATATAGAATTTCTGGATAGCATAAAAGGATACTTGAATAAAAGTTTTTCAATGAAAGACCTCGGTGAAGCTGCTTATATATTGGGCATCAAGATCTATAGAGATAGATCAAGGCGCTTTGGACTTTCACAAAGCAGATACCTTGATAAAGTTTTGAAAAAGTTCAAAATGGATCAAGCAAAGAAAGGTTTCTTGCCTGTATTACAAGGTGTGAAGTTGAGTCAGACTCAATGCCCGACCACTGTAGAAGATAGAGAGGAAATGAAAGATGTTCCCTATGCTTCAGCCATAGGCTCTATCATGTATGCAATGCTGTGTACCAGACCTGATGTGTTCCTAGCTATTAGCTTAGCAGGGAGGTACCAAAGTAATCCAGGAGTGGATCACTGGACAACGGTCAAGAATATCCTGAAATACCTGAAAAGGACTAAGGATATGTTTCTCGTTTATGGAGGTGACAAAGAGCTAGTCGTAAATGGTTACGTCAATGCAAGCTTTGACACTGATCCGGACGATTCTAAATCGCAAACCGGATATGTGTTTATATTGAACGGTGGAGCTGTCAGTTGGTGCAGTTCTAAACAAAGCGTCGTGGCGGGATCTACATGTGAAGCGGAGTACATAGCTGCTTCAGAAGCAGCAAATGAAGGAGTCTGGATGAAGGAGTTCATATCCGATCTAGGGTGTCATACCTAGTGCATCGGGTCCAATGAACATCTTTTGTGACAATACTGGTGCAATTGCCTTGGCAAAGTAATCCAGATTTCACAAGAGAACTAAGCACATCTAGTGATGCTTCAATTCCATCCGGGACCAAGTCTAGGTGGGAGACATAGAGATTTGCAAGATACATACGAATCTAAATGTTGCAGACGCATTGACTAAGCCTCCTCCAAGAGCAAAACATGATCAGCACCAAGGCTCCATGGGTGTTAGAATCATTACTATGTAATTGTCACGCCCAATATGCGACCCTATCCAAAAGGAACTCGAAGGTCCCACCAAGGATAGACTCGCATATTGAAACGCTTTTGCAAGGTGGATATCATTACATCAACATTACATAATAGATGGGGATACATACAAGAGGCATACAATGACACATGAATACAACGTCACAATACATAAGAGCATCATCCGACTACGGATGAATCACAAACAGAAACTCAAACGACATCCACCCTGCTAGCCCAGGCTGCCGACCTGGAACCTATCCCCTGATCAAAGAAGAAGCAGAAGCAAAACTCCAAAACAAGTCAACATCGCGCTCGCGTCAAGATCATCGCATAACCTGTACTTGCAACTGTTGTTGTAGTAATCTGTGAGCCACGAGGACTCATCAATCCCATTACCATGGGTATCAAGACTAGCAAAGCTTAAAGGGAAAGGAAGGGGTAAAGTGGTGAGGCTGCAGCAGTGACTAAGCATGATGGTGGCTAACATACGCAAATAAGAGCGAGAAGAGAGCAAATGGAACAGTCGTCAACTAGTAATGATCAAGAAGTGATCCTGAACTCCTACTTACGTCAAGCATAACCCAAAGACCGTGTTCACTTCCTGGACTCCGCCGAGAAGAGACCATCACGGCTACACACGTGGTTGATGCATTTTAATTCAGATCTGGTGTCAAGTTTTCTACAACCGGACATTAACAAATTCCCATCTGCCTATAACCGCAGGCACGACTTTCGAAAGATTATACCCTGCAGGGGTGTCCCAACTTAGCCCATGATAAGCTCTCTCGATCAACGAAGGATATACCTTCTCCCAGGAAGACCCGATCAGACTCGGAATCCCGGTTTACAAGACATTTCGGCAATGGTAAAACAAGACCAGCAAAGCCTCCCGCTGTGCCGTCAAATCCCGATAAGAGCTGCACATATCTTGTTCTCAGGGCACATCGGATGAGCAAGACGTCGGGTTGGCATAGACCCTGGTTGCCCAGGGGGCGCCGGACATCACTCGGTTTGGACCAACACTTAGACAAGCACTGGCCCGGGGGGGGAGGGTAAAATAAAGATGACCCTCGAGAGCGCGACTCCAAAGGGAAAAAGGGCTAGGTGAGGCAAATGGTAAAACCAATGTTGGGCCTTGCTGGAGGAGTTTTATTCAAAGCGAACTGTCAAGGGGGTCCCATAAATCACCCGACCGCGTAAGGAACGCAAAATCCGGGAACATAACACCGGTATGACGGAAACTAGGGCGGCAAGAGTGGAACAAAACACCAGGCAAAAGGCCGAGTCTTCCACCCTTTACCAAGTATATAGATGCATTAATAATATAAGAGATATTGTGATATCCCAACAAAATCCTGTCCACCATGGAGAAATCTTCAACTTCACCTACAACTAGCAACGCTATAAGAGGGGCTGAGCAAAAGCGGTAACATAGCCAAACAACGGTTTGCATAGGAAAGCTATCAAAAGTTAGAGGTTCATGGCAATATGGGAGGCTTGATGAGCAAAAGATAGGTAACACAGCATAGCAATAGAACGAAGCAACTAGCATAGCAATGATAATAGTGAGATCCAGGGTAGCGGTCATCTTTCCTGAAATCCCGCTAGGAAGAAAAACGAGTCCATGAAGAAGATGAACGGATGAAGCTGAACCAAGCGTAGACGAACGAATCCTCACGATCGCAACGAAACAGGAACTATCGAAAAGAAGCACACAACAAGGTAAATACACCACACAAGAACAAGGCATGATGCACAAACAAGCATGATGCATGACCAAGCTACATGAAGCTACTCATGGCAAGAGATGGTGCAAACAAGAGCAACACACCAAAGCAAGTTTAAATGAGGCCGGGAACAACATATAACAATTCCGGTAAGTCCTCATATGCATATTTCGAAATTGGTCCAGATCTGAATAAACCTTATGTTCAAGTTGTTAAACAGCAAGTTAAGATGCACAAGGATGATCTACACGAGATTCTAGTCAAGTTACATATAAAGTTCATTTAGTTCGGAGCTACGGCCTAGAAGATATGAGCAACACAAGTTAAACATGTCGTTGATGCAAAATGCGTACAAACATCAAGCAAACACCTCAAAACATGGATGCAACATGATAATATGAAACTACAATTCTAAGCAAGTTTCATATAGAGCACACTCAAAACGGAGCAACAGTTCAACACACACACATGAAACAAGTTATAGCAACAATCTGTCCAAAACAGCAACTAGGCATATTGCAAACATAATAACTAAAGGCATGGGCATGATGTAAAGGTAAAGCATAACAAAACATGAACACTGAGCTATCTCCAGAAATCACTAGAACATGCTCAAACACACATGGCAAGATTGCAAATAATATCAGTTTCAGACTTTGCAGAAATAACATCAGGTTGCAATGTTTAGAGCTATCAAACAACATGTTATAGGAACTTATCATGACAAACAAAGGCATGGCATGATACTAATAAATGCATAGATCAAATGTCCTTTACTGACCATGAGCCAAAAAGGATCAGAAAATATGATGGCACCCATGTAAACATGGCAAGTTATATTACAGATTCAAACATGGCAGAAACAGAATTATGAAGGCATGTAGATGAGCTTGTGCAACTCACTACAGGTCATTACATGGCATGGCAAGGCACCCAACAGTAAGAAGACATATTTGTGAAGCTAAGCATGGCAAGAGCAAGTACATAGGGCACATGGAACACTAGCAAAACACATGGCAACAACTGAACTTAATGTTAACAGGCTGACAGCAACATTATCAAACAACTTTGGAGCAAGAAAACAACAAGCTACTGCAGGCTATAATTGCAACCAGGTGCATGGATGGATAGATCATGACATGTAGAACAAAACATATTTAGTGAACATCTCCAGATTATGCATAGAATGATTAGTAGAAGCAGGTTTACATAGCATCACGAAATAACAGATTCAGCCTAGCAAAATAGCAACAGAAAGTACACTACTTAACAAGCTCGATTCACTCACCACAACTCATTGAATGAGAAGATAAGCATATCATCAGCAAGAATACATGTTTGTGACACAAACCAAGGCAAGAACAAGTTCATAGCATGCAAGGATCAACTATAGCAACCTTGGCAAAATTTAATAACATGTAAACAATCTGCCAGGAAACATTTTGAAGCAAAAGTAGAGCACGAAAAGGACATGCTAGGCTACTCCATAATTGCAAACAGGAGCATGAATGGATAGATAATAATCATATGTTCAAAACACCCTTACTGAAGTATCTCAAAATATGCATGGATCTCTCTGTAGCATCATACTTAGATGGCATCAAAATAATAGCAGAACAGGGACTAAAATCAGCAACATCATGATGCCTAGTTTGCATGCTTGTGCTAGTCACCACATTGATCACAAAAAATACATGGTAAGCACCTCTATAAAGAAGACATAGCATAGATCAAAACACATGTAGACATCAACATCATAGGATGCACACATCAATCATGGCAAAAATGACAAATGGGCATGTTATAACAGTTTCAGCAGATTAACATCATGAAGCACTCTTGAAACGATGATTCAGGCATCAAGATGAGCTCAAATGAACATGGTGCAATGGAATGAAATGAAGTACTCGTTGAGGCGAACAATTTGACATATTACACGAACGAAAAGGAGCTACGGATGCAGAGATATGATGCGTTGAACATGGCATGATAATGTCAAAATACAGGGACTTAGGCATATTTCAGGGAAAAAACATGCGGGCGCAATATAATTATGTGACGCCCGGGCGGGGCTTAGGTGTCCTGCTCACCTAGTGGGCTCGGTCCAGGATGCGGGGAGGAGGTTGGCCAGGCCGGGCGGGGCTGGGCCGGCAGCAGGCCGGTTCGGGGCCCATGCGGGGGTGGCGAACGGAGGCGTCGTCCTCTTGGATCGGATCGGCCGCGAGCAGGACTAGGACGGCGGCAGCCGGCGGTCAACGGCGATGGGAGGTGCTGCGGTGAGGGGCGGAAGCCGGGGAAGGCCGGAATAGGGAGATCCGGGGTCGGGGATCCCGGATCCGGCGAAGACCGGGGGCGCGGAGGTCAGCGACGAGCTCGGCGGCGGGGATGGCTTACTCCGGCGATGGGGCCGGTGACCCTGTGCGAGAGAGAGAGAGAGAGAGAGAGAGAGAGAGAGAGAGAGAGAGAGAGAGAGAGAGAGAGACGGGGTCAGCGAGAGAGAGGAGGAAGCCGGACGGGGGCGGCACGACCTGGCGTGGCGGCGTCGAGGCTTACCGGCGGCAGGACGGGAGGCAAGGCGGCGGGGCGCCAGACTCCGGCGACGGCGGCGTTGGGCGGACGGAGGAGCAACGGGGCTCGGGCGCGTGCGCGGGCTGCTGCGGGCTGCGGCGGTGCGACTCGGGCTTCGCGCGGGCCCACGATGGGCTCAGCAGGCCGCGACCGCGGGGGAAGGCTGGGTGGCGACGTGGCGACTGCGGGTTGGCCGGGACGGCGGCGACGACGACGTGACAGGCTGCGATTGGCCGGAGTGAGGTGGCTGCGGGGCGGTGGACGCGTCCGGCGGCGGGCGGACATGTCCGGCGGTGAGAGGGAAAGGGCTAGGGTTTCATCTGCGATTTGGACGGGGAGGCACACATATTTATAGGTAGAGGGAGCTAGGAGAGTCCAAATGAGGAGCGGTTTTCGCCCACACGATCGTGATCGAACGACCGAGAGCATGGAGGGGAGTTAGATGGGTTTTGGGCCACTTTGAAGGGGTGTTGGGCTGCAAAGAGAAGGAGGCTTTTACGGTTACCCGGTTAACCGTTGGAGTACCAAACGACCTCCAAATGGCACGAAACTTGACAGGCAGTCTACCGGTGCTATACCAAGGCCGCTTGGCAAACCTCGGGCCATTTAGAGAAAGTTTAACACCCACTCATAATAGGAGACGAAAAGAGGAATGCCGGAGGGCATAGGAGCGCCGGATTGCAAAACGGACAACGGGGAAAATGCTCGGATACATGAGACGAACACGTATGCAATGCAGTGCACATGATGACATGATAAAATACAACACGCAAGCAAATGACATGGCAACGACATGGCAACGACGGCGAATAACTGAATGACATCTGGCGCATCGAACTCGGGGCGTTACAACACTCCTCCACTAACAAGAGATCTCGTCCCGAGATCTTAGGACCGAGACGGAAGAGAAAATGGATGAGGTGAAACAAGAACTGAAGAGAAGAAGCAAAGAATCGAGAGCACTCGAGAATAAGAAAGGAATGACGAGAATGACAAGAATCGAAAGCTCACGGAATCAGATAGACTATGAAAGCACTCTAGTTAGAACGAGATAAGAAATGAATAAGACTGAAAGGATTTAGGCAGCACTCCGGTTGAACAAGGAAAGAATAGAACATGAGCTTCACCCAAAGAGATGGCACTTGACGAGATGAACAATGCAATGCCTCCGGAAGAACTGAAAGAATTGAATGAAAAGAACTTAGAAGGAAGGATTGAACAGATTTGAATATCTAAGAAGAACAAAGAAATGCAAAAGTCCAATTCAAAAGAATACGGAGAATTAATTGCACTTCGAGACGCGAGAAGAAAAGATAATTGAACTCCACCAACAAAATCTTGATGAACTCTTGAAGAAAGAATTAAATCATGAAGAACCACCATGAAGAACTCCGGTAACAAAAGGATGCCGAGATAGAATGAAGGATGAAATAATAAGATAAGCCTTGCGATGATTTAGATGGAGGTTCCGACGAAATGGCCGAGGAAACTTTGAACTCCGGGAAAGAAAAGATGAAAACACTTGGAACTAGAATTTATTCAACAAGAACAAGCTCCGAAGGAAGGGATTATTCACTTGGATGAAATAAGAATAAGATTTATTGTATGCTTATCCTTCATAAAATTAAATTGATGACAAGCAATGGATTTTACATCCGACTTATTCTCTTGAAAAGGATTGAGAAGTGACATGTCGCAAACTTGAGAAGGTCTTCATGAACCACCGCTAAGATTGGAAAGAACGAATGAATTGATATGCTAAACAAACAAAAAGAATCTGAATGAACCGTCGTAATAATTAGAAAATGATTGACAAAAAAGAATGAATCACCGGGAAGAATTAAAAGAACCAATATGCTTGAGGGGATTTAGATGCAAAAGAACAAAGAGATAACAAGCTGATTAAAGAACATTTGAATGAAGCACCGGGATAATTGGATAACAGTAGCTGAAATGTGGGGACGAAGAATTCTTCTGGAATGATGGCCTCCGGTGAAAAGAAACGGAAAGACAACTCCTGACATACTCCGGATGGATGAAAAGAACTTCTGACAAGCGGGGTAATTCGCGAGGATAACATGAAGCTAGAACCATGAAACTTCGGGAGAATGGACAAAATTGAGAGGAAAAACTCTTCTTCGATCTTCAAATGATGATAAGAAATACCACCAAAATTACTGAGATACTCCGGGAGAACGAAAAGCGAAGGGGTTGAGCCAACAATGAAAAGAATTTGAACGAGATCTTGGAGAAGGCATGTTACTGATGGGATCCATTCTTACATCACACTTGAAAAGAATTGAGAATAACTCCGGGGAAATCAGAAGAGTCAGGTAAGATCCTAGGAAAAACCTGTGGGTTAGGGCCCACTGAAGAGAAAACACCGTTGAAAAAGGATGATGAACAGATAGATGATGCACCAGAACAACTGAAATATTTGAATGAGGTGACAACCTCAAATTAATTCAAACACAGACGGATCTCCTGAGATGTCTTGTGGACTCCGGAAGGATAAACTAGCAAGAGGCGAACGAGCAAAGGGAAATATTTGAGCTGAGGGAAAGAATAAGATCAACCCGAAAAACATGAATTGAGTCCACCGGAAAAAGAAAGGAATGAAGAATGACGAACGAGACAAGAATTCACCGGTTCAAAATATTGAGGGAAGACTGAAGAGGTTCCACATGAATGAAAATTGATGTTCGAAAGAGACTCAGGCTCCGGGAAGAAGAGGGTGGGAGGGCGGGAAAACAAAGGCAACATGGAAGGGGAAACCAATGAATATCTTGAAGAGAAAACATCGATTGAAATCATTGAGGAAAGGAAGCAAAGACTTCGCACGAGTAGGATGGATACTCGATTACGGACTCCGGTTCCGAGAAGAAGAAGGGTGGGCGGGTGGGAAAGAAAACAACTGAGGGTTGAACTCAATGATGAAGAGGCTCGAGTCGAGAAATGCACCAGATCAAAAGAGCTGAGAACCAACGATCGAAAAAACCAACTGCGTGATCCTAAAGAAAATTTGAAGGGGAAGAGGAATAATTCAAAACACCTACGTCACGACTCCTTATGAGAGCGACGAAGGGGCAGAGGAGTAAAAAGAATTCCTACTCTCCGATATAACTAGACTCCGAAAAATAGTTTTCTACTAGACTCGACAACGGCCAAACTACACGATCAATCAAGGGGGCTCCTAGGGTCGGTCGAGGCTCTGATACCAACTTGTCGAGCCCAATATGCGACCCTATCCAAAAGGAACTCGAAGGTCCCACCAAGGATAGACCCGCATATTGAAACGCTTTTGCAAGGTGGATATCATTACATCAACATTACATAATAGATGGGGATACATACAAGAGGCATACAATGACACATGAATACAACGTCACAATACATAAGAGCATCATCCGACTACGGATGAATCACAAAAAGAAACTCAAACGACATCCACCCTGCTAGCCCAGGATGCCGACCTGGAACCTATCCCCTGATCAAAGAAGAAGCAGAAGCAGAACTCCAAAACAAGTCAACATCACGCTCGCGTCAAGATCATCGCATAACCTGTACCTGCAACTGTTGTTGTAGTAATCTGTGAGCCACAAGGACTTAGCAATCCCATTACCATGGGTATCAAGACTAGCAAAGCTTAAAGGGAAAGGAAGGGGTAAAGTGGTGAGGCTGCAGCAGCGACTAAGCATGATATGGTGGCTAACATACGCAAATAAGAGCGAGAAGAGAGCAAATGGAACGGTCGTCAACTAGTAATGATCAAGAAGTGATCCTGAACTCCTACTTACGTCAAGCATAACCCAAAGACCGTGTTCACTTCCCGGACTCCGCAGAGAAGAGACCATCACGGCTACACACGCGGTTGATGCGTTTTAATTCGGATCTGGTGTCAAGTTTTCTACAACCGGACATTAACAAATTCCCATCTGTCTATAACCGCAGGCACGGCTTTCGAAAGATTATACCCTGCAGGGGTGTCCCAACTTAGCCCATGATAAGCTCTCGCGATCAACGAAGGATATACCTTCTCCCAGGAAGACCCGATCAGACTCGGAATCCCGGTTTACAAGACATTTCGGCAATGGTAAAACAAGACCAGCAAAGCCTCCTGCTGTGCCGACAAATCCCGATAGGAGCTGCACATATCTCGTTCTCAGGGCACACCGAATGAGCAAGACGTCGGGTTGGCATAGACCCTGGTTGCCCAGGGGGCGCCGGACATCGCTCGGTTTGGACCAACACTTAGACAAGCACTGGCCCCGGGGGGGGGGGGTAAATAAAGATGACCCTCGAGAGCGCGACTCCCAAGGGAAAAAGGGCTAGGTGAGGCAAATGGTAAAACCAATGTTGGGCCTTGCTGGAGGAGTTTTATTCAAAGCGAACTGTCAAGGGGGTCCCATAAATCACCCGACCGCGTAAGGAACGCAAAATCCGGGAACATAACACCGGTATGATGGAAACTAGGGCGACAAGAGTGGAACAAAACACCTGGAAAAAGGATGAGTCTTCCACCCTTTACCAAGAATATAGATGCATTAATAATATAAGAGATATTGTGATATCCCAACAAAATCCTGTCCACCATGGAGAAATCTTCAACTTCACCTGCAACTAGCAACGCTATAAGAGGGGCTGAGCTAAAGCGGTAACATAGCCAAATAACGGTTTGCATAGGAAAGGTATCAAAGGTTAGAGGTTCATGGCAATATGGGAGGCTTGATGAGCAAAAGATAGGTAACGCATCATAGCGATAGAACGAAGCAACTAGCATAGCAATGATAGTAGTGAGATCCAGGGTAGCGGTCATCTTGCCTGAAATCCCGCTAGGAAGAAGAACGAGTCCATGAAGAAGACGAACGGATGAAGCCGAACCAAGCATAGACGAACGAATCCTCACGATCGCAACGAAACAGGAACTATCGAAAAGAAGCACACAACAAGGTAAACACACCACACAAGAACAAGGCATGATGCACAAACAAGCATATGCATGACCAAGCTACATGAAGCTACTCATGGCAAGAGATGATGCAAACAAGAGCAACACATCAAATCAAGTTTAAATGAGGTCGGGAACAACATATAACAATTCCGGTAAGTCCTCATATGCATATTTCGAAATTGGTCCAGATCTGAATAAACCTTATGTTCAAGTTGTTAAACAGCAAGTTAAGATGCACAAGGATGATCTACACGAGATTCTAGTCAAGTTACATATAAAGTTCATTTAGTTTGGAGCTACGGCCTAGAAGATATGAGCAACACAAGTTAAACATGGCATTGATGCAAAATGCATACAAACATCAAGCAAACACCTCAAAACATGGATGCAACATGATAATATGAAACTACATGCAATTCTAAGCAAGTTTCATATAGAGCACACTCAAAACGGAGCAACGGTTCAACACACACACATGAAACAAGTTATAGCAACAATCTGTCCAAAACAGCAACTAGGCATATTGCAAGCATCAAAACAATATGCTACAGTACCCCAACATAATAACTAAAGGCATGGGCATGATGTACAGGTAAAGCATAACAAAACATGAACACTGAGCTATCTCCATAAATCACTAGAACATGCTCAAACACACATGGCAAGATTGCAAATAATATCAGTTTCAGACTTTGCAGAAATAACATCAGCTTGCAATGTTTAGAGCTATCAAACAACATGTTACATGAACTTATCATGGAAAACAAAGGCATGGCATGATATTACTAAATGCATAAATCAAATGTCCTTTACTGACCATGAGCCAAAAAGGATCAGAAAATATGATGGCACCCATGTAAACATGGCAAGTTATATTACAGATTCAAACATGGCAGAAACAGAATTATGAAGGCATGTAGATGAGCTTGTGCAACTCACTACAGGTCATTACATGTCATGGCAAGGCACCCAACAGTAAGAAGACATATTTGTGAAGCTAAGCATGGCAAGAGCAAGTCCATAGGGCACATGGAACACTAGCAAAACACATGGCAACAACTGAACTTAATGTTAACAGGCTGACAACAACATTATCAAGCAAATTTGGAGCAAGAAAACAACAAGCTACAGCATGCTATAATTTCAACCAGGGGCATGGATGGATAGAGCATGACATGTAGAACAAAACATATTTAGTGAACATCTCCAGATTATGCATAGAATGATTAGTAGAAGCAGGTTTACATAGCATCACGAAATAACAGATTCAGCCTAGCAAAACAGCAACAGCAAGTACACTACTTAACAAGCTCGATTCACTCACCACAACTCATTGCATGAGAAGATAAGCATAGCATCAGCAAGAAGACATGTTTGTGAAACAAACCAAGGCAAGAACAAGTTCATAGCATGCAAGGATCAACTATAGCAACCTTGGCAAAATTGAATAACATGTAAACAATCTGCCAGGAAACATTTTGAAGCAAAAGTAGAGCACGAAAAGGACATGCTAGGCTACTCCATAATTGCAAACAGGGGCATGAATGGATAGATAATAACCATATGCTCAAAACACCCTTACTGAAGTATCTCAAAATATGCATGGATCTCTCTGTAGCATCATGTTTACATGGCATGAAAATAACAGCAGAACAGGGACTAAAATCAGCAATATCACAATGCCTAATTTGCATGCTTGTGCTAGTCACCACATTGATCACAAAAATACATGGTAAGCACCTCTATAAAGAAGACATAGCATAGATCAAAACACATGTAGACATCAACCTCATAGGATGCACACATCAATCATGGCAAAAATGACAAATGGGCATGTTATAACAGTTTCAGCAGATTAACATCATGAAGCACTCTTGAAACGATGATTCAGGCATCAAGATGAGCTCAAATGAACATGGTGCAATGGAATGAAATGAATTACTCGTTGAGACGAACAATTTAACATATTACACGCACGAAATGGAGCAACGGATGCAGAGATATGATGCGTTGAACATGTCATGATAATGTCAAAATACAGGGACTTGGGGGCATATTTCAGGGAAAAAACATGCGGGCGCAATATAATTATGTGACGCCCGGGTGGGGATTAGGTGTCCTGCTCACCTAGTGGGCTCGGCCCAAGATGCGGGGAGGAGGTTGGCCAGGCCGGGCGGGGCTGGGCCGGCAGCAGGCCGGTTCGGGGCCCACGCGGGGGTGGCGGACGGAGGCGTCGTCCTCCTGGATCGGATCGGCCGCGAGCAGGACCAGGGGCGGCGGCGGTCGGCGGTCAACGGCGATGGGAGGTGCTCCGGCGAGGGGCGGAGGCCGGGGAAGGCCGAAATGGGGAGATCCGGGGTCGGGGATCCCGGATCCGGCGAAGACCGGGGGCGCGGAGGTCAGCGACGAGCTCGGCGGCGGGGATGGCTTACTCCAGCAATGGGGCTGCTGACCCTGTGCGAGAGAGAGAGAGAGAGAGAGAGAGAGAGAGAGAGACGGGGTCAGGGAGAGAGAGGAGGAAGCCGGACGGGGGCGGCGCGACCTGGCGCGGCGGCGTCGAGGCTTACCGGCGGCAGGACAGGAGGCAAGGTGGCGGGGAGCCAGACTCCGGTGATGGCGGCGTTGGGCGGACGGAGGAGCCACGGGGCTCGGGCGCGTGCGCGGGCTGCTGCGGGCTGTAGCGGCGCGACTCGGGCTTCGCGCGGGCCCGCGATGGGCTTGGCGGGCCGCAGCGGCGGCAGGAAGGCTGGGTGGCGACGTGGCGGCTGCGGGTTGGCCGGGACGGCGGCGACGACGACGTGGCAGGCTGCGATTGGCCGGAGTGAGGTGGCTGTGGGGCGGTGGACGCGTTCGGCAGCGGGCGGACATGTCCGGCGGGTGAGAGGGAGAAGGCTAGGGTTTCATCTGCGATTTGGACGGCGAGGGACACATATTTATAGGTAGAGGGAGCTAGGAGAGTCCAAATGAGGAGCGGTTTTTGCCCACACGATCGTGATCGAACGACCGAGAGCATGGAGGGGAGTTAGATGGGTGTTGGACCACTTTGGAGGGGTGGTGGGCTGCAAAGAGAAGGAGGCTTTTACGGTTACCCGGTTAACCGTTGGAGTACCAAACGACCTCCAAATGGCACGAAACTTGACAGGCAGTCTACCGGTGCTATACCAAGGCCGCTTGGCAAACCTCGGGCCATTCCGAGAAAGTTTAACACCCACTCACAATAGGAGACGAAAAGGGGAACACCGGAGGGCATAGGAGCGCCGGATTGCAAAACGGACAACGGGGAAAATGCTCGGATACATGAGACGAACACGTATGCAATGCAATGCACATGATGACATGATAAAATACAACACACAAGCAAATGACATGGCAACGACGATGAATAACTGAATGACATTTGGCGCATCAAACTCAGGGCGTTACAGTAATCTAGATTATTGACTCTAGTGCAAGTGGGAGACTGAAGGAAATATGCCCTGGAGGCAATAATAAAGTTATTACTTATTTCCTCATATCATGATAAATGTTATTATTCATGCTAGAATTGTATTAACCGGAAACATAATACATGTGTGAATATATAGACAAACATAGTGTCACTAGTATGCCTCTACTTGTCTAGCTCGTTGATCAAAGATGGTTAAGTTTCCTAGCCATAGACATGAGTTGTCATTTGATTAACGGGATCACATCATTAGGAGAATGATGTGATTGACTTGACCCATTCCATTAGCTTAGAACTTGATCATTTAGTATGTTGCTATTGCTTTCTTCATGACTTATACATGTTCCTACGACTATGAGATTATGCAACTCCTGTTTACCGGAGGAACACTTTGTGTGCTACCAAACGTCACAACGTAACTGGGAGATTATAAATGAGCTCTACAGGTGTCTCCGAAGGTACATGTTGAGTTGGCGTATTTTGAGATTAGGATTTGTCACTCCGATTGTTAGAGAGGTATCTCTGGGCCCTCTCGGTAATGCACATCACTATAAGCCTTGCAAGCAATGTGACTAATGAGTTAGTTGCGGGATGAAGCATTACACAATGAGTAAAGAGACTTGCCGGTAACGACATTGAACTAGGTATTGAGATACCAACGATCGAATCTCGGGCAAGTAACATACCGATGACAAAGGGAACAACGTATGTAGTTATGCGGTTTGACCGATAAAGATCTTCGTAGAATATGTGGGAACCAATATGAACATCTAGGTTCTTCTATTGGTTATTGACCGGAAATGAGTCTCGGTCATGTCTACATAGTTCTCGAACCCATAGGGTCCGCACGCTTAAAGTTTGGTGATGATCGGTATTATGAGTTTTTATGCTTTGATGTACTGAAGGTAGTTTGGAGTCCCGGATACGATCACAGACATGAAAAGAAGTCTCAAAATGGTCGAGACATAAAGATTGATATATTGGATGACTATGTTCGGACACCGGAATGGTTTCGGAAGGTTTCGAGCATATACCGAAGTACCGGGGGGTTACCGGAACCCCCCGGGGGGTTTATTGGGCCTCATGGGCCCTAGTGGAGAATAGGAGGGGCGGCCAAGGCAGGCTGCACGGCCCCTCCCCCTCTAGTCCGAATAGGACAAGGAGGGGGGGGGGGGCGCCCCCCTTTCCTTCCTTTCCTCTCTCCCTTTCTTCCTCCTCCTACTCCAACTAGGAAAAGAGGGAGTCCTACTCCTGGTGGGAGTAGGACTCCTCCTTGGCGTGCCTCCTCCTGGCCGGCCGCCCCCTCACCCTTGATCCTTTATATACGGGGGTAGGAGGGCACCTCTATACACAACAATTGATCATTGATCTCTTAGCCGTGTGCGGTGCCCCCTCCACCATATTCCACCTCGGTAATATCGTAGCGGTGCTTAGGCGAAGCCCAACGTCGGTAGCATCATCAACACCATCATCACGCCGTCGTGCTGATGGAACTCTCCCGCAAAGCTCTGCTAGATCGGAGTTCATGGGACATCATCGAGCTGAACGTGTGCTGAACTCGGAGGTGCCGTACGTTTGGTACTTGATCAGTCGGATCGTGAAGATGTACGACTACATCAACCGCGTTGTGCTAACGCTTCCGCTTTCGGTCTACGAAGGTACGTGGACAACACTCTCCCCTCGTTGCTATGCATCACCATGATCTTGCGTGTGCGTAGGAGTTTTTTTAAATTACTACGTTTCCCAACAAAAACAACTTATTTGGTCAGAATTTATTGGCTTACCAAAGAAAATATGTTTTATTTGGCAAGTGAAGAAAATGTGGGATAGTTAAGAGTATTTTCAAAAAATTCGAGAAAAAACCAGAAATAGGAGGGGGAAATCAAAACAAAGAGAATAAGCGATGAGCATAAATAAGTTGGATGAAGTGGTCTTCCTTACAGGAAAAGAAGCACTATTTTTGAAGTAAAAATAGAGATAGTTGGGGGGTGTTTGATTACAGGGACTTATTGGCGTAGGGACTTAAAAAAGTCCCTTTTAGTCACATCTAAACCAAACAGGAGGGACTTATAGGGACTTAAAGTGGGCATTTAGGACTTATGAAGAAGACCCTGAGGGAGAGTCTTTTTGGGACTTTTAGTTGTAACATGGTCTTTTAGTCCATTTTTAGTCCTAGGAACCAAACAGGTAGGGAATTTTTAGGGACTAGCGATTTTTTAGTTGGGACTAACAAAATTCTAGGACTTATGAACCAAACAGGGCCTTAGCATCAAGCGGATACAAAGCATGATGAGCGACTCCTGGCCTCTGCATATCTACGATGGACACAACCAAAAATTTGAGCGGCTAGCATCATGTTCCACAACAAAATCCGACACCACAACTATTTCACACACAACAAAACTCAAAAAAAGTATGCAATCAATGCGATGATGGCTCAAATATGATATTTTTCCATGGGTATTTTGCTTGGTTACGTAGGGTTTTTGCCGTTTTTCTCTTTTCCACTAGCGATAATCATTCATAAACAAAGAAACCTTGTTGGCTTGCTTGTTGTGAAAGTAAGTTATCCCTAGCCCATCAGTCTAATCATTGATCCATTCATGAAACACACTCACTATTAGCTACACCCAATGCACAAGTATGACAATAGTGTTCTCTAGTTGGTGCTTATAAGAGAAGGTGAAGACTTGAAATAAAAATAAAAGTTGCATAAAAGTAAATAGATAGACCCTTCACAGAGGAAAGCAGAGATTTTTGTAGGTACCAGAGCTCAAGGTATAAAGTACAGATAAAAATTATTTTGCGAGGCATGCTTTTCCTGTCGATGACACAACCGAGAGTTCCCAACATCTTCTGTGCTAGACACATTATAGGCGGTTCCCAAATAGAAAATAAAGTTCATTTCCTTTCCACCATTCTTTCGGCTAGCCGTATTCGCAGGTGCCTTCCAACCTTTCACTTCTGAAGAAATTTATTATATATTTTTCATTTTAATTCAATTCAGGACTGAGCATCCCTATTACCTGCCACTTTCTTGTGCAATGACAAATGAATAAACACGCATCATGAGAATAACTCACCTAGCCTAGAAGATATTGGCCACCCCCTGCTGCCTCATGAGTGGTACGGGCACACAAAACAGAAAATTATTTTGAAGAATTAGAGTTGTGACATATAAATTTACTTGAAATGGCATGTAAATACTACATATAGGTAGGTATGGTGGACTCATTTGGCACAACTTTAGGTTTAAGGAATTGGATGCGCAAGCAGCATTACCGCTTAGTGCAAATGGAGGCTAGCAAATAGAATGAGAAGTGACCAATTAGAAAACAAAAACGGTCATAAACTTGCATTGAACATAACTAACACTGAATCATGCACCATAAGTAGGATATAACTTCGTTGCATAACTATGAAATTTACGTGCATGCACAGGGAATCACAAACCTTAACACCAATATTCTTACCAAACCATAATTACTCCCTAGAAAAACTCACATACCATCATTTTCATACCGCAAAACTATTGCAAGGAATCAAACTCATCATATTCAATGATTTGTATGAAAGTTTTTATTATATCCTTCTTGAATATCCATCACATAAGGACCAAATTCATATCTTGTGCATATTACCATCACTATTATCAACTCTTAAAATGATATAAGTGAAGCGTGAGAGTGCAAGTATTTATTCAAAACTTAGTCATTGGCGTGCTAAAAAATATATAAGTGAAGCACTAGCTCAAAAAATATAAGTGAAGCACATAGAGTATTTTAACAAATCATGATAAATGTGTGTCTCTCTCAAATAGGTGTATCCATTAAAGATGATTGTGACAAACTAAAAAGCAAACAAAGCAAAGACTTATATAATACAAGACACTCCAAGCAAAGCTCATATCATGTGATGAATAAAAATATACCTCTAAGTAATACTAGCGATGGTTGGTAGAAGAAAGATGGGATGTCTTCCGGGGCATCCTCAAGTTTAGATGCTTGGGAGTCCTTGAATATTACCTTGGGGGTGCCTCAGGCATCCTCAAGCTTAGGCTCTTGCCACTCCTTATTCCTTCATCCATCGTGATCTCACTCAAAACTTGAAAACTTCAGCACACAAAACTCAACAAAACCTTCGTGAGACCCATTAGTATAACAAAGCAAATCACCACTTTAGGTACTGTTGTAAACCCATTCACATTTTATTATTTCATTATACCTACTGTAATCTAACCTTACCATATCTTATACCCCGATATACAATCCACGGATTCATCAAAACAAGCAAACAAGGCAACAAAAACAGAATGTGTCAAAAAACAGAACAGTCTGTAGCAATCTGAATATTGATCATACTTTTGAACTCTAAAAATTCAGATCGAAAGCACATTTCAGTGAATTTAAACAATTCTGCTGCTGGGCGCAAAAGTTTCTATTTTTTCACAGAATCAAATCAAATATCATCCAAATCATCCCAAAGGCTTTACTTGGCACAAACACTAATTTAAACACAAAAACACAACCATAACAGTAGCATAATTGTGTGCACACCAAAAAAAGAAAAATATAACTATTGGGTTGTCTCCCAACAAGATCTTTCTTTATAGCCATCAAGATGGGCTTGAGATTTTATTGATGCTCACATGAAAGACAAGAATTGAAGCACAAAGAGAGCATCATAAAACATGTGACCAACACATTTAAGTCTAACATACTTCCTATGCATAGGCATTTTATAGGAAAACAAATTACCAAGACAAGCAATTTCTAGCATATGCAAATAGGAAGAAGGAAGCGTAATTTCAACACAAAGAGAGGTGATTTAGTAGCATGCAAATTTCTACAACCTTATTTTCCACTCTCATAATAGTTACATATAGGATCATACTCAAACTCAACAAAGAGGCGGTTCGGGGGGCACCCGAGGTGGGCATCACCCACCTAGGCACGCCTTGGTGGGTGCTGCTCCTCTCGAGCATCCCCTCCGGTGCTTCCTTGGCCCACTGACTTTCTTCTGGCCCAAAAAATCCTCCAGGAGTTTTGTTGCGTTTGGACTCCATTTGATATTGATTTCCCGCGATGTAAAAAACATGCAGAAAACAGCAACTAGCACTGGGCACTATGTTAATAGGTTAGTACCAAAAAATGATATAAAATTACTATAAAATGATTGTAAAACATCCAAGAATGATAATATAATAGCATAGAACAATCAAAAATTATAGATACGTTGGAGACGTATCAGCATCCCCAAGCTTAATTCTTGCTCGTCCTCGAGTAGGTAAATGATAAAAACAGAATTTTTGATGTGGAATGTTGCCTAACATGTTCATCACATTTCTTTTCTTTATAGCATGGACATATGGACTTTTATATGATTCAAAGCAATAGTCTAGTTTTGACATGAAAATTTTAATACTCAAGCATACCAACAAGCAACCATGTCTTTCAAAATATCAACACTAAAGCAAGTTATCCCTAGCCTATCATGCTCAATCATTGATCCATTCGTGAAACACACTTGAATATTAGCTACATACAATGCTCAAATACGATCATAGTGCCCCTTAGTTGGTGCTTTATAAGAGAAGATGGAGACTCAAATTCAAAATAAAAATTGCATAAGTAAAAGAAAGGCCCTGCGCAGAGGGAAGTAGGGATTTGTAGACGTGCCAAAGCTCATAGCTTAAACTGAGAGATAAAACTATTTTTGAGAGGCATAATTTTCCTACCAACAAAAATGACTTGGAGCATCCCAACACTTTCCATGCTAGATACATCGTAGGTGGTTCCCAAACAGAAAATAAAGTTTATTCCTTTTTCCACCATAACTTTCACTTTCCATGGCTAACCGTATCCACGGGTGCCCTCCATACCAACACTTTCCAAGGAATTTATTATTTGGCAACATAAAGTAAATTCAGTTATTCATTTAGGGACTGGGCATCCCTAGTACCTTTGCCGTACTCTCGTGCAATGACAAGTGAATAAACACTCATCGTGAAAATAACACATCTAGCATGGAAAATATTGGCTACCCTTTACTGCCTCGCGAGTAGTAGAGCACACAAAAGAGAAAATTATTTTGAATATTAGAGATGGCACATGCAAATTTGCTTAGAACGGCATGGAAATACCGCATATAGGTAGGTATAGTGGACTCATAAGGAAAAACTGGTTTAAAGGGTTCTGGATGCACAAGTAGTGATCATACTTAGTGGAAAATGAAGGCTAGCAAAAAGATTGAGAAGCGACCAACCAAAAAGCGAAAAATCTCGGTTCCAAGCATTAAGCATAAGTAACACCGAATAATGCACCATAAGTAGGATATAAATTTCATTGCATAATTATTGACTTTCGTTCTTGCATAGGGAATCACAAACCTTAACATCAATATTCTTACTAAAGCACAATTACTCATCAACATGACTCACATATCATATCGTCATATCTCAAAAGCATTACTAAGAATCAAGTTTATTTTGTCCAATGATATTCATGAAAGTTTTTATTATATACTCCTTGGATATCTATCACTTTGGGACTAATTTCATATGTTGCTTTTTGATAAGCTCAAACAAATATAAGTGAAGACACTACAAAAAATACACTTCCGTGATGATACGTGTTTGTCACAGTAGGTCGTGTTTTTTGTCATGCATGTACATCCATGACGATTTTATGAAAGAATCAAGATAGTTATACCTGTGCTGTCGTAGAAGTGTTTCGTGACATTACCAAAATTATCATCACGGAAGTGTCCACTTCCATGACGATAAATCGCGCGTCACAGAAGTGCTTTCATCAAGGGTGACTGACACGTGGCATCGACCATAACGGAACGTTGTTAAGCTATTGGGTCCAGTTTTGGATCTGATAACCCGTTAACAGCCCAGACCAATGAGGATTTTCCACGTGTAAAATCATCATTGGCTAGAGGAAACACATGTCAGCTCCACGTTGGCATAGGTGTCACTCATCCAATGGGCGAGATTCGCCTATGATATGTTGACACGTGGACCGGCCCAAAAGTGGCCCATAAAGTTTAAATGGGTCGGCCCAACTAAAGGCCCACAAGATTTTGCGGTCCATAATGGGCGGACCCAGCTAAAGGCCCACAAGATTTTGTAGACCATAATGGGCTGGCCCAGCTAAAGGCCCACAAGATTTTGCGGACCATAATGGCCTGGCCCAGCTAAAGGCCCATAAGATTTTGCGGACCATAATGGGCCGGCCCAGCTAAAGGCCCACAAGATTTTGTGGACCATAATGGGCCGGCCCAGCTAAAGGCCCACAAGATTTCTCCGACCATAATGGGCCGGCCTAGCTGAAGGCCCACAAGATTTTGAGGACACTAGTAGGCCGGCCCATTAACAGGCTGCCATGTTTTGGGCCAAATGTCGGCCCATGTTTGATTCGATCCATTAATAGCCTGCCACGTTCCGAGCCTAATAAAGGTCCATATGAGATTCGGCCCGTTAAAATCCTACCACGTTCTGGGCCAAATTACGGCCCAGATCAGGTCCGGCCCTTTAAGAGGCTTTGGGCTAAATTATGGCCCATATCAGATTTGGCCCGTCAACTTGACGCTATGCTTTTGGGCCCACTTGCTAAAGGCCAATTTAGTAATTTGGCCTAATATTAGTTTCGGCCTATTAAAGGCCCGTTTAACATTTCGGCACTCTATTTATTTCGGCCTGTTAAAAGCCCGTCATATAGTTGGGCCTAACTACGGTCTGGTTTGCATCCGGCCTGCTCACAGCCGATAATCTGATTGGCCCAAACAAGGACCGAGACAACTTTGGCCTATTAAAAGCGCATGATTTGATTGGCCCAATCATGGGCGGGGTCTATTTCTGTCTGTTGCCGGCCCATGAGCTGTTTGGCACATTTCAGGCCCAACCTACTTTACAGCCTCCTAAAAGCCCATTGAGTTTTCTTGCGAAAATAGGGCCGGCGGTTTACTCGGCCTATTAAAGGCCCAAATCTACTAGTGGGACAGTTTACATTTAGGCCTGTTAACGGACGAAGATGACGGGGCCCATGATGCGGATCATACATAGTGATTTGCATGACAACCCAATTATGTACCCTAATTTTACGGTTCGGCCGGTTTACTGCGAAGACAGGATATATATATATACAGTAAAATAACTGCAGCATGGTGAATAAGAAAAAACCTAGACTATACAATAAAGAAATTACGGCATATTACATCCACTGGGCATCAAAATTCGCCACTATGATAATAAAGCACAAGCAGACAGTAGATTACATACACTTGGCATCAAAGATCGCCACTAGTGCAAATAAACACACCGACAAAAAAATATACAAAACCGACAGCACTTCAATAGTGTTCAAGAAAGGTTAGCCCTGCTCGGGAGCTACAGTGCAAGCAGCCGAGCAAGCTGATGAGACTGCGCTTGTTTGACACTTATATCCTCCTCACTCTGAAAGATAAACAAGCAGACAGATGACAGGTTTTGCACATATAAGTATCAGTGCTGAGAATTCATCACATTTCTTACTGATGAATAAAGTGACATAGTTTAAAATAGCATTAACACAATATGGTATTGTTCAGGTCAAGACATGGCAGGAAATGACATTGTGAAGGAGTTGGCAGCTTCACGACGCCACTGGATTACAGATCAAGAACTCATAAGTATCAATGGTTAGTGTGCTGTCAATTTATCCCATTTCAGATTGGCAGATAAAGAGACAGTTTAAATAATAGTAGAATGATATAACATTTTTCATAGTTAAGACATTGCAGAATATGACATTGTGATGTAGTGGGTAGGTTCACCACGCCACTTGATTACGGATCAAGAACAGAAGCATACATGCACTGCAAAAGAAGATCACTTGCTCTGTATAGTTTAATTTGCATGGTATGAAGAAGGAACTTGGTTGTACAACCGAAAACTTAAATTGAGAAGGACAAACTTTTGTTTATGAACTACATAATAAACTTTAAACATGCAATTTGCCGCAAACACCAAAAATAAACAGCTTTTGTAGTCATGCCTAACCAAATATACACAACAAAGTTAGAAGGCTTGAGAAGGACAAACTTACCTTATTGGTGAAGACAGGCTCTATAAAGCCATTGTCCATGCTGATGGGGGGGAGGGGCAATTCAAGAAGTTTACCACAGAATCTTCTTCATAAGCATTGCCTTTATTCTACATTTTGTTAAGAGTAAATGTAGATGTGATAATATAAGAAAAAATGGATAATATTTAAGATAAGATGAAGAGTGATGCTACATAACCAAGTAGCTATAAATGTAAGTACAATGATACAGGCAAAAGGTACAGCCAAGAGCAATGCAGAGCTAAACTTCTTTAGTACCATTGGTGTTATCCAACCTTATGGTAAGAGTAAATATAGATCTGATGTGTAGAAAATGGAGGACAAAGGAAAATAAGGTGCAGAGTGATGGTACATGAACAACTACCTGTCAATATAAGTACACTGATAAAGGACAACAGGTACTTACAAGAATAATGCAGAGCTAAAAAAATTCATTGGCATTTGATATATTCTGCACTAATGTAACCATTCATACAGATCAGATAATTTGGAGCGAACAATTGATAAGTAAGCTATCGTGCATACTTCTGTCACATAATGAACCAGGTATGTATGCAAGTACAATGATATAGGACAACAGGTACTAACAAGAGCAAAGCAGCGGGCATCATATTTGCGATATCCTGTCATTCTTTTCAAACTGGAATTGTTCTTCGAGCAGATTTCCTGCAAAAAAGATCCGTAAGGCACATGCGGAAAAGTAGAAGTTCAAATTATCATGCGATATCATAGACAATATCTCATCCTGGGAATGAGACCAGTGCATTACAAGGTTTTTCCATTCAATGTCTTCTAAATTCAGCACAGGAGACTTCACCAGAAATTCGTTTATAGACTTGCCATCAAAGTGTGATTTCCTCAGGTAACATCGATACTGCTGCAATGCTTCCTTGAAAAGCGCAAGCAAGCTTTGCTCGTCATGACTATCTAGATTGACCCTCGCCTACTTACAACAATGTAATGTAAATCATTAATGTGTTCAATCAGCAGAAAACAGGAAAATAATCACCATGAATAATAGCACTTACACGCACTACAACAAAATCCCCCATATAACAATGTATGTCTACCAACGAATCATACGTATGTGTTGTTTGAGCCACCTCCCACCTCCCACTTCCCATGATTTGCTAACCTCCCCGTGCCCAACTTCACATTATCTACAGAAAAAAAGCCTTCACATTAGGGCGCTACCTCCTCGGTCCAAGTACCACGCAGCCAAGCCAAATCTCTTCTCTCTGTGACCACAACGCTGCCACCGCCGCCTCTGATTCTAGCTAGCTCGAGCGCTCTACCTTGCCGTTTCTCACCACACCAGCTATCCCTCACTGCTCTCCTCCGATCCCCCACCATGGAGACGTCTTCAGCGCCCCTACATGGGGCCCGCATCAACCCTAGTGGCCACAGGTCACCAGTGCCCGTACCCCCTCTGGTTGTCACCCTACTGCCCAGTCCCCGTGGCACATCTCCACCCGCGCGGCTGCTGGCTCGGCGGTGGTGGTGCTGCTCCGCCTCGGCAACCTCGACTCCGATGCCACTGATGGTTCAGTAAGCCACTCCTCTTCTGACACCCTGTTTTCTTACCCTACTTGGTTCTTTGTGAGGTAGGCCATGGTAGATTCTTCTTTGCCGGCCATCGTGATGACGATATGCGGGACCTTGACCACTCAGTTTGATCCACCTCCGCCACCGGCGTCCATGCCACTCCACTTCGTAAATCAGATGATCCCTAAAGATGACGTTTTGTCCCCTTCCCTTTTCCTTCCTGCCTTTGAGATTGTATAACACTGTGAGCGCTTACTTATGTACCTCTGTCCCTCTCTCGTAGTACTGCACTACTGCTACCATGTATGACTCTGATTGGAACAGCGACAATGCGAAACACAGGGAGTGTGCATCGTTCAAGTCTATATATCTCATTATATACATCCATGTTCATTATATGTACAGCTCACACCGTTTTCCCTTCTCATTAATTAATTTCAACGTATGATTATTTTTCATGCAGCTTGGCGTCTTTCATTAGTCCCAGATGGCTATATGTTTCAGGCAATGATCTGTGCAGGGTGTTGTCAAGAGGAGAGGCAGAGGACTTAAAGTGGTGGAATCAGAACATCAGATCACTTGTGGCATGTTGTCTGCTGGCCTAGATGGGAAAGGTTGGCCGCTGTACCGCAGGTGAGTATGACCGAGGGCAAGGCACGCGTGGGGAGGAAACACTTGCAGCTAAAGGAAGGGCTAAGTACGATTAATCCAATGTGGTTACATGTGTCGGCCTCTAGCTTGCTGTAAAGACGTGCTCTTGCAGAGAACGAGAATAATGCTTGATTCTCGCCAACGCATCAATGCAAGGTATGGTTTGCTTGAAGCTTTTGTGGAACTTTCACTACATGGTAGTGTTAATGCTTTTCCATGCTCTTTCAAACCATACTTCAATCTACTAATGTACAAGTTTCAATATAGTCTGTTTGAGAACAGTTTGTCAGGATATGAGAATGAGTCAATTCAGTCTGTTTGGACTGATCTGTATAGTACCCAATATGTTGCAAACCCCGACTTATTTCTTATACTGTAGGACAAAATTTTATAATTCCCTTCAATATATATGAAAATATGGTTACATTTTTTTTCTGGGGATGGTTAGCTTATTTGTATCTAAATAATCTAGAACTTGAATGCAGTGTGAACAGTTCATACAATTACATTGTTAATATTACTAAGATAGCAGGCCGTATTTTAAGCTTACAAGAACGCCAGATTAGTTATTTCCTCCCGCGCAAAAGAAAAAAAGATTTGTTATTTCCTGATATATATATAAATTGAAAATGAAAGTCGTCACGTCAAAACTTTTGGATGATTTATTTTTATTGCTCGAGTATTGTACTATAGGTAGCGAGTTCCATGTTGAACTGCAATTTTAGAAGAAAAAAAAGTTCATTCGATGGTAGAAAAAAATATCACACAAAACATAGATTACTGGTAAATATTTCTAGGTAGTGAGTTAAGAGACGAAAACCTACAAAGCCACACAAGATAAACACTAGCCCGTGTGAATGCGCGGTTTAACGACTAGTAGTATAAAATGCTCAAATATGGTGATTTCACCAAAGTTTTTGCACATGGATGTTTCCGATAAAGAGCTACATGGAGTTAGAGCTCCATTTTGCATTCTGGTTAAAGTTTTTTTGAAAGGTGCTTATAATATAGAAAACACTTTAGATAGAAATTCTAACGTGAGCTATTCATTGTCTGAAACTTCTATTGAACTTATCAAACTTATCACAGGATACCTGAATGTGGGTTGCTTTAGACTTGCCTTGAGGAACTGGTGACAAAATACACATAAACCAAGTTTGTTAAAATTATCTCCACGAACTATATTCCCAATTACCCATATAGGATGTTGCCGAAGGGATTTTTGTTGGTCTGTAGAAGCTTTGTGGAACGAAATGCACACCTAAATGTAAGTTATATGGCACAATCAGTTTCCATTATCTTAGTTCAAGTTTTCTTTTAGTGAGGTTACTTCAAGTTACTCTTTATTTAATTGGCTGGACAACAAAATAACAGTGTATGTGTGTGGCTATCTTAAAGTTTCAATTACCCACTTGCAGTATACAATTTACTATTTTTCTCTATGCTATAATCTAGATGCCTTAACGTGGCTAATCTTTGATCTTAGGATGAGACTTCCTTTTTTCGTACCAAGAGGGAACCATGTTGATGACAACATGCATGTCTATATGTTTGATATATATGGTCCTAATGTATGTTTGGTTTGTGACATATGGCAAAAGAAAAGAAAAAGGTTGAGGGGACAAACTTTAAGAGTCTCTAACAGAGTGGCATGCCTACTTCGCAGTTATACATTCTTGTTACAATTAAATCGAGCCTCTACTAGGAATAAGGAACAACAAGAATTTGTATTGGTCATTTACAGTACACTGAACTGATTGAGCCTTCCTTCGATAAATGATCGATCCTACAATATTTAAGTTTTGAATGCGGCTGGCATCTCCACATGTTGAGTTTTCATTCTCTTTATTTAATCTATTGCAGTGGTGCTTTGCCAGTCAGGTCTAGTACTGAACGATGTGCAGGGTGGTGGTGATTCATCCTATAGCAATGTCAAAGAAGGCATCCATAGAAGTTCATAGAGAAGCTTGTCATCTACTCCCTCCGTACATATATATATATGGCGTTTTGGTAGGCTAAGTAGCATGAAGGCCGATGAAGACGAAGATTATGCATGGCTAGGTTGTTGATAGAAAGATGGAGAATGGATCTACTACAAGATAGTTTTACATTTTGCCTTCTTTTTCATGGTTAATATATAGGAGATTATGTGATATCTTTTTCAGATTGTGTTCCATGTAATGTAACCAAGTTGATTAAATATATGAAATCTTTTTGTTTACTGGATTGCTGCTCCTTGCACTATTGGTTGTAATATATTAAATACCAGTAATTGTTCATGCCATGCACAATTAATGGAACCGCTGCACTAAAAATTAGTTTGTGTAGGGTAATCAGCAACGTATACGAAGTGTTGGTGGCCTGTAGCTATATATGTTGCAATCTTGCAACACCTCTGCACGTCCATTACCAACGCAATTATATGTGTTGTAGTAGACTCTTCGAACGCCACCAACGGCAACGGATACTAATCCGTTGGTGTAGATCTTACCAACGCATATATGCACATTAGGCAACGCAACGATGCGTTGCTAAAGGGGGGTTTCTGTTGTAGTGACGTAAGTGGGACAGGAAGATGTGAAAATGGTGTTTGTCTTCACTATAATCTTCCCATGATGGGAATACATGCACGTAGTCCCTAACAACATTGAAAGCATTGTCTTTTAAACTGGTAATAACTGGAATGGGATTCCAATCTGTAGGAATTGGCCGTTTCTGTAGTTGGGATAGGTCTTTGGCCAGTGGACTTGCTGTACCTTTTGCTGGAGTGGGATTTTTCTGTGGTACGGCTGGTGCGATGGCAACTGAAATCGGCATATCTTTTGCTGGAATGCAGGTCCTGTGTGGTGGGGCTAGTGGTGTGGCTAGTGAAGTATGGGTACAGTCTGGTGGAGTCGGTCCTACATTCTGTGTCACTGGTTGTACAACCAATATAAGTGGGGTGCCGTCGGATTTCTCCGGCACCACCATGTTTTTCAACGACTTTGCTGGTGCTCCTTCAGGTTCGGCAATCATCCTCTTCCTTTTTGATGTCTGATGCACAAGAACAACATTTGAGTGGAAAAACATGGTATGGTGACAGATGGAATATGTATTGATAATGCATGGGCATGGCATCTCGACATATATGATGAGTAAACTAAGCAGATGGTGGTGCAACAAAGTAGAAGAAATGCAAGACAACATATGCAATATACGCGCAATCAATAAAACCTTGCCAAATTAGAACAGGCACCTTGATGGGTGAACAAGACAGGCTATCTGCCTTTGAATCCTCGAGGTTAGAATAGTCATTAGGATCATATTCTGAACAAGAATCTACAGGTGGGAGCATATGAGTTTCATTGCATCTAGAATGGCACTCAATGCCTTGGTGCCAATTTTGTAAGTCATTGTAGTGTTCCACAATATTCTTCAGATGCACGGATTCTAATATTCACTGTAATTACGTATAATATCTGAGAACCATGAAAACATAAATAGTAGTGAGATTATCTTTGTAATGCAGAGGATATTCTAATATAGGGGCGCCCCTGTAAACACTTGTGTGCTATCACTGAATTCTGATGAGAGAGCTCATGTGTGCTATAATATGGTGCGTGCATCAATATAATCTGGCACAAGTACACAAAAAATAGGCTCCAGAAGTAAGGATAGTTGGCAGATGATAGGTTCATAATATACTGTATAGAGAGTTTATTGCCAAACCATGATAACAATAGCACACAGCAACTAGGCAGATCATAGTGTACATAAAAGGGGTACACCATAACCACGATATATAAATCGGGAAAGTGGAACTGGCTTGAAAATACAGTGTTGTATTGCCGCTAGTAATTGAAAGCCTATCGATCACGTACAGGCCAGCTCAATCAGCTGTTGACTGCAGATGTTCCTGCTCCCCTTCCTGACGGGGAACATACTGTACAGACTAAATACAAAATAACAAAAGAGGAACATGTTAAAGAACAAAAGAGGAAGCATATTCTTGAGGTTCCGCTTCATTGCATACAATGTTGGTTGCCCACTCATGATGAATCATAGCGCCCAAAGAAATGCAATTCCATGTTGTCTCTCTATATGTGGCAATTTTGAACAAGAGTCATTAGGATCATATTCTGAACAAGAGTCAGTAGGTGGGGAGCATATTAGTTTCATTGCATCTAGAATGGCACTCAATGCCTTGGTGCCAATTTTGTAAGTTATTGCAGTGTTTAGCTTCAAGAGTGGACTGCTGCTAGTGCGACACAAAGCAGCTACAAAGATCATAGTGTAGATATAACGGGAAAACCGTAAGCATCAGCGTAAAATCAGCAAAGTGGAACTTGATGGAATATATATGCTAGTATTGCTGGTACAGCTAGAAAGGCTTCGGATACCAGCTCTCTTCAACTGAAGGTGCGGTAAGGTTAATATCAGTGTAACTCTCAAAGGCGACACAACTCCCCGCATTTCCTTGCTATTCTTATAGGATTCAAGTGGGCAGGCCACTACAAATCCTATTCCTATGTTTACAAAATCCTACGAATCAAAGAAGCTCGAAGAGTTCAAAGTGTCCATCACAACCGACCGTATAGACCTCTACACTGCAAATGTCCATGCTCATCTTCACTACAAGGTACATACTGTACTACTATCATACTCCCTCCGTTCCAAAATATATGTCTTTGTAGAGATTTCCACTATGGATCACATACAGATGTATCCAGATACATTCTAGAGTGTTGATTCACTC
This sequence comes from Triticum aestivum, assembly GCF_018294505.1. Classification (NCBI taxonomy): domain Eukaryota; kingdom Viridiplantae; phylum Streptophyta; class Magnoliopsida; order Poales; family Poaceae; genus Triticum; species Triticum aestivum. The sequence goes on from NC_057807.1 coordinate 369,872,231, forward strand.
ATTTTGCTCCATATATAGTCCATGGTGGGATCTATACAAAGATTGTATTTAGGAGCGGAGCGAGTACTTATTAAAGAAGAACAGAAGAGGAACATGCTAAAGAAGTGCAAGCAGATTTTGGATAATAAAATGTTCGTTGTGCAGTGCCCACACATGATGAACCAGAGCGCATTAAGAATGCAACTCCCTGCCATCTCTCGACCATTTCAGGCGGTTGGATGAAGATCCTACGTCTCCTAACGCTTCTTCTTCCTCGTCTCTAATTCTTCCCATACAGAACACCGGCCCCCACCGCCTGTGTTCCTCCGCCACCCCCACCCCCACCCCTGCCCCCACCCGCATCGAGTTTTCTTTGTTTGGCAAGGCCCCACCACTGCCCCCCACAACCACCGTCCCCACCCGAGCCCCTTCGTTCGCACCGGCGAACTCCGGCAAGTTCTAAAAAATTAACTGACCCAATGTTGAAATTTAGTCTACTGTGATTTAAGTAGTGTGGAATATAGAAGGGGAAAACCATAAGCATTGGGAGTATAGTGTTGAGCATGCCATGGCAGATCTGAAGGTGCAAACCGGACAAAGGCAACTTCCCAACCAATGTTTGCTTTCAACTAGCAAGTAAGTGATGGACAAGAAATTAGAGTAAACTAGTGGCGATCTATTTTCTGGCTGCAATAAATAAGTTGGGCACATACAGAAGAGTACCGCCTCTGGTGCGGCGCCGTGTATGCATATGCTGAGAATTTGATGGTGCTGCGGTAGCGATGGCTGTTAGCAGCGTGGAAACAGATCTAGGAGGGTAGACGATGGCGGCGGGGCACGATGGACGAGACGGTCGTAGGAGCAGCGCCGACAAGGTGGACGACGGCGGGGATGAAGCGAGAGGACGGGATGCAAGGATCCCGGTCCAAAGTCATGGATGAGAGAGGTCGATCTCTTGTAATGGACGGTGGCGTCGGGGTATCAGCTCCCACATGGTGGAGAAGGATGGCGGTGGATGGGGTGGTGGACGGAGGAGGCTGGGGTGAAGAGGGTGTTTTGGCGCCCACGGAGCACGAATGGGGAAATGGAGGTAGAGAGGAAGGGGGGAACCATGTCTTCAGGGCGCTCTTGTCTCAAATGCGAGGAAATTTACAAACTTAGCCCCCGGGGCAAATTTCCTACATCACAGCAATATTAGTCGGTTGGGGATAGGACGGTAATCTCACATACACCAAATATTTGCCGACGAGGGTTTGTTTTTGGCACCCACCGTGTATGAATCAGGGAGGGAGTCGATTTCAGCCGAGTAGACACTCTGTTTTGGCGCCCACCGTGTATGAATCCGGGTGAGAGGCGGTTATGTCATGTTTGAGTGAAATTACAAACCTACCCCTATCGAAACATATAGAAATCGAGTAGATAGGCTTTGCGTGGCAGGGATAGGCAGTAGTAATTTCCATCTCACAGATTTTGGTTTCGGGCGGTTACTGCGACTTTCCCCGCTTCGTTCAAATTTTGCAGAGTGCACGTTTACCATGCCAACTCAATTCGAATCCCGTTTGTATTCTATTTTTTCGAGCAGGATCCATTTTCGATTGGAATAAAATTCTATATACATCATTTTTTATGTATACTTTCAAAAGCACAACACCTTTTATACGTAAATATGGTTTACAAATGGCATGATCTCAGATTCATAAGGCTGTATCCATCAATTTGGATTTTCAAATATTTGAAACCACTTTATGTTAAAGTCCAATGTATGCATTCCTCGCTAACTGTCTCCAATTAATGTTTGTTTCATGTGGGTTTTTTTACTTCTCAAACATGTATAATGTGTTTCACACACGCAACATATAGTGTAATCCCGTTTAGACATTATTTCTGTCTCCCAGGGTCTCATATTTATCCACCGTTCTCTTGTATGTCGCTCACACACACTCTCTCTCCCTAGAGATATCTTGCGTTCCCTCATATGTCTCTCTAGCTATCACTCTCGTTGTGAAATATCTTTCTCTCTCGCAGGCATAGAACTCCGTCTCTCGGGATCTCATTTCTCTCTGATATTTGTTTGTATGTGACTCACATGCACCCTCTCTATATCTCTCTCACACCCACACAAATAACTCAGCCTTCTGATCCACTCGACTCCTATCTCTAACGCACACTAGCTACCATATTTATCTTTCTATTTATCTATTTCTCCATCAACCCTCTTTCTCGCCCTCACTCTTGCTTCCTATCACGCACACTGCATATGTTTCTCTCTACATGCAGTCAAGTGCCCTCTTTTTATCTTTCTCTCACACACACATAAATTCACCCTCTGAACCACCCGGCGGTCATCTCCAACACTCAAACTAGCGGATGTCCCTCTAGCTAGCATCTCCATCTCTATATCTATCTATAGTTTCTTCGTCAACATTTCTTTCTCGCACACAGTCTTGCTTCCTATCACCCACACTATGGCCCAATTCTTTTGGGCGATTCTCCCAGAATCGCCCCCTCCCCAGCTTTTCCCAGAATCGCCACTCCAATTTTTGTTTACAATACTATTTAGTTAAAGTCCAATTAGCTAGGATTGTAAAAAAAATATAGAGTGGCGATTTTGGGAGAAGCTGAGGATGGGGGGGAGGGGGTTCTGGGATAATCGCCCAAAAGAACTGGCCCTATATATGTCTTTCCATAATTGCATTTATAGGTTGATCTCTTTTGCACAATTGTTGTGTCTCACTCCCTCTACTCGCCATAGATGCATGCTCCAGCCCATGCCACTATCTCTTAAAGACAAAAACACATGCTCTATTGTCGGGCCTTCTTCCTTGCACTCTCACATGCACACATATTGTCATATCGATCCGTCTCTCCCATGTCGTTGATCTTATGACTTATGTCTTCTTTCTTTTATCTCGATTATGCGCGCGCGCACACACACACATCCCACGTATACATGTATACCTCTCGCACATGAACGTTCAAGGTCTCTATGTCTCCATACGTAGTTAATTACCCTCAACCCTAACGCCACATTGAATCGTTCTCTTCTTGTGTCCACATAACTTCCGCCTGGATGGGTAAAACACACACTCACACTTAACAATCTCCTTCTAGCTACCCCCTCTCACTCTTCCCCTATATCCCCAAAACCAATAAGACCATCCCTTCATTTAATTCCCGCCTACATGCACCATCGATATATAGTAGTCTTCCTCAGTGTCTCTCGAACAAACATGTTCTCTTGATGTCGACTCCTCTCACGCGCACACACCTTCTCTTCCCTCTCTATGGGCCTTTTCTCTCTCGCACCCCATCGTGGGTGGCCTCTTCCATACACATCACCTCTCTATGATGAAGCCACTCACACTTAAATTACATCCACCACCGAGGACCCCACGGCACACACACACACACACACACACACACACACACACACACACACACACACACACACACGCGTGCGCGCGCGTGCATGCACCCACCCACCCCCCCACACACACTAAGACTCCATCACACACACACACACACTAAGACTCCATCTCTCTCTCTCTCTCACACACACACACACGCACCCCCACCCCCCCACACACTAATACTCCATCTCACGCACACATGCTTTAGGCGGAGCATTTGTTCCTGCCACCCTTCATCCAACCTTACCTGTATGATAAATAATCACATTAATTTACTTGTATAACATGGAAATTCCACTTTACTTTAGTAGTTAGCAAACTTATCATCTCTACCCTTATAAAAAACCGAGTTGGCGATGATGGTGTGCCTGTCATCTTGTAATATAGACCGTCCGATCTATATCTGACGGATAGAAAGCAAACTATGATAATTTTACAAAAGATACCCGCACCTCTCTCCATATCCTTATCTCCCACAACCTCATTGCCGAGCAATTAAAAAAGGAAGTCTAGAACAATCTAGCATGGTGGCCGCTGCCGCCTGCCAGCGCCGTCCATCCCCATGCCTCCGCCCAGTCCGACCACCAGTCACCACCACGCTCCACTCCTCCGCACATTATCTCTCATCTTTCATTTTTTCGATGACATTCTCAAGATACTAGTTTTCCGATAAAATTCTCGAGATATCATTAGTTTTTACACATGGGATTACTCCTGCATGGGTCACCACAACAGGTATTTTGTAAAAAATGCATATTGATGTTCCGTGCAACGCACGAGCATCTTGCTGGTAATTATATAACACAAATCATGAGCAGGAAGTGACATTTTTTTACACAACCACGTTAACATGGCCACGTAAATCACTAGCTAAAGTATAATACCATTATACTTATATCCCGATGCAAAAGGTTGAGTACATGTCCGAAGGGTAGAGTCGAACACACGCACTATGTCTCTCAGAATCTCACCCACACACACCAGTTATGTGACGCCCACTTAAGCAGACACATACTCCATGTAACAATTTGTGCACCCGCAGGTACACGTGATGGTGCGCATTTATTTAAGCCAGATGGCGAACCCAAATAGTATCTGCATTCATTCCCCTCCCGCCGCCTCTTCTCTGGTCACTGTAGCCCGGTAGCCATGGCTCGGCCAAAGGTAACAACATACACCATACTCCTGCCGGAGCGGGGCTTTAATCTGGAAATTTAAGTGGTCATGCATGCATCTTTTTGTGCTAGCACTCCTATATAAGGGTTGACCGGTCACTTCCCGCGGACGTGCGCGGGCGGTGGAAGAGGAAGGAGAAGGTAAGCAGGCTGTGGAGTAAAGTTTTTACCACAATTTCTTAGAAAACTGAGTGCAATAATTGAGTAGTTTTGCAAACTACCAGTACTACACCTGAAACGGTTCAAAACCAATACTCCCTTGCGAGCACGCACTTCCCGCGTGAAACGGTCAGCGTCGCCCTGGAGTGTCAGTGCCGCATTAATGCCCGACCAGCGCGGAGGTGACTTCTCACTGGCGCCAGCTTTGAAGCTGCGCGACGGCTGAGAGAGCGCCGCTTCTCGGTGCATGCAACTGCTCTGCGTTGAGGCTGGCCATAGGCCCTATTTGGATCCATGTGTTAGAGTTAGTTTGAGCTAGTTGGGGCTCAAATAGCCCTAAGGTATCCAAGCACGAGGGTTAAATTGGAGCAAGTTGCGCCGAACCCACCAAAAAAAACCATCCCACCCAAGAGGTGCTAACTGGAGATAGTTCTCATTGGGCCCACTGAAAAATCACTTTTATCTCTCCATCAAGTGCAGTTATTGTCAATCTAACCCTGTCAGCCGAACACCTCTTTGGCTACAGTTAGTTCAGGGTTAGTCTAACCTCTAGCTAAGTTAGAGTGTCCAAACAGGAGCAGTATAGGACATGCAAGTTGCTCAAAGCATACAGTCAAATTCGTATGTGAAAGGATCTTTTTTTTAAAACGGAACATGAAAGGATCTTCGAATGATACAATTTTCAAATTATATAAAATCTTATCAATAGTTAAAGGCATCCTCGAAGAATACATTAGGCCCTATATAAAATCTTATCAATAGTCAAAACCAAGTGTTCTAAACGAGTTCAAGACGAGAAACTGGACCCACTCACGGCACGGCACACCTGTCTCGTTTGGTTCATTGGTCAAAGCGCTTCCTCTTCTTGGCATAACAATAGAGTACAATACTACTTTTTTTTAAATGCTCTTGGCATGTCGCTAACATGTGATGAGTTAACCGACCTCAATAGACAGCAAAAATGCCAGCTCGCTGCACTTTGAGAGAGACGAGGAGCGAGAAGCGATACGAGCTGCTGGATTACTATAGCTAGGTGTCGCATGGAAGCCAAGAAATATGATGATAGCGTGGTTTAGCCATGTACCAGTATGATGTAACTACACTGGGTTGTCGTGTTTCGTACTCTTTCAGTCCACTGTGGAGATGATTGGTTGATTTTATATCACTGAATAATATAAAATATTATGAGTTAGACGCTCCACCACGAGGTTCCTTGCTCCTTCTCGGTCATCGGGAATCTATGTTCTTCCACTCTTTTTTTACGTGAGCTTTGTTCATCCTTTTACCAACACACGAGACATCTAGCATTAAGGTGCACGTGTCATGCATGGATCGTTCCATCTATATGAAGAACATGTGGGATTGGAACTATGATACGGACATGTACCCAGGAGTGGATGTACGAACCTGAGTAATGTAGTGCAGTAAGTGAAGTCGAAAAGCACAAATAGTAAACATGCGTGGCATATAGGCATTTGTTCCTTACTAGTACCACTAAATGTTGTACGTGCAATGCACGGTGATGTTATGGAGTACGTGCCTAAGTACTCTACTACTGCTATATTAATTAGAGGCACATATTAGCTTTTATATTTGTTTACGTGTATGCCCCGAGACCTTCCAACTAGACGCGTCTTTCTCTCCGGGTCGCACTTTGTATCGTTCATACCACTAGTACTACTACGTGTGGTCCCCGACCTAGAAGTGGAAGAAGTGGAGACGCTCTACCATGCTGTTTTTTTGCGCTGGGCTCTACCACACTGTTCATGTCCCACTCCTTTCGCTGACGTGTGGGACATCCAGCACGTGCCGTGTTTGGCACTCTTCGTCGTAAGAGTTGAAATGCTAGCACTCATCAGAAATAAAAAATAAATATAAATCAGAAGTGATACTATACCACGTGGTTTCCTTCCTCCTCGATATCGGAAAGAATACTTTCGTTCAACAACATGTGGGACGTCTACCATCCTGGTCCACTTGCCATGCACGCGGAACTCCAAGGGAGAGTCACCCCAATCATCGTGCCGTAGTAATAATGAATACCGAGCCGTCAAATCACAGGCCCAACCTTTCCCACTGTGAAGTTGCTCGGACGAAGGAACCATCATGACTTCGTTGAATTCCGCTTCTTGAAGAAAACTACTATACCAGTAGTACTGCTAGCTATAGTAGTTACTCCAACAGAGGCCTCCTTTCGTTCATAGGATAGGAATTTTATAGGAATATGAAAATCATAGGAATTGAGATGACATGCATCTCAATTCCTATAGAGAAAGCGATGACATTTTATGCATAGGATAGGAATTTTTCCATTGAGTCTAGGATAATGTACTGGTAATTTTCTCTAAAAACTACATGAGTAACTAGTAGTACTGGTACATGCTCGTACTCAGACACAAACACACACACACACACACACACACACACTAACTACTAGTACTACTACATCTCACATGCTGGCCAGACACCGTCGTTCTCCTTCCCGGCTTTGTCGGCGACACCCTACCGTGCTTAATCTCCGCCGACCTCTCTGTAGCAGCGCGTGCGTCCTCTTCTTTGTTGCGGCGGCAGGCCTCTCTTTTCTTGAGTGCTTTCTGACTTTTCCGCTCCCTCTGTGCGGCTTTGGCGGCCTCTTGCTCTACCGCCCATTCGGCCTTAGCAGCTTCAAATTCCACCCACATAGGTGTGAGGTTGCGAGCGGTGATGAACTCGGCACGGCGGGATGCCATCGCTTCCCTACCATTTTGTGTGCGGTCGTGGGCGGTGAGGAACTCGGCGTAGTGGGATGCCATTGCTTCCTTACCGGTTAGTGTGCGGCATGGTGGCATGAACAATGCTTGGTGGGAGCTGTGGGGTGGAGTGGCCGGACAACCGTATAGTGCATTGGTTTGTCAAGAGCTCAAGGACAGAAGACGAAGGAAATTTGGATTCCCCTTCAATCCTGGTCATTTATTACCGAGTAAAATGCATTGTCGGTCAACGAACTTGTCTTGACAGCTCACTTTTATACGAGATATGGTGATTATATGGTCACTGGCTCAGCGTATAGCTCTGTATTTGTCTGGTTGACCAGTCAAACAGTCTACACGCACCTCATCAGCTCGTGTTCTTTATCTATCTATGCGGGCCTACCTGTGAGTGGAGAAAGAAAAAAACCAAAATTATGCGTATGCGTGTAATCAAACCACGGACTCTTCGCTGCAACGCACACTCGTCAGCCAAATGAAAATGAAAAACTTTGCGTCAGACACTCACGCTCACGCTGTCAAACCATGCTAATGCATGCACGCCGCCCTCTGAATCAAAGTCCTGCTCATGGCGCAACGCAAACGGTGAGCCCGTCACATGTTCTCCCCGGCAGTGCCTGACATTATTGTTTAGACATTTGATGGAGGCTTACGAGAACGCCGAGCATGTATTCACCTAGCTCAACACAAACAGTCATACTCGGGAGCGCCTTGCCCATGTATATCGTCCATCACAACGATAATCTATAAAGAAGCCTAGCTAGAGAGGGTACTATGGTACGGAGTATGTACTATCGTGAGCGACCGATCATAGTGCCACTACACACGAGTGTGTGTCTGATTGATTTGTCCATTATTCATAAGTTATGCATGACTGTGTGGTGTCTAATTGTGGTCATCAAATGCTAGCCGATGACAAGAGCGGTTGCATGGATGCCTGGTTGTCAATACGTGTTGCATATTCTTCAAAGGCTTGTCATCCATAAGTTCACATTTTACCACCATGCCAGCGTCTGACCGCCCTGGCCTACCTAAACCCCTTCCATCGCTAGCGCGCGCTTCCCGCCTCAAGCGGTCATGTCTCTCTAGAACGTCAATGCCACATTCACCGGACTTAGCTATAGGTGCAGTTGGTGTGTCAGTAACACAACGCACCTGTAGTTAAGTCACTGAAGCAGCGTCCGCATTCACGGCCGACGAACCTACTTCAGTGACAGTCGTCCATCCATCTGCCGCGGCTCATTGCCATTCGCCCGCTATATTAACCTAAGCCCCAGCTCCCAGCCATAGCCAAAGACCCACACTCATTCTCATCCGGTCCCTTCCTTTTGTCGGCACCACTCCAGCCATGGCCTCCTAGCGCTCCAAAGCTCTCTTGGACGTACTGTCGCAGGAGCAGACGAAGGACATCGGTGGCTCTGCTCCGGGCGCGCTCCAAAGATCTCTTCAATGTACTGTCGCAGGAGCAGACAAAGGAGATCGCCAGCACCCCCCCGGCCGCCTTCTGCCGCCACGACCATGAAGTCGGCGCGCATGCACGGTCGCAGCCGGCAGCGAGGAAGAGTAGTACACGGTAGGTCGCCGCCGCTTTGGTCCCAGGAAGGCCACCACTACTCCACTCAGTCGACGTCAAGCTTGGTGGGGTAAACATCAGTGACCGATTAGCCGCTTGACGGCGACGTGGAGGCGGAAATCTTTAGAACCTTGTGCTCCGGAGGAGGAGGTTATCGAGGCAGATGAGGACGAGGCAAAGGCAATGGCCGAGTTTCTCGGGTTGATGGTCGGACATGGTGGTCGGGCGCCGGCGATGGTTTAGATTAGGCTTACAGTAGGTTTTAGTATGGTTTGTGCAAAATATGTAATGAATTTTGTCCAGTTTGTAGGAAAGGTTTTCAAATGTAATGAATTTCATCCAGTTAATTTGAAATTTTCTTTGTTTGCACGAATTTCGTCCAGTTAGTTCATATAGTTGTCAAAAGGTATGCGGGAAGCATCGGATGGCATCCATCAGCGTCCTCGGACAGATGCCGGTGTAAACTTGTGGACTAGCGTTGGAGATGCCCTAACTATCATGCTATAATCGCTAACAGTGCTCCATTATTTGGCAGGGAACAGTTATCCCTCGATCAAAATCAGATCCGCCATGTTTCGCACTCCTCCCACATAAGAGTGTAAACTCTTGCTTACATAAAAATGGAGCAAGTGGACGGCACTGTAGCATGTCTTATCACTCAAACTAGCCCGCCTAACATGCGGGAAAGCACTGCCCTCGTCATTTTGTTATGTATTTCTATCGATCGATCGCACGAAAATGTTATGCGTTGCAAGTTCTAAAGGAAAAGGCGACACACTTACGACTCGTACACGTCGCACCCCCGACAGTCCGGCTCGCACACCACTCACCAGAGGTGACACACATTGTCTTGCAATTTCACTGACATGTGGAACTGCAATTGAATAAACTGTCGATAGCCGAAATCTAATCGCTCGGCGGGTGTCGGCTGAGAAGAGAGAGACGGGGAGGGAGAAGAGATCGCCCGCCCGCCGCGCACAGACTCCAAGAAATATATGGTTATAAGACCAGCCACAATGGTGAGTAACATACACTAGTAACATACACATCCCTAGACTATGTTACTACCTTCATAGTGGGTAGTAACATAAGTATGGTAACATGCAAAGGTTCATTTATTAGGTTATAGACTCATATTGCATTGGGACATGTGATGTTACAGTAGCTAGCTAAGTTACTATAACTATCTCTCTCCTCATTAACTCACTGCGACATAAGAAAATTTGCTGAGTTGGACTCGATGTTACTGCTGAAGTTACTCCCACTGTGGCTATTCTAATGTGAGTTGGGCCATGCGGGAGTCCGGACCGCTTCCAAGCCCGCTTCTGACCGCCCTGGCCCACCAGAACCCCCCCACCTGCCCTCACGTGCTCTCCCCTCAGACGCCAGCTCCCCGCCGCATGCATGCATAGCAAGTAGTACCGGTAAAATACTGGGCTATAAGCCCGCTTATGTGGAGGAGAGAGAGGCATTGACAAAGTCAAGAAGTGGGCTCTGCAAGAGCCCGTCTCTACACATGCTCCTAGGTATAAAAAAACTAATTCTAAAAAAAAGAGGCATAAAAAATAATTGTGTCTAAAAAAAGAAAGGTAAAAAACATTTGAGAGGAAATAGATAGAGAGAAAGTGAGAAAAAGTTGTAACCTTATAGCCAACTTTATAGTCAACAGTATGGTAGTATTACATGAGGAAGGAGGGAGTGGTGCACATGCCAAGTTCACTGGGCTGCCGTGTTTCACACTCCTCCATCATAACAGTCGATACAATAGCTTTCATCAAAAATAAACAATGAATACTCGTTGCTCGTCCTCTATATCAGAAATAATACTTTCATTCGCTGACATGTGGGACATCGACCATCCTGGTCCACCTGCCATGCACAAAATTATCCTGGTCTACCCCGGTCGTATCGCAGGCCTAATCTTTCCCACTGTAAGTTGGTCAGATGAAGGAACCATCATGACTCTGTTGAATTCCGCTTCTTCAAGAAAACTTACTGTACCCGCAATACTGCTACCACACGCGAAGACTGGACGACACTGTACCACGTCATATCACTGGAACCCACTAGGCCAAACTAGCCCGCCTAGGTCATCTATTTTGGAACGGAGGGAGTACGTTTCTGTACTGCTATGATTTTGTGTTGTACGTCTCTGTACTTTTGCTACAATTTTCCTACCCTATGAACCAAATGAGGCCTGAATGTATGTGTATCGACTAAGCCTACAATTTTAGGAGCTTGGGCTATTGGCCTATCGACGATGGATAAGTATAAGCGTACCACGAGCTCATCAGCCCCAATGTTTCTCTTCGATGAGTGTTTTGCAAGTACTCTAGCCCACACAGTAGCTAGCCTACTAACACCAAGAATCATCAAACAATTCCTGTTGATATGATAAACAGTTCAAACTTACATCTAAGCATGCCATATATTACATCAAAAGCTGGTGAGGATACATCTGTTTCAATAAATCGGAGAGGGTTCACATGATTCACTATCAAACAAAAGTAGCAAGTACCGCCCACACAAGACAGCGCACTAGCCCAAAGATGGTTTGATAACACACATCGTTCTGGTAATCAAACACAAGGCAATGCAAATTACCATGAAGGATTAGCGCGACCAACTATTTCTTGTCATCGATCTCTCGGGCAATAACCACAACACGGACAGCGGCATTGGAATCGATCTCTGGGGCGATGTCCACAAGATTGAATGCGACATCAGAATCGATCTCTGGGGTGATGTCCAGAGGATGGACAGCAGCATCGGAATCAATCTCCGGGGCGATGTCAATAGGATGGACTGCGACATCGAAAACAATCTCTGGGGCGTTGTCCACATGACGGGCCGCGACATCAGAATCATCACGGACGTCCACCGGCACCTGCACAACCCTAACATATTAGCAAGCACATTGCAAATAATCAAAAACCACAACTATGGTAAGCCATTATTTTTTACCTTGTGCAGCTCACCGGGGGATCCCATCCCTCCGGGGGGCATCTCCTCATCCTCGATGGGGGCCATGACCATGCCAGGGGAATACTACTTCTCAACGGCGACTATCTCCTCAAACTCAGCCTTGAGCCTCGCATAGGTGGCCATTAGAGTTTCTGGGGTAGGCACGGTGGCGCCCTTGCTGTTCTTCCAACTTTCTTTGAGGAGTTCGTCCACCAACGTCGTAAACTCTTTGGCCAGTGCTTATTTATTGGAGTTCTTCGTCTCCATGGGTTGGCCCACCAACATGGTCAACTCGTTGGTCGATGCTCTCTTCCTAGAGATCGCTGTCTCCAGTGGGTTGTCCACCGGCAACTCTTTGCCTAGTGCTCCAGGATCCATCAATGAACTGACAAACAAAAAGCAATCGAAAGGAAACCACAATCGCAACGAAAACGGGAAAAGAATAGGCTATGAAAATCGGTCGGTGCTTCGCAAAAAGAAGATTCTTGGTATGAGAGTATAGCAATATAATGTGATTCGCCCACCTTTCCTTCGTCGGTACAGAAGAAAAATGGCAGAAGTGAGTAGCCTAGAGTGAGGTTTTCTTCAAGAAAGGGGAGAAAGGGCTTCAACGAGCATTCCAGTGAAATGATGGTTGCTTCATCCAGTCCAACTTCGAGGCCACTTTACCACTGCTGGCAAAGGTGTGGGTTTTGTGATATGACGGGTCATGACGGCCACATCGGGGTGACCGGCGAGTCTCGACTGTAGCACCTCGCTGTGATTTGGTGGATGGCACGCGGGCCCGGATGCTTTGATGTCCCGCATGTAGATAGAGCGGCTAGTCATATAGGAGTGCTGAATATTGTGCACCGACCAAGGCGGAGAGTAAAACGAGAGAACTACGTAATTAATGCATGAGTTTAATTAGGGTAGTTTTGTAAAGTACGAGATACATTCCTCCACTCACAAAATGCCTTGGTTGATGAGATTTGAGATTTGAGCCCTATAAATAGGAAGGGAAGGGGTACTGCACGCGGTGTAGTCTAGTCACTTGTTGAAATTTCTAGAAAGGCAAATACTCCTTTCTGGTTTACATGGGTATACTAGCAAGTACTAGTACTACAATAGTGGGCTCAAATAGCAATTTTGTCTCATGCAAGAGCCTGGCTATATGCGTGCTCCAAGGCACAGCACCACGGCCCACCCCTACACAAAGACTGCCACACGAGCGTTCGCAACTACCACGTTCGGGTTGCGCTTGGCTCTTCGCCTCTTCGAGAAGACGAACAATGATGTTACTACTACTTCTACAGTATGAATCCACTGCTACATGTCCGGCCACCTCGTGCGAGAGGGATAGCGTGTAGCAAAAGCTTCTACTAGTCCTGCCAGCCACCACGCTCATGCGCGAGGGAGGGACGCAACTTCATTGACTTACTGCTCCTGCCTCTGCATCTATGACAGGCGGGCCCAACAGGTGGGTTGCCCACCTGTCATGCAAGACAAAGGCAGGTGCAGTTAAAGCACCGGAGCTCAGTCCACGAGGGAGAGGGCGTTGTAGTAATCAAACTTCTCGGTCTTGTATGAGTTGACGCGACACATCAAAGCACTGTACTCGATATATTCCAATAATTTGCATTTACCGATGCATTAATTATGCAACACATCAAAGCACTGCACTCGATATAGGCCCTTTTAGACATTTCAAATGGAATACAACATACGGATGTATGTAGACATATTTTAGGTTGTAAATTCACTCATTTTGTTTCGTATGTAGTCACTTGTTGCAATCTCTAAAAGGACCTATATTTGGAAATGGAGGGAGTATAACGCATGCATGCATGCCGTGACTTTCCTTTTGATACTTGCATGTGTGGATTTGATGCACCTTGCCAAATTTTGACTATAAATATAACTAACCAAATGTTCATGCATGTCTAAAAAAATTACGGGGCTGTTTGGATTGTGACTATGTTTGTCTTATGTTGCCACATTATTTTTCCCACACTTGCCTAACTGGAGTTTCTCAAATTTTTAGACACACTTTGGCTTGCCTAAGGGAATCTTGCCACACTTTTTGTGTCTATGACATGTGGGGTTCATTGCTAATAAAAAAATTCTTGTCTTAGGTTTGGCTAATAAAAAAGACTTATATTTAGGAACGGAGGGAGTTAAATATATAAATAATAATGCATGTTGGGACAACCCACATTTCTTATAATTTTAGCCGTGGGCTTGTTCACAATTTTTACGAGGGGGTGGTTGTTCATTTAATGGAGGGACTTGTACCAGACTTGAACGATACAAAGTGCAACCTGGCACACCGTAACACCACTTGGAATAAGCGTGTAGCTATCTCAAAAAACAATCAGCAACTAAAAAACGGTGACCTAGCATGTACACAATTTTAAACGATTGTTTTGATGGAGTGAAAAAGGAAAACTACGCCACTACGCATATACAGGCCGGAGCCTCCGCTCTTGCTTGCTAGGGTTGCTCTATTCACACACTCTCATCCTCTCCAGATCTAAACAAGATAGCGGTGGCAACACTGTCTTTCTCCCTTCAAAAAACACTGTCTTTCTATCCTCACTGCTGGTTACAGATTTGGACGTATCCCCCTCCGCCGGTGAAGGGGAGGAGGGGCAGCGTTTAGGCCGTTGTTGATAGCGAGGGAGGAGACCCACTGCCGGCCACACCGTTATCTCTGGTCGAGCGCCAACGCGGGAGATCCTCTGATACCTTCGTCATTGCCCTAGTGTGGGCGGATCTGGCCTCCCACCGCCCACCTATCCACATCCCGACGACCTTCAGGTATATCTTCCTTAGAAACCACCTTAGCTCTACTTCCCCAGCTCGTTACATCGCTGCATGTGCATCATTTTCTACCTCTCAGCCCCTCTCGATCGGATGGTCCAACATCACCTATTTTTTCTCCTATTGTTAGAGGTAAAGCTACTTCATGGAGTCGAATCTTGTACTTGGTTCAAACAAGAAATAAAGTGGGGGTGGGGGAATTTAGTATGTACATCGGACTTGGTACGAACAGGAAGGAAAGGGGGTGAAAGTAGTACACACTGGTCATCCAACTAGTCTCTTGGTCGAAAAGGGAAACATAGGGGTAATGCTGTACACAGTGGTATGACCAGGACTAGATTTGCTATCCACACATAGGAGTAGGTGGTTAGAGTGAACAAAAATGGGACCAACCCAGATATGTTTCTTGGATGTTTGTTTCTCGAGGCAACAAACTATGAATCACCACTTTATGCCCCTGTTTAGGTACATGGTGCTGGACTGGTGGTGCACCCACTGTCCCATGCCCTTATACGAAATATTTAGTTGTTCTTAATCTAATGCCCCTGGTAAAATGAAGCCATGACACTATTTTAAGCCATGAAAAGTTTAGCCAAATGTTTTTGCCTGTAATTATTTGAGACTCTGACTATTTCCTCTGTAGCTTTTTGTGCAAACAGGGATTTCCATTTCACCTGGTTTCTATTGTGACATTTTGGTGCACTGCACAAAACACTTCTTAAAAGAAGTGACTTTTGTGCTGTTTAACTGGTATGTCTAAATGGAATAGTTGGTTCATTTCAGTGGAACTACACAAAGGGAGATCTGTGTTCCAATCCTCATCATCCGTATTGGCACCATAACCTTCCTTTAGGTAAGAATGATATTTAATGCATGTGTTCATCTCTATTTTGCGACTGTCATGAGAAAATAATGCTATTTTTTACTAGTACACTTGTACTCCCTCATTGAAAAAACTAATTATAAAATAGAAGGCCAATCATGTACTTGGTTTCACTAACTGGTGAGGAGAAAGAGAAACATAGCATGAAGAGGAAGACGAAGAAGAATAAACAGTGCCAAGTTGATCTTGCTGAAGACAGAGGACTCAGTCGAGGCCATTCAAGGGCTCCGGCAACGACTACCTTACATGTGAGACGATCCTCCAGGGAGCCCTTCCACTTTTGCTGTCTCACTTAATTAATTAGGAGTACTTAAGTACCACTAATTTAATGCTACCTAATTTTCCTATCGGAGTTAAACAAATCTTTAGTAGCACCCTATGCTGAATCATGTACGTGTGTATGTTTGTCTATGGAGGTGAATCATGTGGTGGAGCAGGGAGGGAATATTATTAGTGTCATGACATAATAGTGCTATTGTTTTGTGTGTCAATTTATTGCCATTGGTTCAATGAGGTAATGTTTTGCGTATTGTCCATCATGAATTTGATGCTACTGTTAGAGTAATATGCTAATGTCTTTCTATCCTTTCTCACTAAGCTAATGAAGGTTTCACCTTGTTCCTACTTGTGCAAACAGGGATCATGTTGTGCCAATCATACATTTTAGTGGAACTACACAAGACAATACAATGAACTGTATCCCAGCCAGTGCTTTAACTCTGCTGGAAGTTCTTGATAATCTTTTGATATAATCTCAGCATTGGTAACCAAGAGTGATTTCAAGCATACATTTGAAGTGCACAAAAATATATTGTGGGACTACATGAATAAGCCTTTTTCCTCAGGTTGGTATGGGCCTAAGGCCTTCATCCATATTAGTTTGCTGTCATCTCTATTTGTATCGTGCTACTGTCATGAGAAACTCCTTTATCTTTGCACGTTAAAGTTTTGCAACCTATTATACATGGCAATGCTTTTAGTGTTGAGCTAATTGGCACTGATTAAATAAACTAATACCTCTCTTTAAACAAGATTACTATGTTGCCAACTTTATCCATTAAGATAATGAGGGTGCTTCTATTTGTTAGTGTATGTTTCATCAACTAGTCCCACTATTACAGTAATCTCACTCTCTCAATATATGTGCTAACAGGGATGCTCGATTTTGGTGGAACTGCACAAAAACTTTGGGTGCTTCATTGCCTCGATAACTTCCGTCCTTTCCTGTCAGTCGCTAATCTGGGCCTTCTTTCTTCCTTTGCTGTTTGTCGCTTCGCTTATCTCTACTTCCACTCAAAGGAAATAGTAATTGATATGCTACCTCACATAGTTTGGTACTGGTCTTTATCCTGATTATCGTGCTTGTCATGTATTGGTAATTTGGTATTGTGCTACTGTTTGCCGATTTTATAAAGGAGTAACTTGGAGCCTCAACTTGTGGAAAAATCATTGCATTGGGTGATTTCAGTAGAAATACACAAAAAGATCAGATGGACAGATACTTATGCTACTGCTATGTACTCAGACAAGCATCGATGTTGACAAGAACTACCTATATTCATTCGAGTATCAGCCGGCATCAACCAGTTGTCAAACTCCAAGTATTAGGAGAGTGAACAGCAAATATATTGCTTGGTGCATAGCCTAGAAAAACACAGTCCAGTCTTTGGTCCCAACTTGTGCCTTTTGGTTATCGGCAGATATGGTAGCGAACTGTATGGCATGGAGTCTAAAGATTCCAGAAAAGTTGGTTGACGCGTATATTCATCTGGCACTTAATCAGTCTGCATGCCAGGGATGCTCCATTTCAGTTGAGCTGCACAAAAAATTTGGGTGGTTCATTTTATCAACTGCCTCCTTTCTTATCTGCAATGTAGAATTTTGGCGAGCTATAGGACCAAGATGAGCCAGTAAACTAGTTGGATGAAAGTAGTGGCGAAGTTGCTCAAAACTCCCTCGGCATGAGGCCACTATTTGAGGATAAACTATAAGCAAAGTTCAGATTGTCTGTGCTGCCTCTTATGTACTTGAAAGTTTACTCGTACAAGCATTAATTTTAGCAAGAAGTACCTCCGACTGAACACCATTTATCAGTCTGTACCCTATGTAATTAAAGTTCATCCATGGATCATATTGGCTGTGATCTCAATCATTTGGATGCATAACATACTGAACATGTGTATATCTGAATCTTTTTGTGAATTATCTATGAATATTGTCGTGTGATCTATCAATCTTTTGGATGCATAGACATGCTGAACTTGTGTATATATGAATCTTTTAAGTTGTTGATTGTGAATGTTGGCTATAAATATGAACGTGTCCTGTGAACCTGAGTTTGATACAAATGTTTACCTTTTCTGTTGTACATGTGTGTGAACTTGTTAGTATGCCTACTATGGGATATGTGACGTATGAGTGTCAATGGAACACCTTCTTCCCGAGAAGAATTGCACCTGCTTTGTTAGGGTAGCAACGATGCATCAACTCTTTTTAATCTTTTTGCTCTGTCTTCCCCCTCCCCTTCCCAACCCCTGCCGTAATGTTTTCGGCCTCAAAACAAACATAGTACTGCATTGTTTTTGGGGCTTGATGAAAAATCGAGTGCTGGTTTCTATAGGTTGGCCCGCCTAGCAAATGGGCTGCTGGTCCAGCATGGACTGGGAGGCTAAAAATACAGGTTGTATGGTGTAGAGGCAAGTAAAAAACGCCATCAGAGCCATCCACTGAAGAAAAAAAATTGCTCCTGATGTGCTTCTTCAGTCATGCCTCCGGCCCCCTCTTTAATCCGGTTCGCTCGGGGATTTAGCTGGTATCATTTTTTCCAGAGGGCGAACAAGTATCAGCTAGGCCTAGGTTTTGCATTTTAACATGCGTAGCCAACGACATACGAAGATAGTTGTTTCAACTTATTTTTTGAGGCCATACCGGCCTATGGGCTTTTTCTTCAAGATAGGCAACCCAATAAGTTTTTTTAATAAAATGCAGGTCTCTGTTCTATTTATCTATATATAAGAATAATAATGCTGTTTTCAATTTATGTTTTCCCTTCTAACCACATTATATATATTTATATTATTACTATTATCGTATATTTTATAGAGACTTATATATAGATCATAAAAACATCCCACATGTTATTAATTTATAGAAGTAAATGTTTAACAGAAGTTGGCAAAGAAAATCCTGGTTGTTTTTGACTCATAGGCAAGGAAAATCATGGTGATTGCTTACAAAAGCTTGCGAGGATTTCAAGGACCAATGTAATAATAACGCGCTCATTTTTATTTTGAGCAATAACTCGCTAATTTGTTAATTTTATATATATAAAATGTGCCTCTCCGGTTCATTTTTTGATATTAATTGCTCCTTCTAACATAACATTATATATATAACGAGCCCAGCTAATTTGTGTATTTAAGGAAGTGCAGATGGGCTAGGATTTCTTAGAAAATATAAATGGGCCGCATTGATGCGAAATTATTTGTTCACCCAGCCCAGCAAATGGACTGTACATTCAAACTGGTTTCCCCCAACCCAGGGATGTGCAAAATTAAATGCAGATGCAGCGGTTTCAGTTGGAAGGAGGCATGCAGCGATGGGTGCAGTTTGCAGGGATCAGCAAGGGATGTTTCTGGGAGCATCGGCCATTGTTGTTAAACATATAAGTTATCCAGCAACACTTGAGGCAATGGCAATTAGGGAAGCTTTATCCCTATCAGCAGATCTATACGTCCAAAACATCCATGTGGCATCAGATTGCAAGGTGGTAGTAGATGATGTGAGGAATGACACATCAACAGCTTATGGTTCAGTCATTAAGGAAATGTTTCCTCCCCTTGACAGCTGGGACCCACCGGCTGTATCTTCGCACGGAAGGAAGTGCCTCCTTGTTATTTGAAAAAAATTATTCCTCCCATTGACAGCTGGGACCCATCAGATTTGGTGGCTCACTTGTGGGCCTACTAAGCGGATGTGTACTCAGGGCTTTTGTCAACTTAATCAACTAATGATTCTAGCAGGTGGACCGTTGGATGTTAATCCAACAACCGTGCTCCTTCTTCAACCTCTGTTCTTGCTCCTGTCTCCCGTGGGCGGCACCGCGGCTGTGCTGCCGCGCACCCAAACCAGTCAAGTTTCCCACTCCTCTCCATCTCTGACTACACTGCCGCGTCTTCCCCATCTCCGGGTCGTTTCAGTCTG
The DNA here is from genome assembly GCF_018294505.1 of Triticum aestivum. Taxonomy (NCBI): domain Eukaryota; kingdom Viridiplantae; phylum Streptophyta; class Magnoliopsida; order Poales; family Poaceae; genus Triticum; species Triticum aestivum. The sequence goes on from NC_057807.1 coordinate 369,892,126, forward strand.
GGGCCTCACCGTCGTTCACCGGCCTTGGTGTGCTCGGCACGGTGCGGTCAACATGGTCAACAACCGAGAGTCATCGGAAGATGACTGTACGTGAGAGGCTGACAGTGGGGACGCACCACGCACATGGGCGCATGCATGTAACGGAACGCGGCGTGGTCACCGTGGTCAAGGAATGACTTCCATCGGAAGAGTACTGTACGTGGAGAGGTTGACAGCTGGGTCCATGACTGCGGCAAGGAAGTGCCTCCTTATTACATGGAAAATAATGATTCCTCCACCTAACAGCAGGGACCCACCGGACAGGCCACCATATTTCGCGAAAAAAACGTTTCCCCCCTGACTGCTGGGACCCACCAGATAGGCCACCGTATTTCATGAAAAAAACGTTTCCCCTGCTGTCAGCTCGGACCCACCGAAAGTGCCTCCTTATTATGCACAAAAAAAAGAATACTCCCCCTGCTAGCTGGGACCCACCTTGGTGGGAGGCTGACTTGTGGGCCTACTAAGTTGACGGGGTCGGAGGGCTTTGTTAACTTAGTCAATATGAACGATTCTAGCTCCAGTGACCGTACGATGTCCATCCAACAACCGTAGTGCTTCTTCAACCTCTGGTCTTCTTGCTCCAACCACCCAAAGCAGCGTCGGTTGTGCCGCAAGGTCCTGCCTCCCATGGCCGGCTGTGATGCCGCGGAGGCCTCACCTCCCCCTACTATTCCCACTGCTGGCCAGGCCCTACGGCGACAACAGTCTCACACCGCAGCCAAACCAGTGAACCGTCGTACTCCTCTCCGTGCGGGCTTCCACAGCCGCGTCTTCCCCGGCTCCGCGTCGTCCCCTTCCTAGGCCTCGCCGTCGTCCATCGCCCTGGTGCTCTCGGTGCGGCGTGGTCAAGGAACGACTTCCATTGGAAGAGTACTATATGTGGAGAGGCTGACAGCTGGGTCCATGGTGGCCGCAAGGAAGTGCCTCCTTATTACGCGCAAAATAATTATTCCTCCACCTGACAGCAAGGACCCACCAGACGGGCCACCGTATTTCGTGAAAACAGTTTCCCCCTGACTATTGGGACCCACCAGCTACATCTTCGCATGCAAGGAAGTGCGTCTGGGCAAAAAAAAAAACGATTCGCCCCCTGACTGCTGGGACCCACCAGCTACATCTTCGCACGCAAGGAAGTGCCTCACAGTCGGGACCCACATGGTCGAAGCATACGTAGCGTTGTCATTCTGGTCGCGAAAGTGTACATACATACTAGTCGATGTAGAGGCGCGCACGTGTCGTAGTAGAGGCGCGCACATAGCACGTACACGTACGTACAACGACCAGGGTGCAAGAAAGAAAATAAGGCAACGTATGTACATACGGGCGGGGTCTCGAACGCCTACTCGCGCGTACGTACGGCCAGGGCTCGTGTACATGGCTGGGTCGAAATGGAGAAACAACGTCATTGTCGTGTTCATGGGGAGCCAACCGGCTGGGTTGGAACGGAATGCGTCATCGTGTTCATCAGGAGGGCTTGGACGGAAAAACCAATGGAAATGAGGCCTGGTGTACAGCACAACGGAGGAAACGGCCTTGTGTTCGACCGACCATGATTGAAACGGGATCCTGTTCATCGGGAGGGGTCTGGCGTACCACAAAACGGAGGAAACAGACATCTTTTGACCTTCGACGGTCGAAACAGGGTCCTGTTGATCGGGAGGGGTGTGGCGTACCGCAAAACAGAGGAAACGGACTTGTGTTGGGGCGCTACGGTTGAAACGGGGTTCTTGTTCATCGGGAGGGGTGTGGCGTACCGCAAAACGGGACTCCATGGGATACTGTTCATCTCCACCGTCGACCTCCTCCAGCCTCCACCGCGCGCTACTCCACCGGCTACTGTTCAACCAGCCCCCTCCACGGGCTCCTGTTCAACCACCCCTCCATGGTGAAAGATCGTGGATGTCGCCTAGAGGGGGGGGGGTGAATATGCGCTTTAAAATAATTATGGTTTAGGCTTGAACAAATGCGGAATAAACTTAGCGGTTAATTTGTCAAGCACAAATCCTACAACAACTAGGCTCACCTATGTGCACCAACAACTTATGCTAAGCAAGATAAGTAACTATGCGATAGCAAGATATATTAAAAATAACAATATGGCTATCACAAAGTAAAGTGCATAAGTAAAGGGCTCGGGTAAGAGATAACCGACGCACGCGAAGACGACGATGTATCCCGAAGTTCACACCCTCGCGGATGCTAATCTCTGTTTGGAGCGGTGTGGAGGCACAATGCTCCCCAAGAAGCCACTAGGGCCACCGTAATCTCCTCAATCCCTTACACAATGCAAGATGTTGTGATTCCACTAAGGGACCCTTGAGGGCGGTCACCGAACCCGTACACTTTGGCAACCCTTGGGGGCGGTCACCGGTACCTATCAAATTGCTCGGGGCGATCTCCACAACCTAATTGGAGACCCCGATGCTTTCCCAGAACTTTACGCCACAATGATTGAGCTCCGAACAACACCAACCATCTAGGGCACCAAGGCACCCAAGAGGAACAAGCTCTAGGGTGTCCAAACACCCAAGAGTAACAATCTCAAGGGTACCAAGCACCCAAGAGTAATAAGCTTCTCAACTTGTAACTTCCACGTATCACGTGGAGAACTCAAACCGATGCACCAAATGCAATGGCAAGGGCACACGGAGTGCCCAAGTCCTTCTCTCCCAAATCCCACCAAAGCAACTAATGCTAGGGAGGAAAATGAGAGGAAGAACGAAAGAAGAACACGAAGAACTCCAAAATCTAGATCCAAGGGGTTCCCCTCACTTAGAGGAGAAAGTGATTGGTGGAAACGTGGATCTAGATCTCCTCTCTCTTTCCCTCAAGACCTAGCAAGAATAATTGGAGGGATTGAGAGTTAGCAAGCTCAAAGAAGGTCAACAATGGGGGAAGAACACGAGCTTAAAGGATGAGGCTCAATGGGGAAGAAGACCCCCTTTTATAGGTGGGGAAAAATCCAACCATTATGCTCACAGCTCACACAGAGCGGTACTACCGCTAGGGCGGTAGTACCCCTTTGAGAAACAACAGAGAGGAGGCAAAGGGCCAGTAGAACCGCCGGAGCGGTACTACCGCTCGTCCTCACGGTACTACTACTAGGGATCGCAGTACTACCGCAAAGGGTAGCGGTACTACTGCTTGCGAGCGGTACTAAAAAAATACATCCGGGACTACCACCGCAGGACTTGGGACGAGTTTTTGGTACGGAGCGGTACTACCGCTGTAGGAGCCGCCGTAGTACCGCTCTGGAGCGATAGTAAAAAATTACATCCGCTCCAGTTTGCAGTAATACCGCTGCAGCCTTTTCAAAACAGCAAAACTGCCACAACTTTTGCAAACGGACTCCGAATTCGATGAAACCAAGTTTGTTGGAAAGCTAGTGACAAGGGCTAACGCAATCTTGAAAGAAACATCAATAAGAATAAAATTAGAAAAGGCCCATAAGAAAATGATGAGAACCCTTCCTCGGATAAGACCAGTACAACCTCCAACATCGAAAACATCATAGAAGATGCATGCGAACTCCGTTTTCGATGAACTCAAGCTTGTAATCAAGATGACCATAAGCTCTAAGACTCACAAAGAGAACCAAACAATAACCAAGAAACATGAATCAAGGATGCAATTGTTTGAGCTCTCTACTAATGATACGATCAAGCTACCAACTTGAGAGCCCCCCGTTGATAGTACGGCAAACGATCCTATAACCCGGTCTCCCAACTACCACCACGAGACCGGTAAAATAGAAAACCTATCAAGGGCAAACATTTGCCTTGCACATGTTCCACATGAGCTAGATGATGACGATCTTGACTCCCTCAAGTTGGACCACCTTTCTTGATTGCGTTGGCTCGATGAAGACAAGATGATTGCTCCCCCATAGTCCACTATGGATGAGCCTCTCTTCGGCACATATTCACAAGACCATTGACACCACAAAGGATGGCAAGATTCAAGCACTTGATCTCTTCGTGATGCTCCACTTAAACTTGCACACGGCAATCATGATGACGATCACCACTTGCTGTCATCCTTTCCATGGGTTGTATGATATCTTCCTCTTGACCCAAGCCCATGGACACGTACCTAACCCCACATAGAACTCTCACATAGACCATGGGTTAGTACACAAAGTGCAATGGACAATGCTTACCATACCATGGGATCTACTTGATCCCTCTCGGGACATCTTCTATGCTTTGTGAGTTGATCAACTTGATTCACTCTTGACTTAGTCTTGATCAACCTTGAATGTTTCCAACTCTCTTCATTTGGATGATGTCTTGAAGGTAAACATGAATGATCACACAATCTTCTTCTTCAAGACATGCTTGCAATAAGCTCAACACTCACATGACCAATCTTTGGATAATTCCTTAATAGCACCTTGGTCAACTCATACACTCCTTGAAACCAACACATGGACTTCAAGAAAAGCCTATGGACAAAACCTTCAAAAATAACTCAAGGCAACCATTAGTCCATAGAGATTGTCATCAATTACCAAAACCAAACATGGGGGCACCGCATGTTCTTTCAATCTCCCCCATTTTGGTAATTGATGACAATCACTTTCAAGAGAGTTTATACAAGGAATTATGCATCACCATGCAATGCAGAAACCAATGATGCATGAGAATGGGATGCAAATATGCATCACCATGAAATGCAACAACCAATGATGCATGAGAATGGGATGCAAATGCTTAGGAACAAAACTCTCTGAAACTCCTCCCCCATTGGCATCAATTCACAAAATGGGTGAAAAGCTTAGAAGGCCAATATAAAAAGTGTTCCTCCATAAATTGTGTATTTATCAACAATAGAGTGGAATGCCAGTCACATATCCAAATGTAAATACTTGGAGGAAGACAAACTATATTGAGGAACAAAGATTGCTAAAGAAAGATATGCCACAAGGACATAACAAAGAGAGACACAAGCAATCAAGAAGTGAAAAATATACCAATTGAAGCAAGCAATCAAAGGATATCAATTGAACCAACTAGAACAAGGATCCTATGAGCCACTAGAATAAAGAAAATATGATATGAGCAGAGGAGTGTTCTAAAGAAACTAGAGAAGGTCCCCATGATTTGTGCACAAATAAGAATATTTGTATTGGATACAAAGTGCACAAAATAGGATCATAGCTCCCCCAAAATCAATAGAAACTCACAATCAGTGCAAGTGATCATATAGGAAACAAAACCTAGCACTTGCAACAAGCACATGGTTGAGCAACATGTAAAAGAGGCAACTTAAGAATAGGCTCAACCAAAATGATGTGTGTGAGTCATGACAAAGCACTTGAGAAGACTAATATAAGGATCAGCATAAAGCATCAACATAGTCTTGGGTAAATGAGATACACGGTGCATGACATGTCCTCCCCACACACACCAAGCAAAAGGGTTCACAAGCACACTAAAAATGTAATAAGAATAACCAACACTTGTGACAACCCATGGTGAACATAGAAGATGAAAGCCTCATCAAGACGAGGGATACCAAGATGGCAAAAGCCTCATAGAGATAAGCATGAGGAAAATAATCTTCACCACACAAGAGTGCATCAAGATGCAACGAGATAAGACACACACTCAAGGCAAAAGCTTTCATGGAGCCACCAAAGAAAAAAAACAAAAGAAAGACAAGGTGTACATGAAAGAAAGGATATCATCTAGATATGCAACTTCTCTCAAGTGTATAAGATTCTAGGTAGACGAAATCATGATGATATATATCTACAATGAAGGATGTACACCCAGAATAGTTACAACCTGAAGGAACAAGATATCCAAAAGGAAGTCATAGATATACCAATAAAATATTTGCTTGGAAGCATAGCACATGGCTAGATATGGTCTTATTGTATATAAATGAATTCCTACCACACAACCATCAAAGACATCACAACTAGCAACAAGAGATCATTGTTGGGATGCTTTGAGATAGGAAACAAATATCACAAGAAAGGATGAATAACATTCCATGAAGCAACCTACACAGGGTTGATGCCATAAATGTGTGCATGTAGTAGATGATGATACTTGTTACCGAGATAACATTGGAAGGATGTAGTAGAAACCAATTGAAGGTAGAAAGTAGTTCATTGATCATCCTAGCTTGACTCCAATAAGCACATGGTGACAACACCTTCCTTTTGAATGAACCGAGTATCTAATGCATCTCCAATTGTTCCTAGAACAACAACACAAACAAAATGGTACCCAAACTCATTGGGACCAAAGATTAGAAACATCAATACATAGGACAATCTCCACATAAATATGTGCAAACAGATATGAAAATGAATTTCATACACATCTCATCTGATTTGAGACTTGGTGGAGATTCCCCTATATATTGAGTCAAAGAAAGAAAGCATGCCAAATAAAATACATGAAGTAAACATGCATGCTCAAGACTTTCAAAACCCGAAACCAAAAGACAAAGAAATACCAAGTGAAAAGGATACCAAATGGAGAAATCATCACTTGGAAGATATCATTAAAGATACATCAAGGAATGAGATATCCATTGATACACACTAAACTAAAGATGTCAAACTCCCAAAGAAAGGATGGTTCCAAACAAACCAAGCTCTCAACAAAGTTTCATGATGGCAGAAAGTACCAAAAAGAAATGGCTTGCCTTCCACCAAAACACACTTGATAAGGATCACAAGAAGAGTGTTCTAAAGAAAATAGGGTAGCTCCCCCACGAGTTGTGCATTATATAGGATTTGCATTTGAGTACAAAATGCACAAGGTGGGATCACTACTTTCACTATATCTAGAAAACACTAGACAAGAACAAGAAATAAACAAGATCCACAAGTGGTAGGAAAGACAAGGGAGTTGACACAAACCTTGGCAAGAGAAAAGGCAAATAAAAACAAAAGCCAAAGTAAAGATGATCAACAAATTCTACCACACTTAATTGACTACAAATTGTCAAAGACAAGAAGTATTTGAAAATAAATCCCGGTGGTAGATAACAAGGACATCCAACATCATCTTCACAACAAACACAAGCAAATTGCAACTTGTAGAGCTAACATGTCACTTAGGAACAAGATAATTAATCATATCAACTCTAAGTGACAATATCTCAAATGTACACATTTTCTAGGCTTGTAATATGCACATAGCATATTACTCCCCCATAATGTGATACCAAAGAAAATTTAACAAGAGGCGATAAGAGGATCCAAGATAATTAATGGACCATTTAGAATTTGAATTTCTCATGAGAAGACATACCACATAGCGACTATATAATCTTGAAATATCAATACTAGATGGTATTACTCATGTACACGCAATTATAGGATTGTGAGGTGTACAACCCACATCACTCCCCCATAATGGGATATTCCATTAATCTCTCACAAGAGCCAACTAGGGTACAGACAAGAAGCATAAAGGCTCAAGCACGACACACACGTACATGATGTGCAAACCAACACACACATACTTTATTGCTCAAGATAAGCAAGTTGGAATCACAACATATACAAACACATGCAAGGAACAAACCCAAAAACATGCAAGGGGGCAAGTAACTTTCAATGTAAACAATTTAAGTACAAGTTATCGCAAGGAGGCACATTGGATATAAGATAGAAACTTGATAATACAATTGACTTGGCTTGAGACAATAAGAATGATGAAGTCCCGTTAATTCTTCATAATGTAGCCAAGTATCCAATGCCCTCCATCAACACCTATTGATAAAGTTTGAGCTTGTTGGTCCCCAACCAAGTTGGGTCCTAAGAGGTTAGTCACAATAGGCTTGACTACCCAAATGGTTCTTTTCTTTACGCCACTTTGAGTACCAACAATTTTGGCAAACACATTGCCAACCTTATCCTTCCTAAGAGAATAAATATCATCAATAATAATTGGGTTGGATAAGTTACCACTAGTGCATGAAGAAGCGACGTGACCTTTCTCACGACATAAGTAGCAACATCTACTCTTCACTTTCTTCTCACTTGATTTTTCCACAAGAGAAGCATTAACTTGAGTCTTCTTGGGAAATGGCCTTTCTTAAACTTGAGGTTGAGCATGAGATTGAACTTGTGGCCTCTTCCCTTGTTGCTTGTCACTAATGGCCTTCTTCTTCAATGGGAAAGATCTAACATGATGCCCTTCAATTTTGCACTTGAAGAAAATAAGCTTGGACGAATTCTTGACTTGTTCTTGGCCCTTCTTCTTGTTCAATTTGGAATTCTTACTCTTGTTGGAGTTGAATCTAGGTCCACCTTTGTCATTGGGGGATTTCTGCACACTCAAGATATTGTTGAGTGTGGCCTTCCCTTCATGACACTTTTCCAAGTCTTTCTTCAAATAAGTGACTTGTGCCTTGAGATATTTGATTTCCTCTACATGGTTAGTCTCAATACAAGCACTAGAGGAAGTATAAACTTCATCGTGAGAGCAACAAGGCAAGGAAAGAAATTCATCACAAGATGTACCAATGTTATGCATGGATGAATCATGAGGACTAGCACAAGGCAATATAGCATTTTGGCTAAAAGTAGTGCTAATATCCACATGAGGCTCACTTGATGTTACCTTAGCAATCATGGCCTCATGATCTATCTTTAGCACATTATGGGATACTAGAAGATCATCATGAGAGCTTGAGAGCTTTTCATGGCTTTCTTCCAATTTCCCATAATTGATAGATAGCAACTCAAGTTGAGCCTGTAGCTCAACATTCTCCTTCAAAATGGATGCTTGACAAGAAATAGAGTTAGTAGCACAAGCATCATCATTGACAACAAGAGGAGAAGGCAACTTGGCAAGCTCTTTCACATAGGAAGCTTTAAGTTGAGCATGAGACTTGGTGAGTTTGATGAGCTCACTCTTAATGACCCTAGAGCCATTTTCGAGTTGCTCAAAGTCCTCAAGGAGTCTAGCATGAGCAACTTCAAGCTTAGCATTTTTAGTTTTGAAATCATTGGTCACCTCAAGAGCTCTATCATGATATTCCCTCACTCTAGATAATTCTAGAGCAAAAGTCTCCTCAAGAGATTCAGAGGTGGTTTGTTCATGTTCAAGAGCTTGAGATAGCTCCGCGATCTCATTTGCGTAATCACGCTCATGAGCTTCCATTTTCTCAATGGTGACCTCATGCTCCTCTAGATGAGATTCCAGATCCTCAATGTATTTCTTGCCATCAATGGCAATGTACATAATTTCCATGAAGTTGGAATGAGCAATTTTATTTTTATGAAGAGCTTTAAAAATCATTTCCCCCTTAGTTTTTAAGGAGGCAACATTATCAATCTCTTCATCATTATCCTCATCACCGTTAGCATCAACATCATCATCAAGAGACATATTGTGGTACAAAGAAGGAGGTACCTTTGGCGCTTTAGCCATAAGGCAAAAAGCAATAGATGATGATGTAGGATCCCTTGAGGCACCATTAAACACCACATCTTGTTCCATGGAGTGTTCGGTTTCCTCTACATTGTTAGCACAACAATTCGAGTAAATAGATGCATTTTTATCATGGCAACAAGACATAGCAAGCATATCATCATGAGATTTAGTCAAGAAATTTCTACATGATATGCTAGGACTATCAACACAAGCATGTGAAACATTTGGATTGCTCGAAGTGTTAAAGTCCAAAGAAGGACCATTGCAATAAGATAGTGATGAAGAGTCACCAACAATTAGCACACTATCATCATTGCAATGACCAACACTACTCAACATAGCATTACCTTGTGGCAATCCACATGTAGGTGAAGTAGAAGAAGTTGAGAAGGCAACACGGACGAAGGTGGAGGGAGAACAATCATCGCCACAAAACTTGGACACACCATATTTATCTTGAAGCTTAGTCCACAACTCATAAGCATCCTGAAACGACATGAGTTTAAATATAACTATATTGGTCAAAGTATCGAAAAGCACATTAGAAGCTTGAGCATTGAGATAAGAGTTTTTATCATCCTATAAAGATAATCTTTGGGGATCCTTTGGAGGAGAAAACCCCATATCTACAATTCGCTCTAAATTTGGGTCCATGACCCTAAAGAGATTAAGAATTTGAATTACCCAAACATCAAAATTTGCGCCATCGAAATTAAGAGTGTCAGAGAATCCTAATCCCCTAGTCGACATCTTTACTCTCTAGGCGGTTAAGCCTAACAAGGAGAGACGAGGCTCTGATACCAATTGAAAGATCATGGATGTCGCCTAGAGGGGGCGTGAATAGGCGCTTTAAAATAATTACGGTTTAGGCTTGAACAAATGCGGAATAAACTTAGCGGTTAATTTGTCAAGAACAAAACCTACAACAACTAGGCTCATGTATGTGCACCAACAACTTATGCTAAGCAAGATAAGTAACTATGTGATAGCAAGATATATGACAAAGAACAATATGGCTATCACAAAGTAAAGTGCATAAGTAAAGGGCTCGGGTAAGAGATAACCGAGGTACGCGGAGACAACGATGTATACCAAAGTTCACACCCTCGCGGATGCTAATCTCCGTTTGGAGCGGTGTGGAGGCACAATGCTCCCCAAGAGGCCACTAGGGCCACCGTAATCTCCTCACGCCCTCTCACAATGCAAGATGCCGTGATTCCACTAAGGGACCCATGAGGGCGGTCACCGAACCCGTACACTTTGGAAACCCTTGGGGGCGGTCACCGGTACCCGTCAAATTGCTGGGGGCAATCTCCACAACCTAATTGGAGACACCGACGCTTTCCCGGAGCTTTATACCACAATGATTGAGCTCCGAACAACACCAACCATCTAGGGCGCCAAGGAACCCAAGAGGAACAAGCTCTAGGGTGTCCAAACACCCAAGAGTAACAATCTCAAGGGTACCAAGCACCCAAGAGTAATAAGCTTCTCAACTTGTAACTTCCACGTATCACGTGGAGAACTCAAACCGATGCACCAAATGCAATGGCAAGGGCACACAGAGTGCCCAAGTCCTTCTCTCCCAAATCCCACCAAAGCAACTAATGCTAGGGAGGAAAATGAGAGGAAGAACGAAACAAGAACACGAAGAACTCCAAGATCTAGATCCAAGGGGTTCCCCTCACTTAGAAGAGAAGGTGATTGGTGGAAACGTGGATCTAGATCTCCTCTCTCTTTTCCCTCAAGAACTAGTAAGAATCATTGGAGGGATTGAGAGTTAGCAAGCTCGAGGAAGGTCAACAATGGGGGAAGAACACGAGCTTAAAGGATGAGGCTCAATGGGAAAGAAGACCCCCTTTTATAGGTGAGAAAAAATCCAACCGTTATGCTCACAGCGCGCAGAGCGGTACTACCGCTCCAAGGAGCGGTACTACCGCTAGGGCGGTAGTTGTTGGGGAACGTTGCAGAAAATTAAAATTTTTCCTACGGTTTCACCACGATCCATCTATGAGTTCATCTAAGCAACGAGTCAACAGAGTGAGTTTGCATCTACATACCACTTGTAGATCGCGTACAGAAGCGTTCGAGGGAGCGGTGATGATGGAGTCGTACTCGGCGTGATTCAGATCACCGATGACCAAGTGCCGAACGGACAGCACCTCCGCGTTCAACACACGTACGGTACGGGCGACGTCTCCTCCGTCTTGATCCAGCAAGGAGGAAGGAGAGGTTGAGGAAGACAGCTCCACCGGCAGCACGACGGGGTGGTGTTGGTGGAGAAGCAGCACTCTGACAGGGCTTCGCCAAGCTCGTGACGGAGAAGGAGAGGTGTTGGGGAGGGGAGGGGCTGCGCCTTGGCTTGTGTATGCAGCCCTCCCCTCACCCCTCTATTTATAGGGGAAGGGGCAAGGGGGGCCGGCCCCTCTAGATGGGATCTAGAGGGGGGGGGGCAGGGAGGGGGGACTTGCCCCCCAAGCAAAGGGGGCGCCCCCTCTAGGGTTCCCCCCCAACCCTAGGCGCATGGGCCCAAGGGGGGGGGGGCGCCCAGCCCTCCAGGGCCTGGCTCCTGCCCCACGCAGCCCATGTGGCCCCCCGGGAGGGGTGGCCCCTCCCGGTGGACGCCCAAAACCCTTCCGATGGCCCCGGTACAATACCGATATGCCCCGAAACTTTCCGGTGTCCGTTTGACAACTTCCCATATATAAATCTTTACCTCCGGACCCTTCCGGAACTCCTCGTGACGTCCGGGATCTCATCCAGGACTCCGAACAACATCCGGTATTCACATACAAGTCTTCCTAATAACCCTAGCGTCACCGAACCTTAAGTGTGTAGACCCTACGGGTTCGGGAGACATGCAGTCATGACCGAGACGGCTCTCAGGTCAATAACCAACAGCAGGATCTGGATACCCATGTTGGCTCCCACATGCTCCTCGATGATGTCATCGGATGAACCACGATGTCGAGGATAAGCAACCCCGTATACTATTCCCTTTGTCAATCGGTACGTTACATGCCCGAGACTCGATCGTCGGTATCCCAATACCTCGTTCAGTCTCGTTACCGGCAAGTCACTTTACTCATACCGTAATGCATGATCCCATGACCAAACACTTGGTCACTTTGAGCTCATTATGATGATGCATTACCGAGTGGGCCCAGAGATACCTGTCCGTCATATGGAGTGACAAATCCCAGTCTCGATCCGTGTCAACCCAACAGACACTTTCGGAGATACCTGTAGTGCACCTTTATAGTCACCCAGTTACGTTGTGACGTTTGGTACACCCAAAGCACTCCTACGGTATCCGGGAGTTACACGATCTCATGGTCTAAGGAAGAGATACTTGACATTGAAAAAGCTCTAGCAAAACGAACTACACGATCTTGTGCTATGCTTAGGATTGGGTCTTGTCCATCACATCATTCTCCTAATGACGTGATCCCCTTGTCAATGACATCTAATGTCCATAGTCAGGAAACCATGACTATCTGTTGACCAACGAGCTAGTCAACTAGAGGCTCACTAGGGACATGTTATGGTCTATGTATTCACACGTGTATTACGATTTCCGGATAATACAATTATAGCATGAATAAAAGACAATTATCATGAACAAGGAAATATAATAATAATGCTTTTATTATTGCCTCTAGGGCATATTTCCAACAGTCTCCCACTTGCACTAGAGTCAATAATCTAGTTACATTGTGATGAATCGAACACCCATAGAGTTCTGGTGTTGATCATGTTTTGCTCGCGAGAGAGGTTTAGTCAACGGATCTGCGACATTCAGATCCGTATGTACTTTGCAAATATCTATGTCTCCATCTTGAACATTTTCACGGATGGAGTTGAAACGACGCTTGATGTGCCTGGTCTTCTTGTGAAACCTGGGCTCCTTGGCAAGGGCAATAGCTCCAGTGTTGTCACAGAAGAGTTTGATCGGCCCCGACGCATTGGGTATGACTCCTAGGTCGGTGATGAACTCCTTCACCCAAATAGCTTCATGCGCTGCCTCCGAGGCTGCCATGTACTCCGCTTCACATGTAGATCCCGCCACGACGCTCTGCTTGCAGCTGCACCAGCTTACTGCTCCACCATTCAACATATACACGTATCCGGTTTGTGACTTAGAGTCATCCAGATCTGTGTCGAAGCTAGCGTCGACGTAACCCTTTACGGCGAGCTCTTCGTCACCTCCATAAACGAGAAACATGTCCTTTGTCCTTTTCAGGTACTTCAGGATATTCTTGACCGCTGTCCAGTGTTCCTTGCCGGGATTACTTTGGTACCTTCCTACCAAACTTACGGCAAGGTTTACATCAGGTCTGGTACACAACATGGCATACATAATAGATCCTATGGCTGAAGCATAGGGGATGACACTCATCTCTTCTTTATCTTTTGCCGTGGTCGGGCATTGAGCCGAGCTCAATCTCACACCTTGCAATACAGGCAAGAACCCCTTCTTGGACTGATCCATTTTGAACTTCTTCAAATCTTATCAAGGTATGTGCTTTGTGAAAGACCTATGAGGCGTCTCGATCTATCTCTATAGATCTTGATGCCTAATATATAAGCAGCTTCTCCAAGGTCCTTCATTGAAAAACACTTATTCAAGTAGGCCTTAATGCTGTCCAAGAATTCTATATCATTTCCCATCAAAAGTATGTCATCTACATATAATATGAGAAATGCTACAGAGCTCCCACTCACTTTCTTGTAAACGCAGGCTTCTCCATAAGTCTGCATAAACCCAAACGCTTTGATCATCTCATCAAAGCGAATGTTCCAACTCCGAGATGCTTGCACCAGCCCATAAATGGATCGCTGGAGCTTGCATACTTTGTTAGCATTCTTAGGATCGACAAAACCCTCCGGCTGCATCATATAAAGTTCTTCCTTAAGATGCCCGTTAAGGAATGCCGTTTTGACGTCCATCTGCCATATCTCATAATCATAGTATGCGGCAATTGCTAACATGATTCAGACGGACTTAAGCTTCGCTACGGGAGAGAAAGTCTCATCGTAGTCAATCCCTTGAACTTGCCGATAACCCTTAGCGACAAGTCGAGCTTTATAGATGGTGACATTACCATCCGCGTCCATCTTCTTCTTAAAGATCCATTTGTTTTCTATCGCTCGCCGATCATCGGGCAAGTCAGTCAAAGTCCATACTTTGTTTTCATACATGGATTCTATCTCGGATTTCATGGCTTCAAGCCATTTGTTGGAATCTAGTCCTGCCATTGCTTCTTCATAGTTCGAAGGTTCACCGTTTTCTAACAACATGATTTCCAGGATAGGGTTGCCGTACCACTCTGGTGCGGAACGTGTCCTTGTGGACCTATGAAGTTCAGTAGCAACTTGATCAGAAGTACCTTGATCATCATCATTAATTTCCTCTCCAGTTGGAGTAGGCATCACCGGAACATTTTCCTGAGCTGCACTACTATCCTGTTCAAGAGGTAGTACTTCATCGAGTTCTACTTTCCTCCCACTTACTTCTTTCGAGAGAAACTCTTTTTCTAGAAAGGATCCGTTCTTGGCAACAAAGATCTTGCCCTCGGATCTTAAGTAGAAGGTATACCCAATGGTTTCTTTAGGGTATCCTATGAAGACGCATTTTTCCGACTTGGGTTCGAGCTTTTCAGGTTGAAGTTTCTTGACATAAGCATCACATCCCCAAACTTTTAGAAACGACAGCTTAGGTTTCTTCCCAAACCATAATTCATACGGTGTCGTCTCAACGGATTTAGACGGTGCCCTATTTAAAGTGAATATAGCTGTCTCTAGAGCGTATCCCCAAAATGATAGCGGTAAATCGGTAAGAGACATCATAGATCGCACCATATCCAATAGAGTGCGATTACGATGTTCGGACACACCGTTACGCTAAGGTGTTCCAGGCGGCGTGAGTTGTGAAACGATTCCACATTTTCTTAAGTGTGTACCAAATTCATGACTTAAATATTCTCCTCCACGATCCGATCGTAAGAATTTTATCTTTCGGTCACGTTGATTCTCTACTTCATTCTGAAATTCCTTGAACTTTTCAAAGGTCTCAGACTTGTGTTTCATCAAGTAGACATACCCATATCTACTCAAGTCATCAGTGAGAGTGAGAACATAACGATATCCTCCGCGAGCCTCAACGCTCATTGGACCGCACACATCGGTATGTATGATTTCCAACAAGTTGGTTGCTCGCTCCATTGTTCCGGAGAACGGAGTCTTGGTCATCTTGCCCATGAGGCATGGTTCGCATGTGTCAAATGATTCATAATCGAGAGACTCTAAAAGTCCATCAGCATGGAGCTTCTTCATGCGCTTGACACCAATGTGACCAAGGCGGCAGTGCCACAAGTATGTGGTACTATCGTTATCAACTTTACATCTTTTGGTATTCACACTATGAATATGTGTAGTATTACGTTCGAGATTCATTAAGAATAAACCATTGACCATCGGGGCATGACCATAAAACATATCTCTCATATAAATAGAACAACCATTATTCTCGAATTTAAATGAGTAGTCATCTCGCATCAAACAAGATCCAGATACAATGTTCATGCTTAAACTTGGCACTAAATAACAATTATTGAGGTTTAAAACTAATCCCGTAGGTAAATGTAGAGGTAGCGTGCCGACGGCGATCACATCGACCTTGGAACCATTCCCGACGCACATCGTCACCTCGTCCTTTGCCAGTCTCCTCTTATTCTGCAGCTCCTGCTGTGAGTTAGAAATGTGAGCAACGACACCGGTATCAAATACCCAGGAGTTACTACGAGTACTGGTAAGGTACACATCAATTACATGTATATCAAATATACCTTTAGTGTTGTCGGCCTTCTTGTCTGCTAAGTATTTGGGGCAGTTCCGCTTCCAGTGACCCTTCCCCTTGCAATAAAAGCACTCAGTTTCAGGCTTGGGTCCATGCTTTGACTTCTTCCCGGCAACTCGCTTACCGGGCGCGGCACCATCTTTGCCGTCCTTCTTGAAGTTCTTCTTACCCTTGCCCTTCTTGAACTTAGTGGTCTTATTGACCATCAACACTTGATGTTCTTTCTTGATTTCAACCTCTGCCGACTTCAGCATTGAAAATACTTCAGGAATGGTCTTCACCATCCCCTGCATATCGTAGTTCATCACGAAGCTCTTGTAGCTTGGTGGGAGCAACTGAAGGATTCTGTCAATGACCGCCTCATCCGGGAGGTTAATGTCCAGCTGGGACAGGCGGTTTGTGCAACCCAGACATTTTGAGTATATGCTCACTGACAGAACTATTTTCCTCCATCTTACAACTATAAAACTTGTCGGAGACTTCATATCTCTCGACCCGGGCATGAGCTTGGAAAACTAGTTTCAGCTCCTCGAACATCTCATATGCTCCGTGTTGCTCAAAACGCTTTTGGAGCCCCGGTTCTAAGTTGTAAAGCATGCCGCACTAAACGAGGGAGTAATCATCAGCACGAGACTGCCAAGCATTCATAATGTCTTGGTTCTCTAGGACGGGAGCGTCACCTAGCGGTCCTTCTAGGACATATTGTTTCCTGGCAGCTATGAGGATGATCCTCAGGTTCCGGACCCAGTCCGTATAGTTGCTGACATCATCTTTCAGCTTGGTTTTCTCTAGGAACGCGTTGAAGTTCATGTTGACATGAGCGTTGGCCATTTGATCTACAAGACATATTTGCAAAAGTTTTAGACTAAGTTCATGATAATTAAGTTCATCTAATCAAATTATTTAATGAACTCCCACTCAGATTTGACATCCCTCTAGTCATCTAAGTGTTACACGATCCGAGTCGACTAGGCCGTGTCCGATCATCACGTGAGACGGACTAGTCATCATCGGTGAACATCTCCATGTTGATCGTATCTTCCATACGACTCATGTTCGACCTTTCGGTCTCTGTGTTCCGAGGCCATGTCTGTACATGCTAGGCTCGTCAAGTTAACCCTAAGTGTTCTGCATGTGTAAATCTGTCTTACACCCGTTGTATGTGAACGTAAGGATCTATCACACCCGATCATCACGTGGTGCTTCGAAACGACGAACTTTAGCAACGGTGCACAGTTAGGGGGAACACTTTCTTGAAATTATTATAAGGGATCATCTTATTTACTACCGTCGTTCTAAGTAAACAAGATGCATAAAACATAATAAACATCACATGCAATTATATAAAGTAGTGACATGATATGGCCAATATCATATAGCTCCTTTGATCTTCATCTTCGGGGCTCCATGATCATCTTGTCACCGGCATGACACCATGATCTCCATCATCATGATCTCCATCATCGTGTCTTCATGAAGTTGTCACGCCAACGACTACTTCTACTTCTATGGCTAACTCGTTTAGCAATAAAGTAAAGTAATTTACATGGTGTTCTTCAATGACACGCAGGTCATACAAAAAATAAAGACAACTCCTATGGCTCCTGCCGGTTGTCATACTCATCGACATGCAAGTCGTGATTCCTATTACAAGAACATGATCTCATACATCACAATATATCATTCATCATTCATCACAACTTCTGGCCATATCACATCACATGACAATTGCTGCAAAAACAAGTTAGACGTCCTCTAATTGTTGTTGCATCTTTTACGTGGCTGCAATTGGGTTCTAGCAAGAATGTTTTCTTACCTACAAATAACCACAACGTGATTTTGTCAACTTCTATTTACCCTTCATAAGGACCCTTTTCATCGAATCCGCTCCAACTAAAGTGGGACTGACAGACACCCGCCAGCCACCTTATGCAACTAGTGCATGTTAGTCGGTGGAACCGGTCTCACGTAAGCGTACGTGTAAGGTTGGTCCGGGCTGCTTCATCCCACAATACCGCTGAAGCAAGATAAGACTAGTAGAGGCAAGCAAGTTGACAAGATCTACGCCCACAACAAATTGTGTTCTACTCGTGCAATAGAGAACTACGCGTAGACCTAGCTCATGATGCCACTGTTGGGGAACGTTGCAGAAAATTAAAAATTTTCCTACGGTCTCACCAAGATCCATCTATGAGTTCATCTAAGCAACGAGTCAAGGGAGTGAGTTTGCATCTACATACCACTTGCAGATCGCGTACGGAAGCGTTCGAGGGAGCGGTGATGATGGAGTCGTACTCGACGTGATTCAGATCACCGATGACCAAGTGCCGAACGGACAGCACCTCCGCGTTCAACACACATACGGTATGGGCGACGTCTCCTCCGTCTTGATCCAGCAAGGAGGAAGGAGAGGTTGAGGAAGACAGCTGCACCGACAGCACGACAGCGTGGTGTTGGTGGAGAAGCAGCACTCCGACAGGGCTTCGCCAAGCTCGTGACGGAGGAGAGGTGTTGGGGAGGGGAGGGGCTGCACCTTGGCTTGTGTATGCAGCCCTCCCCTCACCCCTCTATTTATAGGGGAAGGGGCAAGGGGGGCCGGCCCCTCTAGATGGGATCTAGAGGGGGGGGGGCCAGGGAGGGTGGACTTGCGCCCCAAGCAAAGGGGGCGCCCCCTCTAGGGTTCCCCCCCAACCCTAGGTGCATGGGCCCAAGGGGGGGGGGGGCGCCCAGCCCTCCAGGGGCTGGCTCCTGCCCCACGCAGCCCATGTGGCCCCCCGGGAGGGGTGGCCCCTCCCGGTGGACGCCCAAAACCCTTCCGATGGCCCCGGTACAATACCGATATGCCCCGAAACTTTCCGGTGTCCGTTTGACAACTTCCCATATATAAATCTTTACCTCCGGACCCTTCCGGAACTCCTCGTGACGTCCGGGATCTCATCCGGGACTCCGAACAACATTCAGTATTCACATACAAGTCTTCCTAATAACCCTAGCGTCACCGAACCTTAAGTGTGTAGACCATACGGGTTCGGGAGACATGCAGACATGACCGAGACGGCTCTCAGGTCAATAACCAACAGCAGGATCTGGATACCCATGTTGGCTCCCACATGCTCCTCGATGATGTCATTGGATGAACCACGATGTCGAGGATTCAAGCAACCCCGTATACTATTCCCTTTGTCAATCGGTACGTTACATGCCCGAGACTCGATCGTCGGTATCCCAATACCTCGTTCAGTCTTGTTACCGGCAAGTCACTTTACTCGTACCGTAATGCATGATCCCGTGACCAAACACTTGGTCACTTTGAGCTTATTTTTATGATGCATTACCGAGTGGGCCCAGAGATACCTCTCCGTCATACGGAGTGACAAATCCCAGTCTCGATCCGTGTCAACCCAACAGACACTTTCGGAGATACCTGTAGTGCACCTTTATAGTCACCCAGTTACGTTGTGACGTTTGGTACACCCAAAGCACTCCTACGGTATCTGGGAGTTACACGATCTCATGGTCTAAGGAAGAGATACTTGACATTGAAAAAGCTCTAGCAAAACGAACTACACGATCTTGTGCTATGCTTAGGATTGGGTCTTGTCCATCACATCATTCTCCTAATGATGTGATCCCGTTGTCAATGACATTTAATGTCCATAGTCAGGAAACCATGACTATCTGTTGACTAACGAGCTAGTCAACTAGAGGCTCACTAGGGACATGTTATGGTCTATGTATTCACACGTGTATTACGATTTCCGGATAATACAATTATAGCATGAATAAAAGACAATTATCATGAACAAGGAAATATAATAATAATGCTTTTATTATTGCCTCTAGGGCATATTTCCAACAGTAGTACCCCTTTGGAAAACAACATCGAGGAGGCAAAAGGTCAGTAGAACCACCGGAGCGGTACTACCGCTCGTCCTCATGGTACTACCGCTAGGGATCGCGGTACTACCGCAAAGGGTAGCGGTACTACTGCTTGCGAGCGGTACTAAATAAAATACATCCGGGCCTACCACCGCAGGACTAGGGACAAGTTTTTGGTCCGGAGCGGTACTACCACTGTAGGAGCCGCGGTAGTACCGCTGCAGCCTTTCCAGAACACCAAAACTGCCACAACTTTTGCAAACGGACTCCGAATTCGATGAAACCAAGTTTGTTGGAAAGCTAGCGACAAGGGCTAACACAATCTTGAAAGATATATCAATAAGAAGCAAATTATAAAAGTCCCATAAGAAAATGGTGAGAACCCTTCCTTGGATAAGACCGGTAAAACCTCCAACATCGAAAACATCATAGAAGACGCATGCGAACTCCGTTTTCAATGAACTCAAGCTTTTAATCAGGATGACCATAAGCTCTAAGACTCACAAAGTGAACCAAACAAGAAACAAGAAACATGATGCAAGGATGCAATTGTTTGAGCTCTCTACTAACGATACGATCAAGCTACCAACTTGAGAGCCCCCCTTGATAGTATGACAAACGATCCTATAACCCGGTCTCCCAACTATCACCACGAGACCGGTAAAATAGAAAACCTATCAAGGGCAAACCTTTGCCTTGCATATGTTCCACTTGATCTAGATGATGACGATCTTGACTCCCTCAAGTTGGACCACCTTTCTTGATTGCGTTGGCTCGATGAAGACTAGATGATTGCTTCCCCATAGTCCACTATGGATGAGCCTCTCTTCAGCACATCTTCACAAGACCATTGACACCACAAAGGATGGCAAGATTCAAGCACTTGATCTCTTCGTGATGCTCCACTTGAACTTGCACACGGCAATCATGATGACGATCACCACTTGATGTCATCCTTTCCATGGGTTGTATGATATCTTCCTCTTGACGCAAGCCCATGGACACGTACCTAACCCCACATAGAACTCTCACATATACCATGGTTTAGTACACAAAGTGCAATGGACAATGCTTACCATACCATGGTATCACTTGATCCCTCTTGGTACATCTTCTACGCTCTGTGAGTTGATCAACTTGATTCACTCTTGACTTAGTCTTGATCAACCTTGAATCTTTCCAACTCTCTTCATTTCGATGATGTCTTGAAGGTAAACATGAATGATCGCACAATCTTCTTCTTCAAGACATGCTTGCAATAAGCTCAACACTCACATGACCAATCTTTGGATAATTCCTTAATAGCACCTTGGTCAACTCATACACTCCTTGAAACCAACACATGGACTTCAAGAAAAGCCTATGGACAAAATCTTCAAAAATAACTCAAGGCAACCATTAGTCCATAGAGATTGTCATCAATTACCAAAACCAAACATTGGGACACCGCATGTTCTTTCACACGAGCTACTGTTCATCCAGCCCTCCACCGGCTACTGTTCAACCAGCCCTCCATCGGGTCGTCCTGTTCATCCAGCCCTCCACGGGGTCCTGTTCATCCAGCCCCAACCGGCTCGATCGGTCGGGGTCCTGTTCAGCCATAGGCGACACCACGGGATCTTGTTCATCCACCACACCGGGAACTGTGCATCCAAATCCCCCCGGCAACACTCACTGTTCATCCACGCCCCCCCCTGCAACGCTCACTGTTCATCCAGAGGCAGCATCGACCGGCTTCAGTTGGCAGCAGTAGCGAAGGAATCGCTCGATCCCCTGGGTTCAGTAACGCGTAGCCTGTAGTGCAATCGCTCGTGTTCAGTTAGGCGACGCCTCACTCGGGTTCAGTTAGAGCCCAACGCCTCGCACCCACGCGCGTATGGGACAAGAGAAACACACATCGCTCGGCCCCCGACCACCCACCATAACCAAGAACTCCCCGATATTTTCCTCGCCCTCGCTTCTACCATGGTTTTTTCCATCATGGACAGCCCAATGAATGTCATGCAGCTGCTCTCCCGCCCTCCCAGGATGAAAAGCCCATTTTCTATCATGATTTTTTGTCATAGAAGTAGGAGCCCACCACATCTATGATGATACCGGGTTTTTTCACAATTATCATCATAGAAGTGTCATAAGTATGACAGGAAAAAATTCCGTTCAGCCCAAAATGTCATGGATGTGCCTTTTTTTGTAGTGAGATCATGAGCATATTTTTTTTATTTCTCTCAAAGTAATCTAAGTGAAGCAAGAGAAAATTTCTTAAAACTATACTAACTCCCAAATAAATATAAGTAAAGCATGAGAGCATTTCTTCAAAATTAACAAAGCAGACCGTGCTCAAAAAGATATAAACGAAGTACTAGAGCAAGTCCATGGCTCTAAAAATTTAGGTGAATCATAGGAGCAAGCATAGCATAATTTTTTTGTCTCTCTTAAAAGGGTGTGTCCATCAAGGATTCAAGACTTAAAACACAAAGCAAAAAAGCAAAGACTCATACCATACAAGACGCTCCAAGCAAAACTCATATCACGTGACGAATAAAAATATAGTTTCAAGTAAAATACCGATGGTCGTTAGAAAAAAAGCAGGGATGCCACTCGGGGGCATCCCCAAGCTTAGTTGCTTGCTACTTATTTGAATATTATCTTGGGGTGCCTCGGGCATCCCCAAGCTTAGCCTTTTGCTTATCCTTATTCCTTCATCCATCGTAAGATAACCCAAAACTTGAAAACTTCAATCACACAAAACTCAAACAAAACCTTCGTGAGATCCGTTAGTATAAGAAACCAAACCACTACTATAAGTACTGTAGCTATCCTATTCTTATTTTGTTTTTGCATTATATCTACTGTATTCCAACTTTTATATGGTAAAAATTCATCAATGAAAATCATAGAATCATCAAAACAAGCACACAACGCAAAGAAAACAGAATCTGTCAAAAACAGAACAGTATGTAGTAATATGAAAATTTAGGATACTTCTGTAACTCCAAAAATTATGAAATAAATTGGTGGACGTGCAGATTTTATTTATTAAGCCTCTTCAAAAAGAATAAACTTAAAATCTCTCTTCTGTAAAAAATTACAACGAATCTCGTGAGCGCAAATGTTTCTGTTTTTCAGCAAGATCAAATAAACTTTCACCCAAGTCTTGCCAAAGGCATTGCTTGGCACAAACACTAACTAAAACACAAAAAACACAATCATAACAGTAGCATAATTGTTCTAACACTCAAGAACATAAAGCAAAAATCAAAAATAAATTTTATTCATTGGGTTGCCTCCCAACAAGCGCTATCGTTTTACGCCCCTAGCTAGGCATATCGCGTAGGATCTAAGTGTTGTCATCTTTGGTTCTATATCCATAAGATGCCCTCATGGTTGATTCATATGGTGGCCTAATTCTTGTTCTAGGGAAGTGTTCCATTCCCTTCCTTAGTGGAAATTGAAATTTAACATTGCCTTCTTTCATATCAATCACGGCACCAATAGTACGCAAAAACGGTCTACCAAGAATAATTGGACAAGACAGATTGCAATCAATATCAAGAACAATAAAATCTATAGTACATTATTTCTATTTGCAAGAATAATAAAATCATTAATTGTTCCCATAGTCTTTTTAATAGTAGAATCTGCTAAGTGCAAATTTAAAGAGCATTCTTCAATATCGGTAAGACCAAGCACATGTGACAACCTGGTTTTTCCCCTCTTCTTTCTTCTGGTTTTCAGTTGGATTTTGATTTGAATTTTGAGTTTGAATCATTTTAGTTAGACTTATAACACTTGGGAATCACCTTGGCTTTCACCCACGTGACTCACTCCTCCTCCAAACCATCATTTCCTCTCTGTTATACCTCAAAATAATGTCATGGGTATTTTTCTTTAATGAAAAATATTCATTTTCCTCTCAAAAACCCTAAACAGAAACTTGTGCTTCAAAGCTACCCCTATTTTTCTTGCCCACAAAAATCTGAGAAAATTCACAAAAATCCTTTCAACCCTAGGGCACCTCCCTGAGCAAAAATATCATACCACTTTTTGGAATATTTTTGCTACAGAGATTATTTTCTGTTCTCGACAGAGATTGTGGTTTCTACATCAACTACCATTTTACTTGCTCTATTGGTACTGCATTTTCTTGTGCATCACTACCCTCCTAACTCGTTGCTACACACCAAAGCACAACCCCCAACTCCCAGCCGTTTAACCACAGCAAGCTCTCAAAGTTACTGTCCAGTAACTTGTAGTGAAGTAAAAATCATGTTCACTGCGTTTGGGCTCAAACCAAAGTGTGGTAACCTCTACATCTACCACGAGCAACACAGAAGACATGAAGTTTAGGCTTAGGTCGGCCTGAGGTCAGAGTTCATGCGGTGACCGCATTCGATCAAGCGTGCTGGCATGCAGACGACACGCTCTACATCACACCCAAGCCTCTGTTGCTCATGTGATCGCTTACCCGCCTGTCAAACCCCGCCACCATCTTCGTCCCGACGCCATTAACCTCAATCTGGCGCTCGACAACGCCGGAGCTAGCCGTAGCGAGCACGGCCACGGTCCGGCCAACCCAACAGTGCGCCGCGCACTGTGTTCGTCGCCTTCTCCTCGCTCCTGTGCTCGTCTCCGCGCGCCCACAGTTCCCGCGTGAGCTACGTTGCCTTCCCCCTCTCTCACTGACGCCACTCATTGCTGGGCGCAGCGTCTAGGTGTCCTCCAGCGGAGCCAGAGCACCTCTCGTCGCTTGGCTATAAATAGAGCCGTCCCTAGCCTCCTCGAGCATCATCCACTCCTCACACACACTCCAAAAACCTGTATAAAGCCGTGGCCCACCTGGGCAGGCCTCGGGCCGCTGTCCCCGAGCTCGAGCTTGCCGGCGATCCCCTTTGTCCGTCCGCACCACTCCAACCCCTCCCAAGCTCAGGTGACCTTTCCAGGGCCTTCGCCATGCCTCGGTGGTGCCGTTCCCCTCGGTTGGAGCCCTTGGTGCCGCCTCTAGTCGCCGTCGTCTTCAACTCCGGCGACCGCTGCCTTCTCTCGCCGCTGGAGAGGCCGTTTCGGACACCGTCCAACCACCCCTAGCTAACCTACAGGTACGGGCAGGTGCGCCTCCGTCCCCTCTTTTGATCCCTCTCTCCAATTTTGGCCAAGGACCTCTCCTCGCCGGCGTGTGCTTCGGCGGAGCCCCGCCGCCCTCTGTCTCTCTCCCTTCCGCTCACCTGACCAGCAGGGCCTGCTAGTCAGCCACTCTGGACGCGCCCGAAGGGGTATGAGTGGAGGCGCCCCGCGGGTTTACGCCTTCGACGTCACCCCCCAGTTCTGTTTATTTAAATTCAAAATTTAAATAATTAAAGAACACTTCAAACAGCCACAACTTTTTAACCATAAGTCCAAATGAATTGATTACTTTTGCATTGGGTTCTGTATGAAAATCTCTAGCAGCACACCAAAGATGGGATTTTCCCCTACTGCCTAGATTTTCTGGTAAATTTCATAAGGGTTCTTGATGTTTTCTTTTTGTGTTTCTAATTGTTTTCAGAAGGTGGAGCTTGTCTTGAGGATTACCAAGGAGCGTGTGACCCTCATCTGCACTATGGCAAGCCACAACAACATTTTCATGGTGCCATTGAAATATTTGTGATTTATTTCAACTTGAATGGTTAATTAGTTCATGCATTTAAATCACCTAGTTAAATAATTATTTTTATTCTGTTGCAAGCTTATTCATGTGAATTTGTTGATTGGTAAAAAGTTAAGAGTTAACTAAGCTAGAGTTAAGTTATTATAAGTGATGATAGGCTTTGTAGAAATAATTTGCTATTGAAAATGGACTAGTTGAATAATATTTTCTTGAGTAAGAAAATGATTATGCTTTGTTTTTGCCATGATTAGTTACTGCATAAACATGACCAGAAAAGTGCCATGAGGTTCTGAACTGTTGATTAGTGCTTGATATATGTTGACTCGGTATGGTTCTGATGATTAGTAAAACATGTTATATGAGTGCATTTGCATGGCATGTCATGACACCGGTCATTTTTATTCTAAGTTGAACCTGATAATAAAGCAACATGAACATATCGTTGATTGGGTCATGGTGCCACTAAATCGAGTTTTTCCCAGCGCAACCACATTTTTAAGCCTTTATCGGAAGGCCTTTATTCGGTCCGTTGTCATGCCTCTGGTCGGTACCTCCAACGAGGGAAGGTTATGGGCGTGCGGTACCCTGGCCCGGTAAGCAGACATAATCTTGTGTGCCCGTTGATTGTTGTTATGGTACCTTGTCCCCGTTTGGGACCGTTTTGCCACGACAGTAGCCGTTGGTGTCTAGGGTAGATGGGGCCACCCATGACTTAGCCCAGTGGGTACTTAGTCGGAGTCGTCGGGAGAGTGTCCTGGCAATGGAGGGGTTTTGTTGGAATGTCGTTGGTCCACCCGAATGGGAGTGCGAGGCCATGGGTTCCTTGGTGTGGGTACAGTGTGATACCTCTATAGAGTGTATTAAATCTATCAATAGCCGAGTCCACGGTTACGGACACGCTCGAAAGTAGGTCACACCATGGGTCAACGTTTTAAATAAATCTTGCACACTAAAATAACATGGCACTGTTGAAGTAATGATGGTTAGAGAACCATGTTGATGTTGATGACCAAGTTGGTCGTCCGTTTGTAATCCAGGAATGATCACCGTTTGGTTACTTGGTAACCCGTTGGTAAGCAAGTCTGTGGGACTTGAGGCAAGAGATTTTGATTCACTACATTCATTGCATGATCATGCATTGGTGATTAAATTTGTTAATATCATGATATTGTTTTTCATTATATTTATGCTTGTTGTGAGCTTGCAAGTACATTAAATTTACTAACCTGGCGTGTCATGCCAGATTTCAGGAAAGTTTCGTTGGAACGGAGTGCTATTCGAGTCTAGATCATGTTCACATCGGTGTCCCTGTGCTATGGAGTCCCGCTTCGTCGTCCTTCCGCTGCCGCGTAGTTGTCATGATCGATGCCCCCCTTATGTTCATTAAATAATGTACATATTGTTCCGCCGTGCTGTGTGTGCCAATTGACCTCCTAACTTGTTGTAATATGAACTATGTTCCGCTAGTATCAATAAAGAGGTTGTATTCTGTACCAAGATGTTCTGTGTTGCCAGAAGACATGGTCTCTGGGCTGGCAATGCAAGGTAAACCGGTTTCTCTGATCCGGGGTGCCACAACGCTTAGTATCAGAGCCGCTCTGACTGTAGGCCATTCTAGACTCCCGCCGCGTTACTAGACGTTAGTTAGCATAAAAGTTGAGTGACAACAACATTTTTAGCTAGTGGTTGCGTTGCATGCACTTGGTTATTTTATTTCTAACCTACTAATAGCTATGAGTGTTGATGGCTCTGGTGTTGTATCCCTGCCAGTTGCAGCTGATGCTATACACATCGCCGCATCTCCTTCACAACGTGTGGCGTCAACTGTACCCTCACGGGGACGACCCAGTCTATCGTGTGTACCGGGAGCGTCTGTCAGATTCAGTGTATGAGTATCACGTTGTGGTTACTCTGCGTACCAGTTCATCTTCCACCTCTTACCACTACAAAATAAAGACACATTCGTGACATTTTCGACCGAACGAATTTTTTTCCTGTCATACATATGACACTTCTATGACGATAATTGTGACAAAAACCGGTATCATCATAGATGTGGTGGGCTCCTACTTCTATGACAAAAAATCATGACAGAAAATGGGCTTTTTGTCCTGGGCGGGCCGGAGACGCAGCTGCATGACATTCTTTGGGCCGTCCATGATGGAAAAAACCGTGGTAGAAGCGAGGGGAAGGAAAATTTCGGGGAGTTGCCGGTTACGGTGGGAGGTCGGGGGCGGAGCGATGCGCGTTTCTCTCATACGTACGCGCGTGTGTGCGAGGCGTTGGCTCTAGCTGAGGCCGAGCAAGGCATTGGGCTCTAACTGAACCCGAGCCATTGCACTGCAGGGTATGTGTTACTGAACCCAAGGGATCGATCGATGGCTGTTAACTGAACCCGATGGAGCGATTCCTTCGCTACTGCTGCTAACTGAAGCCGATCAATTGGATGAACAATGAGCGTTGCGGGGGGGGGGGGGGGGGTTGGATGAACAGTGAGCGGTGGCGTTGCCTCTGGATGAACAGGAACCCGTGGTGTGGAGGGCTGGATGAACTATAGACGGTGGAGGGGTGGCCGTGGAGGGGTGGTTGAACAGGACCCCGTGGTGTGGAGTAGGGGTGCCCGTGGAGGGGTGGTTGAACAGTAGCCGGTGGAGTAGCGCACGGTGGAGGCTGGATGAACAGGAGCCCGTGGAGGCTGGAGGAGGCTGACGGTAGCCCGTGGAGGCTGGAGGAGGTCGACGGTGGAGATGAACAGTATCCCGTGGAGTCCCGTTTTGCGGTACGCCACACCCCTCCCGATGAACAGGACCCCGTTTCAACCGTAGTGCTCCAACACAAGTCCGTTTCGTCCGTTTTGCGGTACGCCACACCCCTCCCGATCAACAGGACCCCATTTCGACCGTAGCGCTCCAACACAAGTCTGTTTCCTCCGTTTTGCGGTACGCCACACCCCTCCCGATCAACAGGAACCCCGTTTCGACCATAGGAGGTCCGTTTCCTCCGTTTTGCGGTACGCCAGGCCCCTCCTGATCAACAGGACCCCGTTTCGAACGTGGCCGGTCGAACACAAGGTCGTTTCCTCCGTTGTGCAGTACGCCAGGCCTCGTTTCCATCGCACGTTCCGTCCAAGCCCTCCCGATGAACACGACCACGCATTCCGTTTCGACCCAGCCGGTTGGCTCCCCATGAACACGACGACGATGTTGTTTCTCCGTTACGACCCAGCCATGTACGTATGCGCGATAGGCATTAGAGACCCTGCCCGTAAGTACGAACGTGGCCGTATTTTCTTTCTTGCACCCTCGCCGATGTATGTACGTGTACATGCTACGTGCGCGCCTCTACTACGACACGTGCGTGCCTCTACATCTACGACACGTGCACGCCTCTACATCGACCAGTATGTACATACACGTTCGCGACCAGAATGACAACGCTACGTACACTTCGACCAGGTGGGTCCCGACTGTCAGGCACTTCCTTGCGTGCGAAGATGTAGCTGGTGGGTCCTAGCAGTCAGGGGGGTGAATCGTTTTCTTTGCCCGGACGCACTTCCTTGCATGCGACGATGTAGCTGGTGGGTCCCAGCAGTCAGGGGGGTGAATCGTTTTTTTTGGACGCACTTCCTTGCGTGCGAAGATGTAATTGGTGGGTCCCAACAGACAGGGGAAACGGTTTTTTCGCTAAATACGGTGGCCCGTCCAGTGGGTCCTTGCTGTCAGGTGGAGGAACAATTATTTTGCGCGTAATAAGGAGGCACTTCCTTGCTGCGGTCGTGGACCCAATGGCCAGCCTCTCCATGTACAGTCCACATCCGATGAAAGCCATTCCTTGACCACGTTGACCCCGCCGCACCGAGAGCACCAGGGCGGTGGATGACGGCGAGGCCTAGGAAGGGGACAACACGGAGCCGGGGAAGACGTGGCAGTGGATGCCCACGTGTAGAGGAGTATGAGGGTTCACTCGTTCGGTTGCGGTGTGAGGCTGCCGTCGCGGCAGAATAACAGGGGGTGTGGGTGTGTAGAGGGATGGCTTGGCCAGTGGTGGGAGTAGTAGGGGCGGTGAGGCCTCCGCGGCATCACAGCCGGCCACGGGCGGCAGGAGCAGGTGGCACGACCGGCGCTGCTTTGGGCGGCTGGAGCAAGAAGACCAGAGGTTGAAGAAGCACTACGGCTGTTGGATGGACATTGTACAGTCACTGGAGCTAGAATCGTTCATATATTGACTAAAGTTGACAAAGGCCTCCGTCCCAGTCAACTTAGTAGGCCCACAAGTCAGCCTCCCACCAAGGTTGGTCCCAGCTAGCAGGGGGGTATTCATTTTTTTATGCGTAATAAGGAGGCACTTCCGGTGGGTCCGAGCTGACAGCGGGGGGGGGGTGACGTATTTTTCGCGAAAAACGGTGGTCCGTCCTATGGGTCCCAGCAGTCAGGGGGAAACATTTTTACGTGAAATACTGGTGACCCGTCCAGTGGGTCCCTGCTGTCAGGTGGAGGAATAATTATTTTCCGCGTAATAAGGAGGCACTTCCTTGTGGCCGCCTGGACCCAGCTGTCAGCCTCTCCACGTACAGTACTCTTCCGATGGAAGTCGGTCATTGACCACGTTGAGCACCAGGGCGGTGGTCTGGACGACGGCGAGGCCTAGGAAGGGGACAACGTGGAGCCGGGGAAGACGCAACAGTGGTAGCCCGCGCGGAGAGGAGTACGAGGGTTCACTGGTTCGGCTGCCATCGCCGCAGAATAATAGGGGGTGTGGGTGAGTAGAGGGATGGCCTGGCCAGCAGTGGGAGTAGTACGGGGCGGTGAGGCCTCCACGACATCACAGCCGGCCACGGGAGGCAGGAGCACGCGACACGACCGGCGCTGCTTTGGGCGGCTGGAGCAAGAAGACCAGAGGTTAAAGAAGCACTACGGCCGTTGGATGGATATCGTACGAGCACTGCAGCTAGAATCGTTTATATTGACTAAGTTGACAAAGCCCTTCGTACGTGTCAACTTAGTAGGCCCACAACTCGGATTTAGCAGAGAACATATAGCCCATTTGTGATTTTTAAGAATGTGCAGCCCATTTTTCAATTCTAATGGAATTTACTACAGCCCATTTACGGGTTTGTTAAAAGTACAACCCAACTTCTAGGTAGGACAACGATTAATAATTTCAAACAACCGCTCAAAACAGAATTCAAAAAAAATCCCACATTTTGATGGGATCCGAAATATTTTTATCCGAAATTTCTAGTCAGGTTAAATATAATTTCAAAATAAAGTTGTATCACGTTAAAATTCAACGAAATATTGCGCGCGCTACAAGTAATGAAATTAAAATTTCTAAATTCCAAAAATAATATATTTTTCAAACTAATTACGTGTTTGGTGCATAGTAATTGCCCAGTTATTATAATTACATCCCATTTATTATTTCTTAAAGTCCATTTTCTTGTTAAGCCTAATGCATACCTCCTAGGAAACTTTGCAGCCCCAGCGGGGCGGATAACAAGTTGACCCGGATATTGTGTACAACTGTCGGCCGAGTTGCATTGCTGATGTTGAAAAAAAAGGCCTGTGTAGTACAGTACAACATAACATGGTTACTCAGCCCACATTCAGGGACGCCGGAAAGGCCCAAACAAGGCTTCTGTACAACTTTTTGAAGTCACTGAGCTCAATTAATAACTTAAGAAAAAAGTTAGATTACAGCGGAACCTAATTAAAAGCTGTCACGAGCAAATAAATAATTCAACGGGTCCCACTTGTGCATGTGCGCGTGTGTGTGCGTGTGTGTGTGTGAGAGAGAGAGAGATAGAGAGAGGACCCATCAATCGATGCTCGTAAATACATCTTTCAGCCATATGCATTGCTGATGCTCAGTAAAAACTTATATAGTTGACACAATCATATAGAACATCATAGCACACTGAACTTGCATACAAAAATTTCACGCAGGCGGCACAATCAAGATGGAAGCAGTGGATCGCTACGGGAAGGGCTATGTTGAAACCAACGAAGTCGTACATAATGGTTCATCGTCTTTATAAATGACGGGGAAATATCTTGAATGTTGTGCAAAGAAAACAGACAGACAACACAATAAGTTCTGCTAGCACATTAAGTTGACGTACAGCCCTTTCTAAAAAAGTTCAGGTACAAAATTAGAACATTTGACAATCAAATGTACTGGCATATCTGTGCTTCAGACCCATAGCTCGGATTTAATTAGTACTATCTGACAAGATTAAGTTGTCACCTCAAATTAGAGCACATCCAGGCAGCCAACCTTGCCTCTTCTCCCGAAGAAGCAGTGGCCTCCGCCGCGCGATGGAGTAGGCCCTGTGCCATCCATCGTTCCGAGCAAGACGGGGAAAGTCTGAAGTTGACTCCTGTAATGGACGTCGTCGACGAACCCTGGCACCAGCGGGGGCAGCTGGACTTCGATTGATGGATTGACCATTTCTTCGACATGCACGAACACTCGATACAGGAACATCCCTAACGTGGTCCGCGGCGGCCTTTGTGGCGAAGAATAGTACAACCCCGGTTCCTGCACCGGTATCTCAACACCAATCACCTTCGGTATGGTGGACGGCTTCTTCATCCATGCCATAACCGTTAGAGCCCAGCTGTCCGGAGGAACAAACATACTTACGAGCTCACCTCCAAGGTCGTTGATAAGCTCGTTCATGGACTCGCTGTTCCAAGCACGTCGAGGCATGCCGTGGAAGGTAAGCTTTGTTAAAAACTCAAGCTCAGAGGGCACTGAGCCCCATCCTAGGTGCCACAGATCAAAGCTCACCAGCGCGCCATCGTAGAACAAACGCCGGGAAGATTCGAACACACGACTGCAGTCGGAAGTTGTTCAGAACCTGACGAAGAAATCAGCTGGTGGCGGACAGACTTCGACGAGCAAGTCACTTATTTGGATGCCGTGCGCAATGACAATAGCTTTGACAAGGTCGTCTGGCGAGACGAGAGGTCGGTCGCTGTTGATGGTTACCATCAGCACTTTGCCGAAAAACTGGTCGTCAAGCGCCGTCATGCCACTATTGAGCGACAGCACGCAACGACCGAAGGCAGGATGGACCTCAGGATCTCCGGCTCGGAGATCCGCGTTGACCGATGACATGATAGTGCGCTTGAGTACAGGGAGTACAGGAGGGGGATTTGGGGGAACTGGAGTAGGAATCGAGATTCCAGAGGTGGGGGAGGGGCGGGAGACTGGGGATGAAAAGGTAGCATGAATTTCGAGCACGCGCCAACATGCTCTCGGCGCGCAAACGCATGAAAACACCGGTCGCGCCCACATGTCGGCCTAAGAGTCCTTATTCTTTGTTTTTCGGAGAGCCCGGACTTTTTTTTAGGATCTTTTGAGTGCCCGGCCCGAGAGTCATAATTGACCTGTTTGGCATTGCGTTACTACTCGGCCCATATTCAACGACACCTCACTGGCCCAAACAAGTGTACATCATCGAAAAGACAGTGAGCTCAAATTATATAACTTGAAAAAAGGAGATATACTATGAACACTGGAGAATGGTGATGCCCTCATTTAGCCCACCAGTAGTTCGAGACAATAAACAGTTCGAAACAACGATATATACAACATTCAAACACTGACTAGTGACTACTACTGACATAAACAGCAAGACATGATAGTTCATAAGAAGTCTTTCTACACCACCAAAACGTATCCATCTGAAGTGCTCAGACTCTCGTGATCCAGACGAGAATGACATTCTAAACAGAAGAAACTATTACATAGAAAGAGTGACATAGACGAGGATGACCAAATGACAAGGAATATGCATAACAAAAGAAAGAACTACCCATCCAAAACCAGCAGCAAAGACAACAAAGTCATTCGAAGATATGATCCAACACCATCATAATTTGCAGCCCCGCTTGAGCGACCAGTGATCTGGAGATACCAGTACTCCACCCTTTCGATGCAACAGCCCAATTACCTATCAACCTGAAGGCTTGAACCACATCACTTCCTGTCGTAATTGAGACATCCAAGGATCAAAGTTAATCCGGATGCCTTTGTCATTCTCACCTTCTTTTGGCTGCAGGCTGTATCGTTGACAATCAGGGGAGTATGCTCCCGAACTCCTAGGGCTCGCCGTGTAGACACAGTTTTCCATAGCAAACAGAGCCTCTCTGCCATCAAGGTCCTTGCCAACGGTGATCTCCTGGTTAATCGGATAATTGAGTCCGAGAAACAGAGAGTGTGAACCAAGGCTGTTTACCCGCCTCCAACTAAAAAAATTGTAAAGGCCCCAACAAGCTGGTATCCTGCTCATAGACGTAATAGCCACTGTCCAGATACTCACTTACTACACAGTGCTTGTATACAATGGGGTTTTTGCAATATAACTTTTCCGGCTCATGTGTCCGAATGATCATTAGTCTTTTGCCGTCGTCTGATCGAACGAGGAACCAGTTGTGCTTCCCTGTTTTTGGCAAAGGTGGTGTAATTACAAAGGGCAGTAACTGTAGGGACACTGCATCATATCAATAAGGACATGCATTGTTAATGTAAGATCAGCATTGTTCAGAGTATGAGTAGGATAATGCAAGAAACAACATTGATATGTCCTGTTGGAACTGGGAGGAAAATACAGGGAAATGTATACTGGGTTTGAAAATATAGAAGTGCCATGCATGGTTATACTCATGTTATCTCGCAATCGATTCTTCATAGGAAACTACCATGTCATGCATGTTATGTAATCATGTTCTGTCCTCACAAAAAAATTCTTCAAGGTAACTAACAGACCATGCATTGTTATATACTCGTGTTCTGTGGGCGAAAATTTTGTGAGGATATTATTCTAGTCATTGATTGTTGAAGGGCGAATATAGGTATGTACACATGGTAAGCATTGCAGGATTTCACTACTTCCAAATATAGAGTTCTCCATATGCACATTTACTTCCCTAATGTATGGTTAGATGAAACCAACAGTGTGGTGCATGTTTCTACATCATGAAAATGAGGAAACTAACATGGCCATTGATACACACTCATATTTAGTAGTAGTATATAGATTACTGTAAAATAAGGATAATATCCATATATTCCTAACCGTTTGATTATTCAGGGTACAAATTGGCTGTAATGACATGGTCACAATTGCATGAATTAACTCATTCCAAATATAGCTGATTTACGGCGTCTCTAATATATTGCCATAGTTCTACTCAAATTCTGCTCAAACAGGGATATGCCAATCATCACAAAAAGTTCAAATAGTGTCATGGCGTCATCATTAACATGAGACAGAAACAACTTACACGCGCCGTCCCAGCAATATGTGGTGCCATCTGCTTTGTCGATCGCGTAGATGATGCCATTGTGTTCAATAGCATCACAGAAGTGTGTATCAGCTTTGACGATGATCCACTGCGAGCTGGGTTCTCTCCAGCTAAAGAAGGCACCGGCGCAAAGATAGGCGAGTCCGCAGTCGAACAAGGCAATTAGCTTGAAGTCTGCGTAATTCACATGTCATGTGGGCACTTGGCAGATTACAATCTTCTGCAAAACAAGGTCCATCCAACTGACGTGGTAATCTAGATGAGTTGGACCGCGATGGTAATACTCTATATAATCCAACGGAGGAAGGATAATCCCATGGGAGGTCTGGAAGTTCACGAGCACCAACTTTTTACCGTCTTCTCTGAAGGAAGCCATCCAGTGGGAGTTCATGCCGACCCAGTACATACCTGCCAAGAAGTTTCGGGCGATGGTGATCGGATCGATGTCGAGGGAAATGATGTACGGCGACACACTACATACCTGCAAAGAAGTTTCGTCTAATGGAGATCGGATTGAAGTCAACGGGCATCATGCACGCCTCCATATCATGGTGAGCCGATCTCGCAAGACCAAATAGCAGCAAGCAGGGTGCCTTGAAAAGCTTAGGCCTCACTTCGACGATGGCCGTGTGCATGTCCCTCGAGCATGCAGCCAGCCGCAGGGCGGTCAACATATCCATACACAAACAACAGAGGTCGAGGATGTCACTAGGGAGATTGCTCCAATCGCGGCTCATATGGATGCTGCGCGGTTCGTGTTCGACCATGGTGGAGTTTCAAAGGGGGCTTGATTTACGGGGGAGAAGGATATCGGTGCTGGATCGGCTAGCGAGGGAATAGTGGTACTGGGGGAGGTGAGTGAGGCGACAGTACATGGGGGCACAGTGAGATGGAGACGGAGACGGAGACGGAGAAGGAGATGGAGATGGAGTGGTGCTATGGGAGTGGAGAGGGAGACGAGAGGCGCCAATGTGCTGTACAGCGGCGGTGACAGACTGCACAGTGCATAGGGTGAGGCTGACTTTGGTAACCCGAACACGCCGCCTCGCCTGGACTAGTGTCAGGCGCAGGGTGTTGTCACTTCACTGTGAGGACCGGATGAATAATATTTTGACCATCAAGTGTACCATAGTTGTACTACTACTACTACTAGTAGGAACATGAGTACTCCAGTATTGTATAGTGGAAATAGGTCTCCCGTGCTAGCATGCATGTTCACTTCATCGTTCAGGTATCATCCATATTGCGAGCAGAACCAAATTTCCGTGCATGCCCAATCAACACCCTACCGCGATGCATGCAGTGGTCATTCTGGTGCATCAAGGACGGCATGCAGATCGTTCCACACTTGAGAAGAGGAAAAATGGAAAGGTAGAACGCGGCAGCAGAGGAAGAGAATGCTGGCTAACGAGGCTGGGAGGGGATCGAGCAGGAAGTTAATGCTCCACGCCTAAAGGTTTTGGGAAAACCTGATTTTCATAAGGTGGCTTATACTCACCTAAACAGAGGGAGTATTCCTTAACCAGAGAATGTTGTGTCTCCCACTCACGGGCTAAAAAAAAGCTATGACACATTTTTTTATCTGTTTGCATAGGTCCCACCTCTCAGGAAGGATGGGCACGTACACGAACAGGTACGACTCCTCAGTCTACCCGCATAGTCTTTTCGTTTAGTCTACCTAGTCGTCTAATCAATTGCCTACACGCCACTTCTCCCATTTACTTCTCCATCGGGAACCGATTCGCCTCGGCTTCTTCACCTCCCCTTCGTCTTCACTTGCATCCAAACCCCACTACGTTCACATTTTTTAACCTCTTCAAATAATCATCTACTACTTCAGTTAGACTAGCCATCTAATCCTAATTCTCCAAACCATAGCCCTCCGTTCCAGCGGTTCCAAATGGCGAAAGAGATCGAGATGCAGGTTTTTAGCGTCCAACATGTCCTCGTCGAAGGCTCGATGCGCATAGTTGCCACCTTCACCATCCACCCAAGGGTTGTTCGGCAGTGGATTAACAATGTACCCAACTCCCTCAAAAAGGTAGAGACGAGGGTCATCGGTCTCGATGCAGAGTGCACGGAGTGTGCCCCTGGGAAGATCCAGCGCACCTCGTCCTTCAGTTGTGCCTCGAAGATGATGTTTTGGTGTACTACATCATACACTCGCCCTCCATACCAAGTGAGCTTCACGATTTCTTGTCTTGGGAGGACATATACTTCTGTGGGGCAGCCATCCAAGGGGACAAACAAAAGCTGGAGCCATACAACCTGGATTTGAAAAACATCGCTGACCTACAAACCAGAATCAAATTTCATGTAGAAGATTGTGCTAAGAAGACACCATCCCTATTCGACGTAGCAAATTTTTTGCTCGGTACAAATCTTCAGAAGGGTGACGAGATGGTGGCATTAAGGTCGTCTGGATGGGAGAATTATCCCTTGACGTACGAGCGGATAAAATATGTTGCCCTCGGTGCCCGTGTGAGTTTCAAGATAGCTGCAAGGTCCAAAGAGCTTGTTGCGAAGCTATCTCCCACAGAGAATGAGAACAAGAAGAAGAAGAAGAAGAAGAAGAAGAAGACGAAGAAGAAGACGAAGAAGAAGAAGAAAACGCTGCACCAGCAGGAGGGCATTATGGATGGATGAACTATTTCCTCTCTTATAAAAAAATTATTCCGTCTCGGTGCATATTGATATAGATGGACTATTTTGATGGTGTGCATGTCTTTTGAACAGAGTAGTAGCATGGGTCCGCTTGACTATAAGGAATTATTTATCCACATATATAGCTTTATCTGCTACTCCTTCCAGTGATCGGTATACAGTGCATGTGTCCGTAGACATGACAGCTTGTCCATGGAAATTCAACTACGACGACCATCACGTTTCATCTCGCGATTCCCATGACGCCTCTCCAACCCACGGCACCACGCCCCCCAACGTGCGCCTCACCCCTCTCGGCCGCACCGCCCATTTGCCTTTGTGTGCATGACATGTGGGCCACCTAAAATGTGACAAGCATCAAGTTTCTACCACAGCCACCCGCGATTCCCACGACGTCGCTCGAATCCATGAAACGACACGTCCCCCGACCTGCGGCTCACCCCTCTTGGCCCCACTGCCCCTCTGCCTTCAGGAGCATTACATGTGGACCAGTCACCTATCGGGTCCACATGTTATTGACTCAAAGGTAGGTGTAGTAAGGCGCTGAAGCTCAGTCCCGACGGCCCTGAGAGGGAAATGTAACTCCTGCGCCAGGGCTTGTGGTGTTCCCGCAGCACGAACTCGTGCCAAACTCGAGATTTTTTTCTTTACTATACATGCATGCAACAATTTAATGGACATTGTAATCTCAACATGTGATGGGGAGCTCTAAATTTGAATTTGAAACTTATAAAACGAAAAGATTCGAAACAAATAAACTGGGAGAGAGGGAGTATATCGTAGGATGTGTCCCATACAAAATAAGTCCCCTGGTTTTTCACCGCGAAGATGCAGTTAGAAAGGAGCACAACGTCTTCCTACTCGTACAGCAACAAATCGACCGCAGACAGCATGGTCCGCCTTTGACCGCCATGTGCAAGGTTCGTGCTATCTTTTATTCAATCTCACCGTGGTTCGTACCAATTCATGCGGTGGCCCGTTGCATGGCTGATCCCAATGTTGGACAAAGGTTCTACGAAAACGGTGTCACCGTTGTAAATGTTGTGCAAATTGATGTTGGTACCCTCCCGTACATATGCAAGCCAATCTCCACTCGCACCGAGCCTAGCCTGTGAAACAGTGGGCAGGGGGAGAATTAGTAAATGGACACGGAAGTAGTCTTTAGAATGCATTTACTACGTGATCAAACTCATCTTACCTGCTCATCGGAGGAAATCCGAGTGCCCCTCGACGTCGGCATCTCAAGGGGCGTCAACTTGCAACTACAGCCACACCACACTGGAGAGACCCCCAAGGAAACATCCTCGTGCGTTCCATGGAACATCAAGATGCATTTGTATGAGTAGTTTATCTTGTGAGAGAAAAGGATGAACGAGGGAAGGCCTCTAGAGATAGAGATGGACACTACTACTACCAATGTGCTGGCCCGTGCGTTGCAATGGATCCAAACTAGTAGAATAATACTTGTTCACGTGCTTGAAATATAAACACTCTAGTTTTGATATACATGTGTCAGCAGACATGACAGCTTGTCCATGGAAGTTGAACCACGGTGACCATCACGTTTCTTGTTTCTACCACTGCCACACCCACACGTGATTCCCATGACGCCGCTCCAACCCACGGCACGACGTCCCCTGACGTGGACATGGATCCTCTGACGTGTCTATCACTGCCTTGCCCTGCCTTTCCTTCGCTGACAGGTGGTACCCACGCTTATGGGTCCCACATGTCAGTGACAGAATGGTAGGATTGTTCGTGCCCCTCATCCCTCTTGGCCCCACCGCTCCTCTGCCTTTGTGTGCATGACATGCGGGCCAGCTGAACTGCGGCGACCATCAACTTTCTACCACAGACACACCCGATTGGACGCGGTTTGCCAGCTCAGCTGTTGTGTTGCAATCCGTACTCCCGCACTATCGAATTTTCATCCAGCGGCTGTGACACATTTCGTCCCGGGCATCAATCCTCAGCTGGAGTACTTATGTACTGCAGGTAGTACCCACCGGTGTGGCGATCTACGCCTCGTAACGCCCCGACGCCCAGCTGTGGTACCCTCGCCACGACCACACCACCACCGACCGGTTCATCTTGAACGAGTGAGTCGCGAACCACGCGACCACCATGAGAATGACATGTGGGCTAGCCGCATTTAAGGCTCACATGTCATTGACTCATAGGCCGGGCACTAAGCCACTGAAGTTTGGTCCCGTGGGCCCCGAGAGGAAAATGCAACTCCTGCGGCAGGCCTTGTGGTGCTCCCGCAGTATGAGCTCGTGCCAAAACTGAAATTTGTTCCTTACTACTACTAGTACTAGTAGGAAGGTACACGTGCATTGCACGCATGAGATTCTGGTGGTTTGTGCATTATGCTTCTACATGTGGAGTTTTCTGGATTCTAACATGTGGCAAAATTTGGTGGAATGTAAGGTTAGGCAAGTTTGATTTACTTAGGTGAGTGTTTGGTTCAAGGCACACCTTAGGCAAGCCACACTGGCCCCACATGACATACACACAAAAAATGTGGCAAGATTCCCTTAGGCTTGCCAACTTGTGGCAAAATTTGGTGGAATGTAAGGTTATGCAAGTTTGATTAACTTAGGTGAGTGTTTGGTTCAAGCCACACCTTAGGCAAGCCACACTGGCCCCACATGACATA